>NW_003852398.1:31735413-31792406 GCF_000181295.1 Otolemur garnettii | reverse complement strand
TTTTAGTAGAGATGGGAGGATCTCACTTTTGCTCAGGCTGGTCTGGATCTCATGAGCTCAAGCTATCTACCTGCCTTGACTTCCCAGACACTCAAAATTTAAATATATGTAATATTTAGCACTGTAATTATCAAATATTTTAAGACATATCTTTACTCCCTCAAATTTTATTAACTTCACAATTATAATGAAATGAGTACAGAAGTGAGTAAAACTTCCTTTGGAATTGTATATTCAAACCCCTGCTTTTCTACTTTGCCAATATCATGTATTTTGTACTATTAGCAACCTTACCTCCCTACTAGAAAAGAATAAAATCATGACAGATTGAGTTTGTTCTATTTTTCCATAAAAGGAAATGATTTATTACCATATCAATCCTACAGGTGTGAGAAGAAAATTACCTACTTGTAAGGATGGCACAGGTGTCAGAAATATCTAGTTATATATATATTTTTCAAAGTAGAAGGGCACTCACATGATGTAACATTATTACCTTAATCACAAGCAGGTAAGACAGTTAAAATCTACAAAAGTAACAACACACAGCAGCAATAACAACCACTGCACACCAAGATAATAACCTGCTCTTCCACCGACAGTTTTATTTTCCTCTCCTCTGAGGTTTTCTCTGTTCTCAAGGAGAAGGATGATGACTATACCATCACTTGATTTTGATATTATTAATGTATGTATAAGGTGAGAGGGGTTGGTATAATATCGTTTCCTCATAGTACTGTCAGGAAACACACTGAAGCTAAGGAGATAACTCATGGTCCTGAACAAACTCCTGTCTATGCCCTCCAGCTCTACCCAACTGAAATACTAATTATTTTAAACACTGTGGTCTCCAAGGAGAATAAGGATCAAATTGGCTATATCCTTTGGCCTGAAACAGTGCTGGGTTCTTAAATTGTGCTTTAATATGGCAATTCTAGTTCTCAGTGCAACTCTCACATATAGTTATTGTCATCTTGTTGTCTCCTCGAGAAAACAGGCTCAGAAATGCTAAGTAATGTGCCAAATTCATGCAGGGATAGGACGAGGCTTCACAGCTATATGTATCTAACACCAGTGGTTCAGCTTTTTCTCCCACAGTACAGAGAAGAGCTATATGGCCTGAAAAGGGGCTTATTTATGAAGTTTAGATTCAGACTCTGATTCTTTTGTATGGTCAGAGGATAATAATATTTCTTTAAAAAAAAATGGAATCCAGGTGTGCTCTTGGGATTATGAAACAGATTTTTCCCAGCAAGTGGCCTCTACGAGGTTGAGGAAAGCCTTTGATGAATTTCAGATATCATTAATACATTTACACTATGTTTAAAATACAACAAATAGAGAGGACGTCCTTATCTGGTTCCAGTGGTAAGTGGAAAAGCTTTCAGTCTCACTCCATTCAGCGTGATATTAGCTGTGGGTTTGTTGTAGATGGCTTAAATCAGTTTAAGAAATGTGCCACCTATGCCTATACTCTTAAGTGTTCTTGTTAGAAAAGGATGATGAATTTTATCAAATGCTTTTCCTTCATCTATTAAGAAGATCATATGGTCTTTGTTTTTGCTTCTATTGATGTGTTTACAGATTTAGGTATGTCAAACTAGCCTCACATTACTGGAATGAAGCCTACTTAATTGTGATATATATAATTTTTTAATGTGTAGCTGTAGTCTGTTGGCTAAGATTTTATGGAGTATCTTTGCATCAATATTCATTAGTGAAATTGGTCTATAGTTCTCCTTTTTAGTTGAGTCCTTGACTGGTTTTGATGTCAGGTGATGTTTGCTTCATAGAACGTGTTGGGGAAGGTTGCTGCCTTCTCAGTGTTTTAGAATAGGTTCTGCAGTATAGGTCCAAGCTCTCTATATGCACAGAGGTATATTGATCTGTTGTCTTCAGTTTTCTTTTGTCATGTCTAACTTCTCTTCAGCATTCTGGTACCTGGGGCACTAAAGGACACAGAGGGACACCTTGATTGGATATTTCCTTCCATCTTCTGCCTCTCTTTGACAAACAGACTGCCTTTTAAGCTGAATGGGCAACTGTAGCCAAAAGGAGCCAAGAATATCTGCAGAAGGCAGCAGAGGGTGGACCTAAGACAGCCCTCCAGGAGATGAGGGCATCAGAAAGGCCTGTTCCTCAGCTTTGCAGTGTCCTGCAGCTTTATAAACTATTCACTTGGGCAATGTTTCATCAAGAACTGTACAATGGCCTTGAAAACCTGAGAATCTAATGAAATTTAGAAAAAAGTTTCAGAATAGAAGTACACCAAGCCTTTGAGCAAACATCCTTCCACAACCTTGGTATGTTTTTTCCTTCAGTAAAACACAAATGAGTTTGTTGTAATTGCCCACCTAGCGTGTGAAATTTCGGCTTCAATGTCATACTTAACAGGCAGTGTGCACAAAGTACATACATCCAGCTAAGCACACGAGGTTTCTATTTGTCGTTTTCCTTTAAAAGCCAGCCGTTGGACACTAGTTGTCTCTAGGAAAAATTCATTGAATCAGATCTTTATATTACCTCTTTGCTGATGTATATTCCCTTTCTTATGACAAAGGTATTTAATTTCATCTGGTCTTTAAGCGTGAATTTCACCCTAAGCATTTTAACTCTCTGCTCTGTGTTTCTTGACATACATACCTTGCATATACTAATTTCAAAATCAGTTTCCCTGGTTACAAGGTGAAATGAGCAAGAAAAGGTGGATGACCTAGGAAACACCATCACCACTCCCAAGGAGAGATTGCAAATATTTGGCAAAGATTGTGGATCCTCACAGAAGATGGATAATACTGGCTAAGTGGTAAAAGTGTGGGATCTGAGACAGATGGCCTCGCTTGAATCTAGGGTCCCCCACATGTGAGCTGAGTGACATTGACCTTCCTGAACATTTCTGTATCTCGGTTTCCTTGCCTATTGCGTATAGGTAATAATTGTTCCGACCTAAGAGGGTTACTTGGAGGAATAAGTAAGTTAATAAGTAGAAGGCACATAGGAATTTAAAATGCTAGCTGCTCTTCATTATCTTCTGTCTTATGTGAAGCAAGCCCCACTTGCTATGTGAGGCTCTTCTTCCTAGCATGTAGCAGGCATGCAGCAAGTATTAACTGACCAATTGAATAGAACTAAATGGCGTTTCCACCGCATATCTGTTCCTGTTTTTCCTTCTGCTTTCCATCTCTGTAGATTGTATTTAATGGGTCAGCATTTTCTTTCCCATGTCTCCTTGACTCCTCATTGAAAGCTTCCACAGGGGATGTGACCAGTGGAGAAGGCAAAATGAAACAGACTATCAAATCAGATGCCCTTCTTTCCCTCCATTGATAAGCCTATAGTGATCAGTTTGAGCTGACATAATCTTAAGTTTTTACTTTTCTGCGTGTTCAAGGGTATCTCTTTATACAAAAGCATGATTTGCAAAAGAAACTCATCTGGAGGATTCTGAAGGGAATTTCCCTTAGTAAAAGGAGATATTAGTTATTTAAAACCACATGGGCACATGGGCAGAAAAGATTCTGGGAAGCTGGTGCAATAGTAAATACTAGGCATTTAATCTCTCCACCTAAACAATTGCAATGGCAGAATCTGCTTGGTGTAATGATTTGGAATTCTGAAGTCTATTTTCTAGGGAAAAGCTTGGAGAGTAAATTCTAGTTAATTTCAGCTCTTAGCATGGAAATAGCCCCCCATCCCCCATTCCCAGCTCTGTGGCAGGCAGCTGTGCAGGTGTTACTGGAGCAGCTTGCACACAGCTTGCAGGAGCCAAAGTGGGCAAAAAATTACCCTGTATTCCTAATATCCAGGCTGTGTGCTGTGGTTGCTGCTTGTTGCTTCTGATCAGAGAGACACAGATAAAGAGGCAGGCAGCAGTTGTTGCTGTACCTTCCTCGTCACTGCCAATCCTTCCCCTTCCAGCTGAAGTGACTTCTAGGGGAGCTAAAGGGATGGAATCCCCTCTTTTCCCCTCAATTTATTTTTCCCTTTTTACTCTTTTGGGAGCCAGACATCAAAGATTAATGCATTCGAGAACAACTTTATACTCAGAGAAAGATAGAGAGTGGCAGTACATACACAGGAAAAGCCTCAGGCTCAGAGAAGATCTGAGAAGACCTTAAACTTGTATCCTAGGCTGAAATTTGACATGGAAACAGCCTATGGTAATAAAAACAAAACAAAACAAAAACAAAAACCATAAACAAAAACAGCAAACCCTAGAGACGGAAAATCTGATTATAGGATAGCCACATTATTAGATTTAAATGTCAACTTTTCAAAAAAAAATTACAAGGCATCCATAGAAACTGGAAAATATGGCACATTTAGAGGAAAAAATAAAAGAAAAGAAACTGTCCTTAGAAAAGACCTAATGGCAGTTACATTACACGCAGACTTTAAAACTCTTGTTTTTATGAAAGTAAACAATGTATGAACAGAATGGAAATACAAATAAATAAATGACCTAAAATGAACTAAAAAGAAATTCTGAAACTGAAAATTATAATAACCGAAATAAAACATTCACTAGCTGAATTCCAAAGCAGATTTGAGTGGGCAGGAAAAAAATGCTATGAAGATAGGACAATTGAAATGATCAAATCTTAGGAACAAAATGGGAAAGATGAAAGAAAAGTAAACAGAGTTTGAGGGACATTTTGGGCATCATCAAGCAGATCATTTTGCATATTTTGTGATTTTTCAGAAGGAAAAAAAAAAAGGACAGAGAATATTTGAATAAATAATGGCTGATAATTTTGTAAATTTGAGGAAAGACAGGAATATAAAGATCCAAGAAGCTCAAAAAACTTTAAATAAAATGAACTCAAGAGATGCACACTGAGACATACTATACTCAAACTTTTGAAAGTCAAGGACAAATAGAATCTTGAAAGCAGCAAAAGAGAAGCAACTCATCATGTAAGTGATGCTCAATATGGTTGGTTATCAACAGACCTTTTGATCAGAAACTTTGAAGGCCAGAAGGCAATGTGCTGATATTTAAAAAAAAAAAAAAATTGTCAACCAGGAATCCTATATATGGCAAAACTATCCTTCAAAAAGGATAATTAAGACATTTCTAAATAAAAGTTCAGGGAATTTATTACTGTTAGACCCGCCCTGCAAAAAAAATGCTCAAAGAAGCTCTGCAAAGTGAAATGACATTAGATAGTAACTCCAATCTATATTAAGAAATAAAGATCTCAATAAAGGTAAATACATAAGTGATTATAAAAGCCAGTATTATTGTAACAGTAGTTTATAACCCCACATTCTTTTTGTTTTGAGATGGAGTCTTACTCTGTTGCCCAGGACTACAGTGTCATGGTGTCAGCCTAGCTCACAACAACCTCAAACTCCTGGATTCAAGTGATCCTTCTACCTCAGCCTCCCAAGTAACTGGGACTATAGGTGCCTGCTGCACTGCCTGGTTAATGTTTCTACTTTTAGTAACATGGCAATTGGGTCTTGCTGTTGCTTAGGCTGGTCCTGAACTTCTGAGTTCAAGCAATTTTTCTGCTTTGGTCTCCCAGAGTCTGGGATTACAGGTGTGTGACCTGCTGTGCCTGGCCTGTTGTAACTCCACATTTTGTTTTCTACATAACTTAAGAGATTAATGCATTTAAAATAATTATTAATTTATATTTTGGGGCACATAATGTAGAAGGATATAATTTTGTGATATCAACTGAGGAGTGGGAATAGAACTGTAAAAGAGCAGAGTCTCTGTACGTTATTGCATTTAAACTGGTATAAATTCAAATAAGAGTTTTATAACTTTAGGAGAATAAATGAATTCCCTTTGTAACCACAAAGACATTGCTATAAAATATGCATGAATATAAGAAAGTTTTTAAATGTTTTACTATAAAAATCAACTAATTAAAAAGAAGACAGTAGTGCAGGAAATGAAGGACTAAAAAGCTGTAGCACATAGAGAAAACAAAGAGCAAAATGACAGGAGGAAATCTTTCATTGCTTTAAATTTAATGAATTAAATGTAAATGAATTAAACTCTAATTAAAACATTAGCAGAATAAGTAAAAACACATGATCGAAAGAGGCTCACTTTAGGTCCAAATATGTGAATAGATTGACAGGGAAAGGATGAAAAAATACATTTTATGCAGATCGTAACCAAAACACAATATCTTTACTAATATGAGACAAATGGGCTTTAAATGAAAAATTTGACAGTAGACAAGAAGGACATTATATATTGATAAAAGGTTTGATATAGCAAGTAGATATAACTATTATAAACATTTGCACACCAAATAACAGACAGTAAGCATATATGAAGCACAACCTGACAGAATGGAAGGGAGAAAGAGACAATGCTACAATCATAGTCGGAGACTTCAATTATGTTACTTTCAGGATATATTTATATTTGGGGCTCTTATCTAACACTATATACAAAAATTCACTCAAAATGGAACAAAGATCTAAATGTCAGACCTGAAGTCTAAACTTTTTGGAAGGAATCATAGTGCAAAATTTCAATGACACTTGATTTGGCATAGACTTCTTGGACATGACATCAAAGCCATAGGCAACCTCCTGAAAAGAAAACAAACCAAAAATTGGACTTCATGAAAATTTTAAAAATTTGTACAGTGGCTGTACCATTTTGCATTCCCACAAGTAATGGGCCAGGTTTCAATCCCTTCACATCCTTGCTGACATTTGTTATTTTCTCCTTTATTTTTTTTTTAATATTAACTATTCCATTGCATGTGAAGTAGTATCTCATTGTAGTTTTGATTTGTACTTCCCCAGTGATTAGTAATATTTGAGCATCTTTTCATGTATTTACTCATCATTTGCCTATCTTCTTTGGGGTGGGGTGCTGGAAAGGGATGTCAGAGAAAACTCTACCTTCTTATCCCTCCTGGAGATTATGTTCCTTTCTTATAACTAACCTACCCTTGTAGTCACATGCTTCTCTCCTTGGATTTCTGTACTGAAGGTATCGATTCTACCTTTAAGTCTATACAAATCAGAAGGTTTCCTTTTCATTTTGGACTTTGTTTTACAATGAACTTTTAACAAAGTCCCACAAAACCACAGTGCTTTTTAAAGCCAACTCTGTTTAAATTGCACCCAAGTAATTATAATTTCTTTACAGGTGGCCATCCCTCTGGTAGAATGTATTCACACTAAAAAAAGATATTTTGAAATTCTTTAACAGCATATTAAAATGCAAATCGGTCTTCCTATTAAAGATTTCTGGAAGTTCTCTGACAACACATTTAAATGCAAATTGCTGAAGTGTAGATGCTAAAATTAAAATGGAGAAACATAATACACCTCCGTAGAGGGGCTGATGCTCTTAAAGGCTGGGTGGAAGGCAGCACCTCAGACCCCATGCACTCTCATCACCCTTTAGGGCAGTGCCCAGCTCTGGGCAACCACTGAGGAAAACAATCCCACCTTTCAGCTGCTCCTTTTTTGTACTTAATTCTCAAAAATGATCTGAACAGAATAGACTCATTGCACCTGATAACCAGAGTAAATTCTCTTTCTTCCTTACATTTCATGTTATGTGGTCAGACAGCAGAAGGCAAAGCTCCAGACCCACCTGGTACCATTTACTTTTGCAACTCTGTCTTGCCCTATCCACAGCCCTTGGGGAATTTCACCCCTCTCTCCTGCTCTCTTTAGAACTGGATTATTATAAGAGGCAGATCCCCATGGCAACAACACAAGCCAATGCTTTCCCAATTCTGCTTTTGTGACTCCACAGGGTCCTTCTAATTATTCCAAAGAGTGTCACGGGATTCTCAAAACAAAATTAGTTTTAATTCTCTCTAAATTTAAAAATAAATATGTGTCATTTTGGTTTAAGAACACTGGGTGTTGAAGGATGTGGGCTGTAAGGGGATGGTAGTAGGAGTGAAATTCAATAATGACGTGAGGATCTGTTCAAAAAGACTTGAAAATTCAATGTTAGAGATCATTTCAGGACTGTGTGTTTTCTTTAGAACAATGTATAATAGAATGGACTCCAAATCCAGAAAATGTAGCTCTCAGGTAATGGTCTTAAAACAGACTGTACCGTGAGGAAAACCTTCATTAGCAAGGCTGGGCATTCTACCTTGTCTCTGGGGTCTTCAGGAAATGTGTCTTTAGGATCATTTTAAGTGGCTCTGGGAAAATTTTCTAATGAAATACATAGGTCTCTTTGGTGTTCTTTATGGGAACCTTTGTTTAAAAAGTAATTTTCAATTATATAAATAATACAAGAATAAATTCTGTCTTCAACCCAATAACCTCTTCTCCCCAGAGTGAACCCCTATGAAATTTGGTATATACCCTTGAAGACAATTCTAAGATACTATCTATAGACAATACATGTAGCAATTGTGTGAATTGTGTGTGTATGTTTTAATGATATTCTACAATATGAACTTTGTCTTTCAATATTTCATAGGAGGTTACAAATTTTAATATTTATAGCTTTAATTCATTTATTTTTCTTTAGTATTGCATCACATGATTATATCACAGTTTATTAGTGAATCCCTTAGTGGACATTTAGATTAGTTATAATCTTTCACTATTATAAATAATATTGTAAGGAATATTTCTGTGTGTGCTTCATACTAGAATTAATGTAAGGGCCAGACCAGCACCATTTTGTTGTCTACTACATAAGCTCTGTTAAACCGCAGGGCCACTCCCTGCTGCCTCCCCCACCCCTGGTTGCACAGCCATTAAGCCGTTGAATTGAGTCATCTAAGACAGACAGCTGCCATAATAGGCAATAAGTATCAGTTCCCTTGAACAACTCCCATAATAGGCAATAGGTATCTACTTCCTTGAAATTCAGGTATTCTCCTTCCTAATTAGGCTACACCACCTCTAGCCCCAGTTAAGAAATCTCCCATCCTTCACCTGTACCAATCCAAATCCTCCTTTACTAGTGAAATCATCAACCACCTATCAGGAGTGTACCTGTACCCGGACCCTACCCTTTTTCCTTTCTGTACCCCATAAAAACTTCCTCCACCCCGAGTTTGGGGCTCGTCCTCAGCTTGCATGCCAGGAGAGTCCAGGCCTGGGCCCCCCGGACCCCCGGGGCCTCCCGGGTCTGTAATAAATCTCACCTTATGCCTCTTACATCGGAGCGTGTCTCAAGTTTGTCTATTGGGGCTACTTCGGGAGGCTTTTTCGGACCCAACATTAACACTTGGGAATGGAATTATTATGCTCCAAAATTTTTAAGGTATTTACTCTTCTCCTCCCAGCTTTCTTCCTCTGGCAGAGACTTAGAGGCATTGTTCTCTGACCACTAGGTTCTGATATCCTGGAAGGAAAGCTCTTATTCCCTGTTGAAACTTTATCCTATAATCTATGTAATTAAAAGTAGCAATATTGTAAGAAATTATGTCATAACGACAATCATATTCTGTGTTTTATCCAGAGTATGTGACTGTGTGTGACTGGGTGGGATGCAGAGCTCTGAGCCTGAAGTTAATATTATTTATTCAATGTTGCTGCATAACTATAGATATTATTCTTCCCTGAGGGGGAAAAACTCACTATCTATTTTTCCCCTAGGTGTTCTATTTCTCTTTGGAAAATTTGCTCTAGGGCAAAAATAATAATTTGCAATTATATAGCTCTTGGTGTTCTATGATAGGTCTCATAGTCTGGAAGTGTTGAATTATCTGGTGGATTCAGGCAGTGTAGATAGTTTAACATTGATGATGATGCAGATGATAATTTTCTGTTGGGCTGATTACAATCCTTACTGAGGAAATAAACATTATAAGTTGCAGAATAACTTCCTTTTTGTAGAGTGTACACTACAGCTTAGAGAACAGACTGGCATTCGCATGACAAAATTTCAATCATTGACTGCTAGACTTGGAAAAGAACTTAGACCTTCTAACACCTTCATATTATATCTTATCAAATTGAATATCAAAAATATGATATAACCTGTCCAAGGTGACATAGCAAGAAAGAGACAAGGGTAGCCTTATCCATCAGATTTTTATATTAATTTAAAAAATTTATGGAGCAGTGAAATTAACCAGTTTTCCTTTTTGGTAGACAGTTCTGTGAATTTTAATAAATTCACCAACACAGTCAGGATACAGAACAGTTCCATACCTCCAAAAAATTACCTGCTGCTGCCTTGTAGTCAAATTCTACTCCCATTCCTAGCCTTGAGCAGCCACTGATTTCTGAAATTGTAGTACAGTTGCTAGGATTTTATACAAATCAAAGTACATGGTATTTAACCTTTTAAGCTGGGTTACTTTCATTTAAAAAATGCATTTAAGATTTAAGATTTATCCACATTAATGATTGTACTAGAAATTTCTTCTTTTTTATTTCTGAGAGGCTTTCCATTGTATGGCTGCAACATAGTTGATCTTTTATTGAAGCATATTTGGATTATTTCTAATCTTTGGTGATTATGAATAATACTGCTATTTAACACAAATATTTGCATACATGTTTTTGTGAGAACATGGATTATATTTCTCTAAGGTGAATAACTAGAAGTAGAATTTATGCATCATATTGTAAATATATATTTGACATTATAAAAAATTACTAAACTGTTTACCAGAGTGATTGTAGCACTTTGCAATCCCACCAGATAAGAGATCCAGTTATCTACAACTTTGACAGCCCTTGCTGTTAGTGTTTGGATTTTAGCCATTTTAATAGACGTGCCGTGCATCTCACTGTGGTTGGAGTTTGCGTTTACCTGCTAACTAATGATGTTCAGCATCTGTTCCTGTGCTTATCTGCCATTTGTACACCATCTTGGGGAAAATTTCTGTCAAAATATTTTATCTAGTTCTTAATTGGGTTATCTGTTGCTTTTCTGTTGAGTTTTGAGATTAAAAAAATATGTATTTAAAATATAAATACTTCGTCAGATATGTGATTTGTGACTGTTTTCTTGTGGTATGTAGCTATTCTTTTCATTTGCTGTCTTTCTCAGAGCAAAAGTTTGTAATTTTGATGAAGCAAAGTTTATCAGGATTTTCTTTTATAGGCTGTACTTTTGGTGGTGCATGAGCCCTCTCAGAGGGCAAAGAGGGGCCCCCATGCAGTGGCTGATGCCTGTAATCCTAGCTCTGCAGGAGACCAAGGTGGGTGGATTGCTTGAGCTAATGAGTTTGAGTTCGATAACAGTCTGAGCAAAAGCAAGACCCTGTCTCAACTAAAAATAGAAAAACTGAGGCGAGAGGATAGCTTGAGCCTGAGTTGGAGGTTGCTGTGAGCTAGGACGCCACAGCACTCAATCCAGGGCAACAGTTTGAGACTGTGTCTCAAAATAATAATCATAATCATAATCATAATTTGAAAAGAACAAAGAGGAGACTGCTTAGAGGTGATAGAAGGCACACTGGATTAGTTATCAAAAAGTCTTGGGTTCAAATCTCAGCTTCATCATTCTGCTTTCTATTATACTATTTTCTGTGATAATATTTGCTTGACTTTCACTTGTAGTTTATTCATCTGCAAATGGATTTAACAATTATCTTGGCCCAAGGTCTCAAAGATTTTTCTTTTCTGCTGTCTTCTAAAGGTGTAATAGTTTCACATTTCATCCATTTTAAATTCATTTTATTGGTGTGTGGGGTATAAGTAGAGGGTCTTTGTTTTTCTTGTTGTTTTGGTATGTGGTTGTGGGGTTGCCTACAACCAAAAAACCTCTTGTTGAAAAAGCTCTTCTTTCTCCATTAACTTGCCTTTGCACTCTTGTCAAAAACCAATTGATGTGCATTTATTTCTGGAATCTGTATTTTATTCCATTAATCTATATAACTATCCTTTATCAATATCACTCTTTCCTATTTGCTGTAGCTTTATAAGTGTTAAAGAATAGTGAGCCTTCCAACTTTGTTCCTACATTTAAAAAATCATTTTAACTATTTTATTTTCTTAGCATCTTCATTAAAAATTAGAACCAGCTTATTAATGCCTCAGAAAAAATCTTGAGAAAATTTCGATTAGGATTGTATTTTTCCTATAAATCAATTTGGGAGAAAATCAAAATTTTAAAATATTGACATTTCCATTGACATTTCCATATATATATATATATAGAGAGAGAGAGAGAGAGAGAGAGAGAGAATATCTCTCTACTTACACAGGGCATCTCTCTACCTACGCAGGGCATCTCTCTACTTATTTAAGTTTTTCACTTTCTTTTATCAGTGCTTTGTAGTTTTTTGTAACAGATTTTTCACACATTTTATTAAAGTTATTTCTCAGTATTTCATTTTTGGGAGGTATTTTTAAAAATTAGTTTCCACTTGTTTATTGCTTGTTGTAAAAACTATGATTGATTTTTATATATTGACGTTGGGTCCTATGACCATGTTGAATTCACTTACTGGGTCTAAGAACTCTTTTGTAAATGCCTTAATTTATTCTAAGTAGACAAACATATTGACTATGAGTGGAGACAGTTTTATCTACTCTTTCCCAATCTGTACGCATGTGTGTATCTATTGCAATGAGTATAGTGTTAAATAGGAGTGGTAAATGTGGTAAATGTGGATATCCTTGTGTTGGACGACATCTCGGGGGGAAGTATTCAATTTTTTGACTATTAAGTATGGTGTTAGCTACATGTTTTTAGAGAGATTCTAAATCAAGTTAAGAAAGATGTCTTAGTTCATTTTGTGCTCCTATAACAGAATGCCACCAACTGGGTAATTTATGAAAATAGAAATTTTTCCCCTAACAATTATGGTGTTCTAAAAAGTCCAAAATCAAGACACTGGTATCTAGTCAGTGTCTAATCAAGACACTGGTATCTTGATCATCTCATGGAGTACAGTAGAAGGGCAAGGGAATTCATATGCTTGAGAGAGAGAGAGAATCAGAGGCCAAACTCACTTTCACTACCCATAACAAGCCAACTGTGGTGGTGGTGATGTTAATCCATTCATGAGCACAGAGCTCTTTTACTTTAATCACCTCTTAAAAGTCTTGCTTCTTAACACGGTTGCATTGAAGATTAAGTTTCCATCACATGAACTATAGGAGACATAATCAAACTATAACAAGATCCCTCTACATCACCCAAACACATCAGGTGTGTTTTCATTATGAATAGATGTTAAATTTATTATATTTTTTCCTGTATGTAATGATATAATTAATATAATTTTCTTCTTTGGTCTGTTAAAATGGTGGATTACATTGATTTATTGTCAAATGATGAATCAGCCTTGCATTCCTAGAATAAACTTTACTTTGTCTCAGTCTACGCTTCTCTTTTTATATTGCTGGGTTTGAGTCACTAATTTTTATTAAGGAATTTTTTGCCTGTGTTTATGAGGGCTGTTGGTCTGCAATTTTCATTTCTTCTACAGCTCTTGTCTAGTTTTGATTTAGCAGAGTAATACTGGCATTGTAAAGTACGTTGAGTGTAGTATTCCTTCCCTTGCTATTTTCTGGACAGAATTATGGTAAATTGAAATTATTATTTTTGCTTAACTAATTGGTAGAAACCAGTGAAACCATTTGAGCTTGGGGTTTTCTTTGTTGAAAGATTTTAAATTATGAATTAAAGTTTTTAAATGGATATAGAACTAATTTGGTTGTCTATTTTTTAGAGTGAGTTTTGGTAATGTGTTTCCAATGAATAAATTTTATCTAAGTTGTTGAATTTATAGTCATAAAGTTAGTCCTAACATTCTTCTATAATTCTGTCTATGGAATCTGTAGTGACATATTCTGATCATGGTAATTTGTGTTTTCATTCATTCTTTTTTCTTTGCCAGTCTGGCTCAATGTTTATCAATTTTGTTGATTGTTTCAAGAAAACTGCTTTTAGTTTCACTGACTTTTTAAAAACTCTCTTCTATTTTATTTTTATTATTTTTTTACTTCTGTTTGCTTTAAGTTCCATATGTTCTTCTTTTTCCAGTTTCATAGGGTAGAAGCTTCAAGTATAGATTTGAAAATCTTTTTTATTTCCTACATAAACATTAAATGGTATATATTTTCTTTGAAGTCCTGGTTTAGATGCATCCCATAAATTTTGATATGTTGTCTGTTCATTTTCATTCAATATTTTCTAGCTTCCTTTGAGATTTTCTCATGGATTATTTTAAAGTGTGTTATTTAACTTTCAAATATTTGGGGACTTTCTTGATATCTCTCTGTTATATTCCTGGTTCAATTTTATAATGATCAGAGGAAAAATACATTGTATTATTTTAATGAAAATCTTTTAAAGTTTTTTTTTTTTTTTTGACTCAGCATGTGGTCTACCTCACAGAATGTTCTATGTGCACTTGAAAAGATCGGATTTTGTCCTGTTGTTGAGTGGAATGCCTAATGAATGTTAATTATGTCAAGCTGATTGATGGTGTTATTCAGGATCTCTATATTCTTGTTGATTTTTTTTCTAACTCTATCTTTTGATTACTGAGAGATGAGTGTTTAAGTCCCAAGTACAGTGTATTTGCCTGTTTGTCTTTTCTGTTTTTGCTTCATATACTGTGCATCTGTGATATTAGATCAGATATACCTAGGATTTTTTTTTTTTTTGTCTTTTTGATAATTTTGTTTGTTTGTTTGTGGAGACAGAGTCCCACTTTATTGCCTTGGGTAGAGTGCTGTGAAATCACAGCTCACAGCAACCTCCAATTCCTGGGCTTAGGCAATTCTGTTGCTTCAGCCTTCCAAGTAGCTGGGTCTACAGGCACCTGCCACAATCCCTGGCTATTTTATTGTTGCAGTTTGGCCGGGGCCAGGTTTAAACCTGCCACCCTTGGTATATAGGGATAGCACCCTACTCACTAGGCCAGGGGTCCTGAAACTTTTAAAACAGGGGGCCAGTTCAATGTCCCTCAGACTGTTGGAGGGCCGGATTGTGGGCCCGGGACTAGTCGGCTGCTAAGCAGGACAGGCAGTGGTGGCAGAAATACCTGGTGGGCCGGATAAATGTCCTAGGCTGGCTACATGTGGCTCACGGGCTATAGTTTAAGGATGCCTGCACTAGGCCACAGGCGCCACCTGATAAATTTTTTTTAAATCATTTTACCTTTGGTGTGATATTATGAAAAATATATTTGGTCTTCTAGTTTCTGGCATATTCCTCCTAAAAACCCTTGGACTCTCTAGAATGATAAGAATGTCTTTTGTGTGCTAAGAAGATGACTGGTAGGGGGAGCCCTAGATAGCTGAATGGGGCCACTACTACCTCCAGTCTCTAAGAGAGAGGCTGGACATTGGGTTATCACCAGTGGCAAATAATTGCCTGTATAATGAAGCCTCCAAAAGGATTGTGTTTGAAGAGCTTCACTATAGCTAAACACATGGAGGTTCTTAGAAGATGGCTTTCCAGAGGGGGCACAAAAATTCCACACTTCTTTGCACATGAGTTGCTCTATCTATCTATTCATCTGGCTATTTATTCGTATTATTTATTATATATTTTATTAATAAACTGGAAATGTAAGCAAACTGTCTCCCTTCCTTCTGTGAGCCCCTCTAGCAAATCAATGAAATTTAAGTAGGGGGTTGTGGCAATGCTGGTGTATAGCCAGTCAGTCAGAAGTACAGGGGACAGCTAACAACTTGTGTTGGCATCTGAAGTTAGGGACGGTCTTATGGAACTGAGTGGAGGAAACAACCCTCATATATTTGATGTCATAAGTGCAGTGTTGAGTGGAGAGTAGAGAATAAGAAAAACACTTTGGTTTTTCTTTTCTCTCATCTGATAATTTCTCTTGTCCAGAAGTCTACATTGTCTTTTGATCTGAAAGACCCAAAACCGATACCCCTTTAGTAACTAAGACAGGACCCAAGGTTGAGGAAACTAAAGTCACTTATGAGCTGGCATGACACATTTCTAAATTCCTACAACTATATGAAAAACCACATCCTTGCTAATGTTCCTAATGGTAGGAGCTTCAGGCTGACTTACAACCCAGACTGCAGCTCTGACTGGACAGGGGACTGGCCTTGTAAGCTCCTCTCTCATAAGCTATTGTAGATCTTAAGTCAGTCTCAGGCAGCTCATCAGGCTGCACACAGACCGTCTGTGTTCTGTAGTTCACCTTTGGAAGCAAAGAGCTAAATTTCACCTCATTTTAATGTTCCCTACTCCAAATGTTAACATGGAATGTATGTTACATGCATGATGACCCATTGTGCATGGGGTCAACTCCTCTCATAAATATGTATAGGTTTCTCCCTAACTCTGTTGAATTATATGAAACCAGTCCTGTGAGACATATAGCCCAACTTATCCCTCCCCTCTTAGAAGAGAGAGAGCACCTTCAATCCATGCTGGAGACTTTCGCTTCCTAGGTTGTAACTAGATAATTGCCTTTCTACGTTTTTTTTTTTTTTTTTCTTTGAGACAGACTCTCACTCTGTCTCCTGGGTAGAATGCCGTAGTGTCACAGCTCACAGCAACCTCAAACTCGTGGGCTCAAGTGATCCTCTTGCCTCAGCCTCCAAAGTAGCTGGGACTACAGGCATCTGCCACAACACCTGACTAGTTTTTGTATCTTTAGTAGAGACAGGGGCTTGTGTTTGCTCAGGCTGGTCTCAAACTCCTAACTCAAGGAATCCACCTGCCTTGCCCTCCCAGAATGCTAGGATTACAGGTGTGAGCCACCATGCCTGGTCTGCCTTTCTAGTGTTTAGCTGTCCTGGTGTCCTTTTGGATGACAGTCACATCATTAATGTAGACTAGTGCTATGATTGGATCTGACTTAAAAGAAGCAAGAGAAAGGAAAGAAAGACCTTTAAAATCACAGAGAACCCTTTTTCTCATTCCTCTGGTGAGAAAGAACTATATTCTCTCAGATTATGTAAAAATCTACCCAAGAGTACAGCCTCAAACTGGGGCTTGTCTGGGACCAGCCAAGGGGAATTTAAAAAAAAAAAGATTAAACCCCTATTTCCTTCCCAGTATGCATCTCACACGGTTCCCTTTATTGGTTCCATGGCCACAAACAGAGGGAAGACGGTTTCTCTTATTTTCTAATTACACCTGCTGCATGGTCTTGGGTTTCAGGCTTTTGTGGAGTTTAAGCTGGGAGATATGGCAGGAAAAAATAGGGACTGTTTCTACCCTGTTGGTCGTACTCCTAGTTCTATTATTTACTTTTAGTGTAATCAGTTGCCTCATGTATACTGTCTAGTAGTTTTAGCTTTACTCAGTGAGAGAGTTATGTGTACTATGGAATGGGCTTATCCATCTTAGCTGGAATTAGTACCTCAAAAATTATATTTTCATTTTTGTCCTGCACTATGGACAAATAAGACAACCTTCCCCCTGCTATCTGTCCCTTTGGCCAAAAATACCTTCTTAGCTGCTTCTATTATTATGTCTGAAGTCCATATAGTTACATACGACTTTTAATAAATATAACTGATACATTTTAATCAGCTTAATAGACAGATAATTACTAGCCTTGATCATAACTGAGAGATGATAAGAACAAACACAGGAACTGAAATTCTTTGTTGGTAATGAGAAAAAGGAATCTTAGAGACGGGTTTCTGGAGACCATGTTTGGTAGGGCATAAAAATATATGGTCCTGAGCAAATGAAGAGCAAATAAATTTTGATCACCTAGGGAATATAAATCAATAGGTAGGAAGTTGCATCAGTAAGTACACTTTTGGTTATGATCACAGAAATCTAACAACATTTGGCTTAAGCAAAACAGGGATGATATTTTAAAATTCAGAGATAAGATGGCTTCAGAAATGGCTGGATTCAGTTACTCAGATTATGTAACCAGGAATCTGTCTTCTTCCTTTTCGTGGATTTTATAGCTATCTGTTGGTTTAATGCTTGGGCAGATTTATTCTGATGATACGGCAGGGTTACTAGTAATTCAAGATTTATAATCTTTTCTCAGTGAACTCCAACAAATAGCATATCTTTCTTAAAATTTTAATTTCATGTTGATTGGCCTGGATTGCAGCTGTCTTCTTATTGACCAGACTTATGTCAAGCCAGAAAGAGCACCCTGCACTTCCAAATAACATGGACTGCTAGGGGGAAATGAGCAAATGCTTCAGGAAATTTCAGGTCCTGTGAGCATAAGAAGAGGGCATTGATTCTGGAAACGGAAAACAAGAGCAATGTTGGAAGCAGGATGGAAAGCTATGAAAGAAACCTTGCCTACTTCACAGTGTGGCACAGAAGCCTATTTTCTGTAAGAAGAAATATTTAAAAGCTGATTTTCTAGAACTCTAACAGTAACAATTCTTTTGAATCCTGGGGTGGAAGTGAATACGCTGAGTTTTTGTAGTCACTGATTTTAGCGCTGACATGTATAGTAAATGCCGTATTATTCTCCAGTAATATTGAATGGCATATAGAAAAGACAGACCATGCTTTTCTTTCTTTCTTTTTTCCTTAATTGCTGCCTGCTATATTTTGTTACTTATAAAAGCATGGAAGGAACAAATTTCAAGTTAAAAAAGGTTGCTTTTCAAGATAAAGATGTATATCAGATACACTTTTTATGTCAAAATCTTTATAGCTAAGGGGGAAAAAAAATCCCTAGAATCGAGAGCAGACCATTGGCTAAAGAAAAGTATTTGGAAGAGGAAGAAAATGGGCATTTATAAAGTTATGGATACATTGATCTCTTTGTCCATAGCTCTCCCCATAAATTGGTTTCCTCAGAATTTGGAGTTGAGGTCCACAGCTAGAATCCCTGAGTGATATCTAAATGCACCATCACAGAAGCACCTCGAGTAAATCACCGCTATTTAGCTGTCAACAATGACATGGAGGGAAGAAGCTTGGAGACAAAATTGCTTCACAGAAAACTGAGTCTCTTCCCATCAGAGTGGCGTTTGTTTGTAGGATGGTGTGAACAAGGTCTTGGCCAAGGAGTCATGTGTGATTGCTGCTACACTCAACTACATCACAAAATAATTTCCTGGGAGCGGAGAAAGAGACCAGAGTTTGAAGCAAGTTTCCTGCTATAAATGCCGCAGTGACTGTTTAGCACTTGAGAAAATCTGAGAACCTAAAATTAGCCATCAACATCTTTGCCATAAGAAAAATAAAAAAGAAACATAACAATGACACACATGGCTTAACATTTTATTTGAAGTATGCCCCGTAGAGTAGTTGGAGTAGCTGTCTTTAATTGCTTGAAAGCATCTCAGAATGAGACTTTACTCACCCTTTGATGTTCTCTTGCCATACCTTCTCCTACCTCTTCCATTTCCCTTTTGCCAACCTCTTCTTTCACAGACTTTCTTCCCCCATCTCTGGCTTATGCAAAGTCAAAGGCCCCAGTATGATTTGAAAGCTCCAGATATCAACTTTAGAACTCAGTGACTGAGTTTTTGTTTTTCCATTTTTTTGGAGCATTGCACAAGTGTACCATAATTCTTACAGTGGAATTCATTCAAAACACTTTTATGATGTACATATGCTACTTTACCCCACAGATATAAAACTAATGAATCATGAAAGGTGCATTTCTATTTTATTTTATTTTATTACTTTATTTCTTTTGAGACAGAGTCTCACTATGTTGCCTTCAGTAGAGTGCCATTGTGTCACAGCTCACAGCAACCTCAAACTCTTGGGCTTAAGTGATTCTTTTCCCTTAGCCTCCCAAGTAGCTGGGACTACAGGCACCAGGCACACCACCTGGCTATTTTTTGTTGCAGTGGTCATTGTTGTTTAGCTGGCCTGGGCTGGGTTCAAACCTGCCAGCTTTGGTGTATGAGGCCGGTGCTGTAACTACTTGTGCTACGGACACTGAGCCTACATTTCTATTTTAATTAAAAAATTACATCCTACATTGATGCCTATTTTACAAAGATAGGGCTATGATCTCTAATAATGGTATTCTGTAGTTGATATTCTGACAATGTGGCTGAACAACACATATATAGGAAAGGGCTTTTGTAATTTTCTGCCTATTTCTTCAAAACTCAAAGTAGCCTATGTGTTTAGAACAGTTTTTAAATGCACGTACTTTTTTTGTTTCAACCACAGGCCCAAATCCTTAGAAAATAGGTAATTATAATGGCTGTGATACAAATATTTTTTATGATAATGAATTTAACTCATTGATAGCATCACGATGTTTTTGGCAGTAATGTTTTTGATTTTGTTTTGAATCATAGCCAAATGCCTGGGCAGGATTTATTTGATCTGAAACCTGAAGGTTTAGGAATTATTTTTTGTTTTGTTTCTAGATATCTCTATTTCTTTTGTCTCTGGATTCTTTATTTGAGATTATAGTCAGGTGTTATAGACATCATAAGTGTGTGAGTGAAGATATCTCCTTACCTTCTCAAAACCCCCTTCATTTTATATGTCTTTCCCCAACTTAGTGAATTATAGGTCTGGACAGGCCTGTCAGTTCTCTCACAGAGGTGCCCTTTTGATGTCCACTGTCATTTTTGATAATTGACCTGGTTGTACTCCGTGTATAAAAGTGTATGTCCATTTTCAAGGGGATCTAAGATTTGTGATAGAAAATAAATCACTTAGCAAATAATCTATACACATACTTCTATATCTTGTACTGCAAGCCTTAAATAGAGCTGCATGATTTAAAAATTCAATTCAATGAACAGTTATGAGCATCCATTATGAGCCATCTACTGTCAGAGATGCTGGTACTGTGCAAATGAGTAGTACCTGGTCCTTAGGCATGGGGGGCTGATGATGGGGAAGCAGGTGTCATAACTCACTGACATTCTTGAGCTTTAGAGTTTGTCAGTTAATTTTACTCTAATCCTAAGGGCTTGCTGTGATCAGAGTCACTTCCCTGGGTCTTGTGAGTGATGCAGTGTGACTGGGACTATGTCAGGAAAATGATCTTACAAGAAAGAGCGTTTGCAAAGTCTGTCTGGAGAATGACCAGGTCCTTCCTCTCAGGGGCACCACCACAAGACGATTTGTAGGCCATACAAAGGACGTGCTAAGTGTGGCCTTCTCCTCTGACAACCAGCAGATTGTCTCTGGATCCCGAGATAAAACCATTAAGTTGTGGAACACTTTGGGATGAGAGCCACTCAGAGTGGGTGTCTTGTGTCCGCTTCTCACCCAACAGCAGCAACCCTATCATCGTCTCTTGTGGCTGGGACAATCTGGTTAAGGTGTGGAATCTGGCTAATTGCAAGCTGAAGACCAATCACGTTGGCCACACTGGCTATCTGAACACAGTGACTGTTTCGCCAGATGGGTCCCTCTGTGCTTCTGGAGGCAAGGATGGCTCTGGGACTTCAATGAAGGCAAGCACCTTTATACGCTAGATGGTGGGGATATCATCAATGTCCTGTGCTTCAGCCCCGACCGCTACTGGCTGTGTGCTGCTACGGGCCCCAGTATCAAGATTTGGGACTTAGAGGGCAAGATCATTGTAGATGAGCTGAAGCAAGAAGTAATCAGTACCAGCAGCAAGGCAGAGCCACCTCAGTGCACCTCTCTGGCATGGTCTGATGATGGTCAGACTCTGTTTGCTGGCTACACAGACAACCTGGTGCGAGTGTGGCAGGTGACCATTGGTACTCGCTAGAAATTATGGCACAAATAAAAAACTAGTTGGTCTGAAAAAAAAATTTTTTTTTACTCTAAAATACAGTTTAGCCAGAAGAGTGATGCCTCTGTCTCTCAAAGTCCTTTTATATGTATTAAGTTACCTAGAACTGGATCAATGATATTATGGTAAGTTACTTGATTGATGGAGAAAAATCTATCCTCTGTGATAATTGTAGTAATGGCAGCAATGATAGGAGTAGAAAGAGCAATGAGGATGACATGTCAAATCCTTTTTGAGCACTTGCTATATACGAGGTATGTTTCTGGATGCATTTTATGGTTCCTTTACTTAATCCTTATAGATTAGTTTAAGTCCTTCGAGAAACAAATGCCGAGACAAGATTAAACGTGCAAGCATTTGCCTAATGGAGAAAATGGGTAGGAACTGGGTGAGGCTGGAGCTTGGGAAGTGTCTGCCACGTCACGGTGCAAGTTTCACCTGAAGCGAAGCGGCAGAGGAGGAAGGTTGGGTGGAAGCATCCTACAGTGCCATCAGTCTGAGGAAGGTAAGGCAAGATGTTTGGGAAAACTTCGAGTCAAAATTGGCCATTAAGGACGACTGAGGTCTTCCAAAACAGGCCTGTCTTTAATACTTGTGCTGCTTTCTGTCACTGGAGAAGGAAAGCCCACATGAGGCAAAGTACTGCTGGAAATGCTGATGTGGATTTCAAATCAGAGCAGCCAGGGCCTGTGGCCAATCGATCAGCTGTGTTCCCTGTGGTTGGAAGTCTATAGATGCATTATCACAGCTACCACATCTCCTACTGAGGTGATGTGAAAACTAAGGCTACAGAGAAATGAAGTAATCCGACCAAGGTTAACAGCTGCTAAGTGACAGAGCTGGGATTCCAATCCCTGCAGTCTGGATTCAGAGTCTCTGCTTTTAATCACAAAATAAACTAAGGTTATATCATGATTCAAGGATAGTCTTTGATACTATTAAAGCAAAAATCTTTACAGTGATTTGCCAACTATAAAGCACTAAATGAATATCTACGGCATTACTTCTTCAACTTTACCGTGTATAAAATATGCCAGGAACTTATGCAGATGAATAGTCCCTCATCCTACAGCTTCTGGCTCCCTGGGTTTGGGCTGGAGCTTCAGGATTTACATTTTGAAGAGCCATGCCTGGTATCCTTTGCAAATGATTCTAGAATCAGACCTGCATAAAACTGCTCTAGAGAAAGAATCTGGGCTTGGGGAGGGACAAGAGTGGTTTAAATTCCAGGTGTGCCAGTTTCTAGTTATAAGACCTTGGACAGGTTGCCTAATTTTGTGACACTCAGTTTACAAATTTGCAAGTGGAGATGATAATAAAGCAATAATTAGCTTGCCAGGTTGTTATTGAGTTTCTGTTGGACCAGATGTGAGAAAATTGCTTGAGACCCTGCAGAGCATTGGGTGAATGCAGGTTATGACAGCCCCTGGTCGCAGCAACCTCCTCCCGCCCACAATAGCATTGGGTGAATGCAGGTTATGACAGCCCCTGCTCACAGCAACCTCCCCATAGCACCTTCTCTGATGTGTCACCACAGGGTTGGTAGACCCTGGTGATTTACAGGCTTGTCACGTACTGCAGATTTGGGTACATTTGGTAGAATTATAGACATTTGGTCTGTAATTCAGAGAGTTAATTTCTATTGCTGAAGTAAGGCACATTACTGGTGATAGGGGAGACTCAGAAATGGAATCCTTAAAAAGGCTTTTTTTGGAGGTACTTACTTCTTTCTTAGTGATGTTACCCCTACTTTAAGAAAATTAACTCTGATACTCAATCAGGGTTCTGGGGAAGATGAAGAGCGTTTTCATTTATTGTTTGTTCCTTCCTCCAGCTTCCTCTGGGAACCTGAATGTGCCCAGAATCTACAGCCTACTGCATTTCACCCTGGGGTAGTTAGTGTTCCAGTATCCCGTGAGAGCGAGTCTCGGGGATCAGCTCAAATACTTGTCTTCTAAGGGTACAAGAGGACTGAGCTTTAAAATAGTGATGTGCTTGTCATTAATATGTTTTCCTGTCTGTAGAGATAGCTTGTCACTTGTGTCAGATTGCCCTTTCTTTGTCTGCCTAAAAAACAGAGGGCTTCTGGTAGAGAGGGCACTGCCACACACTTTCTCTCCTGAACCTGTGTCATGCTTTCTTTCTTTCTGTTCTTAAGCCAAGGATCTCAGCAAAGGAAAAAGCTGCTTAGCTTCTCTGAGCTTCAGTTTCTTCATCTGTGACTTCAAGGTAACAACACACACCCTATCTATTTGCCTTCTTTCTGTTTTTTAAAGCAAGTAAAGGAGAACTATGTCAATGAAACTTTTATTCTTGGAAATGCATTTAATCCCATAAAATTAAAGAGCTAGAAAAATAAATAAAATGAAAAGCAATCCAAGTGGAAACTTAAAAAAAATTAAATCTATTTTCTGGTGAGGCAAAATATGCTTTATATGTGTTACATACACCATCTTTACCATCTATAAGTGTAGAGATCTGTGGTAATAAACATATTTATATTCTTTAACAGCCCCCTTTGTCCCTCCTTCTCCTCTTCCATTCCTGGTCACTGGTAACCATCAATCCACTCTGTCGCTTCACCAGATCTACTTTCTTAGCCCCCATATATGAGCAAGAACTTGAGATATTTGTCTGTGCGTGGCTAACTTAACACAATGGCCTTTAATGTCATTGACATTGCTTCAAATGACAAGATTTCCTTCTTTTATGTAGCTGAATACTATGTATTCCAGTGTGTGTGGTGTGTGTTTGTGTACACACCACGTTTTCCTTAATCCCTGGTTGATCCTTAGTTTTGCTATTGTGAATAGTACAATAACCTGAGAGTGCAGGTCTTTGATGTATTCATTTCCTTTCTTTTGCACATATACAGAGTAGTGGGATTGCTGGATCATATAGTACTTCTATTTTTAGTTTTGGGCTTTTTTGAGATAGGGTCTTATTCTTGCTCTCTTGCCTAGAGTGCAGTACAGTGCCATGATCATAACTCACTGCAGGCTTGAATTTCTGGGCCCAAGCAGTCCTCTGATCTCAGTCCTCCAAGTGACTGAGACTACCGGTGTGTACTACCACATTTGGCTTCTTTTTGGTTTTCTGAGAAACCTTCATACTGGTCTTCATAGTGACTGTACTAATTTACATTTTTACCAATAGTATACAAGGATTTCCCTGTCTCTATATTCTTGCAAGCAGCTGTTATTGTTGTCTTTTTGAGATGAGCCACTTTATTTGTTTGTTTATTTATTTAGAAACAGAATCTCACTCTGTTCCATGGAGTGAGTGCCCCTAGTGTTGTAGCTCACCACAGCCTCAAGCTCTTGGGATCAAGCCATCCTCTTGCCTCAGCCTCCCAAGTAGCTGGGACTACAGGTGCCCACCACAATGCCTGGCTAGTTTTTCTATTTGTAGTAGACATGGGGTCTTGCTCTTGTTCAGTTTGGTCTTGAACTCCTGAGCTCAAGCAATCCACCTGGTCTTAGACTCCCAGAATGCTAGATTACAGGTGTGAGCCCCTGCGCCCAGCCTTGATATTAGCTGCTTTAACAGGGTGGGAAGATGTCACATTGTGGTTTCAGTTTATACTACTCTAATGATTAGTGATATTGAGCTTTTTTCATATACTTGTTAGTAATCTGTATGTTTTCTTTTGGGAAATGTCTGTTCAGATTCTTTCCCATTTTAAAATCAGGTTATTTGTATTTTTTGCTATTGAGCTGTTACAGCTTCTTATACATTTGGTTATTAATCCACTGTCAGATGGATAGTTTGCAAATAGTATTTCTCATTCTGTTTTTTTGGGTTGTCTTTTCACTTTGCTGATTTTTCCTTTGCTGTACAGAAGATGTTTAGCTTGACATAATCTCACTTGTATATTTATTCTTTGGTTACCTGTGCTTTGAGGTCTAACACAAAAATTCTTTGCCCAGATCAATGTCCTGGAGTGTTTCCCCAATATTTTCTTCTAGTGCTTTCATAGTTTCAGGTCTTCAGTTTAAGTCTTTAATCCATTTTTATTTGATTTCTGTATATAGTAAGAGTTAGGGGTCTTGTTTCACTCTTTTACATTTAGTTATGCAGTTTCCCCAGGACCATTCATTAAAAAGGACTATTTCCCCATTGTGTGTTCTTAGCGCCTTTGTTGAAAATGAGTTGGTTGTAAACACGTGGATTTATGTCTGGGTTCTGTATTCTGTTCCATTGGTCTATGTGTATGTTTTTATGCTAGTATTATTCAGGTTTTGTCACCATATCTTGCTAGTAAATTTTGAAATCTGGTATTGTGATGCCTCCGATTTTGTTCTTTTTGCTCAGGGTTGCTTTCGCTATTTTGTGGTTCCTTAAAAATTTTAACATTTATTTTCTATTTCTATGAGGAATGTCAATGGTATTTGATAAGAGATTGCACTGAGTCTGTAAATTGTTTTGTTTAGTATTGTTCTTTTAACAATATTAATTTTTCTAACCTATAAACATGGAATATCTTTCAATTTTTTCGTGTCCATTTCTATTTCTTTTACCAGAGTTCTATAGTTTTCCTTTTATAGATTTTTTAATTCTTTGGTTAGATTGATTCTTAGGTATGTTGGGCTTTTTGTAGGTGCGATCAATGGATTTGCTTTCTTCATCTCTTTTTCAGATTGTTCACTATTGACGTATGTAAACACTATTGATTTTGTATGTTGATTTCACATCCTGAAACTTTACTGAATTTGTCAGTTCTGATATTTTTTAGATGGAATCTTTAAATTTTTCTCCATGTAAGAACATGCGGTCTGCAAACAAGACGATTTTCACTTCTTTCTTTCCCATCTTGGATGCCCTTGCTGTCCTTGTCTTGCCTAATTGCTCTGAACAGGACTTTCAGCATTGTTGATTCATAGCAGGGAAATTAGCATCCTTATATGGTCTTTGGAGGGGAAAGGCCTTCAATTTTTCCCTTTTCAGTTTGATTGTTATGGGTTTGTCATGTGTACCCTTTATTATTTAGAATTATGCACCCATTTTAATGAGAGATTTTATAAAAAAGGGATGTTGAATTTTATCAAATGTTTTTCAGCATCTATTGAAATACTCATATGGTTTTTGTTCTGGATTCTGTTAATGTGACATATCATAATAAATGAAATGTTGAGACATCCTTGTATCCTTGGGATGAATCTCATGGTGAATATTTCTTAATGTGTTCAGTAACAGTTTTTATTTGCTAGAATTTTGTGGAGCCTTTTTGCATTGATGGTTATCGGGGATATTAGCCTGTAGTTTTCTTTTTTTATTGGGTCCTTTTCTGGTTTTTGTATCAGGGTAATGCTAGCTTTGTAGAATGAGTTTGTAAGTATTCCTTCTTTTTTAATTATTATTATTTTTTTAGGGTGTGATTAGGATTTGTATTAGTTCTTTAAATGTTTTATAGAATTAAGCGTGAATCCATCAGGCCCTGGGCTTTTCTTTGATGGGAGATTTTTTTTTTTAATTACAATTTCAATTTAATTACTCTTTCCTGGTTTGTTGAGGTTTTACTATTTCTTTATGATTCAATTTTGGTAGGTTGTATGTGTCCTGGCATCTATCCATTTTTTCTAGATTTTTTGGTGTATAATTTGTTCATCATAGTCTTTGTAGTTCTGAGGTCTCAGTTTTTTTGTCTCTGTTCATTTCTGATTTTATTTATTTGAGTCTTCTCTCTTTTTTCTTTTTTCAAAATATTTTATTTCAAAATATTCCAGAGGTACAAATGTTTTTGTTACATGGACAGCTTATATAACCTTTTCTTTACTCAGTTTTATGAATATTTCCACCACCCAAATACTGTTTATTGTGCCTGTTGGTATGCTTTTTACATAAGCTAGCTAAAAGTTTATTGATTTAGTTTCATTTTTAAAAAAACAACTTTTTGTTCTGTTGATTTTTTGAATATATTTTTAGGTTTTAATTTCATTTATTTCTTCTCTTATGTTTATTGTATCTTTTGCTCTACTAATTTTGAGTTTGGTTTGTTCTTGCTTTTCTGATTACTTGAGATGTATTAGTAGATTATTTAATTCAAATCTTTCTACTTTTTTGATATAGGTGTTTATGGCTATAAACTTTCCTCTTAACACTGATTTTTCTATATCTTATAGATTTTGGCATGTTATATTTCCATTTTCATTTATTTCAAGCTTTTAAAAACTTTCTTGTCAATTTCTTACTTGCTCCATTAATCATTCAGGAACATGGTATCTAATTTACATTTGTTTGTATATTTTTTATAGTTCCTCTTTCTGTTAATTTCTAGTTTTATTTCATTGTGATCAGATAAGATACTTGATATAATTTCTATATATTTTTAAATCTGTACAGACTTTTTTTTGGTTCTAAGATATGGTCTATTTCAGAAAATGTTTCCCATGCTGATGAAAACAATGTATATTCTGTTGTAGTTGAGTGAAAAATTCTATATACGTCAGTTAGGCCTATTTAATCTAATGTGTAGTTTAATAGTACTCTTTCTGTGTGGATGATCTGTCCATAAATGAGTGTGAGGAGTTTAAAGTCTTTTATTATCTATTCCTTTGGCCTATTCATGTTTGCTTTATGTATTTGAGAACTCCAGTGTTGGGTACATACACATTTATAATTCTTATATTCTTTAACTGAATTGACCCATTTGATTATTATATAGTGATCCTCTTTGTTGATTCTAACAGTCTTTGATGTGTAGTCTGATATAAATATAACTATTCCTGCTCATTTTTGTTTTCTGGTATGAAATATGTTTTTCTATCTGCTTATTTTCACTCTGTATGTCTTTATAGGTGAAGTAGGTTTCTTGAAGGCAACATATATCTGCATCTTCTTTATCCATTTAGCCACTCTGTTCCTTTTAGTTGGATTATTAAGACCATTTACATTCAGCATTATTATTGGTAAGTATGAACTTGCTGCTGCCATTTTGTTGTTGCTGTTGTTGTGTTTTGGGTGCTCTTGAGACTCTTCTCTTTCTTTTTTCTTTCTTCCTGTCCTCCGTTGTGGTTAATAGATTATCTCTGGTAGTTTGTTGTAATTTGTTGCTTTTTACTTTTGCTGAATATATTATAAATTTTTGTGCTATAGTGACCATGAGGCTTACAAAAAATATTTTATAGCTATAACATTAGCTATAAAATAGCTAATAGCTATAAAAATAGTTTAATAGCTTAAACTATTTTTAAGAGATGACAATTTAGATCCCAAACAAAATAGAAACAAAAGCAAAAGAACACACAATATTCTAATTTGACCCCCTCCTTGCCACATTTTTGATTTTTAGTTGTCTAATTTTACACATTTTTATATAACCCAACTCTTAATAGGTTGCTGTAGCTATTATTATTTCTGTTTTTTAGAATTTCTTTTTCATTGTACATATTCATGAGGCTCAAGGGCAATTTTGCTGATACATTGATATACTGAATGGTGGTAAAGTTAGAGTCTTCAGGGCATCCATCCTGGAATAATGTACATTGTATTCCCCAAGTGACCTCTCATCACCCCCTAACCCTCACCTTCACAGTCTTCATTGTCCATCATTGCACACTCTACTTTTATGTGTACACATTATTTAGCTCCACTTATAAGTGAGAACATGGGGTATTTGTTTGTGTCCAATTTGTTTTACTTAATATAATAGCTTCCAGTTCTATCCACGTTGCTACAAAAGACATGATTTCTTTTTCTGTAGGTGGATAGTATTCCATTGTGTTTATAAACTAGATTTTCTTTAGCTGGTCCTCTGTTGCTGGACATAGGTGTTTCCATATCTTTGCTGTCATGAAAAATGCTGTGATAAATATACGAGTGGAGGTACCATTTTTATGTATTGTTTCTTCCCTTCTGGTAGGTACTTCATTGTGAGATCGCTGAGTTATTATTGTTTTTAATAAGTTTGTCTTTTGGACTTTATGCTAAACTTATGAGTGAATTGCCCGCCACAATTACAGTATTAGAGTATTCTAGGTTTGTCTGTGTACTTAATTTTACCAGTGGGTCTTATACGTTGAAAAGTTTTCTTTTACACACTAGTGCTTTTTCCTTTCAGATTGTGGAACTTCCTTTATTATTTTTCACAAACAGATCTGGCAATGGGGAATTCTCTCAGCTGTTGTTTGACTGAGAGTCTTTCTGTCTCCTTCATATATGAATAATAATTTTGCTGGATATGATATTCTTAGATGGCAATCTTGTTATTTGAGCATTTGCACTTTGGAAATATTGTTCTTCTCCCTCCTTGCCTATATGGTTTCCATTGAGAATTATGTTGACAAATAAATTGGAACAACTTTTTAAGTTATTTACTTATTATCTCTTGCTGTTTTTAGGATCTTGTGTTTGTCCTTGACCTTTGAGAGTTTGATTGTTATATGCCTTGGATTAACCTTATTTGGGTTGAATCCGTTTGGTCTTTTGAGATAATTTGATATATCTTGTAGGCAGTCTTAATATTTTTTTATTTTTATTCTTATTTCTCCTCTGTCCATTCTCAAATATCTGGCCTTGCCTATACTTCTTTCCCCTTTTAGGTTCATTCTGCCATTGAGAGTCTCTACAGAGTTCTTCAGTTCAGCAAATGTATTTTTTCATTTACAAGATTTCTATTTGACTTTTTATTATTTTAATATCTTTGTTAAATTTCTCTGATAAATTTCTGAATTGTTTTTCATGTTGTATCTGAGATTCCTGAGCTTCCTCAAAAGTGCTATTTGAATTTTGCTCACAGAGCTTACAAATCACCATCTCATTAGGGTAAGTCACTGAATTTTTTATTTTTATTTTTTTAGTGAGTTCATGATTCCCTGTTTGATGTTGTTTCTTGAGGGTATACATCTATGTCTTTGTACTGAAGTCCTAGTTATTTATTCTAGCTTTCTCTGTCCAGCAGCTTTTATTTTTGATTTGCTTAGTAAAACTTCACTTCTAGGTTACTGTCTCCTTTTTGGCTCTAGGTGGCGCCTTAAGCCCAGGTTCGCCTGTCTCTTATTAAATGGATGAAACATTGCCTGTTCCCACTGAAGGAGGTCTCGAGGGGATTACCCTGACAATGTGGGAAAGCTGGCGAGGGGGTTGTACCTAGGGAAACTGAGGAATGTACCCCTACAATGTGATGCTACTGAACACCCCACTCTGACTTGGCATTTTCTTTGGTTGAGATTCAGATCAGAGTGTCTCGGTCTGGGGATGGTAGTCCTGCTTCTTCCTTCGTCATTGACTGTCCTACAGGATATTTCTCTCTTCAGGTTTCAATGCTTGTTAAGGCAAGGACAGGTCTCCTACCAGGGTACCTCAAGAAGGTGGGGAAGCTGGCTGATCACCTCAGTGATCCAATGTAGAAATTGTATGGGGTAGGGGGACAGTTTTCCACAGGCTTGGTGCTGGGCAGAATTGGGTGTAGGATTATTGTGAAAGTCCAATTCTCCTACTTTCTTCTCAGAGATTGTCTCACTTTCCATGGCCCCACAAACTGTCTCATCCTTATACATAAGCTCTAGGTTGTTGCTAGTACAGATCTTGATGCTGTATATTTGGTTTTCTTTTGGGAGTGAAGCCAACTTGTGTCTGGAGTGCCATTTTGGAATCAGAAATTCCAAGTGGAAACTTATAATAAAGTTTATTAAGTATATAAGCCAAATAATGAATATTTTGAGGAAAATTTTCAGAATGGACTGAACTGACTGAGATATACTAACATATATTTGTTAAGATTATTATTATTATTGTATTAGAATCTTTCTTTTGCAATTACAGGTATTCATCAGTTTATTCATCTTAAATATTCTTGTAATTGAGTTGCTATGCCTGAATGCCTCTCAACTACTAGCATAGTAAATGGAAGAGGAAGAGGAATTTCCTTCCTTCATAGGAAGAGGAATTTTCATAATGACTTCTTTTTCAAAAATTCTTTGCTCTTCTATATCAATAAGATCTTTTCTTCTCAGCATCCATCATCAGTGTGCTTTATAGACAGATGTCAAAATTTATCTTTTGGCAACGTAACATTACCAAGACATTTGCTTCTCAAAAAGCCCCATTTTTATTTCTCTTAATGCCTGTCAAGAAGGATAGTTTTTACCTTCAATAATTTTAGCTCATGTCTCTGGAAATCATAATTGAAATGTTTGAATCATTCCATGTGGCTTTCCCTGAACTCTGATTTCATGACAAGCAATTATCTTTTTATTCAGATAAACCCACAGAGATTTAAAAAATATTTTATTAACTTATTTATCACCATATCGGTTTAATAGTATTTAAATGTGGATTACAAAGATGTAACAATAACAGATATTAAAATAATTTAGAACAATAAGAGAAAGCAACCATATGAACTGGGATAGTCAATTAAGATTTTATAGAAAAGAGTTGGGTCTAAAACTAGAAAGGGCCAGTATATGAGTTAACAGAACTTTGGCTTCTGGTTTGAGATTTTTATGTCCTCAGTACCTGGTTGAAACCAAGATCTTACCATCATCTTCTGTCACTTCTTTTTAGCACTCTAAATTGCTGCCACGCCAATATTGGTCACCTCCCTATCGGTACACACTCTGATCTTTTGTTCAGATCATTTTTTCCCTGTGATATCGTTCTCAGTTTTCTCTGAAACTTTTTTTTATTACTTCTTTTCTCTGTTCTTCTTTAGAACTCAGCATATACCACAAATATAATGCACAATATACTGTTCTATAAATTGTTTAAAGATCCATTACTCTCAGCAGGCTGTGTACTATTTAAAGAAAGACAGGTTGTGTGTCTTTGATGTGCCTTATATGTGGTAAGCAGTTGCTTACTGAATATTTTAATTGAATTGCATTGGAAATAAGATATATTATTTTATTTTATTATATTTTTCCTTATTTATTTTTTTTTTTATTAAATCATAACTTTGAACGTTGATGCATTTATGGGGTTCAGGATACTGCTTTGATTGATATACAATGTGAAATGCTTACATTGAACTGAGTAACACATCCATCACAATTATACTCATTTCTTAATAGTTTTGAAATGTACCATTGCATCATGCACATTAGGTGACGTCTGCCCCAAATACCCTCTCTCCTCCTATATCCCCTCTCCCCTCCAGTCTCTCTCCTCTTCCCTTCTACTTTCTGGACTACAGTTATATTTTGTCATTCATATGAGTATGTAGGTCATTATATATAGTAGTATTGAGTACATTGGATACGTTTTTTTCCCATTCTCAAGATACTTTACTAAGAAGAATATGTTCCAGCTCCATCCAGGTAAACAAAAAATGTGAAATCTCCATCTTTTTTATGGCTGCATGATATTCCATGGTGTACATATACCACATTTGTTAATCCATTCATGGGTTGATGGGCACTTGGACTGTTTCCATATCTTGGCTATTATGAATTGGGCTGCAATAAACATTCTGGTGCAAATGTCTTTGTTGTAAAATAATTTTTGATCATCTGGGTATATACCTAGTAGAGGAATTGCAGGATCGAATGGTAGAGCTATTTTTAGTTCCTTGAGTGTTCTTCAAACTTCTTTCCAAAAAGGTTGCATTAGTTTGCATTCCCACCAGTAGTGTAGACGTGTTCCCTTCTCTCCGCATCTATGCCAACATCTGTAGTTTGGGGATTTTGTGATGTGGGCTAATCTTACTGGAGTTAGATGATATCTCAAAGTAGTTTTGATTTGCATTTCTCTGATAATTAAGGACAATAAGCATTTTTTTCATGTTTGTGTAGGCCACGTACCTGTCTTTATCAGAGAAGTTTCTGTTCAAGTGTCTTGCCCACATAGAAATGGGGTTATTTATTCTTTTCTTATTGATTAGGTTGAGTTCTCTATAGATCCTAGTTATCAGACCTTTGTCAGAAGCATATCCTGCAAAAATCTTCTCCCATTCTGAAGGTTGTCTGTTTGTTTTACTTACTATACTCTTGGCTGTCCAAAAGCTTTTTAATTTAATCAGATCCCTGTAATAGATTTTTGTTGTTGCTTCAATTGCCTGGGGGGGGTCCTCCTCATAAAATATTCTCCCAGGCCAATTTCTTCAAGTGTTTTCCCTGAACTCTTTTCTAGTATTTTTATACTTTCATGTCTTAAGTTTAAATATTTTATCCAGTGGGAATCAATTTTTGTTAATGGTGAAAGGTGGGGATCCAGTTTCAGTCTTCTACAGGTCACCAGCCAGTTCACCCAGCACCATTTGTTAAACAGGAAGTCTTTCCCCCACTGAATATTTTTGATAGTCTTGTCGAAAATCAAATGACAGTAAGTAGCTGGGTTCATCTCTTGGTTCTCTATTCTCTTCCATAAATCTACCACTCTGTTTTTGTGCCAGTACCATGCTGTTTTGATCACTTTAGATTTATAGTATATCCTGAAGTCTGGTAATGTGATACCTCCTGATTTGTTCTTATTTCAAGATATATTATTTTAGAGGAGAAAGTTTTGTCTATTTGAAGAGCCTTCAACGAGGTATAGCTAAAAATCAAAAATACCACTATGGCTGAATAGTGGTATGCTTATTAATCTTAATGAGTTGAAACACATTCTTCTCAGTAAAATAAAATAATGGTAAAGCAAATATCCAATGTACTCAGTATTAATATGAAGCTAGTAGACAATTTAATTCATACCCACATAGGAGAAAAACTCATTTTAATTCAAATTGGGGGAGAGGGGTGAGGCAGGGGGATGGTGGAGGGAGGCTTGGGGTGCTCCCACTGAATGGGCACAATGTAGGGGTATATGACCCCACTTTTGAGTGCAAGATATAACTATAAGAGAGACTCTATGCAACAAATACAAATATTGTGATTTGGTTGTTTGTACCTTCACATCAACTTGAAATTTAAAAAAAAAGTTATTAAGCCAGAAATAACAAAATGAGATAAAAATTAGGGAATCTGAGAACTTGAATAGGAAAAATTTTATATGTATATCCATTTGCCACTATCTTAAATTTCACATTTATTTTGGTTATGAGAGACAACCACCAAGCAGTATAATATTAGTAGCATCTCTGATTTTTGGCATCAATAATTACAAATATTTTTATGTCATATCAGTTACTTCAGAGTGTCAAAATATTATTTAGGATAATTTCTTCAAAATTAGGGTAATTTTTAAATTGCTGCTCGATCTTGATATTTAATGTGTTAACAAAGTAGTGTATGTATTTCTATATAGATTTAAAAATATTTTAACTTCTTTAATATAACTGATTTCCTTTATAATCCTTTGTATTTTATTTTATATATTTAAAAACCTTGTTATGATATGAGAAATGATTCCTTGGCTCTTCACCGTATGCTGAAGGGTTATCTGACACAAAAATGGTTAAGAGCACTTTTGTTGTAAGCTCAACAAGGGCAAGGCCTATAAGGATATTGGCAGTGTCCCTGTAAACCCAGTTCAGGGAAATGGTTTGGGGACATGATGAGAATGTTTTTGCTATGACAATGATTGGAGGCCTGGGTAAACCAGGATAATGTAAGCAGGGCATGGCTTGATAAAATCATTCTTTTAAAAATTGAATGTAGATATTTGATGAAGGATAAGGTGAGTGTAGAGCTCATTTTGGAATTTATTGCAGCCCAGGTATGAGATGAAGAGGCTAGGTAAAAATCATGGTCATTAGGATTTAAGGTGAAGATATGAACTGATCTACACATAAGTAAAATGGAAGAAGAGGTTCGAGATGGGTCCCAGAAATGCATCTTTGGAAAAGAGAAAGAGTTTGATTTTGATTATACTGTATTTGAGCTAATATCAAAATTTTTTAAGTTTAGATATAGGTTTAGTGACTCAGTGTGTAGCTGAGAATTTAAAAGCTATCAGTACAGAGTAAAGAGGTGAAATCAAAAGAACAAAGTGGTTTATTAATGGAAAGAGCAGAATGAAAGAAGAGGTTGAGAGTTAGGGAGAAAGAATCAGAATCAATAGAGAATTCTCAATTTCCCACCTCTCAAGAGCAATCCATGATCTTTGACCAGGATTTGTCCTTTGCAGAGTCAGGATCTACAGAGAGTACTGAGCTCTTGACTTGCACATTGTAGGAGAGAGCTGGGCTGCCCAGGAAAGGCCAATGTTCAACTGTAACCAAGGACCCAGGTTGACCTCAAACTGGGAAGCTCAAGGTGTAACTTTCCTTTGCCTTTTTGTACAGAGGCTTGGTGACACTAAAGGCCAAGTCCTGTGCACTCTGTTAATTCAGCTTGTTAGAACTTCGTTACTTCCTCCAGCTCTCACAGCATCCAGTCCCTACTTTTCTTTCTCCTAAGGCCACTTACTGACTGATTACTCATGTTTTCCTTTTTCTCTTCTATTGTGCTCTCTTCTTTCTGAGGTTTTTCTCTATTTGGTGGTTTTGGGTTCTTTACAGATTGTCTAGTTATATATAAAACCTTCTACTATGATATGAAAATTCTTAAACTTCTACAATTAGCTGCTCCCTGATTTGTTCCTTTTGTGAATGTTTAAGGAACCACACAGGTAACTGCTATATAACACCTCCCTAGTCATTAATAGTCCATGTACATTACTCCTATGATTTTTAAATTATGACTTTTCTAGACATTTAAATCCTTGTTAATGAAGGTTTTCTCTTATAAAGATACACAGGAGCTTTATTCTTCCATCATTATTGTCTTTACCCCATCCGTTGCTGAAATTTCATTTTGAAATATCTTATCACTTTCATGGAAACTTGACCCATCTACAGAGACTTTCAAAACATTCATATTAAACAGGAAAGATGGTAACCTACTTAGTAGACTGCATCTGGAATTCTAATTCCCCTTAGGTCCATGCTAATTTCAATGATGAACTAACCACAAAAGCATAGTTTAATAAAAGGAAATACCCATTTCATTTCATTTGTCAGTTTTTAATGTAATTAAACAAGCCAATTATATTTTGCATATAATATTGGATGCTTCTTAGAAAATTACCTAGTAATTTAACTAGAATATAAACTCTTCATCTTAAATTAAAACTGCTGTGTTTTTTGAATGAATGCCAGTAAGTCACATCTTACTTTGCTTTTGCTGACACTAACGTGAAAATAATGATAGAATAACACAAAACAGATTTTAATGAATTTTTAAACACCCTATTGACTAACTTTCAATGATACTCATCACAGATATGCTGATAACTCTGTAATTCAGTGCAGCTTGCTTTTTAACTAAAGTCTAAGGTAGATCTTTTCTAAGATGCATAGAGATGTTTAATGGTGCTCATGTTTCCAGATGTCTCACTCTCTGGGTATATGTGAGCATTATGCACATGGATTTAATTTCTCCTTATGGGAGAATTTTTTCTCAACTTATTACACTATCATGTTATCTGACTCATTTTCATATGTCAATTCCTAGAATTTCTCATAAATATGCTTACTCCTGATCACACTTTTAAGGGCTGTTAGCTGTGGAGGAATTCTTTTATAAATACTTTTAATTCAGGATAGGAATTTGGGAAGAGGGAATGAAACCTCTCTTAATTCCTTCCAGGTAGAGCTTCCATCTCCATGTCCTTTTTGGACTGAACAAGTGCATTTAAGTGCGAAACAGTTCAGTTAGAGCCTGGGCTTTGAAGTTGGCAGAACGAGGTTCTAATCACTGCTTTGGTATTTGCCACGAACATAGGCTAACTTAGCCTCTGCAGACCTCAGCAGCTTTATCTGTGATGTTCAATCCCCCAGTCAATTGCCATTTGTTTAGCATCTATGACATGGAAGGCACTGATTAAACTGATGGGATAGTCATGGTCTTTGACTTGGGGGAGCTTTTATAAATGGAAGATAACAATATCTATCATAAAAACTTATGCAAATTAACTGATGTTAGTCAAGTGAAGTGCAAAGCAAAGTGGCAGACATATAGAAAAGCCTTGCTAGGTGGTAAGCATTTTATTAGTAGTAGCAGTAATAGTAGTAGTATTATTTAGTAGTGCATAAATCTCCTAACCAGCCACCATTGGTTTACAGGTACTGCCCAGTACCTGTAAGGCTGTTGTCTTAGAATTCTCCAGAAGCAAACTACAAATAAGAATTTGTGTGTGGATAATCAATTAAGGATGTTTCTTCCTGGAGAAATTGATAAAGAATTGGGGGAAGCAGGATATGAAAGCAGAAGAAACCAAGGAGGGGTGGGATTCAAGCAAATCCCAGTGGAGGCAATTGAATCTTTCAGGAGAATGTGGAGGATAAATAACCCCACAGAGCAGTCCCAACCCAAGACAGGAAAGACAGATTTTCACACCTCCGGAATTGTCAGTCATTGACTGAGTCCTGCTATGGGAAATGGTGGTGGGCAGAATAGTGGCCCCCAAAGATGTCCATGCCCTAAACCCTGAAACCTGTAAACCTTTACATAACCAAGGCAATGTTGCAGGTATAATTAGGGATATGGACTTTTGGATAGGGCAGTGATTTTTTTTTCAACTGTGAAAGGATTTTAGGTGTGCCATGAGAATTTTTAAAGATCATTAATTAAATTATTTCCCAAAGAAGTTCAAAGCACAGTAAGCATATTCTTTTTCTTAACTCTTCTTCTTGATCAACATAATTTAAATGTTCTGTGAAAGTTTAATAGTTATACTATAGTTTCAAGTGTGCCATGAAATAAAAAGGGTTGAAAAACACTGAGATAGGGAAGTTATCCTGGATTATCCAAATGGGCTCAGTCTAGTCACAGATTCTTATAAGTGGGGAATTGTTTCTAGCTGGGGTCAGAAAGATATGTGATGACAGATAAAGAGTCAGAAACAAGTGTCACTATGTCACTGGTCATTTTGAAAACGGAGGAAATGAACCATGAGCCAAGGCATGTGGGAAGCCTTTATAACTTCTAGAAAGGAATGCAACCTGGTAACACCCAGACAACTGTCTGAGTTTTGATCTTTAACACTGTAAGGTAACACACATGCACTGGAGGTAATTTGTTACGGCAGCAGTAGAAAACTTATGTGGGGAGAGTACCAAACTCCTAGGTACTTCGGGGTCTCTGTTATTGTGTGCAAAGCAACTTTAGGAGCCCATGGAAACGTCTCCAAGAAACAGCTGCAAATAGAGGAGGCAAAAGTGTATAGCAAAGTGGAAAGAACTCCAACCTTGGAAAGTGGATCCCAGGAGATCTGGGGATGCAGAAATAGTATCTGCCACAGTGCTTAGTAAGAAATTGTAAACTGAATGAATGAATGAACAAACACATCAAACACATTTATGAAAACCACTGGAGCGCAGAAGGATTATATGAGAAATGGTTTCTCTTCAGAGGTAGGCATGTTACTCAGAGCATTTGGTAATCAAAACTAACTTTCACATTCAATGCCTCCTCCTTATTTTCAGGTTCTCCAGGGCCAGTGGATTAGAAAAGTAAGAGTGTTTCATAGATATAGTAAAAATAAGCAAACTTTAAATCTATGTGTATGCTGTAGAAATCCTCCAGAAAATTCACCAATTCTTTGGAGAATTTCATTGCATTCTAAGTACCTGACTTGTAAAGTGCTGTAACAAACCAGCTAGAGAATTCATCATCCTCTGGAGCATTTCGCTTGCTTGGCAGAAAAACAAAACAAAACTACACAGAAATGGAAAATGAACAGCCTTTAGAAGCAAATGTTTTGAGAAGTCAAGGTCAAGAAAAATAGGCTAAAGAAATATTTTCTATTTTTCAATGATTATTCTTCCTCTTCACTTTCTTTTTCTCTCACCTTTTGCATCTAGGCAAGACTTCTAAATGAATTGCCGTTTTAAAGGTTAACCTAGAATAAAATCAACGTTTGTGACTGATTGATTCCACATCCATGTATTCAAGATTCAAAAAAAAAAAAAAAGATAGCTGGTTGGAATATCAAAAGAATTAAAAATGAGTTTTCTCATGTCCTGAACTTCAGAATATGATTTCTATAACTTACAGGGTTTCAGATCACCTAAATACAAGAGGTGCTTTAAGGTTAATAATAATGCAACTGTGATTATAAGAGCCAGCCTAGAACATGCTGTTAGAGGTTTTGGATCAATATTTACTTTGAATCTATCTTTGCCGGTTATCACCTTTGAGTGATTTCTTCTTTTTTCTCCTTAACAAAATTCAGTAACACTTTGATTGCTGTGTAAAGAGCAGAATTATACTACAATGGGAATACACCTCTTAGATTTCAATGCTATCTCAGTAAGAATGTTGTTGGCAGCATGTAAGGAAAAAATCCAACCAAAATGGGCCTCAGCTATAAAGGGTTTATTAGCTCCGAGAAGTCTGGAGTCAGGGAAGGTTCAGGGTTGGTTTAATAATGCAATCAAAGACTTAGGTGCTTTTCATATTTCTACAGACTACTCTGTCGGACCAGAGAGATCTTTCCTGATGGTCCCAAGTCGGTTGCAGAGGTTCAGATGTTACACACATATGTATTATGTATGACAAAGAGTTTTACTTCAGCACATCTCCTTTCATTATAAAGTAAAACCTTTTCAAGATGTCTTTACCCTAGCTTATTTCTCTTTGCATTGCATTGGTCAGGATTATGTCACACACCATATCCAAGAGGCAAAGAAGGCTAGAGAATTGATTTTCTGTAGCAGCGACTTTCAGCCTTTATAGTGAGAGGCTGGTTCTGCCAGGCAGGAGGAAAGTTAAGGGATGATGATCACTATTGGACACACAGCCATAGGGACAGGTGCCCAACAGTTGGAATAGTGAAATGAGAATGTTAGTAAGTGCTTAGTGTAGTACCTACAAATGCAGGCTCAAGGTACCTTCTGGGACACTGTTTCTTTGGCAGGTGGTTTTCTACTGTACAAATGAGTTTAAGGTTCTCAGTAACGCCGGTTCAACATCCAAACATGGGAACATTTAATAAGTCCCTCAAAGAAGACGCAAGACAATCGTTTGCTGCTGAGAAATCCCTAAGATAGGAATGTTCAACCTGTGACCCACAGGGCCACTCATTCATTTTGTGAGGACTTTTTACGCTTATCTGGTGTAAGATATCATGAAAAGTATGCATGGACCTTTTTTTTTTCTTGCTACCTAGCTTTCATTAGTGTTTTAATAAATATTTAGTGTCTGGCCCAAGACAGTTCTCAACTCTTCTAATGTGCAGCAGAGAAAAAAGAGGTTGGAGACCTCTGAAAACCAGCTTCGCTCATTGACCTTTCTTTCCGAAGGCCTCTCCTCCTCACCTGCTCCCACTGCACGTGGGTCTCTCCCAAACTTCAGCCCACTCTAAGTCTTTTCTCTTGTCCTCCTTCTTTTGGATATAGCTCTTATGCAGATAAATTTAGCCTTTCTAGGTTTCTCTCAGTTTTCTTTTTCTGCCCAATATCTTGATCTGCACAATGAAGTCTCAGACGTGGAGCAGGCCAGCACGGGATGCTCTGAAGAGGCCGAGGGGAAAATGGAATGCTATGAGTAATAAAACGGAGCAATACCATTTTCTTTTCGCCTATCACTGAGTTAGTTGTTGGTTGCCTGGTGTTCCCAGACCATGGAACGCTGACACTTTGTCAAAAATCTTCAAACTCTTTCAGTCCCTTCCCCAAAAAGGACCAAGAAGGGAAGCAAGGCCACTTTGTTGTTCAGTGCTGACAATGCTGCTCAATTATAGAATCACATTTCATGACCTACATAAAAACAGTTCGACAAAGTTTTGGAGAAGGAAGAGGTCCCACTGATTTTAAACATAGTACTTTCTATTTTCTGTTTTTCTCACAGGAGTTTTAATTTCTTCCTGCCCATGGGTGATGGTGACCACTCGGACCTGAATTCCTTGTTGTTTTCAAATGTTTTGGTCTATTTCAACGTTGCCAATATAAATGGGCATTCCATTTAGATTCCAGTTTTCTCTTGCCACCTGCCTAACTGTACCAGCTGCCTTCTGGGTTTGAAAGGAAAGTTAGTTACATCCACCATTAGTTTTATCACTTTTTTGTTTGTGTATTGTCTGAAAGAAAGTGCTCAGACAGACACTTAGACAGAAAGTGCTCAGACAGACATTTAGATGCAGAAACAAGTCAGCTAGTGTCCTGTGCTTTGAGGGTGATGTTGTTGATTATGCCTTTGAGGGCTGTTCCAACCAATAGAACTAGAGACTAGGTAAGAAGTCCAGGTTCCTTTACGTCAGGTACATTCTTCTTTAAATGTGACGTCTTCTTTACCCAGATCTTTCACTGCTTTAGGACAGTAAGATCTATTTATTTATTTGTTTATTCTCTTGAAAACATGCTATGTAATAATTGTACATATTTTTAGGGTATATATAATATGAAATCTATAAACAATATGTAATGATAAAATCAGAGTAATTAGGCTATCTCTTACCTCAAATGTTTACCTTTTTTATGTTGGGAACATTATAATTCTTCTAGCTATTTTGAAATATATAATAAATTATTTGTAATTTCCCTACTATACTGTCAAATGCAAGAACTTTATTTTGTACCCATTAACCAACTTCTTTTCATCCCTGACCCATCCCTCTTTCCAGGTAACCACCAATCTATTCTGTATCATCATGCTACCCACTTTATTAGCTCCCACAAATAAATGAAAACATGTGCTATTTTTTTTTTCTGTTCCTGGCTTTTTTCACTTAATCTAATAGCCTTTGGTTCCATTCATGTTGCTGCATATGATGGGATTTCATTCTTTTTGTGACCAAATAATATTCCATTGTATATATACACTGCATTTTCTTTATCCATTCATCCATTGATGGGCACTTAGGCTGAGTGCATATTTTGGTTGTCATTTTGGTATACTGATTTCCTTTATTTTGGCTATATATCCAGCAGTGGAATTCCTGGATCTTATAGTAGTTCTAGTTTTTGTGTATCGGGAGAACTTTACACTGTTTTCCATAATGGCTGCTCTACTTTCTGTACTATTTTACATTCTATCAACAGTATATGAGCACTCCCATTCCTATACATCATTGCCATCTGTTATTCTTTGTCTTTTTTATAATAGCCAAAAGTCTAACTGGGGTTAGACTATATCTCATTGTGGTTTTGATTTGCCTTTCCCTGGTGATTAGTGATGCTGACAGTTTTTAAGTCTTTAATCCATTTTCAATTGATTCTTGTATATAGTAAAAGATAAGGATCTGGTTTCATTCTTCTGTATGTGGATATTCAGTTTTCCTAGCACCATTTAGTAAAGAGATTGTCCTTTCTCCAATGTATGTTCTTAATGCCTTTTTGAAAAATGAGTTGGCTGTGAGTGTGTGTATTTATTTCCAGGTGCTCTATTTTCTTCCATTTATCTATGTGTCTATTTTTATGCCAATACCATACTATTCTGGTTACAATTACTTTGTAATACAATTTGAAATCAGGTAGTGTAAGGCTTCCAGCTTTGTTCTTTTTGTTCAGGATTGATTTAGCTACTCAGGGTACTTTCTCTATTTCTGTAGATCATTTCTCAGAAGTTTAGGATCATTTCTCTATTTCTGTGAAGAATGTCACTGGTATTTTGTTAGGGATTGCAGTGATTCTGTAGCTTGCTTTGGGTGGTATAGACATTTTAGCAATATTAATTCTTCTAATCCATGAGCATGGGATATCTTTCTTTTCTGTTTTTTCTTTTTCTTTCTTTCCTTCTTTTCTTTTTTTTTTTTTTTCATTCAGGACCAATTAAAACATAGAGAGATATATAGAGGTGTAGCTGAGTGAGTCTACTCTGGAACTGCCATGGGCGGCTTCTGAATTCTAAGACTTTGTCCTTTAGAATTAGACATTGGTTCTTTGGAAAGCAATAAGCATAGAAAAGGAAAGAAAATGACTTCAAGTTGCTTCCTAAAGGAGAATAAAGTAAGAGGAGAATCCCATTTCTAGCTATGGCTTAGCACAAAGGTTGCCTGAAGAAGGGGTCTGAGTTCATTTCTGTTGCTATCAGTCAGTAAACCAGGAGCACCAGAGTACCAGAGACAGAGGGCACGAGGAGGCCTGGGGATGAGGAAGAACAAGGCAAACAGAGGAGAGTTTTTGGATTTTTCTTTATCCAAGACTGTGCCTGTTGAAAAGGACTTTTTTTGTGGGAGGAATTGGGAAGTTCTCTTTAATACTGGAATGAATAGGGTTAGTTTTGTTTTGAGTATAGGAAATGGTGATTAAAAATAATAGCAAAAATTTGGTATGCTAAACATTTCACATAAATTAGATCATGCAATCCCACAAGTCTCTGACATGGGCATTATTATTATTATTATTATTGTTTAGTTAAGAGGTTTAGAGGGTTATGTAATTTGATGAAAGTCACACATTTGGTACTAACCACTACATTGTTTGGACTCCTGAATATGCTGTTAGGATTTATTAACACCTTTATAGAGCGTGGCATTAGAAAATGCATAATCAAATGAGGATGTTGCATTTTAACAATTTTTTGTCTAGCACCAAAGCATTCACATGTCGTTAGGTTAGCTGATTCACTAGAATCCTCTATCAAAAAAAAAGAATCCTATTGTTTTCAGTATCACAAATATTGATATATGGTAAGCTTTTCTTTTGCTTTTTATACCCACATTTCTTGATTTACCATTTTGGATAAGATGCATATGGTAAAGATTCAAATAGTAGAAATAACTTAATGAGAGGAAATTAAAGGGGAAGGAAGAATATTTGCAACTAAGCATAATACAAAATTAGAATTTCATTTTTAACAATAAAAATAATACAATGACATGTATTCACATATTTCACACACAAAAAACGAAGAAACCTATAATGCTGGTATTGTCACACAAAATTAAATTGTATTATACATAGATAAATAAAGGGATTACTTCCCCCCAAATTTTGTTGGTAAAACGTTCATGGCTGGCTATTTTAGAAATCAATACAGATTGTTTCATGATCAATATATTGCATTGCTTCTAAACCAGTTGAGCCTTGTGGTGTGGATGACTCCAATGGAACCATTCTGCCCTACTCAGATATGACCAGAGCATATGCTTGTATTATTACCAGAAAAGTTTTCTGCTTTTCAAGTGCAAAAGCATTGAATCAAAGAAAATACAGACACATTTAAGAAAGTGTGGGAAAGTAAGTCTCTTAGGTTGCTGATATAGCCAGTGGCTCCTGTGTAAAAATAGATCTAGATATTTTATATCTAGCAGCAAAACATCTTTGCTTCACTCTCACCCTTCAAGTTCTCACTCTATATCTGTTTTCCCAAATTCTTACAAACTGTCCTGAATGCTGCTGCTAATTTTGAACATATGCTTTTTAGAAGTCAACAGTGTACTGTTTAATAGGGCACAAATTACTTTGTACTATTTCACTGACATAATGTAGCAGGAAGCATATTAGAAACCACAGGGCATTTTGCAATGTAATTTGTTATATGTATGTAATATACAAGTTATAATTGACTTTATATGTTCAATGCAATGAATATTATGGATCATCCAACTCCTCATGGTAATAGCGGATATGCGACAAAAGAGCTATATCCCACCATTGAAGATCTGACACTAGTGAAGGGTGCAGACATAGAAACTCATGTAATGAATATATAATGTGGCTGGGTAAAATAGGAGAATTCACCCCAAGATTGCACACTAATTGATACCCTATCTTAAACATTATGCAGAAGTTTGCTAGGATGAGAGAAAGTTTGCTACACCATGTGATGTAGTTAATGGGTACATGGTAAGGACAAATCATGCTTCAGGTCTTTGCCTGAAGTACAGGGTGAGGAGAGTGAGAGGAGATGAGCAAGGAAGATAGAGTCAGAAAAGTCGTGGAAGACTTTGCCACGCTATAAGAAGTGGAATCTTTTCAGAAGGCAGTGGGAAGGTTGTAGGTAGAGAAATGTTTGGAACAGAAGCCACCTAGAGATTGATCTGAAAGAGAGGAAGGCTTATAGGTAACAAGAACAATTGTGGGCTAAATAGGTGGGGAGAAAGATGATGACCTCTTAGAAAAGGCAAGTGTATTTTTCCTGACTCCAAGGGGAAAACCCTAAGTTCTTTGCAGGGTATTAAGGATAATTTATGTTTTGCTTATATCTTTATTTCTAGAAAAAATTCATGTACGTTTCAGGGTGCTTGGAAAATTCTTGCTTTAAGAATGAATTAGGAATCCATCTCGACTTAAAAACTTCACTTGCAAAATGTGGTGTCAATACAGTGAACAGGATATCTTTGGTAAAGCTCTGTCATTTTTAACAACATGGAACTTACCACTTGGTGAATCACCCCTTGAACAAAAAAGTGTCTCAATGCTTCTCTTAGCAACCAAGTGCTCAGAAGTTTTCCCGTCACAAACTGTCTTTCTCCATCTTCAACATAATAGCTTTTGAAGGTTTAGATACTTTTAGGATTCATGAAGATGGAAGGAAGAAAGCTCAAAAGTATTATTTTGTTTGTATTTTCAGTTTAACTTGAATTATTATTTCTAATAATGATAGGTTTCATTTATTGAATACTTCCTCTGTGGCAGTCACTCTTCTAAATACTCTGGGGATGTTTCTCATTTAATTTTTATGCTAACACTATGAAGTGGAATTTATTGCTATCTCATTTAAAAAATGGGAAGATTGGGGCACAGTTTAACGCATCCAAGAGCCAATAGACAGAGACAGTAGGGTTTCAAACCTGGGTTTTCCAACCCCAATAATAAGTAGTCATTATAAAAAGTGAAGAGATGGGAAAGTTTAGAATAGCTCAGTGGTTAAGTGACCCTAATAGCATTACTGTGATGACATTATGGATTTTGAGGTACTCTGGGTAGGTTTCGGGGCCAAGAAAAAAGTGAAAAAGAGGAAAAGGGACAAATAGAGAAATGAGTTTAAAATAAGAGTATTTATTATCACAGTAAGTGTGTAAGGAGAATTTTTGGATAAAATGAAATATGACAGACAAAAACAAAAGGTTTTTATGGCAGGGAGTGGAAGAGGGTCCTCAATCACGGCTTTGGGTTCTATTCTTGGTATAAAAGAATCATCCACTTTGAGAATGGTTGTTTTTGTGGATTGCAGCTTCACTTACCCCCAGGCTATTTCTGGGCCTGTTAACAAATTCATAAATCTTCACCCACTGATTTTTCTTTCTGGTTAGAATTAGCCCAAATGACTTTCAGCTTCCTGAATACTTATTAGCCTACTTCAAATACAGTATCAAAGAAAGAATAACTTAAGTGTAAAACGGCCAGTTTTTCTGATGCGAGGTCTGAGATTCATGTTCAGTAAAAGCAATTGCTGTGGTGCATAAAATATTTTCAACTAACACGAGAGATTATGCCACAGTCGTCTGTGAAGAATATAATTTTTTTTTATAATTTGCTACAGACAAGATGATTAAAAAGCTCACTCTGCTTCTTCTTTCTTCATTGTTCTGTCTCTTAATTCGGATCCCTTCGGGTTGGCTATAACTGGTGGAAAAAGAAATGCAGCTCATAGAATGAGCAGCAGGATATTCTGGAATATGGAAATCATTTCTATATTGTAGAGGGGAAATCTAATTACCTCTATCGATCATCCATCCGGTCTTTACTCTCCCCTGTTTTGTTTAGCATTTGGCTATGCAATTGGCATCATTCGAGTATTAGTGGCTCCTTCAGAAGGCGTGTGGGTGGCTGGTCATTAGCAATCTTGACAGACCTGTCAAAGAAGGCAGGCCCAAGAATGCTAGCAAACTCTCTTGGCACAACAGGGTGGCTGGGGCTGGAGCTCTCTGCTTAACACATTTATTTATTTATTTATTTATTTATTTATTTTCTGCAACTGTTAGTGGAATTATACTACTTCAGAGGCAAGTCCTCTAAGCTTCAACCGACTCTTAGTTCCCTAAGCCTTAGCAGTGTTTTTCAATCTTCTCTATCTCGTGGCACACTTGAACCTATAGTTAAACTTGTGTGGTATACTTCAATTATGTTGGTAAAAAATAAATAAATAAAAGAGTACAAAAAAAGGAATATACTTACTGCGCTTTGAACTTCTTTTGAAAATAATTTAATTAATGATCTTTAAAAATTTTTGCAATCCACTTAAGAGCCTCTTGCAGCACAGCCCTGGAAAATCACTGTTCTAAAGTGTCAGTACAGACAAATAGTTTTACAGGCTGTGAGATCTCTGTTAAATCCATTCAGATTTCTTTAAAAATCTAGCACAATTCTCTAGCACCACCGGGGTTTTCAGGGAAGGAACTAGACCTCTAGCCGTTGTGTGGCAAGAGCAATGAAAATGCCTAATGTTTCAGCCTCTTGTGAGAATTTCAGACATGATGGAGCATTTTTTTTTATGCAGAGTAATACCTGTTTGGTTATCCTCAGAAATATCATCTGAAATATCTAAAACTTCATTATTCACTCTTTACCCCCCTGGCCACTATAATAAGCCAATAAACCTGGCAAGGGAGGGAGGGCGCTGGGCTGGAAAACAGGAGCTCCAGGCTGTCACGTGAGAGGCTCTGTGGGGCTGGGGAAGGCATTTCTCCTCGCTCACTCTCGCCTTCTATTTTGGGGGTTGGTTGGATTTGGGACTTTGAAGTTAAATGCCATTGGAGGCCTGGCAGAAGAGTTTAAGACAAAAGGTACAAATTGGTTCTGTGGCATCTGGCAAAGAGCATGTGGACCTGGCCTAAAGATATTATGGCCTTAAACACACTTAACAATATCCTGTCACGGAAAGTAGCATCTATGGCGCTAGTTGGCCCATACCTGCCAGTTTACCACTTCATGCTGTGTAATCTAAAACTCCTCCCTTTGATGAGTTTAAAAGTTTCTAGCTCGACAAAATTATTTTAATAATAAGAGGAAATAAAAGACCTAAACGAAATGCCCTATGGTGGTAAAGGAAAAAGAAACAAAGCAAATCATGTGAGGATAAAAATTGACTTAGTATAGATAGAACAGGGTGTCATAGTTAAATATAAGCTGAGTGTGATTAGCTAGCATGGGCATTGTCGTGGGGAAGGGAGAAGGGCACCATGACCCTGAAAGGCAGCACGAGGAGCACGTCACACAGCACCAGTAGCAGGTCCTCTTCCCTCTGCATTCGGCTTCGGTTTGACCATCATTGTAGGTGAGTCCAGATGTGGTCAGTGGCCCTAAAGAGACAGATGAAAAATCTGAGAAGCACCTGGAGTTTAAAAGAAGGTAGAATTGCTTCTTTTGAGGAGAGCCTAAGGGAGTTTGAATTGATCAGTTTGGGAAAGGAAAGGGGAAAATGGTTTATTCTTCAAGGACAGGGTGTATTTTCATGATGGAAATGTAAGGGACTTTCCTCTCTATGAGTGAAGACATTAGCTGGAGTAAGGGAGCTTAAATACAAAGGAAAGCCATGGAGCCATGATTGGATATTAGGAAGAATCTTGTCTGGCACAATCAGGTATTAGAATGCTAGGAGGGTCTGCTGGGAGACATTGAGGTGTGTTTGTCCTAGGATAGCATTATCAGGTAGAGGACAGGTAAGTGGTACTGCTCTGTTTGTCCTGAAGGGAAGGAGGGACCACTGAACATTCAGTGCAGGTCTGCTGTGTTTCTCTCTCTCTCTCTCTTTTTTTGAGATGCTGTCTCGCTCTGTTACCCAGCTAGAGTACAGTGGCAGTATCAATCATAGCTCACTGCAACCTCAAACTCCTAGACTCAAATGATCTTCTTGCCTCAGCCTCCCAAATAGCTGGACTACAGGTGCCTACAATGATATCCAGCTAGTTTTTTTTTTTTTTTTTTCTATTTTTGGTCAAGAGAAGGTCTCATTACTGATTAGACTGGTCTTGAACTCCTGATTTCAAGTGATCCTCCCACCTCAGCCTCCCAGAGTCTGTGCCGGTCTTGACTTGTCATTATCATCACCCTGCCCTCACCACCACCTTCTGATTTCCTCCCTTACCTGTGACAGGTGGAACTACCAGAACACTAGGGCCGAAGGTCCTTTGGAAGTACTAAAAACAGAAACCTTAAAGCCACTGAGAATATCAAAATCTTTTTTTCCTAAGCTCTGCTTTCTTGGACAAGTGGAAAATTGCTTCATTTTTTGTCTCCTGGCTGCCTTCTCTGTCTGATTTGCCTGGTATGTGCGAGGCTCTACATTTAATGCTCTTTAAAGCAAGAGATCAAACTGATAGACCATCTCTTAACCCCAGTCACAAATTTCCAGGAGAGATTCTGTTCTTCTTTGGGGCAAGTGTTCACCTCAATCTGATAAACTCTACCTTTGGAGTAAGGTGGGAATTATTTGGTTCAATGTTGGTTGGAGCATCTACGGAGAAGGTGGTGTGATGGGCTGAATGATAGCCCTACAAAATTCTTATGATGGAGCCCTAACACTCAATGATTCACAATGTGACTGTATTTGGGGATTTGTCAATTAAAGAAATGGTTAAGTTAAATGAGGCCATTAGAGTGGGCCCTAATCTGATTTCACTGATATCCTTATAGGAAGAGGAAATTGGGGCACACAGAGAGAAGCCAGGGATGCATATGTAGCACAGAAAGACCATATGAGGACAAAAGAAGAAGTCCATCTGTAAGCCAAGGAGAGAAATCTCAGAAGAAACCAGCCCTCCTGATATTTTGATCTTATATTTCTAGCCTCCAGACTGTGAAAAAATAAGTTCTGTTGTTTAAGCCATCCAGTCTGTGGAATTTTGTTATGGCAGCCCTAGAAAATGGATACAGATTGTTGGTGTAGCTCTTGAAGCAATGAAGTTTATCATAATCTGAGCCTATATCCCAAGAAATCTGCTATTACCTTTACCTACATCCACAGAAGGTGATGATTATACTGAGACTTACGTAGCTATAGTTCCCCTTGCAAGGAATTTATAAATGGATTCAAGGATTGTGTCTTTTTAGGTCTGAAACAGAGAATACAATAGCTCAGCCTCATTCTAAATCTTTCTGAATATTCTCTAGCATGTATTTGGTTGGAGAAGAAACTTCAGGGAAAGGGTAAGTCGTGGCAGTTTGTGCTTTGGCAACCCTGGTTGCTGTGCTAGGGGAGTATACCGGACCCATTTCCACACCTACTAAGCCCCACCTCCCAGCAGCCCTCCACTGTGAGTCCTTCCTCTCACTCTGCTTCCCAGTCCTTCACTTCCGTTGGGGGAGCTATGCTCAGGGCGGAATAGTTAATACCCCACTTTATGCCAGTAATTGCTGCTGGGAATGGCTTTGCCATGCAGTAGCCTTTACAAACTCCTTGATGGATGAAGGTCTATGAGGACTAAATGACTTTCCCTTGGTCTGATTGGCTCACAGTACTTCAATTCTCAACTTGATTTGGGCTGTGAGGACCTACTTGGGATCTTCTGGTGGTGTAGGAATGGCTGTTAGTATTAATGAACCTCCCCTGCTAACTGCACTACCCCTCAGGATCTCATTCATTGCTAACCTTTCTGACGACCCCCAAATGGGGTTTGACCCTCCAGGTATTATTCATGGAGGTCAGAATCTCTCCTTTCTGAGAGGTTCCTTTCTGTGCTGTGGGCAAACTCATTCATTCCATAGTTATTTCTTAACACATACCAGACAAAAGAAAAATTTTCTCCCCTATGTATCTAGACAGGTAATTACTTTTTTCCTGAAATGATTTCTGGTTTTCTACTATTTACAGAATAAAGCCCAGGTTCTTTAGTGGTTGCTCAAAGGTTCCTCATGTAACACCAGCCTTCCTTTCTGGCCATACTCACATGCCAGCCTCAGGGGTCTGCTTGCTGCTGCTCAGTCATTGCTCCCCCAGCCTTTGCTTGTCCAAGGTGTCCTTTCTTCTCATCCTCATTTCTTTACATTCTATCCGTTTTTGAAATCCTAGGTCACGTGTGATCTCCTCCATAGAAACCTGCTCAGTGTCCTGGATTGGAAAAACCCTTCTCCTTGAGTTACCATTGTACAATCTTTCCAACTCCAGTACAATGCTGGCCTTGCTTACCACTGCATTATTATTGTTTCAAGTGTTGACTTCAGCATCATTCACTCACTTCCTTGAAGACTGAGGCAACCTCTCATCTTTCTTTATATCCACCCAGCATCTATCCAGTGCTTTTAGAATAATATTATCATTTATTGAGCCTTTGCTGTGTGCCAATCTGTGTGCTAAATGCTCAACCTATCATTGATGGTTACATCATTTAATAGTCAATATTTATCAAATGAAGCAACCAAGACCTAAGGTTGAATAATTTCCCTGTGATCATACAGTTTGCAAATGGTGGAGGCAGAATCTCTGTCTGACATCAATTCCATGCTTCTCACCACTAGTCTAGAATTCTGCCTTTAGGAACTTAATATATGTATGTTTAATTGATTTGGATAAATATCCTTTCCATTTGGAGAATTTACCTCTGTTAAGGTGAGTTCATGAAACAGCCTTTGTCTCGATGGCTGTTGCTGCCACTGCCGCTGCTGCTACTGCTTCCAACTTCTCGCTGTGATTCCCAGCCAAGATGCTTGCCTAATAGCAGTTCAGGGAGATGAAGAGCCCTAGTGTGTCATTAAGGACTGAGGTACATTGCTGATCTTGGCCCAGCCACGCAGCAGCTGAACAAAGGTGATGTGTTGGATGCATTTGCCATGCTAAGGAAAGAACAGCCGAATGTTAACCAGCACATTAATCATGCTGACAGATGGTCTGCCTGGCTCGGGCTCTTAAACAGGCTCTTTCTATCTCACAAGCCTACTGTTGTGTACCTATTAGTTGGAAGAGAAAACATAAGATAGATATAGGCTTAGATGAGGAACCAGGGGAGCCTTAGTAACAGCTAGAAGAGAAGGTTAGGCTCTCTGAAGTTTTAATTGGCTTTATTTGGCTTTCTCAGAGCACTGACCCTTTTCTTTCTGTCACAGCAGCCCACCTCCATCAGTGCATTTAAAATACATCACATTCTGTTTCCACACCCAGGATGGTTATAGCTTCACACATAGGACTGAAATTGGCTACCACCAACCAGTCAGGTAAGCGATCATTCTGAGGTAATTTGCTGTCCCTTGGCTTGATTTTCATTGGCTCAGTGGGCAGATTCTAATTTGAACCAGGCAAAATTTAGTCCGCCTGAAGCTGGTGGGCAGGTGTTAATTTTTGTGCCTGGGCTGCTTACATTGCTAGGACATCCAGATATTCTAGGCTGACATTGCTTCAGGAGGAAATCTCAAGTTCCATGTGGTGGGGATCTGGAGCCTTGATGAATTCCATCCTATGCTGCTCTGATTGACGGTACCCTGACCTACCATCTGCGGAGATATGTTTCTGTATGATGGTATCGACATCTATCTTTCTACCATATTGAGGGCCACCAAACTTAATGGGCAGACTTAGTCTCCAGGATAGATAAACCTACCTGCATCTTCAAATAACAAGGTAGGCTAGGGTAGGAGAAAAAACTTATGATAAAGAAAAATAAAAGCAAAAGCAAAAGAGGACACAGTGTGACAGCTTCTCCCTCCCCCCCACTTTTTTTTTTTTAAACAGGGATAAGCACTGTATTGAGCACCCACCCAGATGAGAGATTTTTGCACCGGGTCTCACTGAATCCTCACGTGAGGCCATTGGGATGGGATTCTTAGTCCCTTCTCAGAGAAGACTGAGCACTGGAGGAAATCATGTAGCCAAAGCCACACAGATGATAAATGTTGGGGTTAGGATCTAGCACAGGCTAACCTGATCCGAATGCTTACCTTTATCTGTTACAATAAATTGTCCCATTTCTCAAGGTCTTTCAGACAGCTTTTTCTCTGAAAGAAACCAATTTGTAGTGAGAGGAGGTGAAATGTTAGAAGGAATCAATACTTTCTCCTTTATTCCTATGTTTAATGGACAGTTCTTTGCCAAACTGCAGAAAGTTCATTATGTACTACTATAATACCCAAATTTGAAACTTTTGATCAATACATCCTACAACTTCAGGAGAGAAGATATCTACTAAGGGTAACTTCCTCTTGACTGGAGACCAAGAGCATTCACATCTCTTTCATACTTTTTTTTTTTGTTCAGGCAGAAAAGAATAAAAGTGCTTCAAGGTCAAGCCAATTGCTTATAAAAACCCAGGAGGTGCAATGTGAGTTGACACATTCTTGGCCTATTTTGAATGAAGTCTTCATTGGTTGTTAATATTTGAGTTCTCCAAGCACTGCAAGATTGGGAAATGAGCCAGAGCAATTTGTAATCCTAATGACACAGTCCTGAGACGAGACAAACTTCTGTTACTGTTTTGGGCCAAAATATTAGTGCTCAATCCCCTAGTGGTTTGGATACAGATGGCAGAATAGACCTCAAAGGTGTACCCTAGAGGCTATGCATCTGCTTAGCCAATCCACGAAACAAACAGTAACTTCTTAAATAACTCCAATGCTGGCTCTTAATTCAAGTGGCTCCTGAGAAAGGAATCCTACAAGTGGTGGGCCATTTGGTATGATTAATGGGAGATGCAGAGACACTATTATCTTCAGGAATTAATTTCCTTTGGACTTACTGGGTGGCATGGATGCAGAAGAAGGGTGAGAGAAGAGAAGAGGGCAAAACAATTGTATACAGTGCAGTTTGGTTTTAGTTCTGCATGGTGTCATTTTGTATATTTAAAACCTAGTTTATGAAATCATTTTGGTCTTTTATGATTTTTTTCTTCTTTTCTAAGTATGGGGTAAGCTAGAAGAAATATAAGGTTTTTTTCCTAGAAACCCATACCCCAAATGATTAAAACTAGATATTATTTTGCTGTCTATGTCCATGACATCAACTTTTTTAGCTCCTACATAATGAGTAAAAACATGAGAAATTTGACTTTCTATGTCTGGCTTATTTTACTTAAAATCATCTCCAGTTCCATCCATGTTGCTGCAAATGACATTATTTCATTTTTATGGCCAAGTAGTATTCCACTGTGTATGTATACCACATTTTCTTTGTCTATTCTTCTGTAGATGAACTCTTAAGTTGACTCCATAGCTTTGCTACTGTAAATAGTGCTGCTGACTCAGATTTATGGATGCTTTTACTTTAATTTCATGGCACTCAAGATGGAGTTGAATTTTTATGAACAGTACTACTCTCCTCTGTTTAGAAACTGGAGGTGATGAGTGTTTGGCTTCTTTATGATTATGACATCTTCATAGTGATGAGCTGAAAATTTACGAGATAAAATTGATCCATGTAAGTCAATCTGGAACATTCAGAGCCTTCTAAAATGCTTCTGCCCTCAGGAGTAGTCATAGTAGTTCCATCAGTATCAATAATAATAGGAGGAGTAGTAGGGATAATATTTATTAAGCCCACAGTATGGCAGACATCGGCATTGTTCTCATATCAGGAGGGCTCTGGGTTTAGTATTTGGTGTGTATTATCTTCTTTTGTCATTATTGCAACCCATTGAGGTAAACACCATTATCATTTCTGAATGTTACAGATCAGAAACAGACTTAAAAGGGTTATTTCATTTAAAGCCACACAGTAGTAAGTAGCAGATTTGACTCAGAAAGTCTAATATAAGGCAGTATGTAGCTAACTCACCATTTATAGGAATCACATGAAAGAATGGAATTGTCTGAATAATTCCCTCTGCCTGAGCTTCATTCCACTTGGAACCAAAGAGATTTGACAATTAGCAGGTTTTATTAACCCATGCAGGAGATTTAATATAAATATAGTCAGAACCCAAAGTATTTGAGTAGTAATGAAAGTACATTGTGTTTTTTAAAATTTTTATTTCGTGACTGGGAGATATGAATTCTTTGGAACATAGAAGAATGTTGGCCACAGCAAATTGAGATGAAGCATAATGGTCTCGGGAGTAATGAAAGCTCAGGCAGAGGAAATTTCTTGCACAATGGGTTTTGGGGCTATATCATCTGCTGTTCTCTGAGTCTACATGCTGGGTTAAGAGCTACAGAAGTAGGCATTCTGTTGTATTTTAGGAGAGGTTATTCGGGCAGCCCAGTAACCAGAATGTTGCTAAAGCCTGGACCACAAAGTCAGAGAGTGCCCCGTGCCTAGATCTCTGTTTATCACCCAGCACCCATCATTTAGACATGGAAGGGTTTGGGGGATGAGGCAAGAAGGACTGGAGGGTGGAGAGTTGTCAGGATTATGTTGGAAAGGAATCTGACTATGTTCTCTTTGTTATAGTTCCTTTAAAAATAAGGACTTAATCGATTATCTGAACACACAAAGCTTTGTTGTTGACTGGTCACTGGCTTGTTCTGCATGTGCACAAGCACACGCACAATGGAGAACAGACAGGACCTTTCAGTCTTGGAAACCTCAACTGCTGGCCTAAGCCACACCTTTTGCCTGTATTCCGTCCTCACTGGCACTGTTCTGTCCAGACTTCTGTCCTACTAAAGTTCTAGTAGAAAGCTGTGATAACCTACGCAGGTGGTCCTTGTGGCTAATTAAAAGGGCTGGTTATTGTCATTTATTAGACCAATTGTTCTGCCTTTAGGGGTTATTTTTGGGATTTTTGATATTCAAAGATGTTTTACAGACATAAGCATCTTCCCAGTATGAAATGGCATGAAAGGAAGATACACACACACACACACACACACACACATATATATTTTTAAATTTTATTATTTTTTTTGGCTGGGACTGGCACTTTACTCCTTTGAGCCACAGGTGCCGCCCAAGGAAGACCTATATTCCATGAAGACTAGTGGGCTGCCTCCAGCATCACGTGACTGACTCTGGAGCAATAGTGTTGCCTTAACACCTCCTCCTGAACCCTCCTCTCAGTGAATCCCACTATGGAAAAATTATCCCTGAGCAAATCCACCTGCGTATAAATAGGACACCTGTTATATGTTCATACTGTTTTTCTTTTTGAAACAATTTCCTAATGTATGCTGAGCATTTTTTAAAATCTCTGCTAAAGAGGCCTTTTTTCCCCCACTTATTTTCAAAATATAAATATCTTTATTTTTGCCAAGCATAAATGATATGCTGCTTGTTGTAAAAATTTAAACAATGGAGAGGTATATGAAGTAAAAAATAAGTTCTCCACAATGCCGTTTCAAATATAATGATAATAATAAAAATCAAAATAACATATTCATTAAGTTCCATGTGCCAAGCTAAGCTTTTTATACACGTTAGCATGTATGTGTGCATATATATATTATGTGTATATATATATTTCTCACAATAGTTCTTTGAGGTAGGCACTATTTTTGCCATTTAGCATATGAGAGAACCTAGGAATAGAAGGTAAAGTTGTGTGCGTAATGCCGTACAGGTAATGAATAGAGAAGCCGGACCCTAATTACTGTATTAAAATAGCAAAGGCTGTGCCTTAATTACTGTATTTAACTGGGTCAGGGCTAATGACTAGAAACACTATTCAAAAACTTAAAGAAATCATGAAGACAAACTGTGCTTACCTTAAAATTATTTTAACTTAAAATGTACATTCCTATATTAATTCCTTAACCATTGATTTAACACCAAGGTGGACGTGTAATATACTAAACTATTGTAACTTTATAATGGGGTAAGTCAATTCTGCAGGGACTTTTTTTTTTTT
>NW_003852398.1:31671609-31735376 GCF_000181295.1 Otolemur garnettii | reverse complement strand
TTTTTTTTTTCCTTGTGTTTTACTAGTTTGTGTAATTTTTTAAGGAACTGAGTCATTACAAGAACAGGTGCAAAACTGGCTTTAACCAGCTTGGGGACAAAAGCCAGTGATTCTTGGTAAACAAACAATACAATAGGTGTGGCTAGAAATGCCTAAATTCTAAATACTAATCTACCGTTGGCGTCAGCCTGGTCTTCTTACAGAATACAGGACTCATCGGTGAATTAATAAAGTAATTTCAGTGCCGAGCACCTCTGATTACTAGGTACAGTGAGTTAACAAGTGTGGTGAGAGGCACCATTGCAGAAGTTACCCACCAAAGTGAATCTTTCCATGCCTCATGTCTAGCTAAGAGTGTGTGCTTAGGAAAGCCTGTTCACCTGCTTTTTTTCCTTTTCTTTTTTTTCTTTAATTTTTTGCAACACTCCCCCACTCCCCCATCAAATTCATTCCCTTAAGACTGGGCCGACACTAAAAAATCTGAAACAGAGTCGAATGTGAACTTCTTTTGAGGGAGAGTGGTATTATTTTCACTGGTTTTACTACCTGCTAGTAGACATCACCTTGGCTACTTGGTAAAATGCAGAATTCTGTTCCTCAGTATCTCTGGGAATGGTCCTGAGAGCGAGCATGCTAGTATAGGCACAGTAAAAGTTGAGAACCGTTGGTCAGTTGGAGAAAGCTTCAGCTTCTCAGCATGGCCTACAGGGCACCTCGCAGTCAGGCCCTGCCCCTCCATTTAGCCAGACAAGTCATGCTTCCAACATGCCAGGTTATTTCCAGTGTCGGTTTGTCTGCCCTTGTTTCTTCTTCTTGGAATGTGCACCCTCACCTTTTCCTTTCTCCTTCCAAGAAATCCCTTCAAATCCCTGCTGTGTCCTCTTCTCTCTGATCCCTTCCAGGACTGCCTACTTCTCTCCTCCAGCAGAGCCGAGGAGTTCCTTCCCTCCGGCTTCACTGTGCCTGGCCCCATGCGCCTTGTATTTCTATTACAGCTTGCATCACCCAGATTTACAATTACGTTGTTGCCTATGTGTTGCTCCTGCTACACTGTGAGATCCAGGAGGGCAGAGATGGAGCTTTATTCATCTGTATTTCCACAGAGTCTAACCCTATGCTTGGCAAATAATAATGCTCAACAAATATTTGCTAAATGAGTGACAAATGATCTGGGGGAAGCGTGCTCTCCACTCCACCGCCCACCACACTGACAGTGGAAGTGTGAATGTGCTCTTGGTGTGATGTGTTCTCCTGGCTGTGCAGCACTTCCTTTCCATCCTAGCTGGGGAGGTTGAAGGAGAAGGAGGCTTCTTGCAGTGGCCATTCGTGCAAATCTCTTTCTGTTCTTGAAAGAGGATCCAAGGCACAGCCTTGAGTTGCCTGTTCGAGCCTTTGTTATTACCCTTGGCAGCTAGGGACTGAGAAGAGGATTTTATGTATATATGTACATATGCATCACCACAGACTTTGATCTAACTTTATTGATATGGCTGGTCCACAGCACGTTGCCTGTGAGACTATCCTATAATGCAATAAGGGGATGTCTGTGTGACAGCTAGGTGATGCTGAAGACATGCTTGGGTTTATTGCGTTAGGAGTAATGTATTCACAGCAGATACTGGTCTGCATGCATAATGGGATTCTTGGTGTGCTACAGCAGATACTCTCAGAGTAAGGTAATTGCATTACTTTGCCACTTTTAGATTCATTAAAGAAAAGCCTGAGCTCTCCCGTCAGCTTTGTGAGTCCTCCTCACATTCAGAACTATTTCCCTGAGGTCACTTTTCCATCAGGCCACGTGTGTTATTGGCCCTGTTTGACAGCTGGACCCTAAATGCTGCAACATTGCTGGGCAATGAAAGAGAAGCTCTTTGAGCACAAATAGTCTGTCTTTATATTCCTCCCTGGAATGTTCCCCCAAATGAGATGTGCCAACCTCCGATGATTTTGCATGGCTCACAAATAAGCATCTACAATTTTTTAATTGTTCCATATTTATTTTATTAGAAAAAAACTTAGCTAACATATGAAACTTGTGATTTCACAGATTTGATGTTAGGAGGGAGGTTATAATAGGAATTCAAGTTTATAAGTGTGACAATGTAAAGAAAAATGTAAGAAATTAGTATCTGAAGTTATATGAGGACATGGCTAAAATAAAGTGCTATTCAGATAACGAAAGCCTGGGAGATACTATGATACAGTATAGTTCCTGATACATAAGTGCTTAGAAGATATTTTCTGGAATGAATACATAGCAATAGTCACTGAAATTCATTATGTGCTTGTTTTATGTCCATTTACAGTTCCAGAAGTTTAATATAAACTATTCTATTTTATTCTGATGACTTGCAGTCGTAGCATTTTATTTTCATTTCACTGATTAAAAAAAAAAAAAACAACTATGGCATAGAAATTAACTAGTGCAGGCTCACACCACTATTGGTGTTAGATTTATTCTCTGCTACCAAACCCATGCATACAAGCATGTTTCTATGCCAGGCTAGTTATTGAAAGTTAAATTGGTGTTTTGATTTCCAATTCCACCTGGGTTCCCCAAGGTGTTAAAAATATTCCAACACGTTAAAGGTTAGCTCAGTTAGCTCTGCTGTGATGAGTGTGCTGCCAGCATTGTGCATTTGATAAATTATTTTGGAGCTTGCCTGGTTGAACAACAGTGCAAGTCTTCTAAGTCCTTGCACAAGCCTGGTTTGGGGTTTCTTCTTTTACGTTCTTGTTGGGAACTCTTCAGTTTTCCTCTCAATGTTGTAAGACTATTACATGGTGGAGACAAGATGTCTAGGGAACGTCATCAGATGTTGACCCAAACAGTGCTCCTAAACTTGGGTCCGATGGCAGTGACTGCACAGTACTGTGGATAACTGTGTTGCTTGACTTAAAAGTGGCTCAGACATGAGTGCCAAAGGTGCATGTGTGAACTCTGAGTTTTTTAAAATTACTGCACTACTTTATGCTGGTGATTTTATGTATAAATGTATAAATATATGAATAAATATTTTAAGTTAATATTTGTTTATTTGACTTACATTGGCAAGGAGTAATACGTTTAGGTTGATCCAAAGCTCCCCTCTTCAGCATTTGCTCTATACAGTATTTATAGTTTGTCTGTTTGGTGCCAGGCACAATGACCTATTAGCCAGGACACTAGGAATGGGCTAAATATTGATTAAGTCTCACAATCTGATAAATAAAACCTGGTAACAGTCTCCAAAGGCTTTCTCAGATCTTTGGGGAATCTCAGGATACCAGTAGCTTCTAATTTCCTGCAATTGCAATCTTTTATAATTTAACACTATATGCATTCTCTGTGAGTAATTCCCTTCTGTGAAATCTGAGGGCAAGAAGAGAAAAGGCACTTGGAAGAAGAATACATTTTTAGTTCATTAAAATTATAAATTGTCCTTTGCAATTTCTTCAGTACGCCTCATCTGCTGTCTGTGATAGGACATCAGCATTATGGTTTAGAATAATTTCAGAGCTGAGTGACATCTCTTAAAAGCTGAAAATGGTGAATTTTTTTCTCTTCATTTGCTTTTTACTTTTTCTACACTAGCTTCAGAGAAGAGATGGGTCAGACCATGAGTAGATAATGGGGTTACGGGCATTTCGTATATAATGCAAATGCCGATTCGAGACAAGAACGTCACTCCCATACAAGGAAAAGCCAACGATCTCATCATTAATTATTATGACAGGAAAGGGCCTTTGAAAACCTTTCTTTCAGAACTTCTCAAAATGTGGGTCATGAGTCACTGCTCAACATCACCGATGGTGTTAGAAGTAGAGATTACTGGTCTCTGCTCTAGGTCATGGCATCTCCACAGGACAACAGGGGATAGAGATGTCTTCAGAGGCTCCAGGTAATTTTTATGAGCATTTGAATTTGGTCATTATTTATTCTCCTCATAATACATAGAAATTGAGGTGTGACACAGTGAAGTGACTTATCCATGGCAAACCGGGAAGTAAATAATACACCACTCTTCTTGGCTGTTTAAAATTATCTAAGCGAGCTGCAATTTTTTAATTCACTTGACATGCATCTTTCTGCCTCAGCTGTGTAGTTATGTAACTTAATTACTTCTTAGTCTGATTTAACAGGCTTATTCTATTAGATAAGATGTGTTAATTACTCTGATGGCAATATGTGGTAATAATGGCTCAGTGTTACATTAATAATTTCAAGATCATGAATAATATGCAACACCTCTGTGTCTGAGCCATTATTAATTTGTTTCACTAGTGCTGATGTATTTAAAATTCAGTTTCAAGCGTGTCTTCTCAGAGGCAAAAAGAATAATACATATATTGAAACACCTGCCCTTTTTTTCTGTTCCTAACTCTGTCCTTGCTATCACAATTAGCATATATTTTGCCTAATTAGTGAGGGGAAAATCCGATTTCATTTTATTTTTTATAACACAGGTACACTGAGGTTGAAGGAGGGAGTAAAGAAAATAATACAGGTAAATCAAAACAAAGTCTTTGCTAATGAAGAAGGAGAAAGAATAGAAGCAACATATATTTTGTGCAGTTGCGTCACTTATAATGAATCTCATGGGATAAGAATAATTCTAGAAGCATTGTTTTTCGTTGGCCTGAATTTTTGAGTTTTAAAGCCATGTTGCCTTGCCCCAAAATGTATGTCCTACTCCTCATGTCCCTGATGATTAAGCAGCTGGTACTTAGGCAAAAGAGAAAGGTAGTAGAGACCTGTTCTATCTACCTATGAGTAGATAGAACATTCCTTAGTCTATGTAGGAATCACTGCCAGGATCCATAGTTGCACAGCCAGATCAGGGTTGACCAATAAGGGGTGTTCCATGCTCCTGGGAAATTGTGATTAGATTAAGGGTGGTGTGATGTAAGTTGGTCCCATCAGATATAATCCTAAGACTTTCTAGAGTAATGGGGAAAGATGTGTACTAAGAATGGGGGACATAAACTTGAAATGACATCCATCTTGCTGGCATGAAAGGAAAGTTTACTATCACCGAACACAAGCTGAGCTGAAAGAGAAGGCTGTGAGACTCAGACCTGATGACAAAACTTAATTCTCTGAACCCAGCCATGCTTAAAGTCACTATGTTTTTTTTAACATTATGCAATCAAAATAGTCTATCTTGTGAGTGTGGCTTCTATCAGTTGCAACAGTACTGATGGAAATTTACAAAAAGTCCCCAAACCAGAAAACTTCTGAACTCCTGGGCATCTAAGAATGGGAACGGGTTTGTGCTGTGCCTTGCCTGTCTTCTCCCAAGTCTCCATGGTGACCAGTGAAATAGATGGGTAACTGGCCTGTGTTAGGGGTAGAGTGACCATATAATGTATCATACAAATCAGAAGATTTTTTTCTATATTATTTTATTATAGAGAAAGTAAAAACTCCACACAGGAAATATAATAGTATAATAAATTCCTATTGACCCATCAGCTCCTCTTGCCCCTAGTATTACTTTGAAGTGAATACCAGCCATACTTTCAATGCATAAAATTTGAAAGGGAAAAGGCAGCACTATTCTTACAGACCAGCAGGTGCAAACTAAGATTGTCCCAGAGAGACTGAGACTGCTAGTCTGGAATAGATTGAAAATCAGTGGATCAGAATCCATAACCTCAGTACTGTGCTTTAACCAATTCAGACATTGGACCAACTGGGGTGCTGAAAGGCCTTGAGACCTGTTCCTTTTCTCTTAGCCTTTTTTGGTTATGTACATGTTTACTGAGTACTGTGTAATTCTGGGTTTATCAGGAAACACGTTACAGAACAGGATAAAATGTCCAAGTTGCATTAGGAAAGCCATGATGCAAGTCCCACATTAAGCAAAAGAGAGAGGTGTCCTGGATTTTGAAAGGTTGCAGAGAAGTCCTCAAACCAAAGTCAGATGTGGGAGGAGTCCCATGTCTCTCAGGAATCAGTCTGCTCTAGTTACCCCAGCTGCCTTCAGGTATGGGCTGGGAGCAGTCCATGGAAAGGGTGACCTCATTACACAAACACGGTGATGGATTGCAGAGGGCAGTGACTGAGGTCCTTGGTCAATTCTTCTTCATGTAGATGAAGGTCTGTAAGGCATATTTTCACAGCCAATGCACAGACCAAAATTTTCTTCTAAATGCTATAATGTTGTATAGCATGACTAAAAGCAGGGGTTTGGGACTATTAAAATTGTAGTTCTACTGCTTATCTGTATGGCTGTGAACAAATCATTTAACTACACTGTGCCTTATACATGAAATGGGGATAACAACAGCCCTGACCTCATAGTTCTAAAGAGTAAATGAAATAAACTAAATATAGTCTTCCCAGAGTGTCTAGCCTATAGCGAGTGGCTTGATGGTTATTGATAATGTTGATGATGAACATGAAGACTTTATGAAAGGATAATTTAGAAATCTATAATCTTTAGATTATATCTGAACAGTAGACATGAAGTGACTAACTTTATATTACTAAGAGTCATGGCCTGTCTTTCAGATCTGTTTCATTTTCTTTCTGTACCTCGGAGGCACCCTTCTCTGTTTTATTCCTGATGCTTTGTTCTGAGCAACCCATGTCTGGATTACTCACCCCTTTGTCTCCTTTATTTAGTTTTTTCTTCTCATCTTCTGGTTTCAGCATAAGAAAACATATCAGGTAGGAGTTCTCAGATCTCATAGTCTAATAAAGGTTATCTTATTTTGCTCATAGTTGAAGCCCAATATCTGGCAAACACTGACTTAGAAGACAATAATATTTGTTGACTAAATGCCTAAAGTGTATCTATTTCTCAGATATAATCAAACCTTTGTCAGTTAATTCTTTACAGTCCATTCATAGGATGCAGACCATAAAACTAAATTGTCAATATGTTATAATATAGGGGAGGTAACTCGTTGGTTCTCTGGACTCAGCACTCCATGTCCTATTTTAGCACAATGGAGAACTAGGTTAGTGATAACAGCAGAAAGGTCAGCAGTTATGAGGGAAGATGATCAGCTGGAAAGGGGACGGTACTATCAGAATGCTGTTAGGGATTAACATTACTCATTTATTTTCTCTATCCATAGCGAACTTTTCTCTTGGTGGTTCTCAAAATTTAGTGTTTGAGAAGTACCTGGGTAGCTTGCTAAATACAAATATTCCCAGGTCCCTCTGCCAACACATTCAGATTCAGTAGGTTATGGTAAGGCACCTGTATTTGGATGTTTCAAAGTGGCCCAGGGGATTATTATGTTCACTTACTTAAGAGTCATTGTCATGCATTGCACTGGTGATTCAGGACCAACAAGCATGACCCATCATGACCAGAATCTGATCACTTTTGTCTTGTCCACAGTGGTGGACCGAGTGAGCACTCAGTCACAGTAGTGACTCTCAATATTTGGACCACACTGAGGAGTAAAGTCATCTCTACTTCATTCACAGCCCACTTTCCAGTGGTAAAACAACTTATAAAGTAAAATAGCATATTTTACTTTACCAAGCACAGGAAGTGTGGGATGGGATGGACAGGTTACATAATACATATTTTAAAATTAGGAATATGAGTGATTTATTTATACTTGATCGTGAATTGAAGCCTGCTATTTAATGATCACAGGCCCAATCCCTGTTGTTAAAATTTGCATCCCTGTGTTCTATCAGGACATAATGACATAAGTTGATAATAAAGACAATTAAGAGGTAGTTGCTGTAATAAAACTATGAGTAACATCAGTTAAAATCATGACCAACTTAGACGACACTGAGGTGCTCTCAGTAGATAGTAAACTGTAGCAAAGACAGGTCTCTCCTGCTTGTCCATGTGTCCCCAGCCCTCAACACGAGGGTTCACACAGACCAAGCACTCAGGAAACATTCTGGCACCCTGACAGCAGTGTTTCACTTTAGAATTGTGCAATTCCAGGTCTTTGTAGGTCCGTGTATATGACAGGAGCTTTGAATTTATGACATAATTTGTGTCTCCCAGCCGCTAAATACTACTAGTAGGTTAAATTTTGTTTAGGAATATCACGTTTTATTAATTATGTCCATGCTGGATTATTACTAAGCTGTCCTTAGTTGCATGTAAAAATAAAATTGTTTGAAAGTATGCCATGTGTCTCTGGGTGATGAATGAGACAGGTCCTGTAGGTTCATTCTTAACAGTGGTTCTCAACCTTCCTAATGCCGTAATGTATTTTCATGGTTACAAAGAGGTTGGGACCCATAGGTTGAGAACCACTGGTTCTTAAGTTGAATTTGTATGTAAGTTGGAACATGCGTTTACTTATTACCTGGAATAGACTCCATTCATAAGTGTGAGTCAAATGTCGGTTGGATGTTTGTAACTTGGGGACTGCCTGTACTTAGTGAACAATAGTATCTGGACCTCAACACCACTGACCTAGGCTCTGCATCAGTTAGGTACACCATGTTGCACCCACAGCACTGATTATCTTCCCTTAATCACTGCGGAGACCTGGAACTTTTCTGTCACTTTTTTTTCCAGACTCTGTTCTAGGCAAAGTGGTCATGTTTGTTGGGTTTTCTCATCATGCTTACTTCTGTGGTTTCTGAGCCTATGTCCTTCCAGTCTCTTCTTTGGGCTTTGTATGACTTGACATTTTCCTGAATTCTTTTCTTTTTCTTATAGCAACTAAAAGCCTCTTTATTTGACTTTCCATGTCTCCCAGATAATTGCTATTAACAGAGCCTCAACATATCTGCATTTGCCTAATTTTTTATCCTCTCTTATTGACTTTATTTTCTACTGACTATACTATGAATAGAATTTAGAAAAATTAGAACTGCTAGGTATTACATCCTTAAACTCAGTGCAAAGCTCTAACTGACATTTACTATTTTACCTACACTGCTCCAGTCCCTCTTTCATATGTCAGTGGTTGTACCCACACCTACCAGTTGTAGCAGTGGCTTCACTGATAATTTACAATTGTATGTTCAAGTAGTATGATGGGGAAGGACTCAGTCCTGTCAAAATGAAAACAGCTTCATCTGGAGATCTAAGATACATGGTTAATGCTCTAATTTGCTTCTAAGCTTTAGTGACAAGCATGTTTGATGTGACTTTTGTTTCTTATTTGCTCCCAAAGTCTGTCTCTTCCCATTGGTTGAAATTTGGAAATAGTTTATGGAAAAATGGTCCCAGGCAATGCACTACTTCAGCTGTCCCCTTCCATGTCCTGTTTATCACAGTATAACTAAACAGCACCCCAAACACCAACCAGAATTTTCTGAGCAGCCTGAAAGTCAATGTGCATGTTTAATTTTCACCTTTGAAGCAATCTAATAATTCCATTTACCAATAGTAATCAGTCATATGGATTTTTTCAGAACTTACCAAAAAGGCTTTTGTTTTTGAGAAACGGTCTCATGTGGTATCTGGTTGCAATGACAGAGTTTTATAGACCAGATCTTCCACCTGATTATCTGATCAAAAAGCAAAGGCTGTTATACTAGACAGACACGTACACACAGCTAGTTCTTTTGTTTCTGACACCACAAGACACTAAAAAAGTCCATGCCATTATTTCTCTTGTCAAGATTTCTGCGTTGGACTCCTTTCTAGCCTCCTTGACTCTAGGAGAAACTCCCTCTGTCAAACAGGAGATCTGATCATGTCACAAGGCTGGCCGGAGTCCACAGTGATTGCTCATTGCCCTCGCTCAGAGTATGTTCTAAACGAACATATTCTACATCCTTTAACAGGACTCAAAGGTGTTCCATGCTCTCTGTTTCCATCTCCTGGCCCATCCCACCTTCCCTCCTCACCTGTGGGCCCCCCCCCCCTTGGATTCTAAGGTCAGCCTACGCTGAATTACAAGCCATGCACTTTTCCAGTTCTGGGCCTTCCACAAATAGACTCTTCCCTTTAGCTGAAACTCTCATCCTTCTTCTTCTTCTTTCTTCTCCTCTTGCCTGGCTATTTATTACTTCTCCTTCAAGTTCCAGTGTGGACATGACAGTCTTCAGGAAGCATTCACTGGCAGGATGTCCTGAGGAGACACCCGTAAGCTTCCAGAGCACCAAGTGCCTTCCCCATCACAGCCCTCATCACACTGCCATAGTGGCCTCTTGACTTGCCTGTTTCCCCTATCCCCTTGACTATGGAAACCGTGAACTTAGGAACTTTGCCTTTTCATTGCCAAATCTCTAGTATCTAGAACAGTGCTTAGTGCATAGCAGGTATTCAATAAACATTTGGTTAATTAACAAAACATCATGTAGACCAGTGGTTTTCAACCTGCCTAATGCTGCGACCCTTTAATACAGTGCCTCATGTTGTGGTGACTCCCAACCATAAAATTATTTTCATTGCTACTTCATAACTGTAATTTTGCTACTGTTATGGATCATAATATAAACATCTGATATGCAGGATGTATGTTCATTGTTACAAACTCCCCCCAAAGGGATTGCGACCCACAAGTTAAGAACCACTGATGTAGAGGCTCTGTAATATATAAATGCTTTCATGTATATTCCATTTTGTTTACTTAAATATACATACCATACCAGGAAGGGATTAATAAGGAATGATCATAACAATGAACTCAATAAAAGTTATTTTCAATAGGGTTAGTTGAATGAGATGGCAAAATATCTTGTTCTTTAGAGAACTGAGGTCATCCACAAAGGCAATTATATTTTGTAAAATGTTTGACAGTTCTTAAAAGGAAGCCAGCAAAATAGCACAAATCTGTAACTCTTTTTTCCCTCATCAGTTACCATGGGCTAACTTCCTTTAAAAACACCCCCTTTAAGATGGAGTTTTAAGTCTATGACAATAAAATTCATGAAGTAAATTAACTTTGCGAGCATAACATTAAATGTGGAATATCAATGGATGTCAGAGACTAGTAGGAGAGCAACAGAAAATAACTATCTGATAGAGGAACAAACACATTTATCTGTAGTGTAAGTTTATAAAAATGTTTATAGCATTTTCCATCAAGTATACTAGTTTGTGATGAGTTGAAATATTTTGCTGTCTGCTTTATCAAACTCCACTCAATTGGTGCAACTCCAAGTATTAAATTGAAATGGAAATGCTGTGTTACAGATAAAATTGGCCCTTACAACTAATCGTGCCTCCTAATTTTAATACCTCCCACTATTCTCTTCTTGACAGAACACAACTGCAAAGAGGTTTTTAGCAGAAGTTTCTGAATATCACCTGTTTGGAAAATCAGTTGGATTCAGTCAAAAAAAGAAAAGAAAAAAAAAATCTAGTTCACTTCACTTGCCTCTAAGGACTTAATTTTTTGCCTTTTAGGAAATAAATCATCTCAGGAAAGAATTTAAGAAAACAGGCCTTAACAAAATCTTTTAAAAATCCTTAACCAATAGTAAAAGACTCTAAAAGAACAGATCTGTTTTATAATTAAAAGCTTTTCTATCCCCATGGTATAATATTATAGGCAGCCTTTGACTCATTTGAAGCACTTGGGTGTGGTTAAATTCAATATTAAGGGTTCTGAGAAAATTTTGAGGAACTTGTACAGTTTATTTTTATTGAATCATAGCTGTGTACACTAATGCATGTATGGGGTACATTGGGCTGGTTTTATATACAATTTGAAATACTTACAACAAACTGGTTAACATAGCCTTCACCGCACTTTCTTAATTATTGTGTTAAGTCATTCATACGCTACACCTAGTAGATTTGACATGTACCCTTGTAAAATGCAATGTGGGTGTGGTCTGACCAATTGCCCTCCCTCCATTTGTCCTCCCTCCTCCCTTCCCCCTTCTCTTTCCTCTTTATCGTGGGCTATAGTTGGATTGTAGCTTTCATACGGAAGTGTGGGTGATTACATATTGGTTTCATAGTAGAGCTGAGTATATCAGATACTTTTTCTTCCATTCTTGAGATACTTTACTAAGAAGAATGTGTTCCAGCTCCATCCATGTAAACATGAAAGAGGTAAAGTCTCCATCTTTTTTAAGGCTACATGATATTCCAGGGGGTACATGTGCCACAATTTATTAATCCATTCATGGGTTGATGGGCACTTGGGGTTCTTCCATGACTTAGCAATTATGAATTGGGCTGCATTAAACATTCTGGTGCAAATATCTTTGTTATAAAAGCAAGTAGACAGCCCTCAGAATGGGAGAAGATATCTTCAGGTTATATCTCTGGCAAAAGTTTGATAACCAGAATCCCTAGAGAACTCAAACTCATATTAGCAAGAAAAGAACAAGTGGTCCCATCTCATTGTGGGCAAGAGATTTGAATAGAAACTTCTCTGATGAAGACAGGTGCATGGCCTACAGACACATGAAAAAATGCTCATCATCCTTAATCATCAGAGAAATGCAAATCAAAACTACCTTGAGATATCTAACTCCAGTAAGATTAGCCCACATCACAAAACCCCAAAACCACGGATGTTGGTGTGGCTGTGGAGAAAAGGGAACACTTCTGCACTGCCGGTGGGAATGCAAACTAATACGTTCCTTTTGGAAAGAAGTTTGGAGATCACTTAGGGATCTAAAAATAGACCTGCCATTTGATCCTGCAATTCCTCTACTAGGTCTATATCCAGAAGACTGAGATTGTGGAGTTTTGAGGAAAATTGAACATTCAGTAGAATGAGGGAATTAAACCATCCATTTGGAACCTATGTGTGAAAGCAAAGTACTTAAAGTGGGAAGCTATGGGGGCAATGTTGGCAACCCTGGCAGTTTTGCCTCTAGATCCACACACGACAGTGTTTCCTCAGACAGAAATACATAATGTTTTTTAAAGCTGCATAACATTGGTGGCTGATGACTGAGAGCATATTTTCTCATGACTTATGGAACCTGGAAATTATTTTACATTAAGCAAGTCTCCTTGCTGTGAGGGACACATACCTGCTTGATTTGGAGGGGCAGCAGCTCCAGATAGAAGCATCTTCTGGGATAGCTTTGTGCTTCCTGCCTGCCCCTCTGAGCCCAATGTTGGCTCTCTCTTCAACTATTGCCTTTATGGGACAGTGTTCCTGATTTTGCCTCTCTCTTTCCTCTTAGAATTCTGGAATCTTTCCTCATCTTTGCATGGTATTCAATAGAAAGCTGTGTATGCTTGCCACACAGTACTTCTAAATAAATAATTTTATTTGGAGTTTTTGTATACATATCTTCATCCCTCCTTCTGTAGATAATCACTGGTAACAGTTTCTCGTGTTTTATTCCATAAAATGGAAATTTTGCATTTTCCAATGCACATGTAACTAAAAATATACATGGGTTGAAAAAACTCACACATAAAAAGATCATGTTTTGGCAAGCTTTTCCATCCTGCTTTATATTTACTATATATGAGATCTATTTCTGTTAACACGTAGAGGCCTGCCTCATTTTTTAAAACAGCTCTCTAATAATTCCATATTGTGGGTGTTTTATAACGTATATAATTTATAACTACCCAGGCTCCTAATCACGAACACATTGCCTGTTTACAGCTTCCTGTTTTTATATACACTGCAATGAAGACTCCCTGGTGAACACCTGCGAGAATGTCTTCAGGCTGCACCCCAGACAGTGGTATTTCAGGTCCAAGGGCGTGCGCTTATCTAATTATTGGTAGATTAATTCTACAAAATGTTTATTGGTTTGTCTCCCACCAATAGCTTCACACTACATATGAAAATTGCTTTTCTTTTCTCTTTCCCCACTTAGAAGGTGAAAAAATTGAGTGCAGAACAGAGCTTTTCATCTCGTGATCTTTGCTGCACCTAACACAGTGTTCAATAGATATTTCCAAAAAAAAGAAGAATGAAAAGTTCTGCTCATATTTTGGCCTGTGTGAAAAGTGCCAGAGTTATGCCAGAGAAAATATTAAAGTCACACATTCATATGATACTCAAAAAAATTTGACATCTCGTGGAAAGGTGAATCTGTGGTTGATCATTCAGGCACTTTTGGAAATCGCCTTATTAATCTTATTTAGAGGTTCAGGAAGAGGAAGAAGGGATATTTTCTGAATCTATGCCTCCTTTCTTTCAGAGTGGGCTGTCCTCTGAGACTGGCGGGTGGTCTGCTTGGTGATCTAAGTATGTGGGATGGGACCAAAGTGGAGGGATGAATATTCTCTTCTTTGTCCCAAGCAGGGAGTGTGTGCCCCTGCTAGATTAAGTGCTGAAACATTCATTTTATCTGGTCATTTTTCATATGTATTGCATCATCCACATGAAAACTGACTGTGGTTTATATGGACCTACTGGTTAGTCTCTAAACTCTCTAGCCTGAACATCAAGGGCCTCTATCATGGGTCTCTGGCCTGTGTCCTGCTGCTCCTAGCTACAAGCATGCTACTGTTGACAGCCTGAGATCTACCTGCTTTTTGAGACAGAATCATTCTGTCTAGTTCTGTTGTCAAAAGTGTTCTCACGTTCCCAAATCTTATGGCTGGAAGAGACTGCCTTTGCTGTAGCTTTTTTTTTCCCTGCTAGCAAATTTATTGTTGCCTGTTTCATTGAACTAAGTATTCTTAGTTCTTGTTGGCTGCCATAGTGATTTTTAATCTGTACGTAATGTTTTCTTGAATGAACTACAAATATGCCACCAATCTGTATTTTAACTGGAGAGTTAGGGCAGCTTTTTAAAGATTTGTACTGATTTCCAAGGCACATATGTTAAAGTATTGTTTGCATCCCACAATGCTGACACCCCTTGGCGGGAGACAGGTGGATCTTAGGGGTATTTACTTTCTCCTACAAGCTTGCTGACTTGATGCCTATTTGGCTGATCAGGCCTGACTGGCTCAGCACAGGTGTAATAAATGTCTTAGATTACCCAGTGACTTTGAAGTTTAATTTTTATTAGCTGGGTTCACTCAAAGAGCACCTTTGTGGCACTGTAATCTTTAGGATGCTTTCCTCTGCAGGCTGATAGGATTTATGGCCCCAGGACTGGGAAAGCATAAAGATGAGATGGTCCTCCTGAGAGGTTTGTCTCTTTGGGTTAGTGTTAATGCAGAAGCTGTATTTACCCACTGGATCTTATGACCGTAAAAAGTAAATCCACAGCAGAGTGTTAAAGGATGTCTCTTGTTTGGAGCCGTTGCAACATCTAATACTGACACTGCAATCAATGAAAGCATTTTATTTGCCCTCTCAGATTTTACTACAGGAAATCACAAAGCTCTATTATGCACCAAAACAGCAACAGATTTTGTTGATGGACTTTAATCAATCTGTTAAATATATTTGAAGGAATGTGGATATTAGTGAAGTTGGAAAGTAATTTTCAGGGAGTGCCAAGAAATAAGCTTCTACAAATAAATAATCGAAAAAGCCCACACAGACATGGGTATTTGCACAGTTCCCACAAGTTTGCAAATCACTCTTGCATGCTCCATACATTCAATCCCTCGACCTTAGAAAGAACAGGGAGCAGGTGTGATTTGTAGTCATTTGTGAGACTGAGATTTATATAAGTGGCTTGATGTTTCTTGTGTGTGGTATTCTCTATGGCAGGCATCCTCAAACTACGGCCTGTGGGCCACATGCAGCCTGCCTGGGACATTTATCCAGCCCGCCGGGTGTTTTTGCCGCCACTGCCTGTCCTGCTTAGCAGCCAACTTGTCCCAGGGCCCGCAGTCTGGCCCTCCAGGGGTCTGAGGGACAGTGAACTGACCCCCTGTTTAAGAAGTTTGAGGACCCCTGCCTATGGCTTCAGAAAGTACCAGGAAAGCTATGATTGCTTCAACTCTAAATCCACAGAGTCCACAGAAGTAGGCTTAGCATCTATAGAGCAAAATAGAGTCACCATTTATAAAGTATTCAGTTTATTGGACTAACATGGGAAATCTACATAGATAGTTAAATCACTTAAAAATGTTTAGGCCTTTATTTATAAGGGTTATAAAAATAATCTGATTCTTACAGTATGACTCACTCATCCCTTCATATATTAATTTAAAATTTACTGAGTGTTTTCTGTGTACCAGGTATTGTGTTATAGTAGACATACAAATGAATAACATATAAGTACCTGTTAGGTTAGATACCCTTCCCCCCTCCCCCCTGCTTGGTTTCTGCTGTATTTTACTCCATAAAATCTCTCCATTAAGTCTTTCTGTAACTCTACCTTCTCATGCTCTACTGCCTGCCTCATGGTGTAGGGTAGACAGACAGTAATAATAGATTACTTAGCAATAAACTGCAGGAACTTTAACAACAAATGAATGTATAAAGTGTTATAGGAATGTAAAGTGAGGAAAATTAGAGTGGACTTCACTTAGTAGATGGAGCTAAACTTGGGTCTTAAAATAGGTACATATTTTTTCTGGGCAAATAAGGAGAAAAATCATTCTAAGAAGAATGAAAAATATGGGCAGGGGCATAGAGTCACATTTAACGGTTTCTGTTTTAGGCTTAGAAAATATTCATTGGTTACCAAAAGCATATTGAGTCTTCATTGAGTTCATGGAATCACATTTATAGGTTTGTTTTAGGCTTAGAAAATATTCATTGGTTACCAAAAGCATATTGAGTCTTCATTGAGTTCATGGAATGGTATGAAAATGCTTTGAGACACTGATTATAGAGTTGTATGATCATTTGCTTTGAGCTAGAAAGAGCCCCTCAAACTTATCTGATGACCAGACCTCAGAGTATACCATTGTCTGCGGACCGGTTGTTTTGGTAACACATGAGAGTATCCTGGACTCGTAAATTTTGATGCCTTGGTCTTAGGTTTTATTAGCTCTCCACAATGTGAGCGTTGCTGCTTAAGTATGCAAAGAGGCTTTAAGTCATCATCTAATAAACACAGGAAACAGTAGCATAGGTTGAAAAGCAGGGAGTATATAATTATCCAGGAAGAGGATGAATGAGAGTTGGCAGCTGTCAAACAATGTGTTACCCTAAAATGTGAAGTACAACCACAGTTATGGGGAAGCGGAAGGAGGCTGTCCATTTCTCTACAGGCTTGAAGACTTTGAGGTCTCTTAATTGAAGGTACGATGTTACTGTCACTCACCAATGTTAGTATCATATCATTAAGAATCTGAAAAAATCCCAACATCATCCTACTAGTAATCTCTATCCTAAAGAAGCAGTAGAAAATTCCCAGAGCTTACTGGAAAAAGAAGAGCAATGTATTCATGTCACTGTCTCTAAAAAGAAGAGCAATGCATTGATGTGATTGTCTGTAAAAATGATTGATGTGGTATAGTTGAATTCAATTCTTATTTCCAAACTAGAATCTTCTTGACCCTTAAGTTCTATCCAAGAAGTAAGTAAGAGAGCTCTCCTATGCAATTTGGGTTTAAAGAATAATTCTTATGCTCAGAGCATTCATAACTGTGACCCTCTGACCATTAAGATTTCTTACAGGAAGCCCATGTATATTTAAAAATAAGTAAATAAATGAGAGAATCTTTTGGTAAAAGACAAGTGTTGGAATACACAGGTTTTATTTATTTTTGTAGATGAATTAATTTTACTTATTTTGCTAGGAATCCATGGAGTTTTCTTAATTTGAAGGTTTGTAGCATTATGACTTTTGATATTTCAAAACATTGAAATATGCACACATTTTGGTTATATAATTTGCTTTTGTGCATTTTAAGTCAAAGTTATAAGTGTGCCCTTCACCCAAAATATGTGTACTGCACTAGTCAGGTGTGAATTGACCTAACGCATCCTCCCCACTCCCCTACTGGATTCCCCTTGAGTTTTGCTTCCATATGTGCACATAGGTGTTGATTGACCAGTTCCAATTTAGTATTGAGCACGTGTAGTATTTGTTTTTCCATTCTTGTGATACTTCACTTAGAAGAATGGTTTCCAATTCCATGTAGGTAGTTATAAAAGATACTAGATCACCATTTTTTTTTAATGTCTGAGTATTACTCCATGGGATACATACAGCACCTTTTATTAATCCACTCATATTTTGATGGACATTTGGACTGCTTCTATATCTTTCTGGTTGTGAATTGTGCTATAATAAACATTTGAGTGCAAGTGTCTTTTTTATAAAATGTCTTTTTTTTTTTTTTCCATTTGGGTAAATACCCAGTAGTGGGATTGCTGGATCAGATGGTAGGTCTGCTTTAAGTCTTTGAGGCATCTCTGTACCACTTTCCATAGAGATTTTCCCCTGCAGTCTCCAGCTCCCCTGGGTCTTGCCAGAGTCACAGACTCAGCTGCATCTTGTCTTTCCCTTCCATTTGGATTGAGTTTTCTCTTCTCTACTAAGTCAATTGTCACTTGTGTGTCTACTTTCTAACTTCCAAAACATTTTTGGCGTTTCTCATCAGAGGGATCTGAGGGTTCCCCATTAAACCCTCCTAAGATGACAGAAGAGGAACAACATATCATAAAACTACAAGGACAAAGAGAATAGTTTGAAAGATGACACCCAATGAGAAATGTCAACAGCATTTCAGATGTTAGAAAGTAGATACATAAGTGATAATTGACTTAGTAGAAAAGAGAAAGCTGAGAAGAGAAATGGAAGGGAAAGACAAGAAGATGTGGCTGTGTCTGTGACACTGGCAAGGCCCAAGGCGACTAGAGATTCAGGTGGTTGGGTACATTGGAAGGAAAAAATGCTGGAAACAGGTGTGCTCTGAGAGCCTGATAGGTGGTAATTAGGACACCTGATAAATTACCTAACCTTGAGCAGCCAAATAGCTCATGCTCTCTACCTGGCAGGAACAATGAGAACTGCCGTCAGATAACTGAACGAGGGATTTGGATTCAGGGGCAGCAAGCCCAGTGGAGAGTAGAGTTGAGATCCTATACTGAAAATAAAAGGATGAAGTTAAAGTTTACACATCAACTCACAAGACCCGTAACTTCTGTCCTCTCCATTATCTCTCAGAACTGCAAATAGCTCAGCAAGAAATTGGAGGAGTCCTCTCTAGAGAAACTACTCTGTACATGAAGGTGGCAGGGGGAGGGACAACTAAAAATTATGGACACTTGGCATCCCAAAGAAACAGTCAGCTCTTTATTTGATCAGACTACTGTCAAACCCATGAATAAATATGTTATGTGCTACTTTCCCTTTTGTCCCAAAGAACAAAATTTTAGAAGTAATTGGATTATGTGCTTTAGAACTTCCAGGATGAGATCCTAAATTCACATGTAAGAGCGTTTCAGTGATGCATTTTGTAGCACTGGAATTACTGGGCAATTGTGCAGGAGCTTCCACTCACAGTTCTCTAGTCATAAGTTCTTGAAACATAAAATATATTTTCTACCTTACTGTGGCTTTTCTTCTGTTATTCTCACTTGGACCTTGGTGTATCAGTTACATATTGCTACAATAATGCTGTGTAAGAAATCACCCCAAATCTCAGCAACTTAAAACAATAATCCTGTATTTAGCTTAAGAGTGTGTAGGTTGGCTGGGTGGTTATTCTGGTGTTGTCTGGGCTTGGCTAATTTGTTTGTGCCCAGCTGCACATGAGCTGAGAGCTCTCTCTGTGAATCTTTCTGTGCATTTAGGGGTCAGCCAGATGTTTGCTGGTCTAAGATCATCCAGGTTGGGGCAACTTGTTCTGCTTCGTGTGTCTCCTTTTGCAGCTTTCTAGTCTGGGCTTCTTCATGGCACAGGCAGAGGAGCAAGAATGGAAAGAAGGTTCAGTGCAGAAGTGATTCCATGCTTCTGTTTACATTGTGTTCATTAATGTCCCACCGGATAAAATGAGTCACAGGACTGAGTCCAGAATCAAGGGTAGGGAAAGGATTAGGTCCATCAGTGTCATCAGTCTACCACACATGGGTCTGCCTTAGTCTCACATCTCTCCTTTGTGTCTGGACCCTACAATTTAGGGAATGCAGACTTTTTGGTTTACCCTTACTTAATAATTTACTATTTGCTTAAAGGCCCCCAAGCTCTGTACCTTTTATCAGTTTTCTTAAACATACAACACAGCTTGAACCAGAATATATTTCACACAGAAAGCCACTGGCGTAAAAAGAAATCTCTTAGAGCTTGAAGGAACCAGCTTACACTATGTGCATATATAACAGATTCCTTGATCTTTAAAGTTTGGTTAAGAAGGGTTTCATGAACAGGGGCTAAATTTACAAATCTTCATTCAGAGGTGGAGTGATAGAATCACTCTGGACCTTCCTCTGATGCATCTTCAAGTCCTAACTCTTAGACCACATATGCGGTGGTGTCTTGGAGGAATAGACATGTTAGTACTTGGTCTCAGAGCTCAAGGTAGATAAACCTTGACAAATCACTTGATTTCTGCTTCTTTTTTTTTTTTTTTTTGAGAAAGTGTGACACTAAGATCATTAAAAACCAAAACTTCTACCTCATACACTTAAGGATTAAATGACACAATTGGGTGATAACACTGATCTAAATGTATAAAATTCTAGACTGGTGAAAAGAATTTATAGTATTATAATGACAAAAGGTTGCCCTTGCAACCTCATTAACCCAATAGGAGTAACAGCTTTCATGTGCTGAATGCGCCCCATGTGCTAGGCAGACACACTGTGAAGCATTTTACCTCCACAATTGTATTCAATTTTCATGAAAGGCTAGGAGAGTTCATATTATCTTGGTTTTACAGAAAACTAAATTTCAGAAAGGTCAACTAACTGACTCAATTTCACATGGTAATGAAAGGAGTGCAATGAAAGGAATTTGGCAGGTGGGTTCCAGAGCCTTCTTGCGCTGGACATTGTGGCAATGGTGAGCTTTCTTCACACTCCAAGTGTTCACCCAGAATTAATCCCCATGATGTAGCATGCTGCATTAAATAGGAGGTGTGCTACTAGTACTAATCTTTATTAAGCACCTACTGTGCATAACATAACTGCTAATATTAAGGGTATAAAAATAACACAGAGAAAGAAGATTTTAAAAAATGTGGCTCACCACCCAAATAAACGAATAGCTTGGGTGGAGAGCAAAGGACAGGTGGGATTCAGAGGAGACTGGAGGACTATACAAATGAAAATGACTTTGATTCAGTTCTTTGACAAGTATATATTGGAAATCTAGTACGAGCAAAAGTAAGTAAGGCAAGCCTTGCTCAAAGGGCTCAGATTCTAGTGAAAGACACACACGTGTGCACGCACACACACACAATGACACTGTATGGCAAAGGTCTCTAACAGAACTGACTTGGGTTTGGATGCAGGAATGGGGGAACAGGGGCTGAGCCCAGAAAGGCTCTATGGAAGAGGCGACGGTTGAGCTGAGTCATGAAGAATGACGAGGAACTAAAGAAACAGAAAAGCAGGAATGGTTATTCAGTGTGAGCTAAGTGCTGAGGGGTGAGTAGCCTCTGGCAGCTCTGAGATAGAGTGGGAGGGTGAAAGCAGGTGGGAAAAGAGGACCCAGGGATCAGCAGAGCAGAGGCCACACTGTGAGGGGTCACGCTGAGAAAGTGGAGCTGTAGCTTAGAGAACGGGAGCTGAAAATCCATCAAGCAAAGGTGAAATGGTGAAATGTTTTGGAACCCCTGCTGGGCAGGGTTTGCTCCACTTTTTGATAGGACTAGTAGAGGCTCAGAAAGGTGACACCACATATCCAATGCCATCCGATTAGCCGAAAGAACATTCCCGTGAGACCACATGGCATCCCCACACTGACAGATTTCAGGCAGACGGGCTGTCTTGTGCACTGGCCCTTGGAGGAGCAGAGCTGCTACAGAGTCTGTTCCTGCAATTGAATTATTTTTCCCCTTTGCTAAAGCTGAAGGAGCTGGGATAGCAACAGAGCAAACTTTTGACACAGCTGCTGATCTTACTCTCTGGTGCCCATAACAACATTCAGGCAATGAGCAAAGCATGATGAGGGCGTGTGCAAGGCTGAATTCCAATCCACGGCTGAGCACCAAGTCTGCTACTCCAGGCCTGGACCGAGCTGTGCATGAGGTGCCTGGGAAGCCAGAGAGCGTCTGCCTTTGCACGCTGTGAACCAGTGAGCAAGCTGCTGCCCTGCACACTCTCTCGTGTTATCCTTGTTTCTGGCGGCCTGAAAATACTGCACAAACCTCTTTGTCCCTGGTCCTGGGCCTGTCAGGTGGCTAAGGTCATCACCGCTGTGCTCTTTTTAGATCCAGGGTAGTATTTTAAAATCCTGGGTGGTTCCCACCTTTTCAAATTAAAGAAGTTGCCAGGTTTTAACAGTGTGTGCTTGGTAAGCCTGTTTCTATGATTTCTTCTAGATGGCAAAGACAGACTGTTCTCCTCGAGTTCCAAGAAAGAAAGTGCTTGTTCACATGTATGAATCCACTTCCACCCACATGCTCTCTCCCTCCCTTTGAAACCTGCCCCCACTTACTCGGATACGCACATCAGACCCCCACACACAAACCTACACACTCATACATGCCTCTCAGATTCACAAAACTCCATGGGAGGTTACCGAGATCTGGGGAACTGAAAATTATGTAAAGTTCAAGAGAGAAAGAAGTCTTGGGGGGGGGGTCAGTATTTACATTAATACATAATGGTAGTCATTATTGTATATGTTTTTATATTTTTTAAATATATAAAAATGGGGTTATAAATTGTTATAACCCACATTCATAGTCATTGTTGTATATGTTTTTATATTTTTCTTTATTCACATAGTGTTCATAGATATAGTGTCCCAAAAGTCACCCCTAAAGTTGCCATACATAGGGAAAATGAGAAATTGTAGATAAATGTACCTTTGTTTACAAAATATTCATTACCAAAATATTTACAAAATATTCTCTATGTGTTGGAAACCTCTTTGTAAAAATTAGTAATAAACATTTTGTTCATTACAATTTCCCCTTTCCCTATGTTTGATGACTTTAGGGGTGACTGTTGGGACACCCTGTATTTGCCCAAGTTTTTCTTCCTTGTCTTTGTAATCACTATCTTAATGACTGCTACAAAGTATTACATAGGGTTGGTGTAACATATTCCCTTAATTTGTAGTCTAATTTGGAGATTTCAATTTCAAATGTTTGTGATTATAACCAAAACTATCATGGATTATCTTCTTGATTGCTGCGGAATGATTTCTTCAACATAGATTTCCTAGAGTGGAATTATTGAGGAAAAGGATATGAGAAACCTTATAATCCTAATACTTATTTTCATGTTACTGTCCAAAATAGATGTTGCCTACTTTACATGGCAGTAGGTGTGTGAACATGCCGATTTCCCCAGAATTTTCCCAATAGTGTGCTATGATGTAAATGTATTATACTTTGCTTGTTCAACGAATGTGTTAGGTATAAAATGGTATGGCTAGATTTCCTTAATTTTAAATTCCATGATCAGTAGGAAGCTGAACATTTTCCTAAGCACTTACTTAATATTTATATTTTCTCTAATATACATTGCTTATATTTTTATATATTTGGTATCTATGGGTATTGTCTCATAAAGTTTGATGAGTCCTTAAATGGTTAGGTATTTACTCACTTATAAGCAATGTTAGATATTTCTAGATAGTAATAATTCGCTTTCGAAATGCATTTCCCCAAATCCTAAAGTAGTTATTAGGTAACTACTTTACCTAATAAATGCAGGCAATGTAACCTCATCATTTATAACCCCATATTCATCTGAAATTTTTAAAAAAGAATCTTCTATGTCAAGTCACTAGGACGAACTATTGCATGCAGGGGAAACAGTTCTAAAAAAAATAGGCCCTCTAGCAGCATGAACTTGAGAGAAAAAAATAAACATGAATATTCACTCATAGGATGTCATAGTAGATACAGCACAGATTTTAAAACTGGTTGACCTGTGTTTAAATCTTGTCTCCATCATGGACTAGTTGTGCAGCTTTGAGTAAGTTGCTTGAAGTTTCTGAGCCTCAGCTAGGCCTTTAGGTGTGCTGGGAGAATTAAATAAGTTGCAATATATAGGTAGTACATGTGAAATATAGTTGACGTTCAGTACATTATAATTAGTATTGAAAAGGCATGAGTGATTCTTTTTTGGGAAGTGAAATTTTTGTTAATGCTTAAGGAAAGAAAAATGTCATTTGCGTTCACACAACAGATGAGTTTGAAGTGGTCCTTAAGTGATGGAATTAAGGGTTGGAGAGACAAGTTCAGTTGCGGTAGCTTAATGAACCAGGACTTCATGGGACTATACAGGCATATGCGGACCATGGGATGAAAAGCATGCACGTTAAGTGAAGTGGATGGTTGAGTAAGGGGTGATGAAAAATGAACTTTCAAATGCAGGCTTGGGCTCTGCTGATGGAAGGCCAAAGGGTGTGTTCTGAGATTCTTTGGGAAGATTGTATTTACCTTCACTTTTATTAGGGCCTTTGGAGCCAGAGTAAAAGGGCCCTTAGAAAGCACCATTTGTTGGTGGTTACAAAAACAGTGCTTCGTGATGCATTGAAGAGAGATTGTTTCTATTTATTCATCTCCTAGGATTTGAAGCAAGAATTGTTCCAGAGAAATTCTTGGACACAACCACAGAGCAACCATTTGAACCAGCCAGATGAACATCACACTTGATTACATCACCACCTACCATTTATTAAACACTTACTCTGTACCACGTACCCTGCCTAGTACATTACAAGGCTGGACAATGAAGGATGCAAACTTACCCTGGTAAAAGTGCTGCATGCCTCCTAGCTGAATATCACTATGGTCATATTTGAAGTACTCCTCTTGGCCATCTGGTAACTATAGTGATATTCAGCAATGCGATATGTAGCGCTTTTTCTAGAATGAGTTCATGAACTTAATTGTTTGGCCTTTAATCCTATCAATAACGCTCAAAGCAAGTGCCAATTTTGTTCTTAGTTTACAGCTGGGTAACTGAGGCTTGGATAGGTTACACAGTTGGAAAGGCTGAGGTTAGATTTGAACCTGGGTCTGCCTGTCTCAACATCCACTACTTGCAGCTTTACATTCTCTCCCCTTTCCCCTACATTATTATCAGGGGCTGTATGATTAGTTTACATAGTTTGCTTTTGGACGGTCAAAGTTGAGTTGTGTCTTTTACCCAGGAAGTGTGTGATCTATCTGTTGTGCAGAAACTTACCCCCCTACACACACACACACGCACATGAATTCAACTGAGTTTTTTCCTCATGTAAGCACGCGGTTGTTAATCCGCTAGTTCCAGTTTTGCATTGAGTACATGCGATGCTTGTTTTTCCATTCTTGTGGTACTTCATTTAGAAGAATGTTCTCCATGTCCATCCAGGTTGTTACAAAAGCTATGAAATCACCATCTGTTTATGGCTGAACAGTATCCCATGCTGTGCACGTGCCACAGTTTATTAGTCCCTGCATGTTGCATTACCTCTTTGCTCACCGCTCACTGCCTTCTCTCCTCCCACATCCCAAGTGCACTGCATTTCCTTCCTCGCTCCCTCTCCTCTCCTGCTCTCGCCTTGTCCAGACTCTCCCTTGTGTTCTCAATGTTTCAACATCTTTTGAATACACACAGTGTTCCAGGCACCTTGCTGAGTGATTCTATTTCTCTGTGTTACTATTTCTCCATAATGCCTGACACAGTGCTGGAAAAGTACTGAATAAATACATAATCTCCTTAGGTGTGGTCCAGCCCTCTCAAGAATATTTTAGCTAAAATTTCCGGAGATGGGAAGCGCTGTTGCCTGCTTTCCTCCTCTCCTTCCTTCCCCCTCCTCTCCTTTCTTCCACAAATGTTTGTCATATGAATGTGCCATGTCAAATACTGTGATAAGTGCTAAGGATACAATGAAGTACACAGAAAGGCATAAATGTAATGAAAACGTGTTTCTAATCCAGTGTCAGGCTGCAATGCCATCTCCTCGAGGCTGCTGCTCAGCACTTCCCCCTCACTCAACAGTTAGTAATATATGGCTTGTCACTGCTGTCCTTTATAAGAACCCCCACCCCCAAGAGCCAAACTATGGAGAAGAAGGGCAATACCAAAGATTGTTGCATTTCATCCAGTGACCAGACAATTTGAAGCAGCGAGCAGGTAAGATTCTATGGTCATGTTTATAATCAGGATCTGACAGGCAGAGTTGGAGCAGACAAGCTTGTCAAGAACCCTGGAAGTTGGATAAGGCAGCTCTTGCTATAAAGCACAGTGTCTGAGTGTGTCCAAGGGTTATGGAATGAAGGTTTTGTGTCTTTCCAAAATTTATATGTTGGAGTATTAACCTCGACTGTTAAGAGGGGCCTCGGGGGGCTAATGAGATTTAGATGGAGTCATGAGGGTGGAGCCACTGTGGTGGGATTAGTGCCCTTATAGGAAGAGGTAATGACACCAGAACTTCTCTCTCCATCATGTGAGGACACAGCAAGAAGGTGGCTGTCTACAAGCCAAGAAGAGAGCCCTCACTAAGAACTGAATCTGTCAGAACTCGATCTTCTAGCCTCTAGAACTGTGAGAAATTTTTTTTTGTCATTTAAACTACCCAGTCTATAGTATTTTGTTATAGCAGCCTCAGTTGCCCAAGGTTTCTCTAGCAACACAACTAAATGGCTTCTGTAAATGACAGGGACAGACACCATGCTTTCTCTCTTCTGGATGAGGTGGGAGAGGGATAACAAGATGCCATCCACCTTGCAAGTCATCCAGCTTTGGGATGCCTTTCCCCAAAATATTGGGGAAAAATAATATTTTCCAAATCATACATATGCATCAGGGTAATCTTGGCATAGTTAGGCAAGGGACTCAAGAAAAGTGTTCCTTGTAGGGGGGCGGCCTGACTCCAGTCTGCCCCCTGGACCCTTCTCTGTTGTGAACCTGGGGGTAGAGCAAGAGATCTGCACATCTGCAGGGAACAAGATTCTAGGCTACACAGAGTAGATTAATTTTATTACAAAAGCTAACTCTCACAGTTGATCTTTGATTTTGCAAAGCAGAGTGGCTTACTAACTGGTCAGTTTGATTCACTGCAAGAGGGGACCTCAGCAACTGTGAGCTCAAATTTCTCAGCCACAGCAGTACCTAAGTTTGGATTTTAGGGATCGAGCTACTCCCAGTTTCCTGTAACAGATGCTTATATATTTATGATATGAACAATCTGAGTATGCCTAGCCCCAGAGGAAATATAAATGTTACTTTCTCATTCTCTGTTACCCATTAATAGTGCACATTTTTGTAACAATAGGATCTGTTAGTTGGTTTGATGCAGTCTCTTAGGTGCGTCCTTTCATGGAAGTTTTCCAGTAGTACATAATTGCTTTCATAGTTTTTCAGAGATCTCCCAGGAATATCTAAAATATGAGCCAGGCCACAAAGCTATCTCATGTTAAGAAGTTAATTAGCAGAAAATGCAATGTAACACATGTGTCACACATTAATTTTATAGGTGGCATACAGATTAGTTATTGAGAATTCCTAGGTGATTTTAGTCTAAAAATCCATTTTTATCAACCACATTATTATATTTTCTTCTGACCCAGGATGGACATAAGACTTTGGGGTTATCCTTCTTATTTGTTCATTTAGAAGATATTTGCTGAGTACCTCTCTATGCTACGCACTGTCTTGGGCAATGGGAATTCTGCTCCTGGAACTTCAACCCTAGGTTAGGCCTGTCCAGAAGTTTCTGTGATGAGAGGAATGTTCTCCTGTGATTAGATCACATTAGGATACCATTTGTAGCAGCCACTAGCCTCATGTAGCTACTGAGCACTTGAGATGTGGATAGTATAACTGAGGAAATGAACATTTAGAATTGATCGATTTTAATACATTTAAATTTAAATAGCTGCATGAAGCTGGTAACTGTTCTGTTGGGCAGCACAGATTTGGTGGGAAAAGCTGACTTTAAACAAGTCAATGCCAAACTGAGACATAATCAGGTGGTGGTGGATACTGTGGATGACATGAACAGGTGAAGTAACGTGAGTGGTGGAGAAGGCTGCTTCAGTTGCAGGGATTGGGATGGCCTCTAGATGAGAAGGAGCCAGACTTCTAGACTTCTAGTGATGAACTAAATGGAGAGGTTTGCAGGCAGAGGGACTGGCAAGTGTCAGGGCTGAGCCTCATCTTTCTCAGGAGGGCACTAATGTGCTGCTCCCACACCTTCCAAGGCACACACTGGGCCTGGAGGCAGCTGCTTTGGGATAACAAACTTTCTCCTCTGGGAGGACCCACTCTGCCCGGGAGTATGCACCAGGTTTGGGAGAGAGCAGAGTGGCCTGCTCAGAAACACCCTAGTTGAACCGTCGTCTCTGCACTGTGGCTCATGTGCAGAGCTGGCCCCATATCCTGGTGGCTGTAGCCATGTACTTTTAGTTTCCCGTACTCCAGGTATCCAGAGCAGCACAGGAGCTATTTGCTGCCTAACCTACTTCCTACAACTATCGCTTTTCTGATGTCTCTGAGGAGAGAGAGACTTAATTCCATTTTCTGACTCATTTCTTTGTCCACATTCCAGTGCTTGTAACTTTTTTATCTTTCTGCCTTCCCCACCCAACTTGTGTCCTCCCCATTGCCCCACTTGCCAGCTCACTGACTCTTTTCCCTAGAGCATTTTGCACAGGGCATATTTGTGCTTCCCCACCCCCGCCTTAGGTAGTCTTTTCATGGCACTGTAAAGCACTTGCATATACAGAAAGCATTTTCTATTCAAGGTGTGGCTGGTCTCATTGTAACTATCATAATTATTGTTATTACCATCATCATTCTCATTTTTACAGATCAGAAAAAAAAAATGAGGCCTTGGGAGCTGAGTGCACCTTGGTTCAAGTCACTCAGATGGTAAATAGACCAGCCACGATGTCTGACTTCAGATTCCGTCCTTTTCCCAAATGCTTTACCCATCCTCCTTATCTTGTTACTTTAGCTACTAAACTTGAACTTTGAGACTATGGGGAACCCAAATAAACTGACTCTTCTCCCAGCTAAGCGGCTCTGTGGCTTTCCCTTCTTCCATGTCTGCTCACAAGGCTACAATCAGTTTCAAAGAGGTGGAATTCTAAATAATTTAGAATGTCCTTTATCATTTTCAAAAATTTTAACTGAAATTAAACAATAAATTTAAAAAAAATCTTACAGAAGATTGTGGGACTTTAAAATGTGTTTTTGGTAGATTCCTCAAACTTAAGAAATATTGACTTGTGTTTGTTTGTTCTGGTTCTCAGTCCTTTTCCGAGAGGCATGTCCTCTCTCCATCGGTCTTCCAGCCTCTGTCTCTCTGCTGAATACAGTGCGCAGAGGCTAGAAGGGAGACAAGGTTTAGGGACGCACAGAGATCCTGTGATAGAGGCAAACAGTGGCCTGTGGAGAGGAAGGCTTTTTGAGTTTTTCCTTTTGTGGCTAAGCCGTGATTACTCCTTTTTCTGTCCATCAGAACCCTCTGGGTCATAGGAAGAGGGTTTACAGAATGATCATGTCAGTCTGGGAGAAAGGAACTGACATTTCAGCCCCAGAGATGGTGCAGTGTGTTGTTTACATGTGCAGTCTCTGTGGTTCTGACTGCCTGGATTTGAAATCTGGCTCTACCTCTAGGCCAGCTGTGTGACCTTGGGCTAATTTACCTCTCTATGCCTCAGTTTGCTCATTTGTAAAGTGGGGATTGATATTTATCAGGAAGGATTATTTAATATTAAATGAAAGCATTTATAGTAGCTACAGTTGACAAATAGTAGCTCTTATTATCATAATTCCCCCCAAAGCTATGGATTGCTATAAAGTATAAGGATATCACAACCATTTATTTTACTTTATTGAATTCAATTGAACTTATGTCCTCATTCACTAAGGTTGGCAAGGATATTCAATATTTGACAATATTATGGATCTGTTCATTTCTTTGTATTCTATAACAACTCTTAGACTTAGTCCAGAAGATGGAGAAAGGTGTGGACTTCAATCTGTGCTGGTCACCATATGTCCCACTATTCTGCCATGTTGGAAGCTGGTCGGATACTACCCATCAGCCACTGCCCTGTTCTGGGTTCTCCTGACACAGTCTTCTCTGTTGTCATCCCCACCTGAACAATCACCTCTTCTCCATCACACTGGCTGCATTCAACTGAGGGCCTGCTGTCCATGACCATGCAATCCTAAAACTCAAATTGTGGACTCCCCCAACCTCTCTCTTACATGATTAACATCTTGACCTTCTTCAACCTTGAAGTCAGGTTGAAAATATAGCTTCTACCCCTCTCTCTTGGACAACCTAGCTTTATGCACTTGATCAGACTCAACACATACTACAAACAGGCAAAAGAATGCCAAATTGGACACATTTTCTAAAGAAGATTATTATAGAAAATTTGAGCTTGAATGCCTCAAGACAGAACTTGGAATCTCTGTTTTGGGTGACAAGTCCCATGCAGATCTTTTGTTCTATACTCAGAATAATTCATATGCTATGTTACATTATAGTCCATATAGATATTTTAGTTTTTTAACACTGGCCTCAACACAGCTCTGAGTGGAGGTTTTCTTTAGGGTGTGACACTCTAGTTTCCTACTCCTCTTGTGGCAATGCCTGTTTTTAGCTTTCAAACCACAAAAAAATTAAATTATTTCCCAGGGTAAGAAGTCTAGAACTCCAAACACAAGGACTGGTTATTTTTCGTATAAAAAGAAAATAAATATTATCTTGTTTTTACGAAGTCTGCTTTGGGGTGGAGAAGGCATAGGATAGAGACATATAAAGTAATTTCAGTATTCAATTATAAAACAGCTTGACATATTAATTTTTCACAGAGAAGTCTGATTATACAAATTTAGTGACTTTCTACAAATTCCTTGGTATGTATTAGAGTTTTTAATCCCATGCTACCCCTCTGTGCTGCAGTAAATCTCTGGTAAATGAGGTTTTACCTCATTAATTACAGATCCTTCATGTGGAGCTATCAAAGTCTTGGTATACAGAGTTCTTGGCATGCATGTCCAGAAAAAAAAAAAAAAAACATTACTTGCAGTATTAGGCAATTAATATCTTAATAAGATTATGTATAATATTTCTTGTTTAAGTAAACCTGCATGGATAGTTTCTTTTCTTTTTCTCTTTTTGCTCTCCTGGTATTTCCACAGACAGCGATTATTGGTCTCCTTGATCACATTTGACTACGTTGCACTGAGACGCTCAGATATTTTGTGTTTTTTTATTATTAAATCATAGCTGTGTACATTAATACTATCATGGGGTACAGTGTGCTGGTTTTATATACAATTTTAAATGTTTTCATCAAAGTGGTTAACATAGCCTTCATGTCATTTTCTTTTCTTTTCATTTTTTATTAAATTATAGCTGTGTACATTAATACTGTCATGGGGTACAGTGTGCTGTTTTTATATATAATTTGAAATATTTTCATCAAACTGGTTAATATAGCCTTCGTGTGTCATTTTCTTAGTTATTGTGTTAAGACATTTATATTCTACATTTAGAAAGATTCACATGTACCCTTATAAGATGAACCATAGGCGTGGTCCCACCAATCACCCTCCCTTCACCCATTCTCCCCCTTCTCCCCCTTCTCCCTCCCCTCCTTCTCCTCTTTCCCCGTATTCTTGGGCTATAATTGGGTTATAGCTTTCCTATAAAAGCTATAAGTTAGTTTCATAGTGGGGCTGAGTACTTTTTCTTCCATTCTTGAGATACTTTGCTAAGAAGAATATTTTCCAGCTCCATTCATGTAAACATGAAGGAGGTAAAGTCTCCATCTTTCTTTAGGGCTGAATAGTATTCCATGGTGTATATATACCCCAATTTATTAATCCATAAGATTGCATTTTGTTTTTATTTTTAATTCTGAGTGTCATGCTGCTTGAATGAATTTTCCACGATGAATTCTACTACCCCTAAGTCCTGGTATGAAAGAAAAATTAATTTGTAAGATGCAAGACAAATGAATTTCAATTTAAACTTCAAATCTGGATACCACTTAAGTAAAATAAACTTTAAAAATTAGTTGAATAGAATGTATGTGTGTGGTAAGTAATAGATGAGAATGTTTACAATCAGAAACATGTATTACAGTATTTTAATTTTAAAAGTTTTATGACAAAGGCCTCTGATCCTTGTCTTTAGTTATCTGTGTCTATCCTCCTCCTCCTTTTTCTATTCATTCTATGAAGGTGACTTTATCATACTGCAGGGGGTGTAATACTGTACAAGTGTTCACTCTTTGGTGAACAGAATAATTGTGTAGACAGGCTGAAAACAATATAATATGAAGTAACAGGGACAATGTTATGATGGGATTAATATGTCATTTGGACAAAGAAAGGGACCATCATTTAATTCTTCCCAGAAAGATTTTTTTAAAAGTTGACATTGCACTTGGGCCTTGAACAACGAGCCTTCACCAGACACAAAAGAAGAGGTGGGGAAAAGAGCATTCCAGGCAGAGAGACTAAAATGAACAATGATCTGAAGTTGTAAAAGTACACATTATGTTTGGAAAATAAGGAGTTATATGTTGTGGCTAGAGAAGAGAGAGTACCTAGATAAAGGGTGGTGGGTAATGACTCTGGAAAGGGAGGATTAGGCCAAATGTGTAGGCTTGTTTATGCCAAGTCAATGGATTTGAACTTGATTCTGTAGGTAATAAGGAATTAGCAAACATTTGCAAGCAGGAGTATATACCATCACTAATCATCAGGAAAATGCAAATCAAAACCACACTGAGATTTCATATCACCCTTATTAGAATGGCTATTATCAAAAAGACAAAACATAAATGTTGGCAAGAATGTGGAATAAAGGAAACTCTTGGACATAAAACTAGTGGACATAAAAATTAGTACAGCCGTTATAGAGAACAGAGTGGAGAAATGGGAATTACTATATGATCCAGCAATCCAGCTCTTCTGGGTATATATACAAACGACATGATATCAGTAAGTTGAAGAGATGCCTTCACACCCATGTCCATTACAGCACTAGTCTCAATAATCAAGATATGTAATCAAGTGTCCATCAACAGATGAATAAAGAAAATGTGTTATACTGTGTATATACAATAGTTAGCCTTTAAAAAGAAAGACGTTTTATTATTTGTAATAACATGTATAAACCTGGGTGATATTATGTTAAGTTAAATAAGCCAGACACAGAAAGAAAAATACTGCAGTGTCTCACTTCTATATAGGGTATAAAAAAGTCAAACTCACAGAAACAGAGTAAAATAGGGGTTACCAGAGAAGTATGGGGAGTCTTGGGGAAGATGTTGGTCAAAGGATTCAAAACTTCAGTTAGGTAGTAAAAATAAGTTTAATTATTTACTACTAAGTAAAAAAGAGTAATGCAGTCAATAATGTATCATTTACATGGAAATTTCTAAGAGAGTAGATTTTAAGTGTTCTTACCATAAGAAATAACTAAATACAGTAAAGCATATCTTAAATAGCACAATTTTGCCATCTCACAATGAATGTGTATCAAAACCTCGTGTTATGTGCCATAAATATTTTTACTTGCCAATTAGGAAGAAAAAAAAAGAAAGCAGGGACATAATAAGATCATCTCCACTTCTTAGGAATCTAAAAATGTCAATGACAAATGTTGATTCCATTTAGGTTTGGAACTGGTATCAAGGATAGGAGAAGGTAATCAGGGTGAATATGAGAAGGGACTACAGGTCGCAGGAAGCTGTGAAGTTCAGTACTAAATAACAAGAGATGTGCAGGCAGAGAATGATGGCTGAGAGAAAACAGGGACTCAGTGATGTCAGCTGCTACCTGTCCCATCCCAAACACCTATGACACACATGCTTTCTCTCTTGTTCTCTGCCCTGAAATTGAGGCTACTTGGAAAACTCTTTTGTATATCCTTTCTGTTCAAGGCATTCACACCAGATTTTCTATTCTGGAGATAATTGTTCTTCTGTTTCTGTGTTACCAAAACCTAGCAAACTGAACACAGTTCCTACAGAGCACTGATTTGTGGGTGTTAAAATTTATGATAGAGCAATTTGGTTATGCCCTGTTTCTGAAGAAATGGAAACACTTCATTTTTCATGTGCTTCAATAGCAGTCACTTGCTATGATTTCAGATCAAAAGGCGGTACAAAATTATTTTTGATTTATTTTAACATGTGAAAGCTGAACATTGGAATGATTTATGGAAATAAATCATCTGACTTGGCACTAACAGATTTTTAAGACTCATCTTTCAGCCATTTATTTTTAACCTCTCTGAATATCCTCAGCTCTGCTGATACCAGCACTCACTTCTGAAGCCAGCAAGCTGTCTGCTTATAAATACTGAATCAACTGGTAAATCACTTTTAATCAGACTTTGTTCATTCCACTCAGCTTCTAACAAGGTAACATGCCTGTTAAGCTGCACAAACCTTCATAATCTAAATAGGAACCAACTTGACAAAATCTTAATTAGATTTAAATGGGCTACTGTTTGCCACCTGCTTTTGGCAAACCTGTGGCTATCCTTGGAAATAGTGTTGTCTCCAAACGGCCCTATTTGGGTCCTGGTGCTCTCTAGGGGAAGAAAGGCCTGTAGAGTGCATTTGTTTTGGAAAGATCTTCAGATAAACTCCTTGCACTGGTGGGTCCTGTGTTAGTGCTCTTCCTTCTGTTTGAGGAACACTCTGGCTTAGTCACAGGTCTCTAGTCACTAGAGACATAAAGGAGATGTCTCTAGTCTGCCATTTGAAATTATTTTTTGTGTTTACCTATGAGACAGAGGATAGTGGACTTCAGGCACTTCTAGCTGGGGGTATCTGAACAGCAATATCATTCTGGGGCACAGTGAAACAGCAAGAGATTTCAGGAGCCAAGGAAGAGGTCTGGAGCTAAGGAAAACCAACACAGAAGGTACAGGCAGAAGTTGACTGGTCAGCTGTCTCTCCTGCAGACGTCTGAAGATGACAAAGGCTGTCCTGCAGTAGTCTGATTTTGTAGTAGCAAGTAGACTCGAACAGCTGGTGGCTGGGGTTGAACCTACGAGCTTTACTGCTGCTGTGATGCTGCCATTATGGGAAGGCAACATGGGCGGGAGGAATAGTCCATGGAGTCTTAGTGCATGGCTGGCTCTGGCATGCCTGCTATGCTTGAGCAGCCATCCTTGGGGTGAGGTGAGTGACCCCATGCACCCTGGGAGGGTTGCTTTGTTGTCAGGAGACACTGTCTGATGGGAATTCTAGGAAGTCTGGTGAGAGCTTAGGGACTCAAGTCCCATGGAGATTGAATGCTAACAATGTGAACAGGCACTGATTTGAGGGCAAAGAAGTCAGGAAGACAAGATCTGGCCTCCTTTGCGACTAGAGTGGCTATCCACCCCCATTATATACAGTAAATCCAGTGTGTTTTCGCTGTCTTCTAATGCCACAGTGCCACCTGGAGTCCAAGCAATATATTGACTACACACACACACACACACACACACACACACAGAGTTTTACGGTTTATGCTGCTTTTAATTTTTTCCTTAGTTTTTTCTTTCTTTTTTTTTCTCTTTTCTTATTATTTTCTGTTTAGTTATTTTTTGTTTGGTTGTATTTTTATTTTTTTATTTTTGCTTTTTCAATAGCAAGGGCTCCTCCATTTTTCAGCCCCTTTCCTTTTTTTTTTTCCTTTTTCTCCTTTTTCTCTTATTCAGTAGAGATTTTTCTACTTTTCTCATCTTTTCTACATAAATTTCTTACATAAAAGTTAAGATATACCTTTTTTATTTTCTTCTTTATCTTATACAGTTATGTTTTAATTTTTTATATCTATTTTTATTTTTTCATTCATTTTTTTCCCTTCTCTCAGGGTTGGGGGTATCCTAGCACTGATCTGGCTTAAGGAGACCATAAACTGACAGTCTTGGGTGTCCTTCTAGCTTTAGTCCTTGGAAAGAAGGTGTTGGTAGGTCCCCACTTTGACATATTGTTGATTTCTTTCCATATTTGGCAGAGGTGGGGTCTTACTTTTACCCAGGCTGGTAAGGAGCTTCTGACTATAAGAGACCCACCCAACTTGGCCTGCAGAAGTCCTAGAGTAGCAGGTGTGGTTAAAGCACCCTACCAAACACCACCATTTCTCCTGTTGCTCTATTTCCTTTTTACTGTCCTTTTTCTCTCCTTTTCTTCAATTCGTTCCTTCTACCCTCCCTTCTTTTTTTTCTCTTTCTCTTTTTCTTTACTTTATTCTTTCTCATGTTTTACCTTTTTCTTTTGCTACAAGAGCAAATATAACTCTGGGGCACAGTGAAACAGCAGGAGACTTCAGGAGTCAAGGAGGAGGTCTGGAGCTAATTCAACACCTAAGCTCGGAGATAAGGTAATTTAAAGGGAGGAGGTAGTGAGAAGGAAAAATTATGAGAAGGAAGTGAACGAGAAAAAAATACACATAAGAAGGAACTAACAGAAGAATTCTTGCAACATGAAAAACCAGAATAGAGCAACCCTCCAAGGGATCATGAGGTATCTACTACACAGGATTCTGTCTATAAATAATTAATGGAAATGACAGAAAGAGAATTTAATATATAGATGGCAAAATAAATTGATAGAATTGATGAAAAAGTAGAAAAGCAGAACTAAAAATATTCTTCACAAAAGATGTGAAGAATATAGAAAGTATATGTTGGAAAATTGATTGTAAAGCAATCAGTTAGGGATCTTAAAGGTGCAGTAGACAGTACCAATAAAAGATTATACCATAGAGAAGAAAGAATCTCAGCACTAGGGGATAAAACTCTTGAGCTAACCCACGCAGTTAAAGAGGCAGGAAAGAAGAGAGAGAAAGCAGAATATTCACTCAGAGAATTATGGGACTTCATGAAGCATTCAAACTACAAAGTGCAGGTACTCCTAAAGGGGAAGAAGAATGTCCCAAAGGAATGGAAGTCCTACTGGAGGATATCCTGAATGGAAACTTCCCAAATACTCCCTTTAAAAGGATATTGAACTCTGGATTGTGTCAACACAAATAGACACACTATATCTTTAAGGCACACTGTAATGAAAGTGTCTAAAGTTAAGACAAAAGAAAATTCTGCAAGCAACCAAGAGTAAGCACCAATTGACCTACAGGGGCAGATCCATCAGTGCAACAGTGGGCTTCTCAGCTGAAACTTGCCAAGGCAGAAAAGAATGGTCATCTTCCTTTAAGTTTCTTAAACAAAATAATTTTCAGCCCATAATTCTGTATCCTGCTAGACTAAACTTTAAAATTTATGTAGAAATCAAAAACTTTACTGTTATGCATTCATTGAGGAAATTTACCACAAGACCATCTCTACAGGAAATACTTAGACCTATTCTCCGTACTGAACATAACAATGGACCACAAGCAAAGTAAATACCCACAAACTAAAGAATAAAATCTAGCTTCCACTAAAACTAAACAATGAACCTTCACAAAATAAGATGAATAGAACTCTACCACACTTATCAATTGTCTCAATAAATGTTAATGGCTTGAATTCCCCACTGAAGAGCCACAGGCTGGCCTAATGGATAAAAAAGCACAAGCCATTCATATTCGGTATCCAGGAAACACACCTAACCTTGAAAGACAAAACAAGACTCAGAGTAAAGGAGGATTGAAAAACAATGTTTCAGGCAAAATGGAAACCAGAAGAAAGTAGGGGTTGCAGTCTTATTTTCAGATACAAGTGAATTTAAAGCAATTAAAGTTAAGACAGACAAAGATGGTTACTTTATATTGGTCAAGGGAAAAATACATCAAGAGGACATTTCAATTCTAAATATTTATGCACCTAATTTAAATGCTCCCAGGTGTATGAAGCAGATATTGATTCATCAGAGCAATATGATACCTTATAACGCTATAATTTCTAGGAACTTTAATACCCCTCTGACAGAAGTAGATAGATCATCTATATAGAAATTAAAGATAAAAGGGACTTGAATGAGACCCTAGAACAAATGGGCTTAATAGACATATACAGAACACACCATCCCAAAACTAAGGAATATACATTCTTCTTGTCAGCTCACAGAATATACTCCAAAATAGATCATATCCTAGGTTTCAAATCAAAAAAAATTAAAATTGAATTGAAATTATACCTTCTCATACCAGAAAAAAATAAAGGTAGAAGTCAACTCCAACAAAAAATTTCATCCCCACAGAAAGACATGGAAACTAAACAACCTTATGCTGAATGACAGTTGAATCAAGGAAGAGGTAAAAGGAAATCATTAACTTTCCTTGAGCCTAACAATAATGAAAACAGAAGCTACCAAAACCCATGGACAGTGCAAAAGTAGTCCTAAGTAGTCCTAAATTTTCCTAAGAGGAAAATTTATTGTATTAGATGTCTACATCTGAAAACCAGAAAGAGAACACATCAATAACCTAATGAATCATCTTAAAGGAATGTAAAAGAAAGAGCAATCCAATCCCAAACTGAGCAGAAGAAAATGACCAAAGTTAAATCAGAAGCAAATGAAATTGAAAACAAAGGAATCATTTAGAAAATCAATGAAACAAAAAATTGGTTCTTTGAAAAGATAAATATAATTGATAAACCACTGGCCAGATTAACTAGAAACAGAAAAGTAAAATCTCTAATAACCCCAATCAGAAATGAAAAAGGGGAAATAACAACAGATACCTCAAAGATACAAGAGATTATTTCTGACTGCTACAAGAAACTCTATGCCCAGAAATTTGACAATGTGAAGAAAATATATCAATACCTGGAATCACACCATCTCCTTAGACTTAAGCGGGAAGAAATAGATCTCTGTAACAGACCAATATCTAGCACCAAGAATCCAAAACAATAAAAACTCTCCCAACAAAGAAAAGCCCTTGACCAGATGACTTCACACCAGCATTCCATCACACCTTCAAAGATGAGCTTGTACCTATACTGCAGAATCTATTCCAAAACATTGAGAAGGAGGGAACCTTCCCTATCATGTTCTATGAAGCAAATGTCACCTTGATGCCAAAATCAGAAAAGGACCCAACTAAAAAGGAAAACCCTAGACCAATTTTACGAATGAATATTGATGCAAAAATACTCTGTAAAGTCTTAGATTTTACACATTAAAAAAATTTTATATCATTTTTAAGTAGGCTTCATCCCAAGGATGCAAGACTGGTTTAACATATGCAAATACATAAATGTAATTTGCTGTATTAATACAAGCAAAACCAAAGCCGAAATGATCCTCTTAATAGATGCAGAAAAAGCATTTGATAAAATTCAGCATCATTTTCTAACAAGAACACTTAAGAATATAGTTATAGGTGGCACATTTCTCAAAATGATTGAAGCCATCTATGACAAACTCACAGCTAATATCATATTAAATGGACTAAAACTGAAAGCTTTTCCACATAGAACAGGAACCAGAGAAGGTTGTCCTCTATCATCTCTACTATTCAAAGTGATGATGGAAGTTTTAGATAATGCAGTTAGGTAAGAGAAGGATATGAAGGGCATCCAAATAGGGGTAGAGGAGGTCAAACTCTTGCTCTTTTCTGACGATATGATCTTATACTTAGAGAACCCCAGAGACTCAACCACAAGAATCCTGGTATTGATCAAGAAGTACAGTAATGTCTCAGGGTATAAAATCAATATCTAAATATCAGCAGCCTTTGTATATGCCAACAACAGCCAAGTCAAGAAGCTAATCAAGGACACAATTCCCTTCATACCAGCTTCAAAGAAAATGAAATACCTAGGAATATACCTAACAAAAGAGGTGAAGGACCGACGAAGAGAATTATGAAACCCTAAGAAAAGAAGTAGCAGACTGGGTGGCGCCTGTGGCTCAAAGAAGTAGGGCGCTAGCCCCATATACTGGAGGTGGTGGGTTCAAACCCAGCCCTGGGCAAAAAAAAAAAAAAAAGAAGAAGTAGCAGAAGACTTTAACAAATGAAGGAATATACCAGGCTCTTGGCTGGGAAGAATCAATATCATTAAAATGTCTTTACTATCCAAATTTGATGCAATCACCATTCAAATAGCAACATCATACTTTGAAGATCCGGAAAAATAGTTCTGTGTTTCATATGGAACCAGACAAAACCCATATAGCCAAGGCAATTTTTAGTAATGAAAACAATGCCAAAGGCATCACTCTACCAGACTTTAGGCTATATTACAAGTTCACAGTGATCAAAGCAGCATGGTATGGAACCAAATAGAAAACCAAGAGATGAAACTAGTTTCTTGTTGCCATCTGATCTTTGACAATCCAAACAAAGGCATATACTGGAGATACTGGTGACAAGAACCCCTATTCAATAAATGGTACTGGAAGAACTGGATCACCAGTTGTAAAAGACTCAAATTGAACCAACACTTTACACAACTTACGAAAATTGACTCAAGATGGATAAAAGATGTAAATCTAAGACATAAATGATAAAAGTCCTAGAGGAAAGTATGAGAAAAAATCTTGAGGATATTGGACTGGGGAAAGATTTTATGAAGAAGACTTCAGTGACTAATGCAACAGTAACAAAAAATAAACAAATAGAACTTATTGAAACTGAAAAGATTTTGAACAACCAGGACAATAATTAAAGCAAATAGCCTTTAGAATGGGATAAGATATTTTCATGTTATGACTCTGAAAAAGGCTTGATAACCAGTGTCTATAGGGAACTAAATTAATCAGAAAAAAAGAGCTAATGATCCCATCTATCACTGGGCAAGAGACATGAACAGAATCTTCTCTGAGGAAGAAAGATGAATGTAACATATCTAATATGTTGTCTAATATCTAACATATCTAATCAACAAACATATAACAAAATGCTCATTATCCCCAATCATCAGAGAAATGCAAATCAAAACCACCCTGAGATATCACCTAACCCCAGTGAGAATAGCCTATGTCACAAAGTTCCAGCATTGCAGATGCTGGCGCAGATGTGGAGAGGAGAGAACAGTGTTAGTGGGACTACAAACTAGCACATCCTTTTTGGAAACAAGTATGGAGACTCCTCAAAGAACTCAAATTAGACCTCCCATTTGACCCTGAGATCCCACTACTAGGCATCTACTCAGAAGATAATAATCAGTTTATCATAAAGACATTTGCACTAGAATGTTTATCGCACCTCAATTTACAATCACTGAGATGTGGGAACAAGCTAAATGCCTACCAATCCAGGAATGGACAAATAATCTGCGGTATATGTAAACCATGGAATATTTATTCAGCTGTAAGATGATGACTTTACATCTTTTGTATTAACCTGGATAGAGTTGAAACACATTCTTCTCAGTAAATTATCACAAGAATGGAAAAGCTTGTATCCAATGTACTCAATTTTATTATTAAGCCAGTAGACAATCTAACACATGCCCACATAGGAGAAAAGTTTAGTTCTATTCATGTTGGGGGAGATGGAATGGGGAATCTGTGTGCTCATACTTGAAGGGCACATGGTAGGGGTGTGTGACACACCTCTTGGGTGTGGGACATGACTAGAACTACAAGAGGGACTCTACCTAACAAATTCAAAAATTGTGACTTGGTTGTTTGTATCCTCACAAAATCCTGAAATAAAAAGCAGTAATTTCTAGTATATTTGTACTATTTCTCTCGTTGGGGGTGGGGGGTAGGTGAAGTAGAAGACAAAGAAAAGGAATAGTGCAGTGATTAAGGGTGAATCTCCAGAAGTAAGCAGAGATTGCTTGGATTTCCACCAATCCTTCATACCAGCTGTAGAACTGAGCATAACTTTCAGTTTCTCAGCCTCAGTTTCTTTACTCATAAATTAGGCTTAACATTCTGGACTTATTTCATGTCATTATTGTGAAAATTAAGATAATGTACATAAGATGTTTAGACTAGCGCCTCACATATCTTAAGAACTCTTTATGAATTATCATGTATTTGTGTCTACATAAAATTATTTGAGAGATAATAGAAAGTTGTCTAGCACCACACATTTTTTGATAGTGCTGTTTTACCAATGGAGAGTTTTTCTACATTTAATGACACTATGTGATATGTAAATAATGAATTTCTATAGATATATACACATTCCTGTGCTCTTCTTTTTTTAAAGGTAACATGGAAGAGAAATAATGGCCTTAAAACTTATTAATTCTGATGATTGTTTTAGAAAAATGTCATAAATAGGTATTTGCTCTTAAAAAGAAGTTAAGCAACTCATTATATATATATATACACACACACACATATGGCAAATATTTTTGACTTAAACTCATCTTCAGTCATAAGACTTTTTCCATATTAGTGAAGTTTATGGGGGAGTAGAACAAAGAAACATTTAACTAGACTCAGATCTCAATTGTAAAGTGAATTCTGATTTCATAAATATTAAAATATGGGGAAAAGCAACTTATGATTGAGAAAATATGGTAATTGAAAATGAAATCCTCATACATTACCTTTACTATGTAAAGATAACCATTTTTAACCACGGGAATATATTTTCTAAGCTCTTTAAAATATGTATATCATACACACATGGATACTTATGTGTATACACAATTAGTGTGTATAAAAATATGCACCATAAACACCACTCTGCAACTTCAAAAAAGTTCTGTAACTTGCTTTTATCATTTAATATATCCATAGACTTTTTGTCAATTCAGTATATATAGATCTACCCAATTATAAGAACTGCTACTGGCTCGGCGCCTGTGGCTCAAGTGGCTAAGGCGCCAGCCACATACACCTAAGGTGGCGGGTTCTAATCCAGCCCGGACCCACCAAACAACAATGATGGCTGCAACCAAAAAAAAGTAGCCGGGCGTTGTAGCGGGCACGTGTGGTCCCAGCTACTTGGGAGGCAGAGGTAGGACACTTGCTTGAGCCCAGGAGTTGGAGGTTGCTGTGAGCTGTGATGCTACTGCACTCTACCCAGGGGGACAGCTTGAGGCTCTGTCTCAAAAAAAAGAAACAACTGCTACTAAATCTATTATATGTGTGTTCCATGTTGATTTAATCATTCTCTTATTGATTTTGTTTAATAGCCATCTTAAGGTTTTATTGCCATGATTCCTTTGAGAATCTGATTATAGTTATGGACCTTTACCCAGAAACATTTTCAAGCATCCAAGATTTGCATACATTTTTCAAAGACTTTATGGTCCCCTTGGAGTTCACTTCTTGTCCTTTCTACCCCACCTATGCCCAACCTAAGATCCTTAGAGCCCCTAAACTCTGCAATGACTACCTGGCATATATAATCACACATAAAACAATTTAATAAACTGTAAATATAGAATTTTAATGAAGGCTTAAATTAAAATATCTTCATTCTAGACAACCTGAATGCAAAACCAAAAATACTCATGGACTGCAATGTTGTGTCATTTATAGGGATTTTTCCTTTGCCGGGCCTGAAGTATGTGTTCAGTCTACCCATAGGTCAACATAAAAATAAACTTTAAATGTTAATCAGAAAGTAAAGTAAGTTGCTAAGTGAATTTCATAAGGTGTATAAATCAGTACAGATTTTGCTAGTCTAGAGTATAAATTTCAAAATTTCTTTTAGAACACAATGTATTGGAAGATATCATAGTTAATAATAGGTAACATTTATTTGAAAGTATTACAGCTAATAATAGTTAATGTTTATTGAGGATTTCCCATGTTCCAGGCTCCTTACTAAGTATTTTACATGCCTTGTCTTATTTGGTACCCAGAGCATCCCCAGGAGGCAGCAGATTTTTATCAACCTAATTTGAGAGGTGGAGGAACTTAATTTTATAGAGATTAGGCGAGTTGCCCAAAGTCATACATGTAGAAATCACTGGAGTTGGGAAACAGACCACTATCACCATGTTTATGACCCACCCACTAGCTATTCTACAGAGAGGTGCTTTCAGATGACAACAATACTGAACACCTTATTATTATTATTATTATTATTATTATGTTATTTTTTTGAGGTCTAGTTCTTTAGCTACTATTTTTTTCTATGGCCTTAACTTTCCTGATTAAAACAAAAGTATAAACAACATCAAAAAGAAAGAAAAATCCCCAAATGTATGTTCTTACGTTTCAGGTCAGAGGCTAGAAGAAGGAATATTTAAAACATGGCCATTTGCATTTGAGGGATATCAAATCTCTAAACTCAAACTAAATTTTGATGTTAGGAAATGTGAGGCTGCTGGAAGAGTACCCCCCAAGGGAAGAGATGGGTAGCAAAAACATAGTGGGTTGGCTGGAGGATCTCTGGTCCTGTGGGCTTTGGTTTCCTTCAGTGCAATAGCAGGTGGGATACAATCCAATACCCACTCATGGTTCTCAAATTAAGACAGTGTATCCTCCCAACTATCATTTCTTTTTCCTGTCTCTTTTTAAATCTTTGATTTTATATGCAGTTTCTGACAGTCAGTCCTTCACTATTATTCTTCACTCTCCTCTTTTTCTTTTCTTCCACACTTATTTAGGCCAGGCATGTATTAGGAATGCACTGGGACAACTTCTGGCTTCCTTTTTCATTTGCTCTAACTTCTCCTTGCCCAGAATTTCCCTCTTCCTCTCTTCTCCCTGTAAAAACCCTATTTATTCTTCTAAGTGTAAGTCTAGTAAGGTCAACCCATTTGGGAGAAATATCTGTGTAGCCTCCAAGACATTGACAGGAGAAGTTTTAACTGTTGTTGACCCCTCTTGAGAGTCAGTAGAACACAATTAAGTTTGGAATTCCATTGAGTCTATTGTAGTCTTGTTTCATATGTGATTGTCCTTTTCCTAACAAGACTACAAAAAATTTTAAGGCAAGGAACATGTTTTTACATTTATAACCGCCACATAACATATTGAGAACCTACTACAGACTTACACAATGACATATGCATGATTGGCTATATTTATTTTTCATGGTCCATATTTTAACTCTTATATCTTTATGTCTCATAGGAGGAATTTGAAAATATCTCTCTGAATATGTAACTAAGGAAATTTTAACAAATATTCTATTTCTCTGCCTGTTCATGTACAGGTAAAACAAACACCTATGTAAACCAGCCTTTTATCTCCTTTGCATATTTCAATCATAACAAATGTTCTTCATTTCTTCCTGAAGTCTCATCTAAATCTCACTGTGTAAAGAGAGAAAGGAGGAGTAGGGGAGAGTATTTAAGGACCCTTATGTATAAGGTACTTCAAGCCTTTTCCCAAAAGAAGAACACATATGTTTCCTAAACAGCAGAAACAAAACAAAATAAAAAATAATATATCTTATTAACCTCTTTGCAAAATCAGCAAATTCATTCACTTTTGCCATAAGATATTCAAACATGTATTTAACATGCTTACAATTTTGAGGTAAAGTGGGCAAAAAAATTCATTTGTTCTGTTGAAAGGAACAATGACATTGTAGAGTTCTCCATGCCCCCCTGGGGGGGGGGTGTCATAATTGACAAGGGCTGACCATGAGCTGAGACACGAATCCAGAGAAAAAGGTAGGGAAGGGGTGATGTCAGAAAGGCTCTGTTAATAGCTGGGTGTTGTGGAGGTTGCCTATAATCCCAGCTGCTGGGGAGGCTGAGGCAAGAGAATCACTTGAGCCCAGGAGTCTGAGGTTGCTGTGAGCTATGATGCCATGGCACTCTACCAGGGGTTACAAAGTGTGACTCTTGTCTCAAAAAACAAACAAATAAGTAAAAAGTAGATTTATTAAAAAAGAGAAAAGTTTTGTTAGGAACAAAGCCAATGGAGCCTTCCTGGTGCCAGAGAAGACCATTGGCATCCACTTGGAAAGATTATGTAGCCAGATTGGGTTGTTGAAGAGCCATCTATAGTCATGTCTCATGTAGCTGGGTGCTAAAGGAAGATTCTGAATCTTGAAGAATTTTTACAGTCAATTCTATGGCAAGTGAGTCCTCACTGGACCTGTTTGCTTAACAACAGTTCAAAACACAACCATTCAGAGGTGATCTGGCTGCAACATCTGTCACCCCATTGATTGCCAGGGTTGATTCAGTGATCTGACTGTCTAGGTGGGTGTCCCCTTCCTCCCTTACCCCTCCATGTACATGTGAAGTGGCACACTGACCTTTCCCAACAGAGAGGACCATCGTTCAGTCAAGGGTGTCGCACTAGCTTCACTGCCCTGTTAGGACCTCCAAGCAAGCTCTTGAAAGACAGCCTTCGGAAAGATTCCAACAGGTTTTCTGTTTGAATACTGGTGCTTAGTTTATCCTTCATTGGAAGAAGGGCTCTAATTCCTAAAGGGTATTCTTCTTCACCCCTGAAGTTTTTATTTACTTAGGCTACTTTCTTTGCAAATGGAGCTTTGTTTAGTCTAATCCTTGTCAAATCAGTAGGCAAAGAATTGGGATGGAAATTTACTCTCTTTAGTCCTCTTTCTACCTACAGGGAGTAAAGGTGGGAAAAGCAGTGCACACTTTCTCCCCAACCCTTCGTGCAGAAAGCAAACAAGACAAGAGAACCCCTCTCCCTTTCTTTTGTTTCCTTCCCTATCTTTTCTTACCTCTCTTCCCTTCTCTTCTCTTCTCCTTTGCCTTTTCTTCCTTTTTTCTTTTGTTAATTTAGCACATAGTCATGCTCCTTGCATATTAAAGAACTCAGATCAAACAGAAAAGGTGATTGCAGTTGGCATTTGCTTTAGGATTTGAGTGCTTTTTCCATTTCACAGAAGTGGCAACACCTAGATTACCCCACTCTAAATAACCGTTGGCTTCTTGAATCAAAGGAAAAAGATCGTTGAGTTAGGAGGTGGGTTGTTCTTGTGGGTGCAGTGCAACTTTCCAGCCTGCTGCTCTTTTATTAAAATCGGGATCTTTGTCTTGTAAGGTTAGACTCACAACCTCACAAAGGTTTTGTACAAAGTCAAAGAAAAGATCTGTTCAATCAGAGCGCAGAGGAAGTAGAGAAACTGAAACTGCATTCTTACAACTTTGGTGTAAATTATTACATTCTTTCTGCTGGTTTCTAGTGTGTGGATGACATGATCAAACCAACTGTAATTAGGAGCTTCACGTTCCAGGTTCTCTTTGCTAACTGGATATCCAGATGAATCTTAGAAACTTATACTACTCAAAATGTCTGTGTGTGCTTTGAATCAGAGATAAGAATGACAGCTCCATATGGAATAGTAATTAGAACTCTACATCAGATGGGCCTGTGTTCAAATTCTGGTTTTACCTCTTATGAATTTTGGCCAGTTAGTTAAACACAAAGCCTTGATTTTCTCACTTGCAAAATAAAGCACAGGGATTCTTAGAATTACATTAACTCATGGAGTTCCTGAGAAGGTTAAAAGAGATAAGGTGGATAAATTGTTAAGTATAATCCCTGAATACTCAGTAAAATCCAGCTGTTATTATTATAAGTTATGGAAGAAATGGCATTATGTATATTTTATTTAGATCAACACATCAATACCAGTAAAACTATGATATAGCTGACTTCATGAAATAAAACTATAGGATTTGTTTCCCTGTAGGTATTATAGGATAACTAGATTTGCACCTTTTGCATTAATTTCATTGTTCAGTTGGAAAAGCCAAGTTCAGTTATGTCCATATAAAGGGAAAAAAGGTATATTACAAGGCTGCCAGCAACTTATGATTTTGCAGGGTGTTTCTTGTTTAATGGCATTTGGAAATCCAGCCCACGGTTCTACCTGCAGTCCCTGCTTCCTGGTGTGGGGAGAGGGAGGAACCATCAGCCATGGCAGGATGAGGGCGAAGGTTCTACCTTCCCACAGTGCCAGAGCAATTCCCCCCTCACCTCAGGGGTTGCTCCAGCATACCAGCTTAGGAGATGCAGGCACAGAATTTATAGCTCTTTCTTGAAATTTAGAATCTTCTGGGACACATTGTAACAGGGAAGAAAAGTATAAAATAAAACATTCTAGCCATCAAAGTTATTGAATAGATCTTGTGACAGGCACTAGATAGAAAGAAGTTAGATATAACCATGGTATGCTCTGACTCGCCAAAAGCTCACAGCTCAATGGATATTGCAATAAGTGATGTAACAGGGGGGCTATTTAAAGGAATTCACAGAGGATGTAATATTTGAGCTTGGCCTTGAAGAGTAAGCAAGAGTTTGCTAGGTGGAAAAGGACGTAAAGGAAAATGTTTTAGCTTTAGCTTTTTAAGTTACCCACAACTTTCTGAATTCCCCTTTGTCTAATATCATAGGAAAGATGCTTTTTTCAGGAAATGATGCCTTTTCCTGTCTTCAGCTAAAGCTCTCCTTGCTAAACGATAGTCCCAGGTGCTCAGAATCACCAGAATGCTTGTTAAAATGCTGATGCTTAGGCCCCATCCTAGACCTACTGAAGTAGAATTTATAGGGCTTGGGCCCAGGCATGATTTTTTTGTAATAAGCAGAAGCTTAGAGGTAATGAGAGATTTAAGCAGTTTCCATTTTGTGAAGTTTCAGGCAAGAAATTAAAAGAAAAAAAATTCCACCGATAGGGTAAATGAAACTCTTTAATATGCTTTCTTTTTATCAAATTCATCACTTTAATGTTAGTACATATTCAAAACAGAATGACTGCGTATGCAATCTCAGTTGACCGTAGTGCAGAAAGTTAACAGCTGAGGCCGTATATGAGACTCTGTGGCAAATGGTACCCTATGTGTCTGCCCCATTAGCCCCATTAATAGATTCCCCAGGAGCAGTGCCTCGGTCCTCTTGGACCACTATAACAAAATACTATAAACAGGGGGGGCTTATAAACAAACAGAACAAATTTGTTCTCACAGTTTGGGAGTATGGGAAGCCCACGATCAAGGTGCCAGCAGATCTGGTGTCAGGTGAGGGCCCCCTTCCTCATTCATAGGGGACTTCTCACTGTGCCCTCAATGGTAGGAGGACTAACAAGCTCTCTTGGGATCCCTTTATAAGGCCACTAATCCTCGTCACTAGTGGTCTGCCTGCCCAAGGCCCTACATCCTAATTCCATCACTTTGAAGATTTTAGCATAAGAATTTAGAAGAGGAACACAAACACTCCGACCATAACAAGCATTCTGTGCAACTTACCAGGTTGCCATCTGCAGACCCACATTTGGGACTTGCTGTCCAGTTGTCCACTCTCAGTACACAGAGGAAACTGTAGCTCAACGGGTTCAGAAAGTGACCACTTGCCGAATGAGAAGAAAAGGCTGATGATGCCATTATGCCCAAATTATACTTACTGAATTGGAAACTGCCTTTCTCCGGGTACCTAATATGCCCTGTCTCTGTAGGGCCGATTATAAATGGAGCATCCTCCCATCGTGTTTCTCACAGTTTAGGTTACAAGTTCTCTTCATTACAAACACTGCAGAATGTTTTCTACAGAATTATTTTTGTTCAGCACCTGTCAGATGGTGGAATGAAATGGTTGGAATTCTTCAGTAAAGCCAGATTCTCTTAAATAGGTCATCATTAACTCTCTTTTGTGAAGAGAATGGACCTATCTGTCATGAATTAAGAGAATAGACAAATTGAAAGGGGAACTTTGGAATTTCATACTGTACTGCCTTGGCTTCTTATTAAATTCCAGTTTGCTATATGTTGTATCCTGGGAGTTCTATCTGCTTTCAATCACTTCTATTAGATTTTTATTATGCTCCTGCCTCCAGAACCGTGATCTCAATGAGAGGCCATCTTCCCAAGGGACATCTGACAATGTCTGGAGACATTTTTGGTTATCATAACAGGGGATGGCATGTTTATAGCATCTAGTGGGCAGAGGCTGGGGATGCTGCTATACATTTTACATGGCACAGACCGTCCCCTAGCCACAAAGCAGTATTTGGCCCCAAATATCTATAGTGCTGAGGTTGAGAAACCTGCTCTAGAACCAAGAGTCTTTTTCTGGGGGTCTTATCTTAGAGTCTGGGGCCTAAGGATGAACTCTCCCCTGAAAATTTGTGTGAAATCTTTTGTGAATATACATAGTCTGATGGAAAAGATTTATAATTTCCATCAGATTCTCGAATCTCTCAAAGGTGACAAATCATAAAACAGCTGTCCTGTCATGGCCCATACCAAAAATGTCTTTCCAAACAAACAAACAAAATACAAACAAAAAACAAAAAAATTGTCTTTCCATTGTTTTTTGGCACCATGTCCCATACCTTCATTGAAAAACTTATTTAGCATTCCTTTATAAATGTGTCCAGATGAGCAGGGTAACCATCTGTCCTAGGGCGTTTGGGACACACTAGACCCAATCACTGCTAACAGCCCCTTTCACTTTCAAATGCGTCTCAGTTCCGGTTTGGATGATGTTATAAGGTCACTATTCAGATGGCTGATGTTTTTCTCAAGTCTCTCCATGATTTCAGGAATTCCTCACTGCTGAGCCATGAACCTTATAATTCAAATAAAAATTCATGCATGAATCTATACAAATATATAGAACCCCTTCTTTGCTGACTATCACCTCAGACTGTGCAATCCTTTGGGGGTATAGAAGGAGGAGAGGCTGTATGACAAGTGCCACAATTATGTTAAATATTTTACTCAGGATATCTTTATGTACTAAAAACAGATAACATTTAGAAATCTCATTATGGATACAAAACACTTGCCAAATTAGGGTGTGTTCTCATAGCAATCTGTGGCCTATATAGCTAAAAAAAGTCCTCTAAAAAAATTCATAATATGCATAAAGCCTGGCCTCAAGAGAGGAATATTTTATATATTTTCCTTCGTTCTTATGAGGCTGGTATTATGAGTGCATGTGTGTGTGCACGTGTGTGTGTATGTATATGTGGATGGGAGTATTTATATAGCAATTGCTTCTGGCAATCCACTTAACAGTTTTCTGAATCTATGAAAAAAAATTTGTAAAATCAGGTAGCTAGGATCAATTTTCTCAAATATCCCTTCCAGTCTAGAGTTCTGTGTTCATTCATTCATTCATTCATTCACTCCTCCATTCATTGACCTCCAAACTGATTGAGCACCTGCTCCTCTGAGGCCCTGTATGTGGCTCTGTAGGTACAAAAATTGGAATTACCCTTTCAGACCACAATAATTTCAGGTAAAATCGAAGTCCTGGTGCTGTGGGTGTATGGCATCTAGTAACTGCTCTTTAAAAGTGAGTTTAGGTGTTGTTGGACATGGGCTTCTTAGTTGAAAGAGCATAGGTATGACAGACTGAGGGACTTGGGCTCAAACCCAAGCCTTACCACTTACTGAGTATATGACATTGAATGGGCCCAGCCTTAGCTTCCTTATCAGTTAGATGAGAACCATCATACACACCACAAAGAGGTTTTGCAGTGATTGAAGAGGATGGTATATGTCAAGTGAATGACTATTTCTGAAGTAAATTCTCTTTGTTTAAGTAAGAAATTTTAAGTAAATTCGCTTTCTATTTATTTGATTTGCATCAGTCCTAGACTGAGAACACTCATAGCCTTTCATTTGCTCACAAATTTATTTAAAATGGTTTTGTGTGCTAAACTGAATCTAGACCTCAAGGCCAGTCCTCAAGGAAGATATGACCAGCATTTTAATGAATTTATTCCATTACCATGTTTTCTGTGGTGGCCCTAGTAGTGCAGAATTTCACTCTCTATCTGGGCACATGTGCTCTCTGCCCTTGCCTCTCTCTGCTCCTCTGTGAGGGTTTTCCCCTAGGATGTAAATAAGTCAAAATGACCTCTGCTCCGGGAGCAGGGTTACACTGGAAGAAGTGTTTTCAGAGAGAGTGATCACCTCCTCTGCAGAGGATGGGTGCTGGAGGGCAGGTGGTTGTTGCTAAATTGTCTACTCTCATTTCTCTTTCGCTTTACCTGTGCATGTCAGGATCTGTGTCCCCAGTGTGATACTTCCTAGAGATCATTAGTACCTTCTGGGAAACCCACTGTCTTATCCTTCTATCTCTCTGAACTCTTTCTTGTCGTATTCCCTGCAATTATTTGTATTGGAAAGATGGCACTTCCTATTGCTCTCAAAGTCTGTGTAGTAGCCCAGGTGTAATGCAGATGGATGGACTTTATGTAGATTAGTGGTGACATACTTATTTTATGCCGTTCAGATTTCTGTGAAATTTAGTCCTATAATTAAAGAGAATTTAAGAAAATTTGTTAGAGGATTGCATTCCTAAGTGCTTTGTTCTCAGATCTCTGATTTCTTATGGGCACTTTTAGAACCAAAATATTATCCTAAAAACATAAACCACCAAATCATGGCCCACAGCCAAGTGCACGCCCTTCCCCTACTTCTGATTCAGGCATTTGCATGCAGTGATTAGGTGAAGGTAAGGCCGCGCGGTACTGTCAAGCTTCTGCACCTGCAATTCTTGAATCTAAGCCACAGCTGCTGGTTTTCCACCCCAAAGGCTACGTACTAGAAAGAAGGGTTAGAAAAACAATTTTGCTTTTCATTTTTGATTTTCTCTCTGCCCTAGTGAGTGTACTTGGATGAAATTGAGAACTGGTGGGCAACGCTGAACACACATAGAGGTCCACTGGCTTCCAGGAAGCTCAGCAGAACAACAGCCATAACTCCCAGGTTACCACGTTCAAGGAGATCCAGTGGTGTTTTATTGTATTAAGCTCTGAAAAGTAAAAGGGGGCTTGTTAATATGTAACTACTCGGTCATTACATATTTATGCTTTGCAGAATACATAATTAGAGCTACACTGACTGTCAAATTGATTGTTGGTGGGTGCAGTTAAGACTGTTCAGATAACTATGTGCTATAATTATGTAGTAATTGCCATTCTTTGAGTAAAAGTACTAACCAATAAAGTGAAAACTGGAAAGTAATTGCTTTATAATTACTTTGGGAAAGGAATTGTTCCAAGTAAAACAACTGAAGATAAACAGATGAGTCTTCCATTTGATAGGTGATGCTAGCTAGCTGTCAGAAGCCCTGCAGTCACACTTACACAGATTCCTTGCTGTTTTTTTTTTTTCCTTTTTGTACTGGTAAGTTGATTTCATAGAATGGATGCTACTTATGGCTTTTTTAGGAGTTAGAATTAGAGAGTACTTTCAAATAGGTTGCAAGTTAATTCGGAACATAGCAAATCCTCATTGTTTTAAGGGGGGGATTTGATCTCCGTTAATTGTTTCCTTGGTGACAAATTGTCATTACCATAAGCACAGTGGTGACCGTATCAGTCCTAGAAGAATTTCCATTTTCTACTTTTAGTAATTGCCAGGAAAACTGTTTTTATACTAAAACTTTCTTATTGTGAGCTGTTCTTTCTAGAAAAAAGGCTTAAAAGATTTCCCTTGGAAATATTCTAATTTGTTATAGCTACTACTAGTTTACTTGGTCCTGGAGAGGATTTGGTAGCAAAAGATAAGTCCTCTACCCAAGCAGGTCCTCTAAACTATAATATCTTATTTCCTACAAGTGTACAATGTATTTATTGTCTATTTATTTATTTAATTAATGACTACTTCTAATTAGATCAATAGGGAACTTTTTTGTTCACATTAGGAAAAAAAAAAAAGAAGACAGTTGTAAACTAATTAAGCCCATGTCGGCTGAACATTTTTTCCTCCCACTTGTTTCCTATTCCCATTTGAAATTCAGGTAACATAATCACATGCATCTTCAGAAACAAAACCAATAGGGATCAATACTCTTTACTAGTTGCTTGAGGTTACTTTAGCCTGTTATTTTCTTGAAAAATCTTTGTGTGGCAGGTAATATAAAAGGCACTGGGATGTGAATAGCAATTAGATAGAAAGCTGGAGTTTCTCATGATACAAACGAACATGTTCATCTGCGCCACGCTGCAATCAATGGACAACCTGGTACAGAACTAGGGTTTGTGAAACAAGTGAAAGTGTAGTGGACAACTTATCTATTTATTTATTTGCCATTTGTTACAAAGACCTAAGCATATTGATATGTATTAAGTTGAAACAACTTTCAGATGTCCTGTTAAATACAAAAGAATGGTAGAGAAATATGTGACTATTTGTCTGCTATTGCTATAAAAATAGTGGGCTATTAAACTGTGATTCTTTATATAAGCATTATTGTTGGTAAGATTCCCTGAGAAATTTTTGGCAAAATTTGTTCCTGAGAAGGGATCATGGGATTGAGATAGGAGATTGTTTTTAACAAATACATACATGTTTTACTTACTTCAAATATACATGCATGCACACACCTATCTATTTATGTAGGTTGGAAGAGTACTTGGTACAGTAAGTGCTCAGTAACAATTAGGTAAGGTCCCTAAAAAGGTCTTTTTAGTATAATTTCTGGGGTTCACACCATGTGTCCAGAAGGAAACTAGTTCTGCTACCCTGGTCACAGGGGTGTGAAGCAGGAGTGGCAGTATGTGGGATGGCTATGAAGGACACGCTTCACCTTGAAGGCTATTCAACACAAGACTCTGGCCTTCTAGGGTCACTAAGACGGATAGTGACAATCGAATCTAATCATATCTCCACTGTAGGAAGTGGATTGCTTATATAGTAAGTAGAGAGGGAGAGAGTAGATTCTTTAAGAGCTGGCTATGCTGAGAAATATGCTGAGAAAAATCCCTTGGGCATTGTGTAGCCAGTTCATGGACTTTGCTTCCCTAAGAGTTGTCTCCCACCCCACATGTCCACACACACTCTTGGGCCTGGCAGTCATGTCCATCCTGCATGGCCTTGCCTCACTGGCCATAGCTGATTAGACCAGAGATGGATAGCTAACTTAAATGCTTTCCTTTGAATTTGGAATTGGGACCCAGAACCCTGTTCAAGTTGGTCACCTAAACTTCATACAGATAGAGTCTAGATTTGGGAGCAGAGTGGATCTGGGGCTGTGCAAACAAGCCAGGTCTGCCAAGAGCACAGAGTGAAGAGGTATGCAAAAGAGGTCACAGGGGAGCGGCCATGTGAATTTCTGAGGCTTTCTCATTGCTGGTCCCAGTCCCGATTACATACGAGTTATATAAGATTACTTCGCACCATTCACATTAAATCTTAAAATACTTTTTCCTATACATATATATTTAGGTGGCCAACTTGAACAGGGTTTTAGGTCCCAATTCCAAATTCAAAGGAAAGCATTTAAGTTAGCTATCCATCTCTGGTTTGAACAGCCATGGCCAGTGAGAATGGACATGACTGCCAGGCCCAAGAGTGTGTGTGGACATGTGGGGTGGAGGACAACTCTTAGGGAAGCAAATTTCATGGACTGGCTACACAATGTCCAAAGGATTTTCTCAGCATTCTTCTCAGCACAGCCAGATCTAATGCACGCGCAAACACACAAACACACATACACACGCATATAAAATGTTTCTATTGCTTATGACTGAGAGAGCCATGAGTGAGAGATCCAGCTTTCTATGAAGGCCAATGTTGTGAATGTTAATTTCAGAAGTCCTGAGACCCAGAGTGAACTTATGTGCCTCCAAAGAGGCCATGACTTATAGCCCCACTGTTGCTTGTCAAAAATCCCATTGAGCAAAGTAACCTATATTTTTCCTACCATACCCTGGAATCTTTCTAAATCCTAAAAGATTAAATTCTCTTAATATGTTCTGACATCTGCAGAATGGGAATGAATAATGCTACTTCCCATACTCAGAAGCTATTACAAATATCAAAGAAAAGGATATTATTATTCTGTTTTTGAGTTTCTGTGGGTGACAGGCAGTCCTAGTAAATAAGTTGCATTCCTTTGTAGAACTGGCCTATGAGCAATAATTAACAGAGCCATTACTGTGTCTGATAGAATTTTGGTCCCCGTGACCTTTATCCCTGGTGTTACACTCATAAATATGTTACATTACATGGCAAAAGGGAATTTGCAAGGGGAAATTAAAGTTATTAATCAGTTAACCTTAAAATAGGGAGATAATTCTGGATTATCCAGATGGTCCCAATGTAATTACATGAGCCCTTAAAAGCAGAAGAGAAAAGCAAAGCGGGAAAGTCAGAAAGATTCAAAAGCTGAGAAGGACTAGATGAGATATTTCTGGTTTCTGGGTGGAGGACATGGGAAAAGAAAGTAATCTGCCATTTAGGGCAGAGAGTGGCCCCTAGCTGAAAGCCAGCAAAGAAGCCAGGACCTCAGGCCTGCAGCCCCTGGGAACAGAATTCTCCAATACCTGAACGCACCTAGAAGTAGGTTCTCTCCCAGAGCCTTCACATAACACCTTCACTTTGGCCTTGTGAGAGCCAAAGTAGAGAACCCAGTTAAGCCTCACTGTGCCTGGACTTCTGACCCAGGCAAACTGTGAGATGATAAATGGGTGTTAAGCCATTCAATTTACGGTAATGAGTTACTTCAGGAAAAGGAAACTAATACATAGACCTAGGCAAAGTGCCAAGCCCTTTGCTGCCATTCCAGCACAATCGTCAAAGGTCTTGGGACTGGGGATGACTGCATCTATGGGAAAGGAGGAAATTTAGACTCAGAGAGGTTAAATAATTGATTAAAAATCACAGAGTTCAGTAACTGGCAGAGCCAGAACTTAAGCCCAGGTTTAACTACAAGAGGCCTAAACTATCACTGTTGGTTTACAAAATAAGATGTCAGATTTTCCCCAGCTGGAAATGAAGGCTGCCTCATTATCTTGGTGGATACTGGCAGCCCCACGCCCGTTATATCATCTCATCCTCTCTCTGCTTGCTTTGTCTGAGAGAGCAAAGGAGCCAGGCAGCGGCTCTGCACCTGTGGAGAGTGGCTGTGCTGCCCCATAGGGCCAAGTTAGCCTCTGTCAGCCCCCGGTGCCAGCTCTTCTGGGGCCTGGCTCCTGCCCTGCTTGACAACCAAAGCCTGTGTCATACTCAGGGCTCTGAAGCATGAAATGGGGTTTTGCGGTGAAGCCTGAGAGGCATAGTGCATGGAGTTTGGTTTGGCTGTTTCCCCCCCTACGGTTTGTTTTTAGAGATGAAATAAAGGCAGGCATGAAAAAGGTCTCCCAGGTCTTCTGTATGAGACAGCAGCCAGTGGTGAAGACAGGAATACAAATAAGGGGAGTTCTCTGAACCCCGACATATAGTTAGCACTTAATATGCGGCAGCCGTTCTTGTTGTGATTACCATGCCTATTATTATATGATTATTTAAGGGGTATGGAGAATGCTCCCTGCCTCCAAAACGACGGAGTCACAATTAAGGGATCTTTCTATTCCTTTGGTTTAAGATTAATGTCCTGTAAAATGATATTTTACTTTTATCATCATTCTCTTGACACTTCTGAAATACACATTGTTATAAGAAAATAGCAAGCAGCTTCCAAGATGTTAGGGATTTTCGTTCAATCTAAATCTAATCTCCCTGGTAAGAAGAAGTTGTCATTCATACTCCAATATAGCATTTCCCAGGTGTAAAATGAGTATCATTGAGGAAAGCGTATATGAAATGATTTTAAGTGATTTCACAGGTGAACATATATTAATAATTCCAATAGTTATGCATTTTAATGTGAATATGTAGTGAATTAAGTGCGTGCTTTCTAATGAGGCTAAAGTTGGTAAGAAGGAAAAAATAGTACATCAGTGAAAAATAAAATAGTAAGCGGGTCATAATCTACAGAATGCACAAAATAGGGAGAGAGTATGGAGGCAGTTTGTGGGTGCTGGAAATCTAAGACGCTCTGATTTTGTGTGACTGCTCCTCAGTTCATCACATTAGTTACAAAGAGGACATTAGTAGAAAAATAAAGACCCTGGTTCCCTGAGGAATGCAATGAGATCTGGGGAAGTTCAATGTCAAGGTAGCTAAGGACTAGGAGGAAGGGTATTAGAAAACCCCTGAGGAAGAAGTTTGAGATCATTCATGTCAATATCTTCAGATGTTTTTCCTAGTTCTACCCAGACTGAAGGACAATGGAACATGATTCTCGTTGAACTGAGAGAGGACATGGCATCCAAAATTGTTTTAATTGCAAGCAGGCTATGCACTGAGAAATTCCTGTATTTATTTTTTGATGGCAAAAATTACTTTGGTTCCACTTTAAAGAACAATAGTCTTCACAGCATGTTGGTGCTGGGAGGAACCTGGATCAATTTCATCATTTTACAGACAAGAAACTTGGAACATGGGGAATTTGAATGTTTTTTCTAATGTCTTGCAGATAACTAATGCCAAGGCACATAACAGTTGTTTATAAAGGAAAGACTCTGCTACTGATCCTTAGGTATCTAGTTGGAGAATAGATGTTATGCAGATTCACATTTATGGAAATGTAAATTGTATTTATATGGCAGTAAAGAACAGAGGTGAGCTGGCTAATGACCCGTTACATAAAGAATGTTCCTCTCTTACTGGCATCACCTCCATTATACTTCAGAAACAAATAGCTTTTCAAGAAAATATACATGTTGCTTAAAAGCTAGAGGGGATTTCATGATTCCATCAACCATCTATCACAGTCCTAACAATGAAAACAAGACTATTCCGTGTCCTCTTGGATGCCATCATTTTAGAAAGAAGGATGGAGATAATTCTACTAAAGTTAAGTCTCTGGTTCTGGCTCCTCCTACCCTTCTCTTCCTTTTGTTCAGCAATGTGACCATCCAAGTTCTTCTCTTGGGGTTGAAGGTCTACGTTTCGATGTTTTTTGCCCCCTGGAACCCAGAATTCCCGTCTCACTCTGCTCTGATGAAGATGAACACACTGACCCCATATCTACTCTTCCTTTTACCCCAATGCTCTTTGAAATTGTTCAGTGGTTTTAGTTTTTCGAGACCTTTCTGAAAATGCACTTTGTTCAAACACCATTCTGAAATAATGATTTCAATGTTTGGCAAAATGGAAATTATCCCCGTTTAGGTCATTTCTACTGAGAGGCAATCATTTACGGCTGTTGGGATTTCAGAGTCAAACACTAAATTATCATGAAACTTTGCCCACAGGACAGTTTCTTAGGCCTTCTGTGTCTGTGTTGTAAGATGAGGATATTTTATCTGCTTCTCCCCCACACCTACCCGGGAAGGCTTCTGAATGTTCCACGTGCTTAGACACCAAGCATAGAAATCAGAAGCTGCTGATTCTGTGTGGGTCACCAAGTGGAATGGCCAGTGAATGTCCCTGGAATTAAAAGTACTCTCTTAGCTTAGGTTCTGTGGCACTGGCACTCATAGCAAAGCTCTAAGGAAGTTAACAATGTAGGGAGGAATTGAAAATTCACCTTGGAGGCTATCTTTTTAATTTAGATCTAAGAAATACATGATCAAAAACATTTTTACTCCTGTTAAACCATTTATGAGATAGCTGCTGAGCAAGAGCTATAACTTACTATTTGTGAATATTTAACACTCTAGTTAATAACCCATAGCTCCCCTCCTCTTCTCTCACTCGCTGTGAGTGGGTTCTCACCTTATGCTGTGTTTAATAATGTTCCTTCTTACTTTCTCACTCCTTTATCAAAGCAAGAAGGAATAAAGGACAGAGGATTGGATATGTCTGTCTTCTTAACAGGTTAAGGGTTGGGTCCGAGGCTTTTGGACATTAACAGGAAGAGTCAGGAGGTTGCTCAGTCATTTCAGGATTGAGGTCAAAATCCTAAAGTTAGACTGTCTGAGTTTATATGCAATTTATAAATGGGTGCATTTGGGAAATTTATTTAACCTCTTGTGCTTTAGTTTCCTTATCTATAAAATGTAAATAACAATAGTAACCATCTCACAGGATTTCTGTAAGGATTCAGTTGGAAAATGAGCAGTCAATGCTTGCCCCAGCATAAGCCTCTAATAAAAATTATCTGTTCATTTATTCATTTGTTTATTTTGCAACAATGTATTAATTGTGTATGTTAATTCCCTGCATACAGGGAGATACAGAAATTAACAGAACATAGTGGGTTCAGAACCCTTTTCTTTAGGGTTTCCTCATTTGTATAGGGGAGGAGTTGCAGGTTTTATCAGGGGTTGATTATAGAATAATGTCAAAGGTACTAGTTCAGAGCTATACTCATATGTTACCAGGTTCTATGAGAGTTTAGGGAAGGAGAAGTCTAATTCAGCCAAACCTTTACAGAGCAGGCAACAGCTGTGCCAAATTCTGAAAGGTAAAGAGGTATTGACTAGACTAGGTGGTCATGGCAGAGAGAGAAAGTACAAATTTAAAGGCTCGGTGATAGGAGCAGACGTTCTTTGTTGTGATTCCAAGTGAACCAGGGAGTAGTAGAAAGAGAAGACAGGAAGATTGGAAGTGCCTGATTGTAAAATACTATTCCACACTCTTTGGAGGGCTGTTGACCCAGAATCAGGAGCTATGAAGAATTATAAGAAGAAGGGTGACAGCTTCGTTTTTATTTTTGCCTCTATAGTAGAGAATTGGACAAAATATACAGCTAATGAACTCAGTTAGAAGGTACTGCAGTGGCCTGGGGAAGGAACAATCAGGCAACTTGATCTAAACTTGCGAATAATGGGAACTGTGAACTCCCATGCAGACAAAAGCATAACACTGAAGAAGGGCATCCCTATTCAGTAAATGGTACCAGGAAGCTTAGACAGCCACATGGAGAAGACTGAGGAAGGATCCACACTTCTTACCACTCACAAAGTTAATTCACCATGGATAACAGACCAAAATCTAAGTAAGGTATGGAACTGTAAGAATTCTGGAAGAAAATGTTGGCAAAGAATTTATGAAGAAGACCCCAGAGGCAATTACACAACAATAAAAATAAATAAATGAGACCTGATCAAATTTAAAAACTTCTGCATAGCCAAGGACACAATCAATAGAGCAAGCAGACAACCTACAGAATGGGAGAAAATATTTGCATGCTATACAAATATTTTATCAGTAAAGAGCTGATAACCAGAATCTACGAAGAATGCAAGCTAATCAGCAAGAAAACATCAAACAATCCCATTAAAAAGTGGATAAAAGGCATACATAGAAACTTTCAAATGAAGATATATTAATGGCTAACAAACCCTTGAAAAAAATGTTCAACATCTCTAATCATCAGGGAAATGCAAATCAAAACCACAATGAGATATCACCTAACTCCAGTGAGAATGGCCTTCATCAAAGAGTACTCAAAAGACAGATGGTTGGCATAAGTGGGGAAAGAAAGGACTTCTTCTACAGTACTGGTGGGACTGCAAACTAGTACAACCTTTGTGGAAAGTAGTATGGAGATACCTCACAGACCTGAAAGTAGAACTACCATTTGATCCAGCAATCCCACTACCAGGTATTTACCCAAAAAAAAAAAAAGCCATTGTATCAAAAAAGAAACATGCACGAAAATGTTTACAGCGGCATAATTCACAATTGCAAAGATATGAAAACAACTACAAAATGTGGTAGATGTACACCATGCAGGAATACTCGTCCATTAAAAAAAGGGATCTAGTATCTCTTGTAACAACTTGGAGGTATGGAGACCATTTTTCTAAGTAAAGTGTCACAAGAACAGAAACACAAGCACTACTAAACTGGAACTAATCGATCAACACTTCCATGCACATATGGAAGTAAAACTTTGCCATTCTTTTTAATGGATGAGTGAAATCCTATTGGGTAAATATCCTTAGGAAAAATTTCTGTATGTGGAGTTGTTGGCTTATTCTTTTACAAATGGAGAATTAAATCTTCCTGTTTGACTTATGTTGGATAATTGATGAGATAAGGTGAACTCACAGGATTCCGTTGCTAACTGGGAGGACATATGCTTTAGTGTCCTATCACTGCTGTAGCAAATGAACCATAAACTTAGTGGCTTAAAACAGCACAAATTTATTCTTCTACAGTTCTTGAAGTCGTAAGTCCAAAGTGAGTGAGAAGGAGCTTAAATGTCAGGGGGCCTGGTTCTTTGGGGAGGCTCCCGGGCAGAATTGTTTCTTGCCTCGCCCAGCTTCTACAGGCTTCTGGAGGTCTTTGTCTCCTGGCTGCATCCCTTCAGTCTCTGTTTTGGTCATCACATCATATTCTCCCCTGTTGACCCTTTAGCTTCTTCATACAGACCTTTATGTTTGCATTGAGGGACCACATGGATAATCCAGAGAATGTGCCCATCTCAAGATCCTTACTACATCACATCTGCAAAGTCTCTTGCCATATGAGGCAAAATATTTATAGGCTTGGGGTATTAGAATGTGGACATCGGGGGAGGGGGGCATTAATCAGCTTCCCACATGACAAATATTTCAGAAATTAAATGCTAAGTTTCCAATAACAAATGAGATGAAAGCAGCATCTAGAATAAATTAGGATCTATATCATCCTGTCACTTGGAAAAAGATGGCAATGAATGATGTTTAATACATTCTTCTGGGCATTCTGGGACACAGAGACTATGAAATAACCCTGGTCTCTGAAGACATTAGAATCTAGCATTTTTAGGGGGAAGGTGAGAGTGAGGTTGTTTAGCAAAGTTAATATTTAAATCAGTAGAAATATTCACAAGATGATATAGCACCATCTGCTAAATATTGTGATGCAGACTAAATGAGAGGGAGAAGGGGAAAGAATGCACATGTTTTAGAAATCTAACTTCTTGGGTGGTGCCTGTGGCTCAAGGAGTAGGGTGCTAGCCTCATATGCTGGAGGTGGTAGGTTCAAACCCAGTCCCAGCCAAAAACTGCAAAAAAAAAAAAAAAAAATCTAACTTCTTTGGCTTAGGATAAGATCTCACAGTACAACTTTTAGTTTTTCGATCTTTCAGGTTGAAAATCCACCAAAATGTGAATTCTCCTTCTTGGGATTTTCACTCTGGGATAGCAGTGTGGAAGTACACACTGCCTTCCTCCTGCCTCTCCATAAATCATGCATTTATTACAATGCCTCTTGGGTCAGTTGTGTGGCAAATGCAAGTGCTGGTTTGTTCCTACCAAGAGGACTGACCACAGCAATCACATTCACGTGGGGTGGCCATGGTCTGCATAGGAAAGACTTTCATTCAGAATCTCTTTGGTTAGTTCCTGAAGTCTCATTTCTTTCTAGTTCATGTTCTTTTCTGCTCAGCTCCTTGAGAAGAGAGATACTTCAGAGGCATCCCAAGAACCTTTGGCTAGTACAATGGTTGGAATAGCATTTGATCTCTAGCAAGTCTTCTTGCTATCTGCACAGATCTGCTAGCTGTTCCTCCCAAAGTTCATTTCCTTTCCCCCATTACAGAAGAATTTCAGCTAAACAGCTAGAGACTACAATCATCTCTCTCTGCAGGTAAGTATAAGAATGTGACCTACTTCTCATTATGAAATATGAGCACGCTTAAAAAGAAAATGCTTGAGCAGGAATTCCTGTCTTTCTTCTTGTCATGATCTGAGAAATGGATGTGTCAATGCCATGTGGACCCTACAGAAGGGACAGTATCCTAGGTGACGTGGCAGTGCAGGTGAGTGGGACCTAAAAGCCTCATGAAGTAGAACTGCCCCTGCTGTAACGTGAAACTTTTTTTTATTTTGGCCTTATATCATATCTTTGTGTCTTTTGGGTCCAGAAACCTTGCCTTAACATTTCCATCTGAACATAGAGAGGTCAAAATCCAAGAGCTGCTTCCTAGGGTCAGTATTCTAGGATTGCCATAGCAAACTCTTTTTCTTACCTAAACATTCTTCATTCTGACTCATTTCTACTTCTTTTCCTTTTCTTGAGACATCTGGGTCCCAGTACTTTTCATTTATGATTTAGCTTCCTGATGGTTGACAGCTAACTTATTTTAGATAAATGTTTCCAAGGGCATTCATTTTATATACTGTTTATAGAAAATACAGTCTTTATCAAAAAAGAAATAACTGAGTAATGATACGTGTAATGATATGGACAAAATGTTATGATCTTGGTAGTGGGCCTAGTAATTATTTTATAGTGAAAGCTAGGCTTTGCTGATAAAATGATTTGATAACCTCCATAGAGAAGTAGTGAGCTGAATTCCCCAAGTGTGAGCCCAGTATCCAGGTTTCATGTAGAAGCTGGAAGCTACTCTGTATCATAAAGGCATTGCAGGATGGAGGAGAAGGTTCTGGCTTACACAGGAAAATGGATAGGGTAAGAGAAATTAATGACCCGGATTTACAGAACAGCCAGAAATTCCTGAGAAAAGGATCATGTACCATAAGTTTCTTTCTTTCTC
>NW_003852398.1:31607768-31671156 GCF_000181295.1 Otolemur garnettii | reverse complement strand
GGAGGGTGAGATATTGAAAGTTTGTAAACTGGGAATCATCACCTCATTGGCTGTTAACAAAGTGAAGATGAGAGTAGATTGGTCCTCTGGTGTGGGAACAGTGCTATGCTTTGCATGCCATCCATTACTGAGCGGTCTTTCTGTTGGCCATTTAAACTTAAAAAAAATAAATCTGGCAGAAGATCCCCTATTGCTGGCTTGGATGGGTATACCTCCTATTCAGATTTGCTATACCACTGATTGAAGTGATGATATTTTGGTGGTGGTTTCTCTGCTTTATCGAACTTGTTTCCTACCCCATTGCCTCCAACAGAACTGCAATTATAGCTCTCCCATGTTGACCGTCCTTCATGGATTTCTCTGTTTAAGGAACTTTCTTTTAATTTTTCCCTTAAGTTTTCTTGGTCATCTTAATTATTATATCCCTGAAATAAAAGTGAATATAGTTCCTGGATACAGTACACAGAGTGAAGCAGCTGGATGTCAAGCTATAAGGAATGGTACAGACTGTGGCAAACTGGTGAATTTATGTCCTGGCTAAAGATGATAGCTGATATTTAGCAGTAGCTAATTGCTACCAGGAATGAAAATTGACTAGTGTAGCCAGGTAATCTGATTTTCAGTGGAACACAAAAATTAGGAACTGTATGTGATATTTAATTTTGTTACATTTTGATACTGATATTATTGCACTGTATGTATAATGACATGTTTGGGGCCAGAGGCAATCCACAGATCAGCAATGTATAGCTTGATTTAATACTTTGTTCTTCAAAATTTCCCAACATGCTACATAGATTTACCATTCTGAGGGCTGAAGAGGGGAGAAAAGCCTTCCTTCGATTTAAGCCTCTAGAAAGATTATCTAAAAATCAATCGGCCTGTTCATAATGCTAAGAAAGATATTCTGCCGATGGATCCTCCTCAGAATGTTGTGCTACAATTGTCATTGCAGGCTCACTAAGTTCCCAGACCCAGGATTGAGTAGGAACATGGGAAAAAGGACAATGATAATGAAATTGTCCATCACTCCACACCTGCTAAACCTCTCTTTCCACAATGTCAGGATTTTATGCAGTGAATTGGGTAATTGTCTTTTCCATCTCTTTTTTCCTATTATACAGATGACAGATGTTTAAGATCTGTTAACAGACCTTTGTTTTTCTGTTACTTTCTTCCACTGAACTAGGGGAAAGCGTGTGTGTGTGTGTGTGTATGTGTGTGTGTACGTGTGCGTCCTTTCATACATAACCACAACTTGGAATCTGTTGGAGGGGGAGTGTTAATTTTGAGAAAGAAAGAAAGAAAAATAGCTCAAATCCTGGCATTTATCTAGATTTTCTTCATGGGTTTGGGTTTGAAGGAGGTTTCCATGAATGTCAAAGTACACAACCTTTCCTCTTCCTTTGCGCTCCCTCTTTTTCTCCAGGTGAAGGAACATTACCAGCCTGGAGGCTGTGAGGGGAGAGTACATTCAGAACTTACTGGAAAAATCTGTAGTGAAAAATAATTGAGGAACTTATGGCTGTGAAATTTTCATACACAGGGGTCAAGTAAGAGTGATGTGTATATGAATAAAGCAGTATCTGTTGTCAAGTAAAAATATACCAAATCTAGTTCTTTGCTTTTTTAAATCATTGATACATGGTTTATAGGACTTAAATCAGTGCTATTTTTTCCTGATGATACTAGGTCTGAGCCATTATATACCCTTACTCTACTGAAATCTTACATCTAACTAGCCATACAGTAGTTTCCATTTCTGTAATAACATTAGAGAGATACTGACTTAGTTTCAGATGTGTCCAGCACCAACATGCAGCTTTTTTATAAAAGTTTTATGATTCAACTTTATTGAGTATATCATTTCTATTCCTTTCTGTAATTTCTGTGAGATATTTTAAGTGCATTAAACTCATTTTACATGTGTTATCAATAGTAGATTAACTTCATTAGGTATACATTTGGTCAAAGGAGCAGAATAGACTTGTATTTTTTTTTTCTAATTATTCAAGTAAACAGCTACCGTACCAGGCATGCTTTGAGCTGGACCACTATATTACCTGGCCTATTCGCTCTGCCTCACTGCATATAGACAGATGATTGCCTTGTCTTAAATGACTTTTTACAATGCATTGATTTTATACTAATACTCGTCATAGGAGAAAACACAAGCGTCCATGAAATCGGATTTGGCTATGTCAGTTGTGGGCTTTTTCTCAGATGCGTTGATTTCAGAATGATGATTCATTTTCCACCCATGGAGAGAGGGATGCATATTAGAATACTGACCTTCAGGTATTGCTCAATGAATTTTCTGCCTTTAGTATATTTTGTGCTTAAAAATAGATTTTGTTTATCAAGAAATGTTTTAAGCAGGTATATGCCTTTCACCCCTAGTCATGTCTACCTTCTTTCCTTCCCATTAGGTTCTTCCATTTCAAGGCTGCTCTGTTGCCTGGCTCTTCAGGTCTTCTCACTGTAAACAAGATGTGGGAGGGAGGTGGTTTCATTTTTTTCGATTGTATTGTAATGAGTTGGGACTTTGGATGAAGATTGGAGGATTAGTTAATAAAGAGAGATTTCATGTCCTCCAGAAAGAGAGGCTTACTCAAAATGGGTTTAGGATTATAATAAGATAAATTTAAGTGTTCTATTAATAAACTTTGTGGCAATTAGGGCTGTGAGAAAAGAGAGTGCATTACCCAGGGGAGCTTTGGAAGGTACTTTTGGAGAATATCTTTAAGGATGTCACCATGATGGATTAGAGACAAGGAGTTCTCTTGGGGGAGGGGGAGATTGGGACATGCTATAGTGATAAATATAGTTGTTATTTTATTTTCAAAGTTAATGCTGTCAATAGTTTTTCAGCTAGATTTCTTTGTACAATTATGGCAGGAAATACACAGATAGCCCCTACAAATGTACTAAATAAGATTACCCTTGCCTTACACTCTTTGATGAGTTGCTGCATTGTGTCAGTGGTTATGATTCCAAATACTTATCACTGCTTTGGGAAACATGCTAAGGACGTTGTATTCGAATCAAGCAATGTGTAAATAAAAGAATAAACTAACCATTCGAGCATTTCTAAAACTGATATGTACTATATCATAAATATAGTCTGTGTCTTTGATTTTTCTCGTTTTCATCACATACAAACTGTATACTCCAGTAACATCCTGGCTTCATGTATATATTACACTTGCAAGTCTGGTTTCCTCTGCTAGGTTGCACTTACCATGGTAGAGGATTGGCCTCTGGAAGCTGAGTCAGACATCAGCACCTCAGGAGGAACCTCTGGATCTTAGAACCCTCTCTGACATCAGACGGAGGCTTCTTTTATTGAGCTTGCTCATTTTAATTGCTCATACACAGGTACTGAATGAATGAAAGTCAAATAGATACATAGCCATTTTCCCATATTAGACCATCAACTCCCAGAAAACTGGAAATTTATTTTACTCCTATCCACATACTGAGTAGCTTGCCCAAGGCCCAAAATACAACAGCTGCTCAGTAGCCACGAGGGGAATGAATGAATGTCTGTTCTGGAGTAGGCGGAGTCTGTGATCGGAGCACCTCTGGATCAGCTGCAAGGCCTTTGACGTTCATGTCTCTTACTTCAGAACTCACACTTTTTTGTGGTGGTGCAATGAGTTATTCAAGGTGCTTGGATCAAGAAAACAAGACTGTGTGAGTGAAGTCGCCCCTAAATTCTCACACTGCTTTGCCCACTTTGGGCATATGCTGTATTCTATTTCATGCATTATTACCGTTCTATTCAGAACACCCCCAAATCCTCTGGCAGGGACTATCAGGCTGTTTTTCTTACTGTGCTCTGATAAAATCATTTTGGCACTTTACTTCTACCCAGACCCTTCCTTCCTGTTACATCTGCACAGAACCAGAAACCTTCAATTCACTTTCCCCAGATAAATGGGGCAATTTCACCTTCCCCAGTGTCTCACAGGTAAGACTGAACAAAAGCAGAAGAAACCATAGTTGAAGGGGACCTGGGGACTCCCTGAAATGATAAACGAGGATTTAGAAAATTGCCCACCTTAGCTGTAGACTGTCCTTGCTGGGCAAGGTAAGGAATTCAAGGGCCATCTTTCATCCTATGGAACTGAGATTTCCCTGCAGTCACAGCTGCCTTTGACCTTTCTTCTCAGATTGTGTTGAGTTATTCACTTCCCAGCTCCGCTTTTTTGATTTGCAATATTCAGACCTACTTTTTGCCATGGAAGGAGCCCTTGTTTTCTCCCCAGTATTTTCACATGCCACTGAATTGCATCATATGTTAATAAGCTTTTTACTGTGCTAAATTGCTTTGTTTCTGTAGCTGATTTGAAGGCAAAAAGGCCCTAGAGGGTGAAGGGGAAAAAAAAGAGAAACATTCTAAAGTAATTCGAATGATTATAATAGCTAAAAAAAAACGTTGCTTTCCCCAAACTGCAATATTTTCTTGGGAGACTTTTTTTTCTTTACAATAGCCCATGAGGCACCAGGATCAGTGTTTGCAAAGCAAATGGTGGCTGGTAGCTTTTCATTATAGAGCTGAATGAGAGTCATAGACTGGAAATTTTAAAATGCATTATCAGGACCAGCCATAGGCTTATCTCTCTCATCCTTTATTTGGTTTCAGTTATGTCATCTGCCTTCCTGACCAACTGAGCCAGAGGCTTAGCTGCACTTCTGATGGGTTTAACACTTGGTTAAAAACCAGTATTATGATAAATATGTAAAAATCTATTCATTAAAAATGCTGAGTCATAGACATCTCTTTGATCAGAAAAATCAAAACAATAAATGTGGCAGCTATGAATTGACAGGTACAAAAAGATGATTTTTCTTTAGTGAAATATCAGTCTTTGTGTTGTGAAATAAATAGCACTTCTTTTTTAGGGAAGAGCTAAATTTGATTTTCCAGGTCAGTCGGAGTCATTGAAATGGGAGAAGGCTTAGGAGGGAGAGCTTATTGTTCTAAGCCCTCCCTCCCGCTGTCTCAGGCAGCCCAGGTAGCACATGACGGCTCATTTCTGCATGTCTTCAGTACAAAATGAGTTGCCAAACTCATCATCTGCGAGTAATGGATAGACAAGTCCCAGGCACGCTTTTAGCACCCGTATAGGTCTGAAAAACTGGTGAGAAGGCAGAAATGAAGGCTAAAAAGAAAATGGGAAGGAAGATTGGTCAATCCATGCTTGAAATCCATCTGCTGTCTCCATCCAACATGTGGAAATGGCAGCACTAATGACATTACTGATGAAATATAGTAATAACTAATAATGATGTTTTCAAAATACATTTTAAGTTGAATTTAAAATTGTATTTGGAATATAAATCTTCTGAAGTATATTATCAGTTTGCCAACATTATTTTTTTTGGAGACAGAGTCTCACTTTGTCACCCTTGATAGAGTGCCATGGTGTCATAGCGCACAGCAACCTCAAATTCTTGGGCTCAAGTGATGCTTTTGCCTCAGCCTCCTGAGTAGCTGGGACTATAAGCGCCCACCGCAATGCCTGGCTATTTTTGGAGAAAAGGTCTCACTCTGGCTTAGGCTAGTCTTGAACCTGTGAACTCAGGGCAATCCACCCACCTCGGCCTCCAGAGTGGTAGGATTACAGGTGGGAGCCACCACACCCGGCCTACTTTGCCAACATTTTAAGACAGTATATCAAACATAATTTAAACCTTTTCCTGATGACTCAGGATGAATTTTACAACAAACCAAAAATTCTAGGTATTATTAATGTTTGTAGCATTATAAATGTAGGGACTAACTGATACTAAACTAATGGAAGTTTGTGGTAATTGCATCCAAGTTTTAGGATCTTATTTCTTTCTGGTTTCCAGATTTTGTCTTTTAGTGATGGCCAGTGGCTATTCTTTAAAGTTTTAGGATAGATAAATATTAACTAATAGATAACCAAGAGTATAACAGATGAAAACATGTAAAGTGAGAGTTAATATAATTGTATGCTGGCTTCCTGCATGGATTGACGTGCTTACATGTGTGATGTCTATTTTGGCTGTTTAGAAACTCATTCCTTTTTGGACACATTGCTGGAAGTCTGACATTCAGATAAGTAGGGCATTATGGTTTGTGTTTTGGCTAACGGGGATGATGTCTGCAGCTGGGACTAAACAATCAGCAAACTCATGAATCATGATTCCCTTCACAGTTCATTGTGAGATAATAATATATGAGCTCAGAACTCTTTGCCTTGATTATAGCTGTCAGTAAACGGACATGTTGATTGAGGCTATAACCTTTCAATAAAATATAAGGCACACAAATTCATAAAGATATTGTCATTTACTCATTGGTGTGGATGTCTTCTGTGAAGGCAGAATTATGGCATAACAGCCACAAATCATTAAAAACAGAAATATAGTCAGAAACAACACATGTATCTATGACTTTTTTTACATTGAGCTTTAGTCTTTAGTAATATGCTTAGGGTTAAGCTATGAGGATTTGTTTTTTGTTTCCTTCACATCTGCTTTCATTTCTTCTGGGGTAACTCCCTGTTCTTGTTTAGAATGTTACTCCTTTTCACTATCAATGGGTAGAGTGGACCAAATACCATCTTTTTTTTTTGTTTAATATTATGCCTTTATTTTCCTCAGATATCTGCTTTATGCCACTCCATTACTGTGGAATAATTCTCTATACTTCCCATTCTTACAACAGAAAATTTGGCCAAGATAAGCTCCCAAGTTCATGTATTACTTGTCCAGCTACCCAGAAGGACAGAAACATCTCATTGTTTAATTTTTTTGAATGTTCAGGGCAGCTTTATTCTTAATAGTTCCAAACTGGAAAAAACATAAAATTATAATATATTTATTCAATGGATACTATACCGCATAAAATAATATATTACTGATACCTAAGTATGAATGAGTCTCTAAAGTATTTCAATGTGTAGAAAAAAAAGTAGTACAGTTTATCTAATGCCATGAGTGTGACTGCGTGCAATACATACACATACAAACATCCTTAAATCAGTAAATTTCCTGGAAGAGAAAAATAAAACAAAGTGTCTCTAAAGCCCTAACTTTAGAACTGTGCGTCCCTGTCCAGCAAAGCCATTTTATTTCTCTGTTATATAAAACTATGATTCCAGGAATTACCTTTTCATGTTCAGTTTTCTTGTTAGGACAGTAAGAGTTAATATCCTTACTTTTTTTTATTCTGGATTTAAAAAATATATAAAAATATTACAGTAGAGTCACTGAATCAACTCTTGATCTGAGTCTCAAATTTGCAAGAATATTTATGTCCATCTCAGGACTGATCAACTATCATAAGTAGTGCTAATGCTATACAGAAATGTTGCTCCCACTCAAATAATACAAGAGGGTGTGTGTGTTTGAGGAGTTTGGGGAGGCCCCTTAAAAAATAAGTAGTTTTATGAAAGTTGGTATTCACCACCTCCTATATGGACTTCATAGGGCCTAGTATTAACATTATTTTCTATAATCTAATAAAAAAATATAAAATGCATTTCCATCAACAAACAAACAAGCAAAAAATTCCCCAGGCAATAGATGCTGGCATGGATGTGGAGAAAAAAGAGCTCTTATACACTGTTGGTAGGTCTCAAAACTAGTACAACCTCTATGGAAAATACCCACCATTTAATAGAACAATCCCATTACAGGGTATTTACCCAAAGGAAAATAAAAGTCATTTTATCAAAAAGATACCTGTATTAGAATGTTTACTGCAGCACAGTTCACAATCAGAAGGACATAAGTGCCCATCAGTTCATGAGTAGATTAGTAAAATGTAGCATATGTGTACCATGGAGTACTACTCAGCCATAAAAAATGAATCAATGCCTTTTGAAATAATCTGGATGGAATTAAAGCCCATTGTCCTATATGAAGTATCTCAAGAATAGAAAAACAAACACCACATGTGCTCACCAGTAGATTGGAGCTAACTTATCAGTACTCATGTGCACAGATGGAAATAAAACTCAACAGAAATCAAGCAGGGAGGAGGGAGGAGGAGGGCGTGGGTGAAATCATTCCTAATGAGTACAGTGTACACCCTCTGGGTAAGGGGCACACTTATAGCTTTTGCTCAAGCAATACATAACCAATCCATGTAACCAAACCAATTGTTTCCCTGTAATACTCTGACATAAAAAAGAAAGAAAAAATAAAAACAACAAGCATTAAGATTGCCTTTAAAAGTTTAGTACGCCATCTAGTCTTCATTCGCAGTATTGGTGATAGTGAGGCTGAGATAGCTAATTATCATTGTTTGAAATTTTAAATATTGTTCGTATAAGCTTCTTATGTCACCCTATTGCCACTCAGAGATAGTATCTCTAGAAATGCATATAGACAGAATGTGATAAAAGGGCTGCATCTAATAGACTGGCAGGAAAACTTAGTTAAGAGGAAGCAAATAATCTTTAATCTCATCTCTTCTGCAGAGCTGAGTTAACTATTGACTTTTCCTCTAAGTTGACTGGAAAGGCCCCCGGTGGTGAACTGAGTGAATTATGTATCTAGGGTGGGCGCCTCATCCCTTCTAGATGGCAGCTCCATCACTAAATCATCTCAGCTGCACAATAACCAATTCCAGGACACTCGAAATACCTTCATATAGTTAGTGGCCAGAAAGAGTTCTTACGATTACTAGGCATAAGATTAGTGTATTTCTTATTATTTTTAGGTAGTTTCAACTACTCTGCACGTAGTACTGCGTATAGTACTAGAGTACTGTGGTTACATTTGTTCTGTCTCTTATTAGCACAACTTCCTACTTTAGACTCTATATTTGCTCATGGCTGGGTTGTCCATTATAAATGCATGCTCCATGCATATTTACTAAATTAATAAATATATGAATACTAGATATAAATAATAACTATATGTGTCTGCATTGACAGGGAACACACCTTCATCTTTTTATATTTCTGGCATTTCATAGTTTAATGCAGTGTTCAAAAGATGCTCAATTGATATATGTGGATGAAGGAAGAAAGGAATGAAAACTGACATATTTTAGGTTGCTTTTAAAGCTGTAAAAAACAACTTCTGTATTTCCTCCAAGAATTAGAACTAATCATGGAGACTCAGACTACACCACTTTGAATGAGTTAATGCACATGAGACTACGTGGTAGGTTATAAAGGGGTATGATTGTTAACACAAAAGATAACCTCCAGGCTCACCCAGCTGAAATAGCTTACATGTGTAGAGGCCTTCCCAACTGCAAAGCACATTCAAGTGTAGTATCCTTATCATTTTCTGAACAACCTCACGAGAGTGGTGTTTCTGTTATCTCCACTTTGCAGATGAAGAAACAGCTTCATTGAGAGTAGATATTTCATTCAGGGTCACATATGGAATCATGAAGTCAAGGTTCAAGCTCTGATTTTCTAAATCTAAGTCTGAACTCCTTCCTCCACACTAGAACAAATATCCCAGGGTAATACTTTTCTGTTTTAAAGAGTAATGGTGCTTTTTATTTATACAAAGTATAAAGAAAGAATCAGGCCCTTTTTTGCTTTCTTGCAAAGGAAATTAACCAACCCACAGGCATCAGAGTTGTGTGTAGCACCAGGCTAAGTGCGGTTAGCCTTTAATCTCTAGAGAACTGAGGGAGTAAAGAGCTCAGGAGTGTGAGAATGTCTTCCACTTCCATGAATAACTTCATAGGTATAGTCTTCTAAATGGATTTCTTTACTACCTGGAACATGACCCAGCTAGAGTTTCACCACGAGGTCAACGTAACTCTACAGTCAGCATTCGGGGGGACAGAAGAGTGTGATGTGTGGGCACACTGATTAAAAATCTCTTTGTTGTACTTTAGCAACATCCCTATAAGTTGGGAGTTTATTAGAGCCCTCCTCACTTTGCACCTAATCAGAATTTTCGGTTTCACATGTATGTAGTTATCTGTCTAAGTATACAGCATGAGTGAGCAGCAGAGTTAGGATTTCTACCCCATTTATTCCTCAATTTTTAAAGGCCAAATATTATAGAGAACATAGCATTTATAATTAATCAGAAAAAAATAAAACAAATTTCCAGTTTAGAGTAAGCTTTTAAAATAAACAAACTTTTTATCACCTTTCTTTGATTATCAATCTTTACATTTTTCTTTATTTACTCTGAGTATTGTCTTGGCTATAACACTGTCCATGAGTTGTTCATCTCCCAGATAGGCTTATTCAGGAGTTAAATACTATCAGATATCCATCATTCATCGCAGAAGCAAACTCCCATTTTAACCTTACACTGTGATTTATGTGGTCTTGGCTATTCTGTGCGAATCGTAGGAAGATCTCAATTTGTGTTGTTAGCTTTAATGGTCTGGGCTAGAATGGAGTTAGGCAATATTATTTAGCTGTGTTATTCTTTGTTTCTTTGTCTGAGCCCTGCTGAGAGGAAGCAACATGGAGAAAAGTATGTGTCTATTTGGTGAATAATTATTGAGCACCTACATTGTTGGAGCATATTGTTCAAGATACAGAGAGTAAACAAAGACTTCATTCTCATGAAACCATCATTCTGGTAGATAAAGTAGAGAAAAATATACGTGCGTGTATGTGTGTGTATATTCATGAATATATAAGGGATAGTAAATGCCAGAGAAAAATAAAAATAAGCCAGCATGATGGGCAGGAGTGGATTATTTAGGTGTTCTATAAAGAGCGGTCACCAGGACCTCACTGAGAGCCACAGGCCTCTAGGGGTGCCATCCTGCCCTTCTTCCCAGTCGGTGAGTTCCCTCTGGGCTTGTGTGTTTTAGAAGATGAAGTAGGTAGGATGGATGGAGTGAGTCATTAGAGGAATGGGTAGAATGTGGTGTATAGGCACACTGATAAAAATTCTCTTGATTGCATTGGTCATAAAAGTTTTAGGTTCAGAAGTGATTTGACCCTTTTCCTATTTGGGAAAAAGAAAAGTTGGTTTCTCTTTCTTCTAAGGATCTCAGTTATTGCTGGAGCAACAACCCAGTTAAAATTGCTTTCCAGCATATAGACTATCTCTGAATGTTCGCTATCTCTACCGGGCCTCTCGAGGATATTAATTACCCAACCTCATATTTTTAAAAAACTCTTTTATCAAGACTAATGAGTCTTATCATTTATCTCTGAAGCAAGTGACTACACACGCTTAATATTTTATGCAGCTCTTTTATGTGCATATGAACAGAATTAGAGCCAATACAACTATTTAGTATCCCTTTTTGGAGTGTGATAAGTTGCTGTGGCTCTCTGCCCAGCCAGGTGGAGTTCCTTGTTCCTATGTCAGTCCTATCTAACATGGATTTTAAATCTCATTTTTGAGAAAAAAGGAGAAATGTGCATGGGGGTGGGGAGCACCTTGTGGCAGAAACTGGAAATAGTGAAGCATTCAAAGGATAAAGGGAAAGGTTGGAGTTGGACCCCAGAAGGAGGAGGGAAGGATAAGTGTCTACCTCCAACAGCTCTTGGAGGTGGGGATGGAATTTGTTTCTTCAGTGCCTGAAATTCAATCATTAAGCTGGACTTTTCAGGAGAACTCAACATGTAAGAAGAATCTTTTTTTGTCAAACCCAGTTTGAATTGATCAGTCACATCTAGGGCACGATTGTGATATTTATCTTCTATGTCCTTATCTTCTTTTGTGTTTCTGCCTTTTGTTACAAGGTGTTTGGTGCCATTCTGAGAAGTGCCTGCTTCTCCAGTAGCTGTTCGTTTCCTCCCTGAATCTTCCCCACGGGATTCCCCCCAGACCCACCCTACACCCCCACAATAGCCAGAAGCCTCCTGACTCCATTCCCAGCTAACCTGGTATGTTGCATCGTGCACCAAGTTTCACATACAGTAGGTGCTCAACCTGTGTTTCTTGAATAAATGTGGTCATAGTTGAACACTTCACCCTACCAAGCATGTGAGTATTGCCAAGAGGCGTCGTAGAGACCTGCTTTGGCACGAACTAATGGTGGAGCTTTCAAGGTCCTTAGAGATATCAGGAAGAGATATATTTATGAAGCTGAACCCTTGATGAAGTTCTTTTTTTGCCCGATCAATTCCTTTGGGCTGAGATTCTGAAATAAATAGTGAGACTGAAGGTCATCCTCTGCATATCTATTCCGAATCTGGCCCAGGTGTTGTGTTAATAATTTTCTTTTCATTAACACAGTCCCCACATGAATACCTCCAAGGCTGACCTTCTTGAATCAAGAGACAGGATGGCGTATGGAACGAGAAGCAGATGTAGTCAGTTTCTTTATTTTTTTTTAATTTCTTATAGCATAACTGTGTACATTAATGCAATCACGGGGTACAGGGTGCTGTTTTCATATACATTTTGAAATACTCTCATCAAACTGGTTAACATAACCTTCATGTCATTTTCTTAGTTATTGAGTTAAAACGTTCATAGTCTGCTTTTAGAAAGGTTCACTTGTACCCTTGTAAGATAAACCATAGAGGTGACCCCACCAATCACCCTCCCTCCCCCCATTCACCCCCCTCACCTCCCCCTCCCACCCTCTTCCCATATTCTAAGGCTATAATTAGGTTATGACATTCCTATAAAAGCTATGAATTAGTTTCAAAGTAGGGCTGTGTACACTGGATACTTTTTCTTCCATTCTTGAGATACTTTGCTAAGAAGAACACTTGACCTTCTGGCTGTGCCCCTTGCCAGCAGTGTAAAACTGGGCAAGTCTCGGCATTTCTCTCAGCTTTCCATTTTCTCATTGTAAAATGGTAACTGTAACCTGACCTACCTGGTGTGAACTGGAAGGATCATTTGCCGTAATGGATACGAGTATTCTTTATAAACTGTGAAGTGTAGACAGAGACATAAAGGCATGTGTAATTCTAACATTTGCATTTTCATTTTAAATTTCAGATTAGTAGCTTTGTGCTACACAAATTTTAACTGACACATTGATCTTTATCAGACACAATAGTTGAAGTGCATTGAACTTACTTATTCACGTGGTAGCTGAGTGCCTACTCTGTGGCCAGTTGTGTGCTGAGTACCATGTATCAGTGTGGGGAAAACACATTATTCCTTCTTCAAATTTCCAGAGATTATTAAGATATTAAATAAACACATGACAATTATATAACTATAAATGTATAATTAAATGTGCATTAGTTATTATGAGGGGAATCTTTTAAAAAGGTCTGGAAGAGAGATGTGGAACAGTAAAAGCCTCATGTAAATGAGTGAGCAGCATTGAGCAGGGTCAGGGACGGGGGTGTAAGGCGGGGGGACAACCCATGGAAAAAGCTTCACAAGGAGAAGGTCGAAGCCCAAGGCCTGGCTCTGAGTGGAGGAACAGTGAAAGAGATTTTGCTGGTTCAAACTGTAGGTAGAAAGATGAGGTCCTAGTGGGAGGCAGGAATTAGATAGCATGAAGCCTTGTAAGCCATGGTGGGATGTTAATCTTATTATAAATTAAAGGCAAAGTCACTGAAGGGTTATAGAAGCATCAAGAGTGATATAAACCACTTAGAGTTATGTTAAAAACAGATCTCACACCCTCTGGACACTGTGTGACTAGATAAGAGGCACTCTGATATAGAAACAGGTAGATCAGGTCAGACTGTTGCAGGTGTCCAGACCAGAAATGTGATTGGTAACTGTGGCTGCCATTGCTATTGTTTCCCATATACTTCTAGCTCTCCTTTTTCTGGAACACAGTAGAATTTCATTCTTCATCTCCTTTTAATGGTAGGCATGGTCAGAACTTACTTTGGTTAATGAAATGAGAGAAGTAAAATAATCTCTTCTGGACAAAAAGTTAGGAGCAAGTGTGATTTGCTGTGTTCCCGAATATTCTGCCTTGATGTGTGTGAAAACACATTTCCTTGTGAAACCTACAACAGTGTGAGCCCCTGAGTGACTAAGGCTAACAGAGTTCCCCTGCTGACCAAAGCTGGAAATAGTAGGCCGGGAGTGGTGGCTCACGCCTGTAATCCAAGCACCCTGGGAGGCTGAGGCGGGTGGATCTCTTGAGCTCCTGAGTTTTGAGACCAGCCTGAATAAGAGCGAGACCCAGTCTCTTAAAAATAGCCAGGTGTTGTGGTGGGCACCTATAGTCCCAGCTATTCAGGAGGCTGAAGAAAAAGGATGACTTGAGCCCAAGAGTTTGAAGCTGCTATGAGCTATGATGCCACAGCACTTGATGGGGGGGGGGCAAGAAAGTGAGACTGTCTCAAAAAACAAAAACAAACCCCAAACCACAAAATCGGAAATAGTCTAAGCAAGGAGTCTGCCTTTGTTGTGTTCTGAACAACTGTGATTTTGGCATTGTTTGTTACTGTAGCAGAAATTGTCTTGACTGATACTGTGCTTATACCTAAGCATACTATTATTTTAAAAATAAGCTTTCCATATTTATAACAATACTATAATGAATGATACTATCATTTTTCACTGTCTGTAGCCCCTTTTTATAGTACTTTGTAGTTTTAAAGTCTGTTGGTATAATTATAGCTCATCATTGTTGCAACTGTGTCCCGATTCTTAACAATATTCTTTGTGTCAGTAATTAGTGAAATATATCAATACACTGGTTTTTTTAGGAGGGCCTTTTTAGGACTTCTGTAGCTGTTTTAGTTATTTTATTTATTCATGGTTATTTATACAAAGTGTCCATAAAGTCCAAGTGCAGTTTACAATAGTTTTATATTTTCTATTACATTTCACACTGGCGCGCATTCAAGCAAAGACAGAGTTGAAAAGCTAACCATATAAGAAGTTTGAATTGTTGCATTTCCTAATGTATTTCTTAAAGTGGTGAATTTATGCTAATGTATTTCTCTATACAAATATTATTAAGATTCTTATGAGATGGTTTTCTATTCTGTGTCCTTCCTACTCAATCTAGGATACAAGTGCAACTTGGGAGACTTCTATCTGTTCTTAGTTTTATGTGCCAATACAGTACATGTATGTGTGTGTGTGTGTGTGTGTGTGTGTACCTCTATAAATGCCATAGATATGGAAGTCAAGTAGGCTCTTCTTTGCCACCTGTGTGCCTATTTTTACTAGGTACCTGTGCAGTAGGACAGAGTCGACTGTGTATTTAAGAGCATTGGCCTCTTCCCTGGCAACCTGAATTCTGGGGTTTAAACGGCTTGCAGCATGAAGCAATAATGGGAAGAGTTAATTGCCGGCTTTATTTTGTTGGGAGAGGCAGCTTTCATTTCACGTTGATTTTCTGCATTCTCTGTGCCAATTTGTGACAGCTTGTTTCGCAGCTCCACATTTGTTTAAAGCTCTCTAACAGACTGCTTCTATTTTTTTCATGCTGGTTTTTCTTCCTTTTTTTTTAAACTTAGGAGAACATGGCTTTGCACGTGATCAGGAACCCAGATAAGTCTCTCTGGAGAGGGTGACTGGCAGCTCCCCTGTCGTGCAGATGTGAAACGAGGAAAGCTAATTTTCTCATCCACTTTCTAGTTTCTATTACTCTCTGTCATTTCACATTGGTGCTCATTACAGCCATCTTCTTGCCAGGTGGAAATCTGCCTACTCACTGGGTGTCTGTTTTCTGCCACTCATGGATCATGACAATGTCAGACAATATGCCAGTAAACTCACTTCAGGATCCTTTTCTGCACCGGATAGATTGGTGACTCGGTGGAAAATGCTTGATATTGGCAGAAAACGACTTTCATGTCGTACATGAGCAGAGGAAAGGCAAGGCCAGAAAGTTTAGGTTCCTTGAGAAAAGTTTCTCATGACCCAAGAAGAGATAAATGATGTTGGCAACACAAACGACTCATTTCATAGGCATTGTCGTTCTCTAAAAACTGAACTGCATCTGACTGATGACTCAGATGAGCAACTCAAGTATTGACATGTGTCCAAGGAACACTAGAAAGTTCTATTCTTGGTGAGGTGGCAAGTCACAGCTGGAAACCAGGCTTGCCTTAAACTAATGGTTCTCAAAGTGTGATCCTGGATCAGAATTACTAATGCACATATCACCTGGGAACACATTAGGAATGCAGATTCCCAGGCCCCATCTCAGTCCCACTAAACCAGAAACTCTGGGAATGGGGACTGGTGATCTGCATTTTTTAAGAAGCCCTTTAGGTAATTCTGATGCTTGCTGACATTCAAGAACCACTACTGAACTAAAATAGAAATCAGAGAATTGGGGCAATTGTGGCAATGTTATTTACTTGGGTTGGTGACCCAGCTAGTTGTTTCAGTGACCTATTTATTTTTTCTTGTATAGCCATGGGTAGGGGATGTTTCCATGTCTGATATATTGAACAAAACAACTTAGGTAATGGAATCAAAATAAAAGAATATTTTTGTAGTCCAAGCTTCTTTTAAACTTTATATGCTGAAAAGGGTCTTCTCTGCCTCTTGGGGAGAGGTACTGGAAGGCGTCTCTGGGAATCTCTGATACAGCATTCTTATGGACACTTTGAAAGCAAATAGCTTTCAGCACAATAGTGAGAGCTCCTCCCCAACCCCAGCTGGGCATTTTGGGTGCAGGAACCTTATAGCAGCCTTATGTATTCTTTCTCACTCATGCCCTTCTTATTCAGCCCTGACATTTCTTGCTCCCATCCTTATATTCTGGCAACTCCTTCCATAATAATCTCCCCCCACTAGCAATCTGTTTTTCTCTGAGGTAGACCTTTTTGATAGAATTCAAGCAGTTGTAGGCTGGCTGTCCCTTCCCGACATGGGCTTATACTGGGCCACAGGATGCCTTTGAACATCTTTATTTGCAGTTATGATATGTTAGACTTAGAGAAATGTAGCAGCCACTCTCTGGACTTTGCTGCAAATAGACTTTTTTTAATTTAATTTTTTATTAAATCATAACTGTATATATTTATGAGGTACAGTGTGATGATTTGATATTTCACATGGAATGCTTAAATCAAACTGATCAGACATCAGGCATTGGCAAACTCTGGCCCATGGACTAACTTTGGCCTACTCTTTGTTTTTGTAAATAAAGTTTTATTGGAAAACAGTCACATTCATTATATTATGCATAGTGCATGGTTACTTTGGCTTTATAATGTGCAAGCTACTATATGGGTTGCAAACCCTACAATATTTGCTCTGACTCTTTGTACATTAAGTTTGCTAACTCTGCTCTAGATTTCTGGAGGACAGGGGGAAAATATGGGGAAGAGAAAATGAGAAGTCAGACCCCAGTGCACTTTGCCTCTCAAATTTCAGGGATTTATCAAGCTTTCTAGGTGATCTTGAAGCATTCCTGTCTCTTCCTTACCTTTAGGGAAAGGAGGTGGCCACATGGCAGCACCTCTGTTCAAGAAATTTCTATGCAAATTCTCTTGTTACTTTCCAGCACTTGACACCTTTACCTTTTTAATGTAAGTGAGGCGTCCAAAAGTCATAGCTAGTCTCGGCTACCTGTTTTGAAAACATACAATTTTGGGCCAGAACTTCGTTTGGGTGTCTGATATTTATTACCTTAGGTCTTTGGCCAAAATGTATGATTTACATTCAAAGGCAGTTGTGTTAGCTAATTAAATAAAACTCAGATGATATACGGACTCTTGACTGGGGGGCGTCATGAGAAAACTATTGGTGGACTTAATTAAAATCTAGCTGATATTTTCTTGCTTAGATGATAATGAGGGTCAGAGGCTTAATTTAAAGAGGTAAGCACAGATGCTAAGATTGCTTATAGGTGACTTGCTCAAATAATCCATTTTAGTCACTTCTCCAGTTAACATCAAGCCTCTTGATCAAGCCTAAAATACAACATTGCAAATCAAAACATCCAAGCCTTACTCTGCCTTCTTCAAAGAGGCTCAAAGTTGATTGCATGCTGGTCGATCCTTAGATGTATCAGAGAAAAATCAGCCTATTTCTAATTTTTGAGATAGAAACTGACTTGTGATGTCTCTTCCAGTTGATTACTTTTTTATTATTTCTGCATGACATTAGCATTGTTGAGTTTAGTCTAGAGGAATATCTGTCTTATAGTATTTTGAAAATGATGGAGATATCAGCTATTATATATATAAAATAAAGGATTTATCTTCCCTGCCAGTAGAAAAAACATGTCTCAAAAAAATAATATGAATATGTTAGCTAGAACATGTCACATGAAATCTTCCATCCTAGCCCTTGCTCTAGCAGTGTTTTTCAAACCTTGCCATGAGAGGGTCCTGGGTGTGCCATGAAAAATTTTAAAGATCATTAATTTTAAAAAGAAGTAAAAGCACAGTAAGTATATTCTTTTCCTTTAACGCTTGTTTTTTAAATGAATATAATGTAAGTGTGCCATAGAAGTTGAACTACAGGTCCAAGTGCGCTGTGAGAGGAAAAACACTGGCGTAGCCACTGGTTGCACTGCCATTTGGATAAGCTGGTGTGTTGAAAAGTAGTTAAAGTAGTTGAACCATGAAACCCTGGGTTTAATTATTTTATATTTTTAATACCCAAACTAGATAAACTAGGTAGTAAATTTACTGCCTTGCCAGAAATGGAAATCCTATAGTAAAATGTATCAATGATGCATTGCTTAGCTTCTGATTTTCCAGTAGTGACTAGGCATTTTGCTGATTTATAATTCTAAAAAATATTCAGTAATGTGTTCCCTACTATTTTTCATAGTGGTGTGGAATGATGATAACATATCAGGTAGTAAAGAGAAGAGCTTCCTGTGGCTGTTATTATTACACATATCTAGACTTTTGCATTTTTATTAAGTCCTGCTCTTTCTCAGTTTTCATATGTTTATGTCCAGTCTGATTAATTTTAGGCCAACTTGATGATGATCTCACACTACTTTACATAGAGTACAAGGAAGATTGTTAAGAGACAGTGACAATTTTCTTTACTTTTTCATTAATCTGCATTAAGTCTTTCTAGCATTAGCTTTAGAAATATTAGTTATCTTACATCTCAAATTTATTTTTAAAATTTATTTACAAGTTTTGAAGCTTAACTAGATATAAAAATTCCTTCTTTTATAAAAAGGTTTAGAGATTGGGTGCAGTGGCTCATGCCTGTAATCCCAGCACTTGGGAGGCTGAGGCGGGTAGATTGCCTGAGCTCACAGGTTCAAGACCAGCCTGAGCCAGAGCAAGACCCCATCTCTAAAAAAATATCTGGGCATTGTGGCAGGCACCTGTAGTCCCAGCTAGCTGGGAGGCTGAGGCAAGAGGATCACTTGAACCCAAGAGTTTGAGGTTATTGTGAGCTATGACACCACGGCACTCTACCAAGGGTGACTAAGTAATACTCTGTCTCAAATATACATATATGTATATATACAAGAGGTTTAGAGTAGTTATACAAATAAACTCCTAATATAAACACTTTTGAATATAACACACACACATACACACATATAAATTTACCCCAGAGGAACACTCTGATACAGATTCTTCTGTTTTAACTATGTATCTGTAATATTTTTTCTCTAAGTATTTTTACTTCTCAAGATTTAGGAAAGTTCTGCAATATAAACAACCACAATTTTTGTGGTTATACTTCAGTAATTCCTTGCACTTCCATCCTATATATCATAACTTTTAACACTTTTGCTGTAAGAGTGAGTGTGGTCCCTGTGATTTAAAATCTCCAAGGTGAATCTCTAAGTGGCAGAGCAGGATGGCAGTGCGTTTGCTGATAATGGAGTTAGAATGCTAATTTAGATTCTCTTGAAGCAAATGTTGACTGAACTACTCTATGTCAAGCAGGATTCTTGGGGCCAGGGGGAATCTAAAGATTAAAGCGATACCATAGTTGTCTGTATTAAGCCTTAGGAACATCCATAACCCAGATGTATTGTTTTATCCAGGTTATCTAACACACACGATAGCTCACATAATATTATGTTTTGCTGCCAAGTTATCTAGGTCACTGCCATCTTCTGCATTCTCTGAGTTATAAGCAGCCTACCATTAACTGGGAATTTTTTTCTCCTGGAATTTTGCATGTGTGTGTTTATGGAATCCAATATTAGTATAGAACCAGAATATTACTTTTTTTTAAAAAAGGCACTGATTAGGCTTCTCTGACTTTTGTAATTTGTTCTTTCTGTTCATCTCTAAATAGAATCAATTTTCCATTAGTGACATGGTCGTGTTTTCCTTTCTCAGCTGCCATACCAATTACAAGTATATTTATTGAAGTGCAACCATTGGAATAGATAACGAAAATATACAAACATTTTCCTCCTTCTGAAAATCTGGTTAAAATGTTAAAATATATTTCCTTGATAGCCCCTTTAGTTCACGAAATGCATTCATGATATTCTTCAGTAGTCTGCTTGCTCAAATGAGCAAACAGAATTTCATACATAGAAACAAGTTTCTCATGAGTACAGCAAACATTATCATGATATCTTTACACTCCTCTCATTTTCTCTCCTTTGCTCTTCTTCTAGAAGCAAAGGGGTTCTGAAACTTCATATGTTTTCGAGCTCCACATGAGAAGCAATCTAAGATTGTATTCTACCTCTGATAGAAGAGAAGGGAAACTAAAGAATTTGGAGTCTGAGAACTTCCCCTTTTGAGAACATGCAAATTTGTGCTTAAATCTTCTATTCTTTACCTTTAATCTAGGCTCCCCCCAGGCAAAAAGCAGATGCAGATCTGGTCTCAGTGTCTCCTTACTTTTGATATTCTTACTTTCTTCATACATTGATTGTTTTTGGTGTATGATACAGATTAATCCTTGGTTTACAGCAAGATTTTATCTCAGTTCTGTTTCAAGTAGGGAAAGGTAGTTTGTTTCAATCAGTGTGGAGTTCTTGTGTGTGTAGTACCTCTTGGACATGGAAGGCACCTCGGAGGGAAGACGGGGAAGCAACAAGGAGGCTTCCCTACGAGATGCTCACTCTCACTCAGTGCACTTGCATAGGTATGATATCCCTATTGGTTTGGAATAAGGAGGCATCCCTAGCCTGAGATGAAGGGGGTGGCCAGCTGGAACTCTCTGGAAGCCAATCAGGCAGAATTCCAAAGAATGGAACTTGCCACAGAATCTCAGGCACAGCTGTAGGAATCTTCACACCACATGGATCCTCATGCAACACATCAGCATTTGTCTAGTAGTGGTCACAGGGTTGGGGGAGTTAGAGGTGTGGGATCTGAGTAGCATAACACAATATAGAACTCCTTCTATGCAGAAGGAACCTGAGAAATCATTCTTCAAACACTGTAAACCTTGTTTTAGGAGATGGCGAATCAGTGATGAACGAGAAAGATAATGTTTCTACCTACACAGATCTTTATGGTGTAGGGGAAAGGCACAAACAGGAAATAAATATCCAGGAAACATGTACTGATAAATGCTATGAAGAAAAGAAAACAAGATCATATGATAGTAATTGGGTTGTAACTTAAGATTGGACAATCAGAAAAGACTTCTCTAAGGAGGAAGTGTTTGAGATGAGACTTGGTGGAGATGAAATCAGTGATGTGAAAGGTGAGAGAAGATCATTTGCAGGTAGAGGAAACAGTGTAAGGACCCTAAACTGTGTAAAAGCTGCACATGAGGCCAGCACAGGGGGTAGACAGGGTGAAGGGAAAAGTGGTTTGCCAAAGTTTGGAAAGACAGGCAAGGACCACACCAAGAGACCTTGAAGGTCAAGTAAAGGATCAAGGATAGATCCCTTCTTTGAAGATAAAAAACTGAAGCTCGAATAAGCAAATTGCCTCGAGCAGAGTGGTCAGTGACAGGTCCCATTGGTGAGCTGACCTCTACATCACATTCACAGTTCTGCTGAGGATGGGATTTCTTAAACTTTGACATGGGGTATGTTGATTTTAATATCCTACTAGGAGGTTACAGCACCAATCCTATGACGTTTTTAGCAGAGCTGTTTCTAAGAATTGATAGCTATTGGTTAGTAAAAGAAGTGAGAGCATTCCCAGGGATGAGATCATAATGGAAACTTGGATCAGCTCCTTAATTTCAAGTGAGGTAGGAATATATGTCTTCATATGGTAGACTGAAACATACCCAATACCTCTGTGCATGAACACTGATGCTCTGACCAATGTGTGTTAAAACAAGTTAGAATCGTCCCAGTCGTACTTGTGTTTCCGTTAACTCTGACCTAGTTGGTAGCCCCTGGAGAATCTCTGATCTCCTGAGCCCACTAAGAGAACCAGGATATGGGAGAAGGTAGTGTTTTATGGACACTTTGCAATATTAGCATCACTTTGAGACAATAAAAATGTGTCCTACTTATTTTTTACCATTTCTCCACCTGTTCATCTGTTTACTGTCCTGTAGGTATTTATTAGGGAATAACTTCTCTGTAGAACATCTTGCTCAACATTGTAAGTCTAAAGTGCTCCATCAGGCAGAGGCATCGATGTCCAGCCTTTAAATATGCATCTCATGATATAGAAGCAAGACCAATGAGGTGATGTGAATGACTCAAGATAACACAGCTGACGTGAGATAGAAGAGGGGCGTGTGGGTCTAAGCATACTGGATGCCTATTCTGTTGTATTGGCTATTTGTGGAGTACTCACATCACAGGTACTGGGTTAGGCCCCGAGAGCAGAAGTGAGGCCATAGACATGATGCTATCATGAGGTTTCCCATCCATGCTGAACATCTTCCAGCAGCTCAGAGAAAACCCAAAAGAGGAGGAGGAGGGACTGATTTTTTTCATGTTCCGTTTTCAGAAGAACAGGTCAACATAGTGCATAGTCTGAATCCCCTGGCAGATGGGGCACCCAAGGCTGCTGTTATTCTTCATCTTCCAACTGCATACTGGCACCGTTAACTGTTCCTTGGCTTTATAAGCAACAGTTGATAATTGATTATCTCATAGTAGCTGTGAGTATCTGTGAGTATCTGTGGCTAGAAGATGTTTATTTGGCCTCCCTCACACTGCCCCCTCTCCTTAGCTGCCCAAGTTAAACAACAACTGTTTCTTCTATCTGAAGAGCAATTACAAGTGGGACCTTTTTGTATCATTTGCAGACTAGGTTTTCTGCCCTGTGTCTGGTGAGGTCATTTACCTGATGTCAGGTGGGTAGGGAAGAGTATGGCTTCATAGTGAGGAAGACTGTAACTCCTGGAGTCAGACTGGTCTGGGTTCAAGTTCTGACCCCATAATTATTAACTATGAGTTACTTAATGTTCCTCAACCTCAATTCTTAGGTTTTCATTAGGATGAATAAGAGTACCTATTTCATAAGGTTGCTTTAAAGTGTTCATGAGATAATCTCTCAAGGGGGCTTAGTGCTGGAGTGTAACCGAATTGGTACAGATTTGTGGCATGATTTTGGTGTTCAAATTCTACTAATTGCCCATTTTCCCTTTGTTAAAGGAGCTATATCCCCAAGTATTAATGAGAAACAAAATATAAAAGTCTGATTTTTAAAATTACCTAGTGTATTCATTTTCTATTACTACTGTAACAAATTATCATACATTTAGTGGTTTAAACCAAGATAAATTTATTCTCTTACAATCTTGGAGATACAAGTTTGAAATGAGTCTATTAAGGGGTAAGTATAAGGTGTCAGCAGGGATGATTGTTTCTGGAGGTACAGGGCAGCTTATGTTCTTTACCTCTTTAGCTTATAGGGCTGCTGACATTTGTCGACTTGTGACTACGTCACTCCAACCTCTTCTCTGCTTTCCAGGCTTCTTGTTTCCTGCTTGTGAGGGCCCTTGTGATCGCAGACCTAGATAACCCAGGGTAATCTCTCCATCACATGATCCTTAATTTACTCACACCCACAAAATCCTTTTGCCATGTGTTATTGCTGCCAAATTGTGTCTGCCAAAAAGATATGTTGAAATTCTTACCTCTGGTAGCTGCAAATGTGACCTTTTCTGTAAATAGTGTCTTTGCAGATGTGATCAAGTTAAAGTAATGCCCTATTGAGTGTGCCTAATCCAATTAATGGGGTCCTAACAGGACAATGAAAATGTGGACATAGACACACAGACAGGAGAATGCCACATGGGGATACATAGATGGAAATGGCACACAGGGAAAATGCCATGTGACAACATAGGAAGACATTGAAGTGATATGTCCCCAAGCCAAGAAAGGCCAAGAATGGTCAGTAACCACGGAAGCCAAGGAAGAGGCTTAGGACAGATTCTCCTTCGAGGCCACCAAGAAGGAACTACCCTGCCAACACATTGGTCTGGGGTTTCTGGCCTCCAGAACTATGAGAGAATACATTTTCATTGCCTATGCCAGCAGTTTGTGGTAATTTATAACCAGCATACCATGGAAGCAAATATTTGCAGTTCTTGGAATTAGAACATGAATGTCTGAATGTTTTTGGTGTTGTTTAATATCCCTACCACATGTAGCCAATGCTCTGTCTCCTTCTCCCACGGTTTCTTAATGCAGGACTTTTCGGAAAGTGGTACCAAGGCATAAGCTGCAGTGCTGGAAGTGGAAGTAAGTGAGCCTTCCTAAAACTGCACCCCCACCCTAAATTAGGAAACCAAGTTGGGCTACTTACTCCATCCTGTCCAGGTAGGAACAGCTAGAAATAGCATGGGTGGCAGGAGGGGAGGCCTGAGAGGTTGGCCTTGGGCATCTCTTCATGCCTCAGGGTGTTATCACATGCGCTAGGCCTCTGGAAGGGCAGAAAATAGAACTGTATGTTTTGTTTTTTAATTTCAGGTTAATGTGAGGGTACATATCATGAGGTACATAAATTGCTTTTGTAAGGGTATATCCTACATCGTGGCTGTGTCCTTCACCCAGGAAGTGTGGTATTTACCCGTGCAGCGTACTCATGGGATCAGAACTTACTCAAGCCCTTCCTTTCCAATTGAATTTAACTTAGTGTTTCTCTCATGTGAGCATGTATTTATTGATCTACTAGTTTCAAATTGGTACTGAGTACATGTGATGCTTATTTTCCCATTCTTCTGATACTTTGGTTAGGAGTAAATTCTCCAAAACTATCTAGGTTGTTACAAAAGATACAAAATCTCTGTCTTTTTTTTAATAGCTGAATAGTATTCCATGGTACACATACATCACAAAGTATTAATCTATTCATACATTGAAAGGCGCTTGGCTTGTTTCTACCACTTTGCAGTTGTGAATTGTGCTACTGTAAACATTCAAGTGCAAATATCCTTATGGTGAAATGTCTTTTTTTCTTTGGGGTAGATACCTAGTGATGGGATTGCAGTGTCAAATGGAAGGTCTACTTTTAGCTCTTTGAGGAACTCTCCATTCTTCTTTTCCTTCAAGCTGAACTAGACTGTAGTCCCTCCAACAGTGGGAGAGTGTTTCCATCTTTAACACACAGCACTCTCAAGTACTGCTTAAAAACATAGTCTGGAAATGCCACAGGCTCTGTTCAACCCGTTTAATGACAATATCTCTTTCTGGGAAAAGGGTATAAGATGATGGAACAAAAAAGTTTAGAAAATTCCTATATGGTAAATCCCTGAACCCCTGGGAGAAGAGAAAAATACGCTATTCCTTATAAGCTAATAAGGAATCATATAGCAGAGAAGGGAGAACTCACCCCTCCCTTATTAGTACCAAACATTCAATAAATAGCAATTAACACATGGTACCAATACTATCATCATTATATTGACAGCATATTCTACCTTTCTGTGGATACTTGATTATCCAGCTATACTTCATAGTCAATGAATATTTTCCCCCTGTTAATATAGGAAATATATATACGGCCTGGTAGAAAAACATTCTGAGGATGGAAACTAACCTTCAGCCATAATTTGTGCATGATATCTCTTTTCTAATCAATATCACAGGGATACTAAGACCGTGATATATCTGAGTTGGCAGATGTTGACATGCTTTGGAAAGTGAAGAACAGAAATGTATAATTACAAAGGAAAATTGAGCAGACAGAACTGGTAGGCTTAGTCTTTGTTGAGAAGCCAGAACAGGAAATCTGGCATCACGGCATGTTGGGACCATTCTGTTAAAAATCTCACTATGGTAGAGATGTGGCAGGTTTGCTTGGCGGGGGAATTTATGCTAGAGACAAATATAGGGGAGCCTTCCTTGTCCCTGGATTGCATCTGTCCAGGTAGACACAGATGATTTCACATCTGAGCTACTCTCTACTTCAGCAGCTGTAGAGCTGGCAGAATGCAGAGTGCTGTCAGGGAATTCAGGCTGTGGCTTCCATGCTGCCAGTAAGGAATTAAGACAGGTGTTTCCTATATTATATGTAGCATTCAGAAAGAAATAATAGTAACTCTTAGTTAGTATTTATTGAGTGACTTAGAAAAACAGGTACCCTCTTAAGTATTTTATATGTTATTATTTTCATTATGGGGAAACTGACCTTAAGTTTGCCCAAGAATTAAATGCTCTCATTCCAAAGGCTAAGCTTTACATTGTCTTTTTATAGTTACCTCTTTAAATGAATTGAATAATCCATTTTAAATAAAGCACATTTGGTTTTGGTACTTCCTAGGTAAAGTGTAGTATGAAAATTGCGGTAAAATCAAGAGAACATGCAGGCATGGTTTCCTACACGCCACATTTTGCTGGAGATTGGAGTGAATTCAGGACAATGAGAATGTTGTGGGTTGAAAAAACTTTTCTGGGACCCGGTGTTGTTGGGCAAGTTACTTTCCTGATGCCTTGATCCCTGCTGTCACTGTGTGCACTCTCTTCCTCTGTTCTGGCCTCAGTAGAGGTGACCTGCGAGTGATTATTACCCTTAAATAAGTCTTCATTGTACTTGAAGACTCTTCTTTAGACCCCTGTCTCAGTTCTGTTTCTCTATAACACACAAGGAGCTTCATCAGCTAAGGTGGAGACTTAGGGTCTTTGCTTTTTCACATCTCACCAGGAAGCCCTGAACTTACAGCTCCAGGGTTGGCCAAGCATCACATCTGCAGGAAGCTACTTCCCTGATGATGCTGGGTTTGGTTGAGCTTTTGTTGGCAAACAGCTATGTTGTTCATGAAATTGATTGGAGTGGCAGAAAAGGCCAGTGGGGATCTGCAGCAGAATGACTAGAAAGATTCAAGACAATAGGGCTCTTTGGTCAGGCTGTGAGTCTTATCTCTCCCAAATAGCTATTTGGAAACCACTGGTGGTGTTAAGCCCCATTGAAAATCCTGGTTCATTTTGAGTTTCCAATGGAGTGGATAAAAAACAAAGCCAAGCCTGACTATTTATAGTACAAATTTGCTGAAAAGTAGAAAAATTATTGATGCACTATTTAATTTTGGTGAAATACTGAGGCTTAGATTTCATAATGATATTGTAAGTCCCCTGTGAAGAGGCAAACTATTTGTATTAGTAAATGATTGACTATCCCAGCCCTTGTTCCTGGCCACCATGGGACTTACTTAACCAGGAAGCACCCTGAGAATTCTGAAAGCTATTTCACCCTAATAAAAGGTAGCCCACATTGAGAACACAGTGTTTTAGTTTGGACAAAGGCTGTTCTAGCTGTAAGCAGTGGCTGAGAGGCAGTGATTTATGTTTTCCCGTCATGAGGCACAGCTAGTTAGTTCTTTACTTTGTTTCAAATTTATTGTCACTGAAAAATGTTAGTTTGTTCCAAGGTACCAAGAAGGGAATAAAAATAGTCCTTAAAGGTCAAAGAGTTATTAATAATTTGAATTGAGAAAATAATTTAACAATGAACTGTGTGGCAGGGCATCTTTTGAATGCTTTACCAATGGCTCATTCTAGAAATGTCCATTTATAAGTGACGCATTTTCTTTCCTAGTTGTCAAAAGACAAGATTTTCCCCCTTTTTATCATCCAGATACACTAGCCATGGTTCATTTCCTTTCATAACAACACATGCATCACATTGGTGCAAATAATCCAGTGGGCACCTGTTTCACAAAGCCTGGCCAACAATGGTCGTTCAGCAGCAACTAATGGTAAGGCAAATATGGTTTGATGGAAGATGGAAAGTTAAGGCTACTAGAAACAGGAAGGGCAGAGGATTTAACAGTGGTGATTGCAGCTAAGTCAGTGATACACCAACTAATAAAAGCTTCTCTTGGAATATCCCCCTTACCTGCCACCAGCCTCTCTATGGAAACAGGTAGGAAAACTCATTGGTCATTCTAAAACTTGTTATTTCCCAGTATTTAGAGGCTGAAATTATCTTATTCCTGATCTGCTTTTAATACAGGGCACAAGGATAGGAATTTTAGGTGATTTTTAATTGTAGAGCTTGTTTCCTTGGCCCTAGAGGTTAGATGAACCAACAGAAAGAAGGCTTCGGCAAAGCTTGTGAAGAGCCCTTGTGTAGGCTTCCCATGGTAGAATCCATACCTTTGATGGGAGGGGGCAGGGGAGGGCAGTAGTTGGGTAAATCACATGTGTAAGGTTATCAGAGTCTCAAAAGGTTTCATCCTATTTTTTCTAATGGTATTTTTGTTGTTGTTGTTTTACTATTTCATCAACCGAATTTTAGGTTGAAAATATTTAGAATAGGTAAGGAAGAAAATAGCTTCATGTAGGATTTCTTTAAAAGTGTATCACTTAAGCTCATTAAATTTATGTTTAGTATAAAGTAGAAGTTTAGAGGTTTGAGTGAATGGATATTTTTAAGGGAAGAAATTTAGATCTCAGTTGTATTTTCTTACCATTGCTATTCTGCACAAATATCAAGCGCAAAACCAGGAGCAGAAAGTCTGGTATTTAAGTAAGCTTTCTTAATAATCACCAGCTCTGCATATCTATGGCAGAGAGATTTCTCTGTAGGACACCATTATGGACACTTACTTGGTGGAATTTGCAAAGCCAAGCTCCACAGTTATGGTTTAAGCCCTTATGCTATAGTCAGATTGCTCTCAGGATGAGTTTTCATACAAGTCTGTTTATGTATCACTATAAAACCTTATTCTCGTTTCTAGAAAATTCATTTGAAATGAGTCCTTGGCTCATTGGCTACAGTAATGTCTACATTTTTTACCCTGGTTCATATATGAGTTGTACCATGACGACTGGGAAAAACAAAGACTTTGTACTTTGATGAACAATGCCTTGGAGGTGGAGGTTCGGCAAGGCACTTTGAATAAATCCACATGTCCTTCCATGACCTACTGGGCCTTATGAGATGTGGCCCCACCTTGCGGCTACAACTTCATCTTACATGATTAGACTCTGCTAATACAGGGCACAAGGATAAGATTGTGCCAGCATTCTCAGCTCCCTTCTTTTATTCCAGTGCTCCGAACTTCTTCCCATTTCATGGTCTTTATTGTTCCTCCAGACCTTCAAATGGCTTATATTTTGTTCAACTGCAGGTCTAAGGCTGTCTCTTCAGGGAGGCCTTCTCCCTGATCCCTCGGTATAGCCTCAAGCTCTCGTTTTTTGTGTGTTATATTTTGAGACGCATTTACTACCTGTCTATTGTCTGTCTTCCCTCAGGAGAATATGTGCTTCTTGTAGACTGGGTCCTTACTTCATTTATTTACCATCATGTCTCCAGTACCTGGCACATATAATGCTAACAAATGCTTGAATGAACTGAAAGTCAAAAGATTTATATTCTGCTCCATCTCCTCTCCCATTATTAAGTTGTATTCATCCTTAGAACTCTCTAGTCATTAGCTTTTCTTTTTTTTATAAAATGAAAACAATTGAACCAGATTTCCAAGGATAGTTTTACATCTGTCTTTAAGTTTTTACATTGGCTGTGCTCCATTAAATCCTGTTTGCATTAGAGTCATGAAAGCCTTGAGACAACACTTTGCTATTGGTTAGGGACTTCATATGTGATAGATCTATGCAGGCAGCTCCCATTGAGGAGCCTTCAGTATAGTTCTTGGGACAACTATTTGCCATTTATCATCCAACGAACATTCTATGAGAATCAAGCACTGTGTTAGGCTTTGGGAATATAGCAATGGTTAAGATCATCTCTGGTCTCGATGTTCTTGTGTTCTCAAGGAGAAGACAAACAACTAAATCAGGAAATTTTAATGTAGTGCTGAGGACCATAATAGGGGAGTGATGTATGGGGGGGGGGCAATGCTACAGGCAGGGCATCTAATACAAATACAGGACTTCAGGGTGATTCCTGTGGTACAGTGATAGTTCATATAAGATCAGAAGGACATTATTACTCAAGTGGGGGTGTTCTAGGAAGAGGTTCACATGTGCTTCAGCCTCTGTATGAAAGAATACATGACATGTGTCAGTAAGTTTTGCAGTTAGAATGGCTAAATCAGAAGCTTTAAGCAGGAGATAGCTAAGGAATGTGGCTGAGCTTTGCTAGGCACAGGCTCTGGCAAAGCGAGGGGAGGCTGTCTTCAGTGGTTTTGTTCTCTGGTTCTTGAAGAAGGACTTGATTAGTGTCTTCTTAGACATAAGGTGCAGAGTGGAATAAATTGTTTGCTTTATCCAGCTGTTAAATTACTTATTCTCCATAACACTAATACATTAAATCTGTTTCTATGGAAGGCACAGAGAAGATTAGTACTGCCTTGCTATTTCATTTGACTTTCATGATAATACCCCATACACAATTTCGCACGTAACAGGAATTATTCCAGAGGACTATTTTCATAGAAGGTCTATTATTTTTCTTATGGAATATATAAAATAGCACTAGATAATACAGTGGATTTTCAAACTTTGCTAATTCCCAATAACAACCTCATGTGTGTTCCAAAGTTGAAGTTATTTTGCTATTCATTCTGGGCTTATTCATTACTTCTGCGACATTTGGTCTTTATCCTGCTTAATCTGATGTGTTAAGTCCCCCAGGTTCTCAGCCTGTGTTGTCATGGCACTGGGGCTTGGCTACTAGACAGTATGCTGTTGGGAAAATAGCATTTGAGATGTTTTCGCCCTAAAGCCTCGATCATGCCTATGAACACAGACAAGTTTTCTTGTGCTGATTTGTAATATCCTGATAACTTGAAACTTTATTCTTAAGGCATCTAATTGCATCTCTGTTATGAGCTGAGTATGTGGGGTCTATGCCCTTTTAAATTATAGGTTTAAGCCTTAAGTACCTCAGAATGTGACTATACTTAGTGATAGTGCCTTTAAAAGAATAATTAAGTTAAGATGTATAGAAGAAAAAACTAATACATTGGTGAAAGGAATCAAAGAGGACCGTAAATATGGAAAGATATTTCATGCTCATAATTAATATTGTTAAAATGATATTACAAGTCAAAGCAACTTACTGATTTATCATAATCCTTGTCGAAATACCAAAGCATTCTTTACAGAATTAGACAAAAAATAATCTTAAAATGTATATGGAACCCCAAAAGACCCTAACTAGCTGAAGCTAGTAAAAAGATATTGAGTAAAAAGAACAAGGATGAAAACATCACACTACCTGACTTCAAAATATACTACAAAGCTATATTAAGGAAATCAGCATGGCATAAGAACAGACACATTGAACAATGGAATAGAATAAAGAACTCAGGTATATAAATCCAAGCATGTACAGCCAACTATTATTTGAAAAGGCACCAAGAATATACGATTGGAAATGGACAGTGTCTTCAATAAGTGGTGCTGATAAAACTGGATAACTTTATGCAGAAGAAGATGGACCTCTATCTCTCAGCATATACAAAAAATCAGCTCAAAATAGTTTGAAGACTTAAATGTAAGAGGTAAAACTATGACACTACTGGATGAAAACATAGGATAAACACATTATGACAATGGTCTGAGCCAAGATTTTTTTGAATAAGACCCTAAAAGCATATATTACAAAGCATCAAGTTAAGAAGCTTCTGCACAGCAAAAGAAACAATCAACAAAGTGAAGAGACCACCCATGGAATGGGAGAAAATAGTTACAAACTACCCATCTGATAAGGGCTTAATAAGCAGAATATATAAGGAGCTTAAATAACTCAATAAAAAAGTAAATAATCTAATTTAAAAATGTGTAAAAAATCAGAATAGACATTTCTCACAATAAGGCCTACAAATTGCTAAATTGTGTGTGAAAAAATACTCGACATCCTAATCATCTGAGAAATGCAGATTAAAACCACAATGAGATAACCCCTTGCCAGTTTAAATGGTTTTATCAAAAAGATAGGGAATAATGCATACTGGCAAGGATACAGAAAAAGGAAAACACTCCTTACACTGTTAGAGGGAATGTAAATTAGTATGGCTACTATGGAACACTAAAAATAGAATTACTGTCTGATTCTGCTTTCCACTACTGGGTATATATCCAATAGGGGGAAAAATCAATATATTGGAGAGATATCTGCAGTCTCATGTTTATTATAGCACTATTCACAATAGCCAAAATATGGAAACAAACTAAGTGCCCATCAATGAATGTATAATGAAAATGTGGTATTTCTACAAAACAAATGTTATTCAACCATAAATAAGAATAAAATTCTGTCATTTGCAGCAATATAAAACTGGAGCTCATCAGGTTAAGTGGAATACAGCAAACACAGAAAAACAAATATTTTATGTTCTCACTCATATTTGGGACCTAAAAGGGGGATCTCCTGAAGCTAGAAAGTAGATTCTTAGTTATTAGAGGCTAGGAAGGGGCAAGTTTGAAGGGGGCATAAAGAGAGGTTTACTAACACAAATATAGAGTTTGAGGATAGAAGAAATAAGAGCTACTGTTGAATAGACCAGTAGGGTGACTGTAGTTTACAATACTCTATTATATACTTCAAAAGAGTTAGAAGAGCATAATTAGAATGTTTCTAGCATAAAGAAAAGACAAATATTTAAAGTGATGGATATTCTAATATGCTGATTTGATCTTCACAAATTATATGAATGTATTAAATTATCATACATACCCTGAAAACATGTATATGTTATGGGTCAAGAAAAATAATATTAATTTTTTTTAAAAAGTAACTAAGTTTAAATGGGGTCATTATGGTTGACCAAACCCAATATGACTGGTGTTTTTAATAAGAGGAGATTAAGGCACAGGCATGGACAGGGGAAACACTGTGAAGACAGAGGGAGAAGATAGCCATCCACAAGCCACACAGAGAGGCTCTCAGAAGAAATAACCTTGCTGATATCGTAATCTTGGATTTTAGCCTATATAACTATGAGAAAGGTAATTTCTGTTGATTAAGCCATCCACCCCTTAGGGCTTTGTTATGGATAGAAACCCTACCAAATTAATACAGGCTAATAATGTTTCAAATGCATAAATTGAATATTGAAAAAATTTGTTAATTTCATTAATTTATGGATTTATAATATATAATAATATAATTTATGGATTATATATCCAGTATATCTTGTGTTGATTTGTATGTGTGTGTGTGTGTGTGTGTGTGTGTGTGTATTCCCTGCCCCTAGGAATGCATTAACAGAGTTTTCTGCTGAGAATATTATCAGCCTTACTCTGAAAGGCCAAGGTGGGAGAATCCCTTTAGCTCAAGAGTTCTAGACAAGCCTCAGCAAGAGTGAGACTCTATTTCTACCAAAAATATAAAAATTAGCCAGGTATTGTGGGGGATGCCTGTAGCCGCAGCTACTTGGGAGGCTGAGGGAGGAGGAATGCTTGAGCCCAGGATTTGAGGCTCAGCTAACTTCATGGCACTCTACCTTGGTGCGACAGAGTGAAAGTCTCTGAAAAAAAAAAAAAAAAGCGTATTATCAGCCTTCCCTGACAAGTCTTTAAGACTGACTTGAAGGGACAGGAAATCAGGGAATATAAAAAGGATTAATTAGTTGTTTGGAAGTATGGTTTTTATTATAACACCAATCAGACATGATTTCTTCAGGGCATGTACAAGATGGGGAACTATAGTGAGCTTAATCTATACCACTTTGCAATAAATATAAAGTTTATAATTTACAAAAGGTGTAAATACTCTCTTCTGAATGAATAAGTCATCAGAGATTTAACTGATTAGTAATGTAGAATGAACATTATCTCAGTTTGTTTTATGCAGCTATAAAATACCTAAGGCTGGGTAATTTATAAAGAATAAAGGTTTATTCAGTTCATGGTTCTGCAGACTGTACTAAAGCATTTGCTTCTAGTGAGGGCATAGTGGAGCTTCCAATCAAGGTGGAAAGTGAAGGGGGCACAGGTGTGTCACAAAGGAGTGAAGGAGACTCTTTTAAACAACCAGCTCTGGTGGGAACTACTAAAGAGAGATTTCACTGATTATCTTGGGAGGTGACTAAACAATTTATGAGGGATCTGCTTCATGACCCAAACACCTCCGACCAGGCCACACATTCAACACTGGGGATTGCAATATGAGATTTGGAGGGGCCAAATATCTAACCATATCAAGTATGAGCATAAGAATCTGGAGATCCAGGCCCTAGTGTGATGTCTTACTCTAGTCTTGGATACCCTGCTTTCTCTCTGTGGATCTCAGAGTCCTCACCTGTGAGCTGAAGGGATTGGATTGGTCTAGTTAACCTAATGGATCCACTTAAAATTCAGTGTAAGAAAGTGTCCCCAGCAGGTAAATATGCTTGAGAAACATTTTGCATCTCTAAGATTTTTAGGAGGTTTTAAAGCAATTTATCTAGTGACAAGCTATAGAAATCAATATTTAGAAAAACTTAGCTCTGCTTCCAAACTTTCAAGGTTTTGGCAGAGGCATTATAAACTGTCATTCCTTCAATGCCCCTCTAGTTATTTCATTTATATTTTTCTCTCCATGGGTTGACATTGTATAGTATTGTAAAATAAATCTAGATTCTGATTGATAGTATAAAAAATGCTACATACCCTCAGAACCCAAACAAGTTGTCATGGTAACTGATGACATTTCTATCCCACAGATTGTACCAGCAGTACACGGCCTATGTGTCTCTGTAAAGTGTTTCATGTTCTATTTGCAGTGGAGAAGTAGGGATCAATAATGGTATGAAAATGGGAAGTCATCTAACTTGAGTCCTCACTTTATGAACTGACCTTGGCAGGGACAATGTCTTCCTAATCATTGAATCCCTAGAGCTTATAATAAAGTATGTAGTTCACATATGATTTTTGCATAAATGGATGAATAAATATCAGAATTTCTTTTTGCTACATGTCCTCCACATTAACTTTGGCAAAGTTTGTCACAGAACAATAGATATTTGTTATTTTTGCTGACCAGCATCTATTTACACCTCAATTTTCTTCTGAGAAAGAAAATTATTCTTCACTCCCCTCTATAAATCTTTGTCAGTAGGTTTTGAAGTCACTCCCCCATAACAAAAAAAGAGCACATGACTCGGGCCTAGCCAATGAAAACCTTGTATTCCCATGACCATAGTAATTGGTTCAGGGATATGAACCAGGCACCCTGAGTCACACCACTGATAGACAGAGGCCCATATTCCATAGTGAAACTTAAATATAAATATTGGTTGGGCCAAAGCTATCAGCAACTGTCTTAGCATATTATATGTAGCTATAACAGAATCCTTGACACTGAATAGTTCATAAGTAAGACAAATTTATTTTATCACAGTTCTGGAGCCTGGGAAGTCCAGAATCTAGTGCTGGTAAGGGCTTTCTTGGTGTGTCTTCCTATGGCAGCAGATGAGAGGGTGAGAAAGATAGTGAGAGGGGGCTGAACTCATCTTTTTGTAAGGAGCCCACTCTTGTGATAAGAAACCTACTCCAGTGATAAAGGCACAAATCCACTAATGAGGGTGATGCCCCTACATACCGAGCACCACTCACTGGCCACATTAGGGCCTAATGCTGTCACATTGGGATCAAGTTTCCAACACGTGCTTTGTGGTTGACACCTTCAAACCGTGGCAGCAACCATTATCATCAATGGAGCCCAATGATGAGGTCACTGTGGAGCACAGCAGAGCCAAGGGATAGGGAGGGACCAGGACCTGGTGGCATTGTTTAAGTGACTCTTGAAGCTAAAACTTCTTTCAGACTTAGCATTTTCATGAGCCAAGTGTTGAGGAATTGTGGAAAGAATCCTGGTACATGGGAAAACTATTGACTATTTGATTTTGAGGAAGTCCATCTCTGAAGAATAGGGCCACTTACCTTAGACCTTCTGATTTTCCATGGTTATTATGAAGATCAACCTTGAAAATATAGGTTCAAAATGTTTTATAAAATATGAAACTCCTCTACTGCTCTTATCTACCAGGATTTTGACAGCAGGTACTGCAAGTGATACTGAAGGACAGTGTTTAAACTGGAAGCTGCTCATCCCATGACACCTAAAAACAAATCTCAGTTATTTCCTGCCTCCATCCTCAGGAAAACCACCTGATGCACGATCATTGGGTGTGAAGAGAAAAGACATTAAATCTTCTGTTAGAAATTTTATGACTCCATAGATGTTCTTATAACACAGAAGAAGCGAAAGGATTTTATTACTGTTGTGTATTATTTATTGACCACATTCTCTATCTTAGCCTTTTAATCCTCCCAAGTCTATGAAGGTGACACTATTAGGTGTCCTATTATACAGAAGGAACTAAGAGTAAAGACCCTGAATAACATCTTTAGTGTTGTCCAGATAGTAAACAGCAGTAGCAAAACAACCTAGGTCCACCTATCTCCAAAATATTCAGTTTTTTTCTTAACTCAAATGTTTCCAAGAAAAATATAGGTATAGGAATGCCTTCTTCATTATTGAGTTGAATTGTTATGCTAAAATGAGTAGTCAAGGCTGAATTATAAGATAGAAAAGGCAGAGAGTCGTAGCCCACAGTCAGTCTGGGCTCTTCCCAAACTTGAACAAGTTGTATCATCTCATTCTGAGACTCAGGTTCATAGGGGAATGTTATGAAAATTGAATGAGGCATAGTTCTTTGAAGAACAGAGAAGCGTTAGCCAAACAGAGGTGTTTTTTGTACAGGTATTATCAGTTCAAGTTCTTGTTTCTCTACTGAGGAATTGACTTGGCTTTGAATTTTATAGATGAAAAGGCACTTTTACTTTTTTAAAGAATTGAGGTGAAATTCGTGTAACATAAAATTAACTGTTTTAAAGGAAACGATTCAGTCATAATTCTGTACAACCACTACCTCTATCAATTTCCAAAACTTTTCTGTTGTTCCAAAGTAAAACTTATCTCCCATGAAGCAACTCCTCCCCATTTCCTCCCCCAACCTGCCCCTGGAAACCACCAATCTGCATTTTGTCCTTATGGATTTATTTATTTTTGGCTGTTTCCCATAAATGGGGTCATACTACATGCGACTTTTTGTGTATGGCTTTTTCCCTTAACATAATGTTCTGGAGGTTCACTTGTCCTGTAACATGTATCAGTAGTTCATTCCTTTTTTAATGGCTGAATAATACTCTATCGTATGTATCTACCATCACTTGTTTATCCACTTATCTTTGGTTGGACCTTTGGGTTATTTCTACATTTTGGTTTTTATTTATAATGCTGCTGTGACTATGTGTGTGCAGTGTTCTTTTAAGTACCTGTTTTCAGCTATTTGGATACATACCTAGGGACTGAATTACAAGATCACATGGTAATTCTATATTTAACTTTTTCAAGAACTACCAAACTGTTTTTCAGAGTGACTGAGAATTTTGCATTCCTACCATGATGAAGGAGAATTCCTATTTTTCTACATCCTTGCCAAGATTTACCATTTTTCTTTTAAAACCTGTTCTTATAGCATTGCTAGTGGATATAAAGTGGTTCCTCATTATGATTTTGATTTGTATTTCTCTAATGACTGAGAAAATTAGGCATCTTTTCATGTGTTTGTTGCCCATTTGTACATTTTCTTTGGAGAAATGTTTATTCAAGCTCTTGGATAATTTTTAAATTGGTTTTGTCTTTTCTTTGAGTTGTAAGAAGAATACTTTATATATTCTGTACATTAGGGCCTTATCAAATAGATAATTTGTAATATTTTCTCTCATTCTATAGATTATTTTACCATTTTCAATGATGTCTTTTGCACAACATTTTTAAAAATTATGATGGGGTATAATTTATTTTCATTTTTATTGTTGTTGCTTATGCTCTTGTTATCATATCCATTGCCAAATCCAAGGACATGAAGATTTACCCCTATGTTTTCTTGTTGTTTTGGTCATAAGGGCAAAAGCTGGTAAAGTAGCTTTTGGTTTCAGCTCTTGTATATTAGGTCACTGATCTATGCGAATTAATTTTGGGGTATGGTATAAAGTAGGAGTCCAACTTCATTCTTTTGCATGTGTATACCCAGTTTCCCATTATCATTTGTTGAAGAGACTCCTGTTTCCTCATTCAATAGTCTTGACACTCTTGTTAAAATTCAGTTAGCCTTAGATATATAGATAAGTTAAAGTATTTTTATTGTTGCCATTTCTTACTTTTTACAATCCTGGAAAAAACATAGGGAACTAGTTTTTCCCTCCATTTAACAAGTGGGGAAATGGAGGGTAAGATGACCAATGTTTTAATAACAAAAACATTTTCCATTTGCTAACTGACCTGTGTGCCAGATCATGCTGCAGAAGAGGTGTATGGACTATTTCTAAATTGCACAACAATACCACAGAATCATTACTTCAATGTTCATGAGACACACCACGAGGTTAAGTCACCTTAGCATTTACAACCCATTGACATATTTGTCGTGTTTGGAACACAGATGCGATGACTCCAAAGTCTCTGCTCATTACATTATACCACCGTCTTTAGTTACACAGCTAATCATCTCTCTGTCCTGTCTTGTCACTTCTGTTTTCCTCATTGTAGTGGGAAGAATCTTCTTAATACATAGTCAGATCAAGATACTTCACTGCTTAAAGTACTACTTTTGTCATCATGCTAAGAGATTGCTTCCACTGTGCCTAAGTGACATGTGCTCCGTGCTCAGTTTCCAACATATTTTGGAGGAAACTACCCAATACTGTTGGCAGTTTGCTTCCCTTGTGTGCCCTACATCTCATACTATTTTTTTCAACTAGTCCCTGTCAAAGTGCTTTGACACATGCAGCTTTTTCTGAATTCTGTTGCTGGGTTTTAAAATCACCCTTTAGCCTACTTTGCCAGCTTTTCCCCTTGTGGCCAAAACAAGAAAAATATGCAAGAAGTTGTACCCCAAAGTGATTTTTCAGCTTTTCCCCTAAACCAGTCGAGAATGCCTTTGGCAAACAAGTGGCCAACTCAATTATATTTCTTTTTGTGTATGTCTAATTCAAATAGGAAATCTCCTGTATAGTTACTAAATATATGTGTGTGTGTTTTTTTCTCTTCTGTTAGAGTCAGTGTAATATCCCTGGAGTAAGGATGCCTTTTATGTCTAATTGATACTCATAGATATGGTGAAGGAATAACCCAGATGATTCCTATAGACTAGCATTGTCCAAGAGAACTTTTTGCAAAAGTGGAAACATATCTATTCTTTCTAGTTTGGTAGCCATTGACTACATGTGGCTATGAGCTCTTGACATGCTAGGGTGATGGAGGAACTGACTGAAGTTTTGATTTTATTTAAAGTAATTTATATTTGAATTTACATAGCTACATGTGGATAGTGACTACTATATTAAGGTAACTATAGCTTTTTTTGATTATGTCCCCTGGATAGATAAAAAGTAGAAATGTAGTGATAAGACAAATGTAGGTCAAAGTAACCGGGGTAACTGATGAGCCAGAAGCATAGGTGAGAAGTAACCCAGGAAGAAGTCCTGAGGCAGAAGGGAAATTACTTTTTATACAGTTCTTCCATTTGCTTTTATCATTCATTTATATAGTCAATAATACTTTGAATGCTTACTGTTGATATACAGCAAGTGCCATTCTTTATGCTGGTGCTACAGTTGAGAGCAAGATAAATTTCTTGCCTTATGATGCTTATCTTCTAGTGTGAAGTTTTTCCACCTCAGCACTATTTTTGGTCAGACAATTTTTTATTGTGAGAGTTTATACTTTGCTTTATTTATAGGATGATTAGCTGAGTCCCTGGCCTCTACTCACTAGATGCCAGTAAACTATAACCTAACCCCCGGCGGGCTGGTTAACAGGCTGCTGTGGTCATTCAGTGAGAGAATGTACTTTGAAATAACACAGTAGTAACTAAGGTAAAGGGAAAAGAGGCAGATTATGGTGATGTTTAGGAAGTGGTATTGATAGACTTGCTGACTAACTGTACCTGGGAGGTAAGGAGGAAGAAGGAAAAAAAGATGACTCCAAAGTAATTTCTTATGTGCATGCATTTTACTGCTCTAGAGGTCATGGTTTAAAATGGAGCAAGTATAGTTTTCTCATAGGGACTGGGAACTGAATCCATACTTGGGCGTTCTTATGAAGGGGAGTTACTTTCAATTTTCATTTTGGGAAGGGAATATTCTTTAAGAGCCTGTTGCATCTTTTATGGGTCCAACAGCCTATATGGAGCCTGACAATTAAGTTTATGAACTCATCCCGGAAAAAGGGCTACATACCTCATTGCTGAATATCACTATGGTCAACTTTGAAATATTCCCCTGGGGAAGCTATCCACTGAGGACAATGCCTACTCTATCCTTCAAAGCAATTTTGAGACTCTTTTTCTGGAATAGTCATGACAGTGGTTGTTATATTACCCTTGATCTGATAAATATCATCAAAATCTTTTCTGTTTGGTATTTTATTTATCTTTAGGTAAAGAAAAAAGTCCTTTAGAGCCAGATTACGTGGGTAGAGAAGGTGTTATAGTTATTTATTTACTGGCTAAAATATCCCTCATAGATGGTTCTGTGTGAGTTGGTACATTGTTGTGATGTAAGAGCCATGAATTTTTGGCCAATATTTTCAATTAAGATTTTTCTAACTGTTTCTTTATCTATCAATGTTTCCTTGGTCTGTGATGCTTCTCACAGTCAGTGGATAATTTTGATGAACTTTTGCATTCTTTTCCTCAGTTCTGCTTATTACTGGCTATCCTGACCTCTCTTCATCAATGATGCTTTCTTTACCTTCAGAAAAATGTTTAATCCATGTGTACACTGCCATATTCCTCATGGCATTATTCCCGTAAAATTGGACTAACATATCTGTGATTTCACTTCCACTCTTGCCAAATTTAATAAGAAATTTATGAATGTTTGTTCATTGCTCTAATTCAAACTTTGACATTCTTTCAATACACAAACACATGCAACAACAATAATGAACTCTTCCCAGCAAGACACCACCACACATCAACACAGACATAATCATGAGTCATTAATAAACCAAGGTTATGAAATCTTCCCAGTGGTTTGTACAATGCTGCCAACATAAGTGCACAGTGTTAAGTCTGCAAACTTAATTGTCAGACCTTGAGTGTGACCCAGGCCTTTGCTGATAAAGGCTGATAAAACCAAAGAGACAACACCTTGCTTATTGCAGCTTAATGCATCCTGGAGAGTGATATTCTCAGAGAATTCTCAGTGATATTCTCTGTATCAAAGGAAGCAGACTGGGGCAAAAATGACTATCTTGTGCTCACAGATAACCCTCAAAATAACTTTATTTGTGGCATCAGTTTGGATTTCCCTCTGAATGTGGATTTTATGCCTGATATAAGTCATCCCAAAACCAATAGAAAGAATTTGAGCAGAGGAAATCAGATTTATGTAATCTGCTTTAGCCTTTTTCTATTCTAGCATCCCAAGCTTCTCTCAGCTCCTCCATTTCAGTGTTTTTATGCTTCACTTTGTTATTCTAGTTTCTTAGACCTTTTCCCAGCTGTAGTGTGACAGGCCACAGAGCAAGTCTAATTCTATCTTATTTATTTATTTTTAATTGGAAAATCTTGCTGAGAATATACATGAAGAATTTTTGTGTCCATAACTTTGAATGGTCTAACGTGGGTCATTCTTGACTTAGGTTCTCAAAAATCATATCCCCCAAATTCTCAAAGTGAAATTGTGAGTCTCTCAATTCCCCTGGCACTTTACCTTGGAAAAAGGTGATTTATGCCCTGTGTTAAGAGGATGTTCCTGTAAACCCAACCTGTATTTACAGTTGGATTATGGGATAATCTATTGGCTTGGAAAGCCAGTCAGGTATCTATCTGCCTGGGTTGACTTAGAAGTGGGCTGCTCTTTGATGGATAAAGAAGTAGAAAAGAATATTTTTATATATTCCTTGGGCTTAAAACTAGACAGTATTCCACCTGTATCCTTAGATGCAGTTTGAATGCCTGTAGGGTAAGAGAGTGACCTAGAACTGAAGGAATTTGCTTTTCAAAGGCTTAAATGAGAGAGTGTGGCAGAAAGACAGGAAGAGGGCCACTGTCTCTGCTATTGCATAGGCATTACAATTACTCTGGCAACTCTTTGACTGTCAGCTTTGGGCACCTCCAGAGCCAGCTTACTTCACGTGGCCATTGGCTATGGGAACAATGATGAAGATGGGGAATAAGAGTAGATTCATTCTTGAGCCCGCTAGAGTTAGCCATGAGGATCTCAGGAAGGAACTGGGAGACACTGTGATGAAAAATATCTCTGTAGTTCCAGCTACTTGGGATGCTGAGGCAAGAGAATCACCGAAGCCCAGGAGTTGGAGGTTGCTGTGAACTGTGACACCACGGCACTCTACCAAGGGTGACAAAGTGAGACTTTGTCTCTTAAATAAAAGAAGAAAAAAGAAAAATATCTTATACTATCCAAAATAAGTTGATATAGCAAACAGGACTTGAGTCATCTTACCTCTTTCTACTGAAAGACATGTAGACCCTGGACTGGCAAGGCCCCAGGTGAGAAAATATTTGTCCACGTGTGTAGTGGAACATTAATCAAAATCCTGGCATGGACCCACTGGTAGAATTTCAGTCAATGTTCCTCATTCCCTTGTTGTATTCTCTGAATATTAAATGTGGTCTAAAATCTCTGCTTTCTGAGTGACAAAGTGGAGAATGTGAAAGTAGAAACAAGTTCTGTGGCTAAACTCTGTGTTGCTTAGTGTGTAAACTAGAAAGTGCCATTAGCTTTGCTGAGCTGATAATCAAGACCATGGTCTAGCATTTGTGAAAGGAAGTGCAGAATCAGGCTATCTAAGCTGTTGATTTCCAAATGCTACTGTTTTGAGTGAGTGTTGACTTGGGAATTGGAGTGGTATATGCCATGTACTCATCTTCCCACTTCCTTAAACAGCTTGAAAGTTAGAACATCCACATTTTTAAAATTTCAAATAGATCCACAAGTGTATTTATGCCACCCTATTTTTGTGAAAAATACAACAGACTGTACTGAAAAATTCCACCAAGTGCTATTTATTCTTATTGCTTGGCACAAATCCATCTCAAATCTGTCTCCAAATAGTACAGCCCTATGTGTTTGGTTTGGATATTGGGTTGGGGAAAATGTGTGATAGTATTCAACAACATCAGAAGTTGAATTCTCTCATCATCTCTGTTTACTGAATTAGCAATAAATAAGTTTATATAGCTGAGGAATGAAGAGCCTAATACTCCACAATAGGGAACTTATTAAGTGGACTATGGTATTCTGTATACAAATATGTTGCCATTTAAGATAAAACGTGTTTTATAAGAATATCTAATGATATGGGAAAATACTCTAATGCTAAGAGAAAATAGTAGATCACAAAAATAAATATATACCACCAAATGGAAGTTAGGAGGTAAAAGCAATCTTATTACAGTGCTAGTTGAAGAAACTTATAAAGTAGTTCCCTCGAGTGTTTTGTGAGAACCTACCAGGTGAAGACCAACAAGAACATTTGTCTTGTATATTTTAGTGCCAAAAGTAGACCTATAAACATGCAGAGATAATATTCATTTAAGATTGTGACATTTAAGTCACTGAATGATTAGTTGGAGCCAACTATGACAAATGAAAGAAAAAACAATTCTCAACAGAGAGAAGAGTAAGTCCAAATGCCCTGAAGTGGGAAGGAGCATGGCGTGTTTGAAGATCAGAAAGAAGCCTGGTGTTGCTATAGTAGGTCAAGGAGGAGAATGGTACATAATAAAATCAAAAAGGAGTGGCTTTCTGGGGCACTTTCCCATGACTCACTGAGCAAGCTGATCTATGTTCTTCTGTTTTATAATTAAAAAGTGAGTATAAAATCCTCCAGTGGCTTCCCAGGTTAATTCATCTAAAGGCCTTGGTTCTTAGGAAATTTGCTTTAGCTGCTGCTTACCTCTGTAGTCTCAGCTACAACCATTTTTCTTAGACTTTTTTCTGCTTCTGTAACAGAGTACCACACACTGGGTATTTAAAAATAATAGAAATTTATTTGGCTCATGGTTCTGGGGACTGAGAAGTCCAAAAGCATGGCATTGGTTACTGGTGAGGGTCATCCTGTGGTAGAAAGGATGAGCCACTTGGTGAGTGGGTTCAGGTTAGTTATTGTGGAAGTGGTTTCCCAATAAAAGGATAAATGCAGGATGGGGGCTGCATTCATCCTTTTATTGGGAACGCACTTCCGCAACAACTAACTTACTCCCATGCTAATAGAATTCATTTATTCATTCATTCACTGGATTCCTCCTGACACAATCACCTGTTAAAAGTCTCACCCCTTGTATCATTGCAATGGCAATTTAATCTCAATATAAATTTTAGAAGGGACATTCAAACCCTAGAATACTTTTTCCATCTAAAAATATTGGTCATTTTACTATCTCGTATACAGACATGTGCTAAGCTTGTTCCCCTCTTAGGTCTTCTGTCTTCTCTATTCCCTGTTACTAGAACACTTTGGCCTCATTTATGGTGAGATTAGTGGTTGTTCAATGGCAGCATATAGCTGAGTATGCTTGGTAGTAAGAGAGTGCTAAGTTCTAGGAAATGGGATCCATGATAATCTTACACACCCACATTGGGAAAAGTTTTAGAAAAAGTTATTTGAAAATGAACCCCCAACTTAGAAGAGGTTGCTTGTTTGAATGAATGGGGGCTGATTATCTTGATCTCCTACTCAAGATTCAGTTGTTACCATCAAAGGCTAGCGTAGGTATAGACATCCCTCCTTTATTTTCAGGGCTTTATTGTCTTCTAGTGCTCCTACTTCTTGGAGACCATGGTCATATGCTGTTCCATTGCTTTTCAGAGGAGAGACAAGCAACCCCAAGTAATTCCTCCCTATATTTTCTGACTTATCTGAAGTGTTGTGTGCTCTTAAATCTAATCATAGCCAATTAATAGAAAGACCTGAAGAAGACAAGATACTTCTTAGATTCACAAAATTTATGGGCATATTTGTCTTTTATGAAGCTTTAAGAAATATTGATTCCTGGTATGATCCCCAGAGATAATGATATCATTGCCATGGGGTACAGCCAAGATACTATCCAGGATACTGGATACAGGTGATCCTTAGGCATAGCTAAGTTTGAGAACTATTGTCTTAAAGTATACTCCTGCAGCTAAAACATAGTTCAAATGGAGATGACATAGATGTTGGAATTAGATTAATCTGGCCTCAAACTTGGAATATTCCAAAAATGGAAATGTTTATTTCCTCACTTATGAATTAGACCAAGTTACTCATCCTCAACCTCATTAATTCATTTATTAATACAAAGTATTAGTGACTATTGCAGCTATGGGTTAAGATTATTGAAATATCTAGCACAGTACCTTACACAGAGTAAGAACTCAAGGAATTTAAGTTCTTTCTCTTCATAGCCCTCAACTTGTGGCCACTGAAAATTCATGATTGTTCCATTTGTAGGTAAAGTAGTAGGTCCTTCTTCCTCCTGTACTCTCCATGGAAAGATGATGGCTCAGTTGGAAGTATTCCCCCAAATGCTGATAGAGTCTGAATTGCTACATATCTGACTCATGACCATCTGTAATGATAAAATGGTGGAAAACCATTCTTTGCTTTTGCTTGTCTGTTACTCAGCATCTTGAAAACAATTCTAGACACCAGCATCCTGTTTGTCTTCCTGATGCCAGCACTTGTATAACAGCCAATTACAAGACATTTGTCATTGTTTTTTATACCATAACTTGGTAATTTGTTTTAGACAGGGGCATTTTCTGTTGATAAATCTAGGTAGATTACCAAGCCAGAATACATTTATTAAAATACCAATTAGATCTTGCTCCCTCATCCATCACAAGACCTTTAATTCTTATGTGGTTTTGTCAGGGTGTTACAGGAACCATGTTCACCTGAGTGAATGACTTAAATCAAATTGTCATTTTACAAGGATTGCCTTATCTCTAAACTTCAAGGCAAGTCATTCTTTTTGTACTCTATGAATAATAAGCAATATTATTTTCAAGCCCTCCTACTCCATTGTTGGGATACAGCATGGCAAATAATAATTCTAGGAGGCAAACCAAAAGGTGGTGTTCTTCAAAGGAAGGTGAGCTCTTTTGGTATTTAGGGAGTTGAAGAAATGCACTAGTGGGCGGTGCCTGTGGCTCAAAAGGGTAGGGCGCTGGTCCCATATGTCGGAGGTTGCGAGTTTAAACCCAGCCCTGGCCAAATATTGCAAAAAAAAAGAAAGAAAATAACCAGTGATATAAGTGCAGTGGAATGTTGTATTCCCACTCAGGTCAGGAAGGAAAGAGCAGATGATATTCCTAAATGATTATTTTGGGTGTCCTTATGCTGAATAAAATGTATTTCCATCCCTTTCCCCAACATTTGTTTTTTAATATCAGTTGAAAAAAATAATATATCTTCTTTTCTAGAAATGTCTTTTCAGTATTGCATATTTTGTTGCTTATTACATGCCACTAATACCTTGCATGAAGACATCTGTAGAGCAAATGGCAATAAAAGAGCTACTCCCAAAGGAGAAAAAGAAGAAGACAGGTTGTGCAGGAAGTAAGGTGAAATCTAAGGAAGCAGTGATGAAAAAAGTGGAATAGGCTGATTTGGAAGTAGAGCCCTTCTGTAAGTTTTTATTGAGTGCTGATATGGGGAAAGGCATTATGAGTGTATTCATCAGTATTTCTTTTTTGTTTGAAAGTGTCAATAATCTATCTTGAATAATCTTAAAAGATTGAAAAGATACTGATGTGGCCTGCAGAATAGGGAAGAGAAGTCAGCTGGGTTCCCTATGGCTGTTTTCACTGCATTCATTCTCTTTAGCTACATAGAGGATTCTTCCCTGAGAAATAGACAACATCAACTAGCATCACTTTGAGTTACCCAAGATGTAGAAATTTTTTCATAACTCAATTTAAACAATCTTAGAGAGAACTCTGACCCAGCTTGGGTCACATACTTATATTTAAACAATCATGTGGAACAGAGTAATGGATGGCAAGAACTGAGTTATAGACCCATCTTTGGTTAAGAACAGAATACCACAATTGACAGTTGCCATGCTTCACTTCATAAAGAAGCTATTTCCTCCAGGACAGAAACTATCACCAGGAAAGTTGGAAGTGTGGGTGAGGAGTGCAATCAATCAGGAAAACTTTCCTTGAGCAGCAACTGAACTAAAATAAGTGATACAAAGATGAACAAGGAAGACAAGTATATATATTGCCCTCAAGGAACTTACTTCTAAGGCATATTCACAAGTACCTTTAATATCTAAAGGTTAAAGCAAAAAGTGAGAAAAGTGATGGGGGAGAAGAAGGAAGAATGAAAAAAGGAAAAAGAAGAAAATGTGCTGAGAAATGAGCAGGTAAACCTAGCTTTTATAGAATAACAAATGTATGAAATTATAATATAACTAAAATTATAACTATGGGAAAAGAACAAGAGGTACAATATGGAATGTGCAGTCTGGCTTGTCTATCCGTTATCTCAGGGGATATGGTTCCCTGTGCAATCCCCTTGTATAATCTTTTTTTTTTTTTAGACAGAGTCTTGCTCTGTCACCCACACTAGAGTGCAGTGGCATCCTAATAGTTCACAACAACCTCAAATACCTAGGCTCAATCAATCCTCCTGCCTCAGCCTCCTGAGTAGCTGGGACTATGGGCATGTACTACCATGCATGGCTAACTTTTCTATCTTTGGTAAAGACAGTGTTTTGCTCTTGATCAGGCTGGTCTCAAGCTTCTGGCCTCAAGCATTCTTTTTACCTCAGCCTCCTGAGGATTATAGACATGAGCCACTGTGCTTGATCCATTTTTTCTCTCTCTCTCTCTTTTATTTTGGGTTAATTTGAGGCTGCAAAGAATTAAATTACAATGTTTGCATTCGTTAGATATAGTCCCTGTTGTAGTTTTGTCCTGCCCCCAGGAGGTGTACCATGTACCCCCACATTGTGCCCATTAAGTGCTCCCATTTCTTTTCTTAACAAAGCAAAACAGCAATACCAGAGACCCCCTTTTCCCTTTCCCTTTTTCATAGTTTTCAGATATTATTTAGTTTTTTAAAACATTTCATAGACTTAGCCACTATTTCTTTGAGATAAAAATGTGAGAAATTTGGAATGGGAATTATCATCAAGCCAAGATGGCAGACAACAGGAAGATAGCATGATGAGAGCAGGAGAGGAACAAGCTTCAGGCAGTGTGAGGGAGGATGAGGTCTCAGTGCTTGTCTGTTTGCCTGCATTTTACTAAGAGCCAAAAGGGGTTGGCTTCTAGGCCAGGCTCTGACACCAACTTGCCTTGTGGCCTCAGGCAAGTCATTTCCCCGCTCTGGGCCTCAAATTTCTCATCTCTAAAATGAGAGAGATTGAATTAAATTAGGGATGGCAAATTGTTCTGCCACATGTGCCAATTCTGATCAATTAGCAGTGAGAAGGGTTTTGTGTGGATTCAGTGGGAAAGATTTCAGCCAATGAGGTAGGTACCATGTTAACCCATCATCTGTCATTAGTGCTTTAGTGGGAATCGCTTGCCAGGATTTTTCTATGTGACAGCTAAGGCATGTTTCTCCTGGGGAAGAGTATGAGGAAATGGATCCAGCCTCTTCTCTCTCCAATCAAACAGAAGGGCTTCCAGTCTTGACTGGCAACAGCCCTGGAATGAATTTTCTGCATATTGCTTTCCTAGTCTTCTGTTTCATAATGGTGTACAGCTATTTTGGATGCATATAGCTCCTGGAGAATCTAGTACTAGCCACAGACCCCCCATCTCAAAGGACATAAATATCCTGTATTTTGCATAAAGTTTCAGGAATTTGTAATCTTCCTAAAGACCAAACATGTAGGAAGCTCCCCAGGATCATAGATTCCAAATAAAGTAACATTATTATTAATTGAAATATTATTTTATCAATATACTTGTAACTATAACTTGAGAAATTAGGAAAAAAAATCTCATTGTGTGTTTCAGAAAAGTTGCCTCTGTGAAACCTAAGTAGCAGGTAAAAGCCCATCTATATATGGGCTTTTCATGATAACATGTTCAGTCCATTAAATAGAAAATCAGGGAATTTTCTCCTTTGATAAATTATTGGCTGTTTTAAATAGTAACTTTAGAAAGATGAGGAGACTTGTTTTAGTTTCCTCACAAATATGATGAGATGGCTGGATGAATGATTTCCTAAGGTCTGTGTTAGCTGCAATGGTCCTACATTCCAGCATGTAGTTAAAGAACTTCATCAGTGCATGACTTACTAATGAAATCAGGTTAAGCCCTTGAACTTAGCTGATTTTAGCTGATGAGTGCCTCTTAAATCTTAGAGACACATGCAGATAATCTGGGGTGTGTTTTAAGTGGATATTCAAAGGTCCAGATTGCAAAACTTTGAGTCCCTGAGTCTGTGAGAGGAGGCAAGAAATCTGCTCCCCCCAGAATCTCACTCTATCACCCTGGGTAGAGTGCTGTGACATCATAGCTCACAGCAACCTCAAACTCCTGGGCTCAAGCAATCCTTCTTTCCTCAGCCTCTAGAGTTGCCAGGACTAAAGACACTTGCCACAACACCTGGCTAGTTTTTCTTTCTTTCTTTTTTTTTTTTTTAAGTAGAGATAGAGTCTTACTCTCACTCAGGCTAGTCTCAAATTCCTGAGCTCAGGCAATACACCAATCTTTGTCCCCCCGGAGTGCTAGATTACTGGCCTGAGCCACTGTGCCCAGCCAAAAGCTGCATTTTTAAAACTTTCTTCTGGTGATCTGGTGCAGGTGATCCCAGGATTACATTTTGAGAAACATTGCCCCAAAGGGTTTGGTAGTGAGACAAAGATCATATTTTACTTGTTTTTATTCTGACACAATACTGTTATAAAATAGATATTTAATATATATGTGCTCAATAACTTGAATTCTTCTTACATTAGTGAATCATGAGAAAATTGCCTTGGCTTAGAAATGCTTTGAATATGGCACATATAATAGAAGAAGTTATGGAAAATGTTAGTACCAAACCATATGTCTTAGGAATCACAACTAAATTTCCTATGTGATGTTTTTTCAATGTGTTGATCATTTTAAGTTGTTAGTTTCCTAATATGATGAAAGAAGCTATGTGTACTCTATAATTCAATAAAAGTGAAATAGATAATGCACTTCCTGCTTTTTCTATTTTTCTAATACACCTTGCAAATAGATGCTGTCTGATAATATGTACATTTAAATCATCTTCATGCCATTTCATTGGTGTTTGAAATTGATCTGGTTTTCATTTTAAAATAAAGTCATAGCTACTTGGGAAGCTAAGGAAGAAGGATCACTTGAGGATTTCTAGAGGATTTCACTACTAGCCTGGACAATATAGTGTGACCCTGTCTTAAAAAATAAAGTAAGAAAACTCTTAAAGAAGTCAGCCTGGGGAAAGAGTTTATGAAGAACACTTCCATGGCAATTGCAACAACAACAAAAATTAACCAATGGGACTTATTTAAACTGAAGTTTTTTGCACAACCAAGAACACAATAATCAAAACAAATAGCCTTCAGAATGGAAAAAGATATTTGCATGTTATGAATCTGACAAACACTTGATAAGTAGGATCTATGGAGAACTTAAGTTAATCAACATAAAAAGAGCTAACAATCCCATCTACCACTGGGCAAGAGACATGAACAGAACCTTCTCTGAGGAAGACAGATGAATGGCTAACGAACATGACAAAATGATCATCCCTAATCATTAGAGAAATGAAAATCAAAAATCCCTGATTTTCTTTCTATTTAATGGACTCAACATGTTTTGTACATATACAGGGTGGGCTTTTAGCTGTTATGTCGGTTTAACAGAGGCAACTTCTCTAAAACACATAATGATTTTGATTTCATTTCTGAGATATCACCTCACATAACTCCAGTAAGATTAGCCCACATCACTAAATCCCAAAGTCCGTGCATAGGGAGAGAGGGGAACACTTTTACACTGTTGGTGGGACTGCAAACTAATACAGCCTCTTTGAAAAGAAGTATGGAGAATCCTCAAAGAACTCAAATTTGATCTCCCATTTGACCCCAGAATCCCACTACTAGGGATCTAACCAGAAGAAAAAAAATCATTTTGTCATAAAGACATTTGCACTAGATTGTTTATTGCAGCACAATTTACAATTGCTGTGACGTGAAAACAATCTAAATGCTGATCAACCCAGGAATGGATTAACAAATTGTGGTATATGTATACTGTGGGATACTATTCAGCCATAAAAGGATGGTGACTTTCTATCTTTTGTATTAACCTGGATGGAGTTGAAACAGTTAGATAGATGGAGTAACAGCTAACGTTTGGTAGTAGAATGGGGCAATGGTCATTATTATAGTATAATATATTGCATATTTAAAAATAACTAGAAAAGTGAAATTGAGATGTTCCTAATACAAATAAATGATAAAAGTTTAAGATGGATGATATTCCAGTTATCCTGATTTGATCATTACAATTGTATATTCGTATCAAAATATCACATGTACTCCATAAATAGGTACAATCATGTATCCATAAAAATTAAAACTATAAAAAAATCTCTTAGAAGTGCAACTGCTATATGAATTCATGGTGGTCCTGAGGGACCATATTTTCTGATTATTTTATAAGAAAAGCTGCAACTTTAGACTTTTACGCCCAACAATTGGCTTACAATTTTTTTTTTAATTTTTATTTTCAGCAAAATGTCAGCCAAATAAAATATGTATGCAGGCCAAATGAAGTTTCTAGACCACTCATTTCTTTTCTATCTCTGTAATTATCACTTATGTGATATTTAAAAATAAATAGAAAACCAGCATATGAAGTAGCATCCACCTTTTCTGATTTCCCAAGTGGACTGTGATAAGTTCCTTTCTACTTCTGCTTTATTGTATCTGGCAGAGTTAGCATGTCTGTACTAATGATGCTGGAAGTCCTTAAAGCTTTGTCTTTTTCTAAACATTGCATCACACCCCTTTGCTTATGAAAAACCAGGTGGTGGCATACATTGTTTTGTGGTCAGTATAGTCTCTGCCATCAGGATTTTCAGAAAATGCATTCTGCTGGGTAAGGGCCTGTCAGTGGACGCAGCTCCCCTGTGTGGCATGCTGCCATCCGCTGATTATGCTTTCCCAGGAAGCGCTGGAGAAGTGGTTCTTACCACTCACCAACTTCACCAGCAGACAGAGCCCTCAGCTCTACTAATCTGTGAAATTGTTTCCTACTTTCCAGCACACTGAAAGCTAATTGCTTTCTTCAATGAAACAAAACTATCCACTAGCCAGTCTGTTGAGCAGGGGAGGTTACTCACCTGTGACAGTCAGCTTATCTCTGGGGTTGTTAAATGTTTACTGTTTGGACGTAATTAACCTTAAAGAGTGAGCTGCCCATGTAGGACTCTTTGCCTTTCTAGGTGATCTTTATCTTTTATTTTAAAATTGAATGTCTACTTTCCAGCTAAGAGTGATTTCCCTTTACTTGCTATGAGAGATAGTCATGTGCTTATAGTTTGGGGAGGAATTAATAGCTAAATTAATTGTATTTCACAGGGAGACATATTACTATTCACAGACATCATAATAATCAGAAAGTGGATCTTAAATGAGAGGGGATATGTAAATCATGGAGTACCATTGCTGATATGGATGATGGCGATCTTCTTAAAAGCCAGAGGGAGAGAAGATTGAGCTCCATTGGCCCCATACCTCATCTCTTTTCCTTACAGCTGCATTTTTCAATCAGTTTTAATGTAATGTTATATGTTATACCGTTTTGGATTTGATACAAGGAATTGATTGCAACTGGGAAGACCTAATAATGTTTTGAAACAATCATCTGAAACCTCTTCCTTTATTCTAGTTGAAATTATTAGACTATCAGCCTAATCGGTATCTAAAATATGTGTCATAATATACTTGGATCATAACAGTGATAATCATTTAGTAGGTCACATAAAACACTTTTTCTCTGTATTTTTAACATACCACAAATACGATTGTGACATTGTGCGATACAATGGAGCAAAGGAACCATTAGTCTTAATATTAACACGTATTGTGTGTGAAAAACCCACTCTGTACCCCAGAAGTGCATTAATGTACATAGTTACCATTCAATTAAAAAAAAAAAAGAAGCTGAAAAAATATTAACATGTATTTCCTAATGATGAAGGCTGCTAGATAGTGGAACTAGTTCTCTGTGGAAATGAGAGGAGCAGAGTTCTTTCTGTTATTTTCTGTCATTTTGTAGTGGAAGAGGGAACTATATGAGGAAGAGGATTAGGAGGTGAGATGGCCAGAAGTAAATGAAAAGGATCTGTGGGTCTATAAGTTTGAGAGTTTTATTGGTATGTTTCTTAAAATATTTTTATAATTGTTTAACTTCATAAAACATTGTAGTTCACTGAAAATAAATAAAACAATTATATAAAGAAAAAACTGATAGTTGGCCCATTATGACCCCGCCTTATTGAGTTGATATATTGTTTAAGTTGTTACACGTCTTTGTAACTTGCTTCGTGTCTTTATCTATACATCAAAGACGATAGTATCACTCACGGATGTTTTGTGAGATTTCAATAAATTGATACGTGGGATGAACTTATAACAGTGTCTCTCCAGATCACTGTGTCTTTCTACTGATTTTAATTATCTACTATATTATTCTTTTACTCACTTGCCCCATATTAGTTTGTTATGAGTATCACTTCATGTCCTTATACATAGAACTATCTCATTCTTTCAAAATCTGCTTTCTATTTCAAAATAGGAATATGCTATCATTATCATTCCCCTTCTAAAGGGTAACTACTTTATGGCCATTACTAGACACCACAAACGAAATTCTGCAATAAATACTCTTGTTCATATGCCCTTCAGTATTACTAGATATGGGATTGACAGGACAAGGGACCCATGTATTTAAAATTTCGATAAACACAGTAGAACTTCTGTAAGTTGTCCACCCAAGAGACTGTAACAAACTGGTCAACATACAGAGGAGTCACATAAAGAACTAGGTCTATTAGACTGGTACATACATATGGTGCATGTCAAGTCTCTGAAAATTGGATCAACTTAAGGAGGTGGTAAATGTAGGGAGGTGGTCAATGGTGGATGTTCCACTGTATTATCAATTGCCATTTATTTATGTGTGTATCTGTTTATTTGTTTATTTATTTATAGACAGCGTCTCACTCCGTCACCCTGGGTAGAGAGTACCATGGCATCATAGCTCACCAAACCTCAAACTCTCAGATTTGAGTGATCTTCTTGCTTCAGCCTCCCAACTAGCTAGGGACTACAGGCACCCCCCACAACATCCGGCTAATTCTTCTCTTTTTAGTAAAGATGGGGTCTCACTCTTGCTCAGGCTGGTCTTGAACTCTTGAGCTCAGTCCATCTACCCCCCCTTAAACTCCCAGAGTGCTATGAGGCATGTGCCACTGCACCCAGTCTCATCAATTGCCTTTTCAAGAAGTTGAATTTATTTATACTTCTCTTAATATTATCTGAGAATTTCCTTCTCCTCAGACTTTTGCCAGCATGGATGGAGGTGATTTTGTTTTGTGGTGATCTTTGTTTTCTGTACAGTGTGTTACTTCTGAGTACTGTACACCCTGTGGGTGTGTGTAGTTTTCTTCTGACTCTACTGTTTAAGAATCCTCTCAACTGTTTTGTTTTCTCCTTTGTCCTACACCCAGTACTTAAGCATTGTGCTGCCCTTTTACTGGCCAACAGTCCATCTCCCCAGCACTCTCTGCTACATCGCTTTCAGCCATCCACACATCTAAGGAGCAAATTGCAGCTGTGCTGGTAGGAGCGTATTTATAGAGCTGCTCTATCTAGTTCCCCGTGGAAACCACTTTAGTTTTAACTAGGTGACCTGTTGTGCAGCTGTGACTATAAGGTGGAAGCTGTCCAAGTTTCAATTCTTTTCTTCCTCTCTGTTGGGCTAAAGCTAAAGTCCTGTGGGATTTAATAAATGTTTTCACTTTGGGGCAGGCAAACTGGTGAGGTAGCAGATGGAGCTGATGTCTAACTACCTATTATGATTATCTGGTGCCCTAAATACTTCTTGCATGGATCTGCCACAGTGTTAAACATTCTCTCCTTACGACTTCGTTTTAGGAAACATGTAAGAAACGGTGCCTTTATTTTAACCCTTTGCCCTATTTTTAATTTTTTTTTTATTGCTGGGGATTCCTATTTTTAATTTTTAACTTTTATTTTTATAAATTTAGGGGATACAAGGGCAGTTTTGTTACATGGATATATTGCATAGTGATAAAGTCTGGGCTTTTGGAGTACCCAAGAGGTAATATTTTATCTTCTCCCACCGTCCCACCTTTTGGAGTTTCTAATGTCTGCTATTCCACTCTGTATCCCCATGCATACCCACCTTTTAGTTCTCACTTACAGGTGAGCAGATACGGTATTTGACTTTCTATTTATGAGTTATTTAACTGAAGGTAATGGCCTCCAATTCCATCCATGTTACTTGAAGAGACAAGAATTTGTTCTTTTGTATGAGTGAGTTACGTTCCATGATGTGTGTGTATGTGTACATATGTGTACACACAGCATTATCTTTAATCGTGTATTGATACACGTTTAGGTTGATTTCATAATGTAGCTATTGTCAACAGTGCTGTGATAAACACGAGCAGCTATTTCATTTATATAGTGATTGCTTTTCCTTTGGGTAGTTACGGAGTAGTAAGAAATTTAGATTGACTGGCGGTTCTATTTTTAGTTCTTTGAGAAATCTCCATACTTTTTTTCATAGAGATTATACAAATTTACATGCCCATCAACAGTATAAAAGTGTTCCCCTTTTCCCCACATCCTCATAGCATCTGCTGTTTTTGACTTTTTAATAATAGCCACTTTGGCTGGTGGGAGACGGTAGCCCCTTGTGGCTTTCCTGGGCGTTTCTCTGATGAGTAATGATGGGCAGCATTTTTTATACGTTCGTTGGCTGCTTGTATGTCTGCTTTTAAAAAATGTCTGTTCATGTCCTTTGCCCATTTTCAGTGGTGTTATTTTGGAGTTTTCTTGTTGTGTTGTTTGCCCTTTTTTGTAGATTCTCTGCCGGGGGCATAGTTTGGACATCTTTTCTGCCATCCTGTAGCCTTTCTGTATAATTTGAAGCCAGGTAATGTGATGCCTCTGGTTTGTTCTTTTTGCTTAGGTTTGCTCTTATTCAGTTTCATTTTTTGATTCTGTGTGAATTTTAGGATGGATTTGTCTAATTCTGTGAAAAATGATGTTGGTGATTTTTTTTTTTTTTTAAAGACAGAGTCTCACTGTGTTGCCCCAGGCTAGCGTGCCATGGCATCAGCCTAGCTCACAGCAGCCTCAAACTCCTGCCTTTTTTTTTTTTAACTTCTTTTAATGTTTTTCTTTAGTTCTTTGAGCATATTTAAAATAGTAGCTTTGAAACCTTTGTCTGCTAAGTCCACTATCTGGGCCATTTCAAAGGAATTTTCTATTCCTTTTTTCTTTTTTCTTGTGCATAGATCACCTTCTCCTGTTTCTTTAAATGCCTCAAAATATTTTGTTGTGACCTGGATATATTAGGTAATACATTGTAGCAAGTGACTGAGTAACTCTCTCCCTAAAAGTTTTTTCTCTTTGTTTGGTCATTTGTTTAGTGACCAGACTGAGCTAATTCCATAAAGTTTATTTCCCAAACTGTGGCATCTTCTGATGTCCCTTATTTATATCCAATCCACCTGCCTGTTTTTATCAAATTTTAGCCTGGCAATGTTAAGGTAACCCCTGGCTACCTTGCTTACTTACTGGTTAAATATCGTGTTTAAGCCTCATTATTGAGTTAGATTTTAACTCTTTACATTGCATGTGTGAGTGATGTGAAGGCTGTTATCACAGTTCCTGAAATGTGCAGTTTTGTTTTGGTTTGCCCTGCCCCACATTTAGCCAGCGATTAGGAGCTTGAAGTTTCCTTCTCTGCCTGCTTCTGAAAGGGCACAGCCGTGCCTGTGCACACAGTCTTCCAAACCTCCAGTGGTGACTGTAATATTTTTACATCTGGCTTCCATGGAGTTTTCCCTGGATCAAAGGAACATATTATTCTTTCAGTGTTGTCAGAAGGCTGCATTTAAGCCTTTTGTGGCCTGAGGTTTCAGCCTTGGTTAATGTGTCTGAGTGAAGCTTTGGAAATGCTTTAGATTCTGTCCCAGGCTTTTCTCTGATTGCTCCTGACTGGGTGTTTCCTGGCAGATTGTGACCCCCAGAGTTGACTGCGATCTCAGGAGGGGTCTTCCTGACTGCACCTGTTCTCTCGTTTCTCTCTATTAACCTCCTGAATGCTTTGGCATTTTGCTTGTGTAGGAGCGACCAGCCTCTTCATCATCACTCTCCACCCAAATCTGCATTGTGTCTGACCCCACTCTCAGGCATGGAGTTCTCTACACCACATAAATTCAGCTTGCTCAGGCAGATCTATGGGGCTCTTCCCAGAGTGACACCCCCTCTCTGAGTGGGTAATGGCGGTAGAAGTGGCAGCCTCCCCTCTGTCCGGCTAGCCCATCCTGACAAGCAGCCACCACCATCTTGGCATGGCAGGTGTGGAGCCCTGTGGCCCAGGTGTTCTCAGCCTGCTGCAGATAGAGTAGAACTTCCTCCCTACAAGATGGAACATGGTGGGAGAGGATAGACCAAGTTCTCTCGGTTATGTTTACCTAGAATTATGCTTCTGCAACAGGGCTCTGGGAAGTAGTGGAGATGAGAATCAATGGCAGCCTGACCCTCCCCGAGGGAAACAAAATCCTGAAATTGGGATCTGTAAATTCAGGTTATCCCCATCTTCTGGAATATACAACTTAGGATAAACCTTCTACTACTCAGAGCTTGTAAGGTGAGAGCATGTAATGGGGTAGGTCATGGCTCAAATGCTGTAGATTCGCTGTTCTTACCAGAATTCAGTAGATTTTTCTTGAATAAAGTTTTCTCCATTTGGTATATGCAACTAACTATGATCGACACTTTAATGATTGTTTTGAATAATTTCAATCAGTTACATTATTGTTTTGGTGGAGAGAAAGTCTGGTTATCTTTTATCATTCTAGGAGTCCTGTCTACTATATTATTTATTTTTTAGAGACAGAGACTCACTTTGTCACCCTCAGTAGAGTGCCATGGTGTCACAACTCACAGCAACTTCCAGCTCTTGGGCTTAGCTGATTCTCTTCCCTCAGCCTCCTGAGTAGCTGAGACTACGGGCACCCGCCACAATACCCGGCTCTTTTTTTGGTGCAGTTTGGGCGAGGCCGGGTTCGAACCCACCACCCTGGGATATGGGGCTGGCGCCCTGCTCAATGAGCCACAGGTACTGCCCTGTATCATTTATTTTTATGCTTTCACAAAGAGACACTCTCTTCCTCCATACAGTCCAGTAATTTTACTAGCAACATACTGATGTCCATCCTGGATTGATATTCTGTCTGATCTCCATAGTATGTTCTTTCAAAATGTAATTTCTATATGTATGTGTACATATATATAAACATAGTTTTGAAAAATATACTATATGTAATGAACTATGCTGATATGTGTAATACTATGCATTATGAATAATACTGATATATCTAATATATTGCTATACATCATTTAAACTATGTTATAGCATATGCTATCCATTTTGTAATGGATAGTATCACATGCCTTATTTATAGTACACGCAGTTTTACGTCACATAGGTTACATATTACATACATACACTAATATATGGTACAATTGCATTTTGGGCGCTGTTGGCATTTGCTCTTTGCCTCACTTGTCTTCTTCAAGATCTCCTATTCTCTGTATTTTAATTTTTTTGGAGGGGGTCTACTTTTGCTATTTGGCTGTCACTTTCTCCAGGAAGCTTTTGATCTTTTAACTTTTTTATTTTCAAAATTATCCCCTTTTACCTTTTATTCCCGTTAAGACATCTCTTTTATGTTTATGTTCTCTTGTGTCTCTTCTAGTTGCGTCTTCATATCTTAAATTATTTATCCTATTAGTTATGATTCTTTTATAAACACTGTCATCTAAATCCTGACTCTTTTCTAATTCCAATTTATGTTATTCTTCAGTGTTTTGTATCAATACTTCATGTGTTTGCATGCGTTCTGAAGCTGTGGATTGCAGTTTTAATCTCCTTTGTGTGCGTGTCATCCTGGCAGGAATTCATTGTCGTGCTGTTATTCTCGTCCTTTTCTCTCATGTCCTCATTATATCTTTGTATGGAAATTGCTATTCTGTCACCCAGTCCTTCTTTTCTTCTGATATCTTTGTATAGAATTTGAACTTAACAGTTTCATGTTGTTAATTTACATGTGATTATCTTTCCAGAACTTTTAGAATGAGGTAGGGTTCAGGATTTTTTTTTTTTTTAATTGCACAGAATTTCCCCTTCTGTTGTTTTGGTATAATGTTCAAAAACATAGTTGCTTGCTTGCTTTCTGAGATTTCCTTGCTATGTTCCCCTTCCTCATTTTGGCCTAGACCTTCTTTTTCTTTCCTTATATTCTTCCTATCTTGTTCGATGTTTCTTTTGCTTGTAGCTGTTTTTTCTCAATACGTGGCCCCATCTTAGAAAAGAGTTCTGGTAGGTCAACACTGAAGGATTGTGGGGCTGGACTGCTCTAACCCACTTGGCTTAGAATTGAGGTGGGGATGGTGATGGCCCAGTTTCTGTCTCCAGTCCTAAACCGGCTGACTGTGCTTTCCATACACATCCGTTAGTTTGACAGCTGTCCTATTCTCAGTCAAGTACAAGTAGTTGTACTTTGTTACTTTTTCTTCTTTCCACCCAGCTGCCATTATGATAGAGGTCTTCTAGCTCTAGGTGGCTTGTTCCCCTCTGCTTGCATTTTAGTACTTGTGTAGATGCCTTGTCATCTAATTTTATCATAAATGCCATTGGTGGGTTTTGCTTTTGCTACTTGGTTGATGATTTTATGTGGGTATTTGAAGTGATTATACCCAATGCTGCCTCCTCTGCCATCTCGCCCAAATCTTTCTGAGGGATCTTTTAAAAATGCAAATCTAAATATGACACTTTGAAGGTTTAAAAGTAATGATTTTGCATTTTTTATTAGCTTTAAATACAGTCCATGCTTCGTATAACCGTTCAGAAGAGTGATACCTAAACTTCATTCTCTATGGGAACTACCGGGGTGTTTTTAGCAATTCTGATGCTCATATTATGCACTAGACCTATTAAATTAGAAACTTTGAGAGGAGGGAGGACCAGGCATCAGCATTTTTAAAGCTCCCCAGGTAAGTTCAGTATTTGAGAACCAGTGACTAGAAGGCCCTTTACATTGGAATCTAGCTCTGATCTGCTTCTCCAGCTCTATTTTGACATCCTCTAGCAAGCAGAATAGTTCATGCTTCAGTCATATCAAACTACCTATGGTTACTAAAATTCACTACCCTTTGGATGCCATGGTCTCTTTGCAAATTCTGTTTATTCTTTCTGCCTAGAATAGCCCCTTCTCCCCAGAATGAGTATTTACCTGATAACGACCATGTGACTTGTAGATGGCAGGTCTAAAGATTCTTACAACTATCTGTTTTTAACATAAGGCAAGGAGAATGGCCAATTCATTATAATTTAGATTTTCTTTCTTTGTACGGGGCTGGTGTTGAACCCTACCTGTACAAACCATTTCCTGCTTGGAGGTGAGTCTTCAGCTCCCTCTAGTTATTTCTGTGAATTCCTGAAGATGATGTTTTGGTCTTTAGAGAGTTTATTGAGAAGAATGAGTTAGTGACCAGGACCTGTACAGGGTGTTTACTTCTCTGGGTGATGATTTATATTCATAACACTGAGGCTGAAGCTGGAAATTAGACCTGCCACTTTAAAATATGCTTGGCCTGGCTCTGGTATTGTGAGGAGTGGATTCTTATCAGCAGTTGCATTAAAACAGCATCAGAGACAAGAGCAAGCATATTTTTTAAATGACAGCTCTTCCTGTTTTAGATTAAATCATGACTCCAAAGGCTAAGCCCTGGATTAAAGATTTTGATTTGTCTCCGTATTCTCTTAATCAAATCTCCTCTTCTTAATGTTCCACCCCTAGGAAAAATGAGAAACCACTTCTTCCTAATGGCTTTTATTGTATCACATTTGGGTCCCAATAGATGCCAAGCAACTCATCTTGGTTTGAAATAAGATAAACTTTCAGTACAACCAATGGACCACCACGATGCTGCTAAAAATAACGTCATAGATTCATCTTTACAGTTATGGAAAGATGATGATATAAAGTCTGGAGGAATTCACACAAAAATCATAAAATGGTTACCTCTTTGTGATAGAATTAAAGGCTGTTTTGAGTTTTTTCAGGGCTCTTATCTGACTTTTCTGATTTTCTTACAATTTGTATCTATATATATACATTGAAAGATGTTAAATGTAGTCAGACACTGTTTCTCTAAGACAGCAGAAGTTGCATTTTTCAAGATGTAGTAATATATTTAACCAAACAAGTGAAAGATTTTACACTTAAACTTACAAGACACTGATGAAAGAAATGAAGGCGACACAAACGGTGGCCATGGACTGGAAAACGCAGTGTTGTTACAATGTCCATACGGCCCAGAGCTTTCTCTAGATTCACCTTATCCTCATCAAAATCCCAAAGGCGTTATATTTATAGAAGCATTCATAGCTATTTTATTTATAATTACCAAATCTATAAACAATCCAAACAGAAAAAAGTTCTACAATTCATACAAACCCACAAAAGACCCAAAGTAGCTGAAGTGATCTTGTAAAAGAACAAAATTTGAGGCATCATAGTTTATGATTTCAAAATATATTGTAAAGGTACAATAATAAAATAATATGGTACTGGCTTAAGAATGGATCTATAGACCAATGGAAAAGAATTAAGAGCCCAGAAATAGACATATGCACATATGGTCAACTGACTGTGGGCAGCATTGCCAAGAATATATAAGGTGGAAAAAGAGTCTCATCAAGACATGGTGCTAGGAAAACTGGATATCCATATGCAAAAGAATGAAATTACATCCCCCCAAATCCCTTCAACGTAGATTAAAAACTAAGAGGTAAGACCTGAAAGTGTAAGCCTTCTAAGAAGATATAGGAGAAAGCTTTTCGACATTGGTCTTGGCAAAGCTTTCTTAGATATGACATGGACAGCACAGGAAACAAAACCAAAAATAGATAACTGGGATGGCATCAATCTAAGGAGCTTATGCATAGCAAGGGAAACAACCAACAGAGTGAAAAGGCAACCTACAGTATTGGAGATACAATTTGTGAAGCATTATCTGATAAGGGGTTAATATCCAAGATATATAAGAAACTCCTACAACCAAGCAGCAAGAAAATTTATGATCAAATTTTAACATGGGTGAAAGAACTGACCAGATATTTCTCTAAAGAAGACATACACGTAGCCACCAGTTATATCAAAACGTGCTCAACATCAGTAATCATCAGAGAAATGCAAATCAAACCACCGTAAGATATCATCTCATGCCCGTTGGGATGACTTTTATCAAAAGAACGACAGATAATAAACATTGAGATAGCGTAAATAGTTAAATTCATAGAAGCGGAGAACAGAATGGTGGTTATCTGAGAGAGGAGGAATGGGGAATTGTTTCTTAATGGGTGCAAAGTTTCAGTGGTAGAAGGTAAGTTCTAGAAATCTGCAGTAAAATATAGCACATTTAAAATTTATTAAGAGGGTAGATCTCATGTTAAGTGTTCTTAATCAGATAACAATAAACCAACAATGAAACCCCTTGATTGTGGTAATGAGACCACCAGTGTATGGTATATGTCCATACTCATCAAACTGTATTTGTTAAACATGCAGTTCTTCCTGCAAATAAATTATAATTTAATGAATTGCTAAAAATGCGGCACAGCCTCCATAGTCTGCCACCTCAAATTGATCTACTTTTTGCAGACCAGACCCCCACCACATGTATGCAGCAGCACAGCAGGCCTGGTTCCTGACGTTGGCCACCTCTCTATGTTGACCAGTTAGTTACAGCCCGCTGGATGATCAGTTTACAGAGGTTCTACTATGGTCTGTTGAGGAAATTTTAGACTATTACCCTTTATATATTTTTTCTTCTCGACTGCAGTAGCTAAAGAGTCTCTCAGAACAGCTTAACCTACTTCCTTTCACTCCTCAGTTCTGTAGAAATCTCAAGTCAGGATTGCCAATTAAAGGGGAGAACAGATGTTTTTGAAGCAAGGTAGTCAATTACTCCGAAATATTTTTTCCAAACTATTCCTAGGATAGATAGCACAGAA
>NW_003852398.1:31597701-31607660 GCF_000181295.1 Otolemur garnettii | reverse complement strand
ATTAATTATATGATACAGGACAAAGCAGTGCTCTAACTAGGGACTGAAGCACAAGTCTCACTTTTACTTTGGAAGCTCTATTAAAATCAAACTTTAATCATGAATTGTGAAATAGAACACAGGCAGTTAGGAGCTGCTAAAATATTAACACTTCTATTGAAAAAGCAACCCTGGCATTTTATTATACTCATGACCAGCTCTGAGATTTCATAATTAAGTCTTTCGATTTGATTTATTTAGACTCTAAGCAAACTTTCAAAGTGAGTGTGAGGGACTTTGTACTTGGAACATGAATGCACTGTGTTTCCCTAGGCAATTTGGAACTGGTGTTTCATCATTTCAACACTCCGGCTCCGAAGCAGGTATTCTGAGAAAGTTCTCTCGAGCATCCCTACTCATTAACTGTAAGGAGAACCTTAAACATCTTCCTTAGCAGGGTGAATATTCAGGAGGGAGGGAGCTGGGGAAAGATGGTATAAGTAGGAGTGAAACTGTATTAGTCACAGCGTATTACTTTCTCCTGGTCTGTTTTCTTTGGTATACAAATGGGCATTTCTCTGTTCTCTCCTCTGTAAGTCTTTAGCTCTGGTGCTAAATATTTTCTTATTGGTCAAAATGAGTAGACAGATAACCCTACACACACACACACACACACATTAAATATAAAATAAAATATATTCCTTTAACACTGCGAGAGGTACTCTGGTGTTGAGAAATATTTGATCTAGAATAACTCTGTGTTGAATCTGTGGCAGATTTTCAGGACAATCTGGGTTTGAGCAAAATTTAACCCATTTTAAGGAATGGGTTTGGTGAACTCAGGAGGAGAGTGAAACCTAAATGGACACAGAGTCAAAGGAGGTGGTTTGTCCAGGGACACGGTAATGTTTGTTTCTGAAAGAGGGAGGGGAAAAGAGACTATGAATCACACAGAATGTATGTGTGACTAGTATTAATACGGGGGGGGGGGCAGAGGGAAAGAGAGAGGGAGAAGCAGGAGAGGAGAGGGAGAAAGGACAGAAAGAACTCTGTAGAGAAAAGTGGAGTATCTAGGTTTAAAAATATGGGTATTATTTTGGGATGTCCACTCTGAGCATTTGAAAATGACCGGTTGACTTTGGTCATTTGCCAAATCAGCTGCCAAATCTGGACCAAAATAGAATAGTCTTTCATCACTGTGAAGATAGAGCATAAAGGCTGAGAGAAAGAAAACAAGAAAGAAACAGCACACTGAGAGTACAGGGAGGCCTCCCGGGCCTCTGTGTGTGCTGACAAGAGTGGAGAGTCAGCCTTCTTTCCTTTGAAGTCCTGGGTGCTGGGCAGCCTGTTGTTTGGGAGGCCTTCAGGCTCCCTCCACATCTCGCACTCGCCACTCCTGATAGAGAGAAGTCGGCTGGGAAAAGTCATTCATTCTGTGCTGCCACAGCTCCGTGACAGTAGAAGGGTGCCTGGGACAAAGTGAAGAATGTATCTGAAGTGTACAGAGCAGGAGTTTGGTCCCATGAAGGCCTTTCTTCCTGAAGACAGAGCTGTCTGCAACATCTCTTGTGAAATTTTTATTCTGAGATAGCTCTATCTACATTGACACCTACTCCATGGTAAAAAGTCCAAATCTCTAAGACAGAATCATGGCATTCATTTGTGTCAGTGTAGAGATGAATAAACACCTGATCAGCCCTACAGAGGCATCAAGGACAGGGACTTCTCCAGTCCTAGTTTTAGCGGAGTTATCAGGTGAGGTCTAGGTAGTCTGCAACCTTGGAACTGAGTTCTGGGTGAGTGAGTTGTAGGATTAGATGTTCTAGTAGTGTTTGTCTTGACAGCAAAGCCCCAGCATTTGATGCTCATCTTCCTCCTCTCGGAGGTGGCACCCTGGCCCCAGTACCCCTTGCTGCCTCTGACATATTAGGACATATTAGTCTCCTGCTGAAGTCACCCAGCCGGCCTTCTTTGTCTAGTTTTTTATAGGAAAGTCTGCGTGACGAAATACTTTAACAGAAGTGATAAGGGGAGTTAGTGTCAGAAGCCCTTCATTTGAGTCCATATTAGCTGTAGGACCTCAGGAAAGCTCCTTAGTTAATCTCAATTGATTAATTTGGCAAATGGAAGAAAAAGTCATTTATCTCCCAGGATAAAACATAAAATGTCATCTTAGCTATCTAAAATCTGCTAATAAACTAGTAGTAATTGAGTTAATTGTTATTATTTTCATCCTGGTACGATTTGTGACTCACTAGCAAAAGAAGCCCTTTTTTGGTAGAGAAGAGGGAAGCCTCTGTCAAATTCTAGTATCACTCCTTGTGGTAGCTGCCTGGTCTACTGGCTTTAGGCTGCCCTTAATCCGAGACTGAGATTGAAATGATGAACTAACCCTTTCTAAGATTTAATTTCTCTAAGGCCTCAGAGGTGGCCCCCTTCAACTCCACGGTGACCTCATGCACAGAATATGACAGCATTAAAAGTGAGCTCAGTCGAGGTCAGGAAATGTAAAGGATGGGGACAAAACAAGGGATGGAATGAAGGGGGATCGACCGCCCAGATTTGTGTTGATGAGAAAGTTGACACAGCATTGTTCTAACTCTTGTTCTTGCCCTCTTGGACAAATCAAGTTAATCAATGGACTCTAAATACGTGGAAGGGTGTGACGACTCTGTGGTTATCTCAAATCCTTATATTAGGCCTTATTTTGCTGCATAGCTCAGAATTCAGGCAGCTGTCCATCCAAGCAATCTTTCGCCCTTTTATTTGGGTAACTACTTTATGCACGACCTTCCATAGCTTTCATGAAATCAAACATTCATAGAACCAGAAACATCCACATCAACTTGATATTTGTTTCGCCACATGGACAGGGTGCAAACCAACTGTGTGTTTTCTAGGGGACTATTTGCTTGTCATTACTAACACGACTCTATTTTCTGTCCCTGACAATATGGACAGAATGTTGATTCTTCTTACAGCCAACTTTTTCAGCAGGTGCTCAAATTATGAATGGGCTACATTTCTGCAATTATAGCAACATCAAACTTGGAAGATATTTTCTCATAGACACAATGCGAAAGTTTGAGGGTAAGTTTGTACTTAGAGCAAGATTTTTCCTGTCATCACAGTTTCTGTGGTAAGACTTGGGATGTGTACAGAAGCTCCTTCCTTTAAGAAAGCATTAGGCTGGATGTCACATTAGCCTTGGTGGAGAGATGATTTAGTGACAAATAAATGAACAAACTATAAACCAAGAAAAACAACAGGCTTGAATTTTCAAGACAACAAAAATGTAGAGGCCAGCCAAGAGGGGACTGTGCTGCCCCTTTGTTATAGACTCCAGTGCTATCATAACATATTCTGAAGTTACCACATTCTGAGGTCACCACAGCAGGTTCAACCTGCTTGAGAATTCTTCCTTTGTCTTTTCAAATGCTGAGATAACCTGGAGCTACACCCTATCCTCTCAGGCCCATCCTGGGCCTCTGCAGGGGTCATGTGTTCTCATCCTATTTCATAGTCACTCCTGGGCAGGTGTGACTGCATCTGGTATCTGCATGGAGCCTCATTACCTCCCTGGGGGGCAGGGTTAGTGGCCAGTTCTTCTCTCCCTGCTCTTCAGGAGCACATGACATGGCAAACAGATGAAACTTCAGGGTTTATTTCGCATGCAAACTTGTTTAATGCGTTGGCCATTTCTTTTCTTTAAATTGTCTGAGATTCGTCATTCTGAGAAAGCTTTGTACATATCTCAAAAACACTAGGTAAAAGTTATTATGTTTAGCCAAGAAAGGAGCAAGTGTCGTTAAATATGTAGTACTATTTGGTAGAAATTTAGAACTGCAAAAGGCTATCTGACCTGAGCTTTCCTGGAACCCAGAATAGCATGATAGAGAGGTAGTAGCCAACCCCGGGGCCATACATTGATTCAGTGATAATGTATTTTTGAGTTGGTATCTACATGTGAAGACATTCTTCTGGGCACTGAGGATACAGAAGTAAACAAAAGAGGCAAACAAGATTCTGGTTTCTTGGCGTTTACATTCTAGAGCGCACCAGGGATCTTAAGCTTTGAGATGGTTGATATGGATGTTGGTGTTTCAGAAGGCCCCAGGAGGTCGCAGGCTCCCTCTGTCTGTGGTCACCCTCCTTCCAGCCTCTCCCTGTGAGTCAGAGCAGCCCCTTCCTCCATATCCCCAACAGGAGTACACTGAGGAGTGTGCACCCCCTGCCGCTGGGGCAGATGGGAGAGAGGCAGTGGGGGAGTCTCACTCAGCCTTCTTTGCCTCCACGTGGCCCTTCCTTCCCAAGCGCTAGACTCCGCTTTCCTTAGCCAGAAACCTTTCTGTACTTAATGAGTCACACAGTGTGGCGTCCCAGCATCATATGACAAGGGGGAGGAACGTTTTCGTAACAGTACCTATTTTTACTACATAAAGCATCCTCTTGCTTTGCTGGAGGTCATGGTGGCAGATAATTTGGGGACCAAGAGAATGTGAGTGGAGAAGTCAAAGACGGAAGTTCAGTGAAGACCTGAGGAATGGAGTTAGGTGTAAGGCTGTGGGGCAAGGCCCAGTTCCTGTGTTCCCACTGGCTAAGCAGTGAAATGTGGGCAGGATCAGCTGAACCAGAAGTGGGATGAGGAGGGTGGGATTGGAGGATGGGTCGACTCTGATAACTGAGTAGGAGAGCAAGTGATTGCAGCTGTCTGCAAGCTTAGCGGCAGGGCGGAGAGATGTTTTCAGGTAGCTTTGGCAATGCTTAAAGAGGGTTTTTAGGTATTGAGGTGGAGCTTTGACAGCCTATGAGTTTTAAGAAGGGGACTTGTATAAGTTGGCAGTGGGCCGGTGGGAGAACGCTCGAGCTGGCTGCGCTTCTCCAGGAGCGCGGATCTCGGAGCGCTGGGGCCGTCCTGATTCTCCTGCAGCAGCACCACTTAAGTGACCCCTGTGCCCAGCATGTGACATGCTGAGAATGCTAACTGTTAAAATGCCGTCTGATTCGCAGATAGTGAGCCATTCCTGTGTCTCTCACTGTGCCATTTAAAATGGCACCACATTTACACCATCTTCTCCCTGTAGCTGTAAATACCTGATGCCCACACCTCCTCCAACATTAGGGACAGGGATGGACTTTGTAGCTTAGCCCTGCTCTAGGTTCATTTGAAAGGGCTCTTATAATTCACTGTTTTTAAATTCTTCGTATGTTACCTCTCCCCATCAACAGGTGTTACTGTGCTGAAGTTTTGAATAATAGGGATAGCATGAGAGTAGCATACTACTTTTTGACTTTAGCACTAACATTTTAACTTAAAATACATAAAGAAAATATATGCATGCTCTTAAAAAAAACTAACATCAACTCTGAGTGAAAATCCAACCTGTTTCTGAAGTCCCTAAGCCATGTGCTTCTCTTTACTATCCGATGGGGTGACTTTGTCCTTCTCTTCCCTCAACACATACACACGCACACACACGTCCCCAATCTCACTCCCACACTTACACTCACACACGCGCACACAGCCCCAATCTCACTCCCACACTTACACTCACACACGTACACACACGCTCACACAGACACTCACACACTCACATTCTATTGACACACACGTTCACACACTCACACAGGATGTAGCCCACACTTGGACTCATTACAAGCATATTGCAATGCCACATATCACACTTGTACCTAATTTTCTTTCACCTCAGGAAGGTAAATTGGCGTGGCCTCAGGTTCTCAATTCATTTCTTTATGGTGCGATCCAATGACTTCACTGGGGAAATGCCAGGTGGTCATAAAGTTCGTGCACAACGTGAAGTAGTGTGTAATTTAACATTGCACGTGAACTTTGTGGTTACTGTGTATTTTTTTACTGATGACTTCATAGTTGGGTAGATACAGGTTTTGAATTCGTTTTGACAGCACCATCTTTGAGACTATGCCACATAATTTTTCCCCCCAGTGGATATAAGAACAAACAGGCAAACAAACAACAAAAGTCCTTCTGTAATGACTATGAGCATTCGAAAAGATAGAATCTTTGAAATTGTGTCTCCTCTGTATTCTGTCATACCTTATGCTATACAGACTGTTTTTATTCAGGAGTAGTATTTAAAGATCTGAACGGGGGAGGGGGTGCAGAAATATTCTAAATAACATACCCACATAGCCATAGGTAGAAAATTAAGTTTAAGCTTCAAATGAGGTAGCTGAGGAAACAAGTTATATAAGGATAAAATACAAATGTGCAATAGAGAAGCAATGATCATCACTGAACTATATGTACCTAAATATAATTTGTACTTAATGAATTGGTGATCAGATAGCTTAATCAACAGAAAGAGGGTTCATTAATTTTCTTCCTAAAATGACTGGCTGGTCCTTATGTGCGAAATGCTTTGCTCTGCTGTTGAAATTGAAGGTAAGTGAGCATGGTCTCTGATAAGATGGTAGAGGGCTCAGAGTCCATTGTAGGAGCCATGCACGGTGCGATGATGGGCCAGCAAGAGAGATGGGCCCCTCGTGAATGGGGACCGTAAGAGAGGCCACGCACTCAGCCCCTAGGGACAGAGGAGCCAGCTATAACAGGAATCAAGAGAGGGCCTGGAGAAGGTACAGCAGAGCTGACTTTTGACTGATAAGTGACTCCAGGTAAGGGAAGGAGGGGGCATTTTAGGCAGAAGAGACTATCTGAGTGAAGTTAATGAGGTAAGGACCCTAATGATAAAGGCTGAGGAATAATGCAGAGAGTGGAGAGAGAGATAAAGGAGGGAATCAAACATCAGATCAAGAGTCTCTCCTGAACTGGCAAGGAGGTTAATCCACTGCCAGTGAGACAGAAGGGAAGACTGGCTGTAACAATAATAATGCCAATGTTACTAATTCCGACTCAAATACATATGTTTTAATATTATTGTTATTATATTATTATTTTATAAAATATTTTTATGAGCGTTCTCATTTCTCATTCTTGGTAGTAAGAAACTAGAAAGGTGTAAGCAGGGCAATAATATTTTCAACATTAGGGATGAGAAAATTATAGAGATTTGAGGAATGTGGCCAAGGTCATACCCTTTGGTACCAGATCAGGCCTGGGATGCTGGCCTGGTACCTTGACTAGTGCAATGTAGCTGCCCAGTCGTGTAATGGGGGTATATTTTCTTAAGGCCTTATCTGTACCCTGAAATCTAGGCCAGTGAGCTTCTCACACATGGAGTGGTTAGAGTTTCCATCGAAAGACAGTGTAAAATCAGACAAAGCCAAGTGGATTGGTAGGGGGCGAATTTCATATTGTGATACAAATTCATTCTCTTTGTATAAAAATGAATAAGACAAAATCTATAAAACACTCTTATCTTCATAATAACCATAAGAAGAACTGGTAACAGCAATGGCATATATATTTATTGAGTGGTTATCAGAGACCAAGCACCTAGCAGAGAGCATGTGGCATCTGCTTCTCAGGCAGCCTCCGGGGCAGGTGCTACTGCCCCTGCATGACCTGGGGAAGGTGACTTCCCTAACTTGCTCAGGTGACCCAGGGGAGCAGTAGCAGGGAGCGATTCATCCTGGGATTTGTTTCTGACATGACAGCCCAGGCTCTTCCCCACCATGAGGAACCACCTTTCCCGTGTCCTGCTGCTTGGTTTCCACAGCACCTGCCCTGGACCATATGTGAATGGTGGGTATTTAATAAGCCATATGGAGACTGTCTAAACTCTAAGATTTCTGTTGCAGAGACTGCTGTTCTGTGGATAAAGGAACCCCATCCTAGAATGTTTACTAACTACTCCTTGGTCCTGCTGTTTAAAAAAAGGAAAAAAAGAAAAAAGCCAAATGTCTGAGACTGAATGAAACTTCGTTTCCCGTTTGCTTATTCATTCAGCTTCCGGGGCTGGACCATACAAGGGCTTCCCTTGAATGACAACCCTAGTGCACAAAGAAAAGGAATGATAAAAAGTTGAACATGCTGAAAACCTGGTAGTTTTTAATAGTGTTCGAACTTCAGTTTTGCCTCCCGTTCCCAAGAACCCATCAGGGTACAAGGCTGTCTTCTTGCATTTCAATGTGTTTGCAGCTATTTTTTTCTCTCCCTGTTGTAGAGGGAGCACAATCAGGTATTAAGCTGTGACAGGATGATGGAAATGAGAAAGGGAAGACGGCACATGGGAAGGCAGTAATTAACCAGAATGCATATTTATCATAGTCTGTCATTGTTTACAAACAATATAATGATTCCTGATTGTAGAATTAAACTCCAGGCTCTAGTTTGTGAAGTCAATCAAACAACCCCAGCAGGTGCAGATCAGCAGAAGGACTAACCAAGTAAGTTCTGTATACAGGATACACAGGAGCTGGAGGCAGGGGGAGCATCTCCTCCTGACAAACAGATCTTTGTTGAAGATTTGAACAGTTTATTGGCATGGCTACTCCGTGAGCTTCACGTTCCTCGTCTATAAAACAGGAGTAAGGAAATCTATGTCAGAAAGTGCACTTTCGCTATCTTCACTTCTGGAAGTCACCAACATGTCTTGCCTGGACACTTGTGATGGCCTCCCTCATGGGCCTCCCCACTTTCATTCTTGCTCACCTATAATCTATTCTCTAGAGAACAGCCAGGGTAAGATTGTAATAAACACAAGTTAAATCATGTAATTCCCTGGATAAATCCATCCTTGTCATGGCCCTTGTTTAAAACTCTAACTCCTGCCAGTGGCCTTTGAGGCTCTATATGCCTCAGTTCCCGTCTTCCTCTCCAATCTCATCTCCTACCTTTCCTCCTTTCTCACCACATTCACTCCAAGCAGGTCTTCTTTGCATTCCTCACATATGCCATCTTATTGCTACCACAGGACCTTTGCACCTGCTGTTCCTTTTGCCTATAATGCCTTCTACATGATCTTCATAGGTTGGCTTTTTTATGAAAATCAGTCCTTGCTAAAATGACAGCTTGTCTGGAGATGTCATCTGAATTCCCTATCCATTGGCAAATAATCCTCTCACCTCAACTTACTTCACTATTTCATCCTGTTTTATTTTCTTTGCACCCCTCATACTATCTGCAACTTTATTATCTTTTGCTTGTGGATTGTTTATCTTTCTTATGGGGATATAATTTTCCTGTGTACCCATTCCCTAGAGAGTGTCTAGCAGCGAGCAGTCAAATATTAGTTGAGTGCTGAGTGAATGAATGTGAGGATTAAGTGAAGTGCAATGAACAGAAATGGTTTTACAATCTATTAAGTGTTATACAAATTCTTGGTGCCATAATTTCTCATCTTCTGTTAAGTCTCAAATCTTTGTCAATGTGGCAAATCTGTGTAAAGGGGCCATAATTTTCAACCAGAAACTCTCTTTTAAATGTAAATTTACTTTCCAGGAACTTATAACTTATGGTCTAATGAAAGTCAAAATTAGTACAAGAGGAGAAATAAATTTCTTAGAACAGTGTAAGATACTCTGCTTTTATTTTGCTGCAATTTTCTGTTTTGCACCGTGCTGCTCTATATAACTATACGAATGCATGCACATCACTCACAATTGTTGAAACAAAGGGATCTTTATGCAATTACAAGAGAAGCATGAGAAAAGGGAATTTCAAATACTATTTACAAGAAAAGAGATCAGAATTAACCAGCGTGGATGTTCTACAGACCCACAACAATCCCCAAGCTGAACTAATACCTTCATCCTCACACCCAGCAGCCTCTTCCTTTTCCCAGGTTGCCTGCATAGAGATTGAAAGTGCCATGCACCAGATGCCAAGCCACAAACCTCTGGGAACCAACACCCTGGGCTATCGTTTCCTCTCATCTAGATTATTTTAACAACCTCCTAACTGGTTCCTGACCCTCTAGCCACTCTTACAGCCGTGCATCTCCACCCCCTCTAAACACAGCAATGCTCTGGTCACCCTCTAGTGGCTTCCCCTGTCTCCCTGAACAAAGGGCCCCTGGTGCTCTGGCTCTACTTGTCTC
>NW_003852398.1:31596770-31597514 GCF_000181295.1 Otolemur garnettii | reverse complement strand
CCTGACTCTGCTTCATCCAGGGAGACTGTCAGAGCTTCTTCTACTCCCCAAAGTCATATTGGATACCCAAGTATTGTAATCTTAGGAATTATACTTAATTTTCCTAGAATACTGCTCCTGTTCCCATCACTTATTCTCCAAATTCTACTTGAGAATTGATGGTGCTGCCCTGGCCTACCCTTGCCTTTGTTTTCCCGGCATTTCTCCTCTGTCTTTTTCCTTCCGTTGCCACTTTCTTCTCGTTTCCTTTGCCCACTCACATTTGCTCTTTTACTTCTTAATCTAGTGCTGGTACTTTTATTTACATTGTTTTGGTCTCTACATTGTCATTGCCCCCCTATTCTCTTCATGCCTTTTTCTCTATGTCCCTTTTTCTCTGAGCGCCTTCACTTTGGGCCACAGCCATCAATTACAGTTTCTAAACTGAATAATATTTGCCAACTCTTCAATCTAAAGAAAATCTTGCATAACTTGGGGTTTTCAACTAAAATTGACCTTTACTTTCTCTTTCAAGGATACTCATTGTCCTTCAAGTCATTGTGGTCTGATGAGAAAAAGGAAACTCTGTTCAAGATGGGAGAGATGTACAGAGAAAAGTCCGGTCATTAGAGCTATTCTCTTTTTAGAATCCTTCTTTTTTTTTGTAAATCTCTTTCCCATCAATTTTCCAAATGTCGGCAACTGAGAGTACGTTACCAAAGGTCTAGTCATAAATGAAGAGAGGAGGATATATTTAAAAAATAG
>NW_003852398.1:31574958-31596750 GCF_000181295.1 Otolemur garnettii | reverse complement strand
GATCATGCCATTTGTGTTCTGGCCAGTCTGATATGGAGGTTATTAGTGCTAATTTACGTTTGCAGCGTGCCTTTGCTTTTATTGCTCCTTGGATGCATCTGTAAACCACTTGAAAGGCAGTTGTAAGAGGAGAAGAATCCCTATATTAATGGATTTGTGAATCAATGGCATTTGCTAAATATGATCAATGTATGCAAATGGAACACTCCTTTGGTAGAAAGCCCAGGGTGAGTGTACAGAGTAAATATATTCATTCGGTAATACGGAAGTGGGTTTGAGGTCGACTGTCTATTGAAAGAAATGAAGAAGAAATAAAGGATTATCTATATAGTTATCTTCATGGAATTTGGCTTTTAGAAGCTCGCACACTGATTAATATTAACCTCACAAATTTAGATATCAAAAGCAAACAATTACCTTTTAAAAGCCTACCATTCAATGGGCATTGACTGTTTTCTAAGCACTGTGATTATGCTGTGGACAAATTATATCATTCAATTCTCGTCCTCCTACCAGAGACGTATTATTTCCACCATTTTTCAATTAAGAAACTGCAAGTGGCCAGTGGAGCTGTGGTCCATTCCTGTTTTTTCATTCAAAGCCCAAACCCTGAACTGCTGGTCTTTACTGCCTGCTGACCTAAGGATATTGTGGATTCAGCCAGCCAGAGTCTGCATCAGAGCACTCTCTCTTAAAGACTTTGTGTTAGTTGTTTAACCTCTCTATGCCTTCGTTTGTTTTGCATTTCTGAGAAAATGTGACTGACAGTGGTGCCTAAATCATGAGGATGTTGTAAATCTCCAATGAGCTTCTCCAAGGAAAGTGCTCAGAATAACACCTAGCATATAGTAGGCATTAGATTTAATCTTACCCATTATTATTGTTACGTAATATTAATATAGGCTATAGCTATAATATATATAGGCATAATATATATAGTTATATATATATAAATATTAAATATATATATAGTTATATTATATAATATAATATAGGCATAATCTTTAGTTAGCTTCACCTTTGTCCCATTATGGAATCCCAATTAAGAGAACAGAAAGTAATTAGTTAATTAACTGGTTAATTAGCAAAGGTACATGTTTTGGCAGAACTGCTAAATTCTGTAAGTCTCTCTGTTCCATTATCATCTGAAGATAGATAGCCTGGTGAAAATGAAAGCGATATGTTCTTTCCATTTCATGAAAATTGAAAGGATAACTTGATTTCCTTCATCTTCTTTCACTGGACTTCTTTTAGAACTTATAAATGGAGTGGTTGGATCTTTGCCTGATAGGCTCTTGTCAGAAAGGCAGCGTTTCACTGGAGCATCACAATGTAGTGATGGAACAGGCATTAGTCCTGAAGTTAAAATCTACCAGAAATCAAGTCCTGGTTTGTTCTTTTACTAGATTTGTGACCTATGGGAAAATTAATAACATTTTATGAAATTCAGTTTCCTCACCAATAAGGCAGAATTATTTAAATCAATGGTTCTCAACTAGAGGTGATTTTTGCCCTGCAGGGTACATTTGGGTAGTGTCTGGAGACATTTTTCCTTGCCTTGACTGAGGGAGGTTCTACTGGCCATGAGTGGGTGGAGGCCAGGGAGGCAGCTGCCTGTCTGACAATGCATAGGACAGCCCCTGTGGGAAATCGCTCAGCCCGGGTGTCAGTAGTGCCAAGGTGGAAACCCCCTGACTTAGAGTGTTACTAGAATAAAATTAAATTGTTGTAAAGCACCCGCCAGTCTCACATAGGACATGTGGTGAATGCTCTTGGTTCTCATTGCTCATCAGTCCTGCAAGGGTTTTTGTTTGTTTGTTTGTTTTAATAACTGCAATTGCCCTGCATTGCTTACTCGCCTCACTAACATGAGTTTTCAGGCTTCCTCCACTGTCCAGCCCAAGCATTATGATAAACTAATTCACACTGAGAAGTCTGAGGTTTATTCTTCAGCTAAGGGCACATGCAGTTTAAAGGAAGGCCTTTTACATGTTGGTTACAAGTAAACCTCTATGATAGAATGACAGCCTCCCTGGCACCGAGGGGCTAAGAATTAGACATTGTAGATCCTATTTCTATCTCCCTTCCTTGATTATGAGGATTTAATGAGATGACAGGAGTAAACTGGCATAGCCTAGGTGCTGGATAAATATAGGTCAGCTTTATCACGTAACCCCCTGTCTCCCTGGATATTAGACATGTGGTCACATAGCTGGAATCTTCTTTCTCCAAATTACTCTGTCCTGTGTTTAAATTTATTGTACTCATCAGTGGTGTTTTCCTGAGAACTTTTCTCCTTCTTTTCTCAGACCATATACCAGAGTTTCTCAACCTGTGGGTCGCAACCCCTTTGGAGGTTGAACGACCCTTTCAGAGGGGTCACCTAAATACATCCTGCATGTCAGATATTTACATTACCATTCATAACAATAGCCAAATTACAGTTATGAAGTAGTAATGCAAATAATTTTATGTTTGGGGGTCACGACAACATGAAGAACTGTATGAAAGGGTTGTGGCATTGGGAAGGTTGAGAACCACTGCGATAGACTGTTGAGATGTGAAATCCTCTGCAGCTGGGTTTGGTTTGTCTACCACTTGCCCTTGTGGCTCCACATCTTCCCAGCTGCCTCTGGCGTGGTCCCAATTTGGGTCTAGACCAGGAGCCAGCCTCTGGTGCTCACTGTTTTGTCTGTCTTCCTCTCCAGGTTGTGGTTGTTCATTGTAAAATGAAGTATGTTCTGGGTCTTGCACTCTACGATTCTGTCTGCAAACCACAGCTGCGGTCATCTAGGCCTGCCTACAAAGAGCCTGTGCATCGTGTCCTGGTTGGCTACCTCGATGCTACATTTCTCTTGCATTTGAAGTTTTCTGGTCAACCTTGATTCCCTCCAAAGCAGTTTATGACTTATAAATGTTTTAAGACAGTTTTTCTATTTCATCCATGTTTCTTGTAAAATTCACAGGGTTCTCTAGCCCTTGAACAATTGCTAGGGGCTTGTTTGACTTTTGTAACCAGGAGGAAGGATAGAAGTTTAGGCTTGTGTTTGCCAGTAAGGTGTAGACCGTTGTGCTTTTTTTCTCCTTCTGAGGAGGTATCACATACTGGTCTGTTGCTGAATATTCATCAGGCAGCATTAGCAAATATTATATCTAAACTAATGAGCAAAAAGCCTTTTCATGAGCTAATTAAGAGCATGCTTGAAACTCTGCTGATTGCTGTCAAGGCAGCCCTGGTAGGACTGAATAAAGGTGGAGGGAAATAAAACGCCTGATACCTCAGGAAGAGTACCAGTGACACCATCCTTCACTGGGCCATTTTTAGTTACTTCCAACGGGGAAGGGGAAAGGAACTTAAATTTCATGTATAAATATAAAGACAAAAGACCTAAAAGAGCTTGGATTTTTAAGTTGTTCAATTTGTTGATTGCTTTTAGACATTATCAAAAAGCTAGAATCCCGGGGAAAATCATGTCTTAAAGTCAATACTTTAACCCTTTCATGCTATTAATGCTTTTAAATATCTCCCACAGACAGTTTTCATGATTATTGGGTACCGTGTCCATCAAGAAAAGGAGAGCTTTGTATTAAAAAGAAACTGGGTCTGAATTTTTACTGCTTGTCCACTTTAATACTTTGGATGAGGTAGTTAACCAGTCTCAAGTACAGTATCCTCTTCTGTGAAAAGAAAAGAAGAATAGCAGTGGGCAGCGCCTGTGGCTCAAGGAGTAGGGTGCCAGCCCCATACAATGGGAGTGGAGTGTTCAAGCCCGGTCCTGGCTAAAATTGCAAAAAAAAAAAAAAAAAAAAAAAAGGAAGAATAGCACCTGATAGGGTTACGGTGAAGATTAGATTACATTAAATGCTCAGCACAATGATAGGTACATAGGCTGTTCTCAGTTCTCAGTAGGTGATGTCTATCATTATTATTTTGCTGTTTCTGGTTTGAGGGAATGCTGTTACCTGATATTGGAATCACTATACACAATACAGAGCAAAAGAGATTTACTGTATGTCTTGTGAGTGTGAGTCAAATGTGTTAGGACTAATGTAGCAAAAGGGTTAACATTCCAGAGAAGAAGGAGCTCATCTACAGAGTAGTCTAGTGATAGTAATAGTGCCTGCCCTTTAAAGCACTGGCCAACAACTGCGCATAGGTGCTCAGAGGATGAAAAACAGATCTTAAGCAGATATTAAATGTGTTTACATGAATTTGATGTGGTATTCCAGACTCTGATTTTAACACAAAATTAATTCTCACTAGATTAAGCAGAAAGAAAATTGCTTGGCTTGTAGAATTGTGAACCTAGGGATGGGCTCATATACTGCTAGATGTGGGTCTCTGCCTCCCCACTGTTTCTCTGCTTTGACTGCCTCACTTGGCTTCTCTGTCACTGAATGTCCTCTCTACGTGGTATGGAAGATCCTCATTGGCCTCACACACACTGAGCCTGGCAAACTCCCACATCATAGGGCACATGTGACCTCAGTATTGCAGCAAGACAGCCCCAGTGAGGGCTCGGATTCACCCAGTTGGAGTCACACGTCCATCCTGTATCACTCGCTGTGGTCAGGATGTGACAAGTCCTCTGTTCAAACCTGGGCCACGTGTCCTCCTCTGCAGCCAGGCCCTGTACTGCAGTTGGCCGTCCCTTCAGGCCAACCTGGAATAGGGAAGGAAAAGAAGGGCAGACAAGCAAACTCTACAGTTATGTGTACACGTCAGGCTGAGAGACAAAAGACTCCTAGACACTAATTGTGAGGAGTCGTCGGCTTTGGGAGACTTATTCCAGGTTATGAAAAGTTGGCCAAGAAAAATCAAACAGGAAGTTGCTAGAATAAAGAGTAGGAACGGGAGTCAGGAGAGCTGTAGAACTCAAAGTGGCACACAAGTACTTTGGAGCAGGAGTAATCAAGTATGATCTTAGCTGGAAAAAGCTGAGGCTAAGATGAGGACATAAAATGAGGAAGAGAGCAAAACAAGAGGAAAAAGGACTTTGAAATGGAATAAAGGTGTCATCAGGAGACACTTGAAAGAGAAAGGCAGTAAACCCAGGAGTCCAAATTCTGGTTTTCTTGCTTTACACCAACATTGCATTGCTCTAAAACCTAACAGGTAAGGCACCTGAGCGGGGGTGGGAGGAGGACTGTATATCTGACCAATAGCAAATAGAAAAATTACGCAACTAGAGACCGCCAGTTGAATGGCTAAGAAAGTTAATTTTTACTAAAGTTGGCAATGCTTTAAGGATTTTTGTATTAATAAATCACTAAAAGTGATGATCAGTTTATACATACATACACACCCTTTACAAATTCTGGATAGGTCTGTGGATTTTGCCACGATCTATCAGCGTGTTTTTGTCTCATCCATATTAACGACCTTGTGACACGCCTAAATAGGTTCCATTCTAATAACTTCTGCATGTCAGAATTTCCAGTCCTTTGTTGGGGGTGGGAGTAAGGTGGAAGGTTTACTGTCTTACTTTAAACTGAATTTATGTTCTATGTACCTCGTCAGTGCCCTCTCCCATTCCCTTAGCATGCAGACACGCACCGAGCAGCTGCTACTATGCCCCATGACACCCCGACCTGTGTGTGCCCTGGAATGTGCACTAGAATTCAGAAGGAAACAGCTATATCCCCTACATTCTACTGAGGGAAACGGACAGGAAACAAGCCAGGGAACACACCTGTGATTAGGATACACATCATGGCGCTGGTGAAAACGCCGGGAGGGAGGTTAGGACTAGCTCCAACTGGGGTGAGGGATAGACAGGTAAGACCACTTGGGCCAAGTGAAACTGAAGCCAAGTTCTTGAGGATGAGAAGGCATTAAGCAGGTGGGAATTAGGATGCACAGGCCTAGGAAAAATGAAAACAAAACCCTGAGGCGTAAAGGAGGACAGCAGTGCAGGAACTGAAGTGAGGTCCTGGTTTTATTTTTCCACTGCCGAATTCCTCCAGAAACACACATGCTGGAGCAGCTGGAGTGTCTTTGGTTTCACTTGCAACCCTTCCAGGGTCGGTGTGCTGGCTGGTAAGGTGCTGTCTGTGGCCCCAAACCCAGCCCTCTGTACCCTGCGCCTCTGGGGTCTGCCGGCCTGTCCTCTCTTTGGCTCTGTTGCCTTCCTGTGGCATGTCAGTCTGTCAGGAGGGGGCTAAAGGGAGACTGGGAGACAGGAGAAGAAGGACTCCCTGCTTGTCCGAGGCTCCTATTAGCATCTAGCCAACAGTTGGTTCTTTTTTCTTTTTCCTCTTTCAGAGACAGTAGCACCAGTAGGCTACTCAGACATCTGGGTCCCTCCCGCCCAGCACGCTGCTCCTAAGCTTTCAGCTTCTGATAACTGCATCCTCTTGTTTCCCAGACTTAGGTAGCTGCCTCCTGCTCTTTGCCTCTTCCATGTTACCCTTTTGCATTTTCATTCCTCCAATATCTGTCTAAGCAGTTACTTATGTCAAATTCTCCCTGCTAAGATAACTGGTGGGGTGCCTGTTCTCCTGACTGGCTCTGATGGACGCACGGATGGTTTAACCGTCTGCTCTTGCACACTCTTAATGAGAAGCCCCACCTGGCCCCCTGCAAGGCCAAATGTCCACGAGTGAAGAAGGTCAACCACAAGCAAGAAATTCTGATCGTCAAACTTGAAGATGCATTTCTCTCAGAAGCTCCCATAGCCTGCCTCTTCCCAATCTCCTCCATATAATATCTTTTCCAAGGTTAGCAGAATTGTAAAAACATCAATTTGGCCATTATTGACTTTTCAACTGGGATACCAAGAAAGTCTTTCAGCAGCCTCGATAAATTAAATCTGGCCACCTAGCTCCCAGACTGGCAGGCTCCTACATCATTGACAGAAAAGGCAGGGGAAAGCAGTCTTCCCAGCTGTTGCTGTAAATGATGTGCATTGTGCTCAGAGCCATTAGCAGGTGGAGGATTTGAAGTGTGGGTAGATTGCAGAGCTGCCTCTTAAAAATGCATAAGCACTTTGTGAGTTTGCTAAGTCATGTTTCACTCAGCCCAGTTTGAATTTTTCATAGGGGAGACATATTCTGTAGTCTTTCCTGTTTTGCGGCGTCTCTGTGAGTAAGAACTACCACAATTAGGGATATACTGGAAGGGGGGCAGATGCAATCATACAATTTGCTTGATTGGTCTTTAGTTTTTCCAAGTTGCAAAATGCTTGAAGATTTGGAGCTTTCAGGACCTGGACCAACTGAGTTTCCAGCCCCTTCTTATTTAATCCAGAATACAAATTCTTCCCTTTTCTGGATTTCTAGATTTAAGTTTCCTTGATGTGTTTTTAAGCAAATATTTATCCTGAGGGGCTCATCCGTTTGTTCAATTTCATGCACTACCCTCCTTCCTTCCACAAACATCCTCTGGTCACACACTATGCACCACACAAAGTGGGCGCTTTGTGCTTGCCCTTCCCACGCTAGGTAAGATGTTACTGAGTAGGTGTACATTGTCCTAATGCATCCGCCTAGAGCATCACTGTCCTCCCTAATACGATATTCCAGCCAGGCCTAAGAGTTAGTTGTGTACGGCAATTGGTGGAAACATAACAATCATATATAGCATGCTTCTGATTTGTTTTGCTTATGCAGCATAGTGCCAGGTTTGTTGTCAAGCAAATATGTATGAGTGAATGAAATTGTGTGCCACAATGCATGAAATAGCATTTGAATTAATTATCTCATTAATTATCTCATTGACTCTTCTTAAAAGCCTTGTGAAGAAAATACCATTAACTAGCCTTATTTTTCAGATGAGGAAACCAAAGCTCAGAGAGGTGAGATAATTCATCCAGCGTCCCACAGCTGATGAAATGTGGGACCTGACGTCTGCTCTGCCATGTTATCCACTTTCTACAATTTCAGCATACTTATTCAGCTCATGCATTTCTTCATCAAACATTTTTCAAACTTCTATTATGTGCCAGGTACCTAAAATGCTGTAATAGTCAATAAATTCAGCAATAACTTACTGAAAAATAGGGTAGAGTTATTAGTTATTTCACCAGCAACTGGTTAATAATTCCTCCACACACCCCCCAAGGGAAATAGATTTTCTGTTTTTTTTTTTCTTTAATATCAATAAATCTGCCTTTTCATGGAATGAGATTGTTTTCTTTCCACATCTGGCTGATCAATTAGAACTTTTTTTCTCCCTAAATTGAGAGAATTATTTCCGCCATTATTGAAACCTCAGCAAACCAGAAGCAAAAACATGTTGCAATTTGAGGTTTCAAAGCGTTTAGGAGATCGTTATTTGCTGTAATTGGAGGGTTCTAGAATACTTAGAGATATGAAACTGACCTTTCATAGGTATTTCCACACTTTTCAGTATTTGTGGGGACATCGAAGTGGAAAGGAGCTTACATGTGTCACTTCTGTATCCTGATTTAAAACCTCTTTGGTTGTGGTTAAGTTGTCGGGAAGAGGTCGTCCAGCAGACAGAGCTTCCAAAAAAGCAAAAATGGATGGTGTCTTTCCATGTTTGATTATTTTTCATCTTTCACGATAACTCTTCATACAGCACTCTGGATGGACTGTAAAAGCCTCATCTTTTTCTTTGATTTCAATATGACATGTACATTCCAGAAGCTGTCTTGTGAATTATCTTCCCCAAATAGTGAACTATTCTCATAAAATTGTAAAACGTGGTAGTATGAAAGGTTACACTTAAATTAAGTTGTTCAATTTCCTTTAATAGTGATAGTGCCTAGAATAAGTAGAAAGTAATACTTCTATTTGTATGGCAGCTGGAGGATCCCAGCCGACGCTGAAATACGTGATCATCTCAGCAGTTGGGGGGAGGGCGTAGCACGTCAGCGGCTAGGTTCCTGGTGGGGCACGCAGGGAGGGGTCACGCAGTTTTCCACATGAATACATGGAGCTCATCCCTCATAGGAGGGCATGATGGCTTCTGGAGGAGGATCGTGTTTCCTTCTGAAGTCCATTGAGTGGAATTTCCATATTTTGCCAAGTGTAATGTTCTCCTGCATATAATATGCACCCATATTTTCAGCCCAAACTTTCAGGAAAATGACCCTTGAGAAAGTGGCCAGCTGTAACCCAGGAGAGACACATCTGGGGAGGACTAACGCTCCCCTGGTAAATCTGCAGACAGCACTGCCCTCCCGCAGCCACCTGCGTCGTGAAGGCTGCTCCTTCCCTCTCTTTTGGAAGCCTGTCCTTCCTCCTCACCTTGGCGTCTGTGGCCAAGATGGCCACGTATGTGGCTGGTGGATAGGCCTACAGGCAGCCAGGTGGGTCCCTGGGGCCTGTGAGGGCTGCTGATCCACTCCACACAGCTGAGTCTGAGGCCTTGGGCCTTGACCCTTATCCTGCATGGCCACTGACTGCCTTTACAGCCCTGCCACTACCTCTGATTGTGGTGCTCCAGCCTACTCTAGGGATAGGGGCCCTGGATCCTCCCAAGTGGGCACCTGTATGCCTGGCAGGCCCAGGTGGGAGGATTCAGTGGCCCTGGGAGGCTCACTGGACTTCCCTGCTTTTAAGCTGCACTACTCATGTATAATGTACATCCTTAGTTTTCCCTCAATAAAATTGGGCAAAAAAGTATGCATTAGCCATTGCAAAATGTAGTACTTTACTGTGGGGAAGGTAACTCTTGATCACAAAGACATGGGCTTGCTTTTCTGCCGGTTCACTGGGGTTTACAGCCGTAATAGTTTGACATCTGGCTTGAAAGTCATAGGCAGGTCTATCCCATTGTGTGTTTCTTCTCTTTTCTGTCTCTCCTTTTCTTCTTCCATTTTATATGAATGAAATTTAATTTGTTTAAAATTTAATTACATTTTTAATTGATAGATGATAATTGCACAAATTCAGAGATTGAAGGGGGACACACTGATATCTTGATACATGTAATGTTCAGTGACTGGATCAGGGCAATTAGCAGATCCATTATCTCGAATATTTATCATTTCTTTGTGTTGGAGACCTTCAATTGCTGAACTTATGCAAAAGAAGATCAAACTCGATTAGCTCTGGTTTGATGTGATTACTTTTCTCCAGCCCAATGCACTGGAACCATTTCTCAGTTGAGTCAAATGAGTGCAGGGATTGCCACGTTTCAGGAGGTAGAAGATGATTCTGCCTATTGAAGGTGAAAAACGATCCCCTCGAAACCCATGCAGGAAAACAGAAGCCACTTTCTATTGCTGATAGACTCGGTCACCAGCTGGTACATATGGAGCAGTTTCTCTGTTGCATGGAAGATATTCATTTGTCATAGCCTGAGATAACTAGAACATTACTGCTATTATGATTCCTTCTGGCTAATTGGATTGTTGCATTTAATTTAGTGGCTATATAAATAAAATGATTAGTCAGTCACATTTCAAAAATTGGCTTAGAGATACTTCTGGAGTTGGGATTTTCAGTTTTTTTGTTTGTTTGTTTGTTTGTTTTTACTCTGGAAAAGAAAATTAAGAGAAGTTGCTATTAATGTTAAATCATTTACTATGAAAAGGACAAATATTATACAAGAATACAGGACATAACTTTCCTAATAGTTTCCATTCTAATTTCCTTTATTTTGACCACATTAAAAGTGGCAGTATTTTATTTGTAAGAATAAGATATGGTATAAATTAAAACTGAATCTTCCTTAAAACAGGTATAGATGCTACATTATTTTTATCCTTAATATCAGTATCATAAAAGGAATTTGTTTCCCTTTATCTTTTATGGCTTAAGTGCAAAGAACTGTGTGAAGTACCCAGCACATAACATGTAATCAGTAAATAGTGTTAAGCTTCTGTGGCTATTCAGAGGGTGGAAGATTGGATACAGTGACTTATGTTTAGAAAATTGTGCCACGATTGGGGATTTTCCTGGTTCATGGAGCCACTACTGGTGGACCTGAAAAATTGCTCCGTCTCTCAATTGCTGAATTTAGTTATTATGAGACAAGACTTAGGGGGATGGGGGAGAGGGAGTCACACTAGCTTAAAAATAAAAGAGAATTCAGCGCATCACATAACTGGAAGGCCCACAGACAAAAGGAGCTTCAGGTGTGGCTGGACCCATGTACTTTTAGGATATAGTCTTTGGTTGAATTTCTACCTTGTTCCCTGGACTGTTTGCTGTATTATGACAATGGATGTTGCCTACATGAAGGACCTCAGCGTCTAGTAGATGAAGTACATAAAGTAAAAACAAATTATAATATTATGTGATATGTGCATAATAGAGGTAATTACAAAATACAAGCATAAGTCAGAGCAAGAAAAAAGCAAGTACTTCGGAGGGGAGGTGAATGAGAAATTCAGAGGGAAGTTAAAGTTTGAATGTTATTTTGAAGTAGAAGCAGGGATTTTACTGACAAGGAAATTCTATAAAATGGTTAATTAACATGGTTATGGCATTCAGGAGGTCTGTATTCAAATCCCTTCTCCATCACTTACCAATTATACAAAGGGTGGCAAGTTTATTAAACCCTGGAGGAGTTTTGGTTTAATTGTATGGAAATTGAAAGTGGAACAAGTGAGTTTATAGAATTATTATTATTATTATTTTTGAGAAAGAGTCTCAAGCTGTCACCCTGGGTAGAGTGCCATAGCATCACAGCCCACAGCAACCTCCAACTTGGGCTCAAGAGATCCTCTTGCCTCAGTTTTTCTAGTTTTAGTAGAGACAGAGTCTCACTTTTGCTCAGGCTGGTCTTGAACTCATGAGCTCAAGAGATTCACCTGTCTCAGCATCCCAGAGTGCTGGGAGTTTGTAGACTAATGATGCAGACAATCGAGATGATAGTTAAACAGACCTGTGATGGGGCACACACAGTGGCAGCCCCGCCTCCTTTACTGGCTCTCCCACACCCTTCTCCCATAGTACTTGGCTCCTTCTCCCACAGTACTTAGCTACTAGCACTTAGAGCTTCGGATGAAGGTTTAACATCAGCCATGGAAAATTGGCTAGCAGTTATTGAGTGCTTACTGGGTGTCACTTACTGCATTGAGAATTTTAGTTGTCTCATCTAAATCCTCCCTATAACCTTAGGTAGGAGGAAATGATCCTCATTCCATAGAGGAGTCAAGTGAAGTTTTGAAAATTTAAGGAATTGGCCAAGGTAACAAGTTTCAGAAGTGGTGTAGCTGAGTATGCCTGAGTCCCATGCCTATGGGCTTAAGCATTATACTTTGTTTATTCTTATACAGGGTACCAGCACTAATTTCTTCCCTTCCATGGACTTGGCTCTGGGGCACCCATTTTGCAGCCCACTCTGTGTGCCACCCACTTCTTCTGTATTCTGTGATGCTTGTCTGTGTGTGTTCAAGTGCGATGCTGCTTGCTCCTTCACACTGAGCAGCCTGCCATTAACCCCTGGGGTCCTGTGCTTCCTCTGCAGGTGAGCCTTCCAGGTGGTCATCCTCGCACTGTGACTGCTGCTGCAAGAATGGCAAGGGTGACAAAGAAGGGGAGAGCGGCACATCTTGCAATGACCTCTCCACCTCCAGCTGCGACAGCCAGTCCGAGGCCAGCTCTCCCCAGGAGACGGTCATCTGTGGGCCTGTGACGCGTCAGACCAACATCCAGACTCTGGACCGTCCCATCAAGAAGGGCCCGGTCCAGCTGATCCAGCAGTCGGAGATGCGGCGGAAGAGCGATCTGCTCCGGACTCTGACCTCGGGCTCCAGGGAGTCAAACATGAGCAGCAAAAAAAAAGCCGTGAAGGAAAAGCTCTCGATTGAGGAAGAGCTGGAGAAATGCATCCAGGATTTCCTAAAGATCAAAATCCCAGATCGATTCCCTGAGAGAAAACATCCTTGGCAATCTGAACTTTTACGGAAGTATCATCTATAGGGGAGGGGGCGGGGGGCAGGGAGAGAAAAAAGAGTCACAATTTCGAAATAAACCTCCTAAAAGAAATCGTATTTCAAAGGAAGAATCACAACTCATGACAACACATTTGTTAGAACACAATAGTCCGTGGAGACACTACTGCCTACTTTACCTAGCTCACCTTAACATGTCAGTCCACAGGGTAGATTGCTTTCTAGATGTGGAAGTACAAGAAATTCTTTCTTTGTTGTTGTTTGTTTATTTGTTGACTTGGTCCCGTGTGCTAAGTATCTTATATAGCTAATGGGAGCCAGCTACACAGGGGTAGCTGAGAGGCCATGGGAGTCATTTATCCCAAACTGGGTTTTTTCTCTCATTTTCTACCTCCCTCCTGTTGAAAGAGGATGTGGTGGAAAGCGATCTGGCCTAATGGCATGTGTTTGGAATTTTTTAGTTCTGCTTTTTCCTTTTGTTAATGGGGTAAGTGGGGGGAATGGCAGGTTTATATGACTTTTCATTCAAATCTGTATGTGCCAGTTTATATCGGTTCTGTATGCATGAGTATCTGTGCAACACAAGCACAACTGAGTGTGTATATACACAACCGCGCACATGACACCAGGGCCCGGACATCCCAAGGGCTGTGCACCTGCTCCCAGCAGCACCCTCTTAGAGCACTTCCAACAGATGGGCCTCTGCCCCTTACAACTCTTCTGGGAGGATTTCCCAGCCTCTCTGCAACACTTTCTAACATTGAATAACCCTCTCCGATAACAAATTGTCTTCCTTACTTTAAAGTGAACACCCTCAGGCTCCATTTTACTGTTTTGTTCTTTCTCTGCATTTAGCGCTAGTCAAATATTCTGTGTATTAAAGAAACACTGACGTCCATATTCATAAAAATGACCACTGAGTGACCCTACACTCAGCCTTCTCTACCCTGAACTAAATTTTCTTCCTTCTCTCTGTTTCTTCAGAGCTCTTACTGCTCACGTTTTACTGATGAGGCCTTTGCACATAATGCACGTTAAATTCTCTGTATTCCTGTGTAGTTGTGAAACTAAGAACAACACACAGGACTTAAAAAAAGGGTCTAGGCTTTTTTGTTTTAGAGGAAATTATATTCTACATACCTCCTAGTAATTTCTCCTAAAAATTTTAAACAACAATGCTACATTGTCACTTGCTTTTAGCCAGTTTTGTTTGCTTTGGGGATTCTGGGGTTTGGCTGTGTCCATACTAGGATTTAGCTATGTCATTTTTAGGATGTCTCTAACAACTCAACTAGGTAACTGGCACTCCAAAGTTAAGGTTTTGGCTTTCTACACTCTCTTTTGATTAAATATTACATACTTGACCTGTATAGACACAGCCAAAAAAAACAAAAAAACAAAAAAACAAAACCTGTTAATAGTCATCCATCCATGTGACTCTGTATTCTATTTATGTACCAATAGCTCTTTCATAGATTTGTGCTACACGAAGGTTAAAAGACCAGTTTTTATTTTCAGCATTCCTCATACATTTCAGTGGTAACTGGAAAAAGAATTTGTCACTTATTAACTGTGTGCCAAGCAGTCCTAATTTTTTTATTGTGTGTGTATGCGTGTGTGCGTGTTTGTGTATCACAGGTAATAAAGGCAACTGGATGATGTCTGTAGGAGGAAAAAGTAAAGACTGATGTCTTCTTTTTGAAATTGTTTATTGATGTACATTTATCATGTAAGAGGTTGTAACTTGATACCTGTTATTATTGCCTATTAGTATATGAGTATCTTTCTGAATTTTTAGAATTCTTTTCTTCATTCTTGGATGACAGATTCAGCCTGTTTTCTTGCTCTAATGGTTTGAATGAAGTTCAAACTTTTACATAAGTGAAAAAGAAAGTTTCTTTTGGGAGTTCAGTTAAGAGAATTACAATTCACATATTTAAGTAGTGTTATTTTATGTATTAATATATTAGTGGATATTTAATCTTAACGAAAACATAGCTTTGTTTGTAAAGCCTACCAATATGTCTTCATTCTTTTCAATGTTTTCTGATAGTATATCATAACGCCATCACCTCAATAACAGGACATCTTGCAAAGAATTACAGAGCTTAATGGGTCAAGAAGAAGTTGAATTTTGGGAAACTATCTTCAAACTCACTTTGGTCAAGTGATTATTGTGGTCCCACTGAAATTTCCATGAAAGAGTTTGGGGTCCAAGTAAAATGGCCAAAGTTTCAGCTTCCTTAAATTTCAGACCCGACTGAAATGGCATCAAGACACAGAGACATCCTAGTAAGAACCAGATAATTGAGTTGGCAGTCAATACAATACTCCTGCTACATACTGTAAACAGGAAATTAAACACTGCAAAAAAAATTTAAAAGTGTTCATCATACTATTTCTCCAGCATCTGACCTGTCATGAAATTTTTCTACTCAGGTATTCTTCATATGCCCAGTGAGAAAAATGAGAAGTAGCAAATCTATTTAAAGCAACAACTACAACAACACCACAATTTTTATTCTGGGCTAGCTCTATCTAGATTGGCGCCCACTGGATGGTAAAAAGTCCACATCTCTAAGACAGCAACATGGCGTTCATTTGTGTTGGTGTAGAGATGAATAAACACCTGTTCAGTAAACACCTGTTCAGCCCTACAGAGGCATCAAAGACATGAACGTCTTCTGTCCTAGTTTTAGCAGAGTTATCAGGTGAGGTCTAGGTACTCTGCAAAGTTGGAACTGAGTTCTGGGTAAGTGAGTTGTAGGATTAGATGCTCTAGTAGCTCTGGCAGTTCACTGTGAATCTGTCCACTTTCCCTGCAGTTAACACAGTTTTAAGTTCTGAACAGAACAATATATGTGGTTTACTTCTTGAGCATTGGTTATGACAAGGGCCATAAATTGCTGATACAAAGAAACTAATAGCATCAGAAGGGTCAAATGAATGGGGATCATGTATAGATTCCCAACCTAGATTTCTGCCTGAGAAATCATGCAATGCTAAAACCCAGGGGGTCAGGGAGATCATTCCCTAAGGGTGTGTGGATCTCTTAAGGTCAGAAACATAAGGACTCCCTGCCTTCTATCAAAAAAGGGGGAGTGATCTATGTTCTGCAGAAAAAGAGGAAGACCCAAACATAAAACTTCTAGATCAGTGAAGTATGCTTTTCCCCCTGCTAAGAAAAATTGCACTGAGAAATGGCCATAAAAACAACAAAGCAAAGTCGCTTCCCAAATATGCAGTGATGTCATCCTTTGTAATTATAGCACAGTTACCTTACTGGAAAGGCATGCAGAGTGAATTAAAATGAAAAGGGGAGATAATGCACAAAGCAGAAGCATTTCCTTTGCTCTTTATTCCTCAAGCTATTTCAGGCAACCCCCCCTAGGGAAACACGTTGATTAAAGGGGGCATGGAATTTTTTAACTAGACCTGTGTAATTCAGAGACACCTATTTCTATAGGCACAAGTTTGCTGCTGATTCTGGGTTGTCTTCACTACCCCTGCTTGTGCTTCTGGATTACTTTTGCAGCATTGCTGAGCTTCAGATTCTTCTCAGAGTATACTTTGTGCTACGCAGACCATGCTGCAGTGAGTAACGGAAAAGGCATATATTGTGTTTTGCAAAATTAGCTGACACTAGTTCCCAGAGCAGAAGTCAAACTTTGACTCTCATACATTTTCCATTGCTATAATTTCAACTTTCCAGCTTTCTGTTTACTATAGTATAGATTTGAACAATTGAATGCTGGTGTTTTCTTCCACTAGATAACATACTGTGGAATGTGACTAACCTTGGTCTTCTAGATGATCCTTACTAGAATTAATAAGACTCGTTCCATGAACTTGTAGAAGGAATTCTTTGTCGCCTCCACTTGACATAGCAATTTTCAAAGGAAAAATGAAGGGAGTTTATTTTTTCCCCCTGGTGAGTCTGTGGCAGATAAATGCTGTTGCCAATTTGCATGCTGGGTTATAGGTTTAGCATGGGCCATTTCTCTGCCTAATGTCTTCGTATTGTTGGTGTCTTGCAATCTTGATGGCCCACTGTTTCAATTTATTTATTTTCTTTTGTATTGTCAAAATAACACGCTAGAAAGGGAACACAGAGTTACAATGGAGTTAGATGTCATTTGCACAAGACTGTAGAATGATTAATATTTGTAGAGAAATTAGACGTAGTGAAACCTGCTGGACTAGGTTTGATTTATATTGCCTTCATCCTTCTGGTTGTAGACGGAATGGTCATTGCTCTCCACCCCTGCTGAAAATAGTCTTAAACTTTAATAATCACAGACCTGTGATGCAAACACAGAGCTGATTTGTGTGAAATGTCTGTTTTTCTCATCCTGTTGTGTACACTGGAATGGAAATTCTTTCCCAGTGATCTCCACTGCAAACTTTTCAGCAATGTATCTTAATTCTCAGTATGCACACAGATGCTTTAGAGCACTGGTGCTGGTAAAAATGCAGATTCCTTCACCCAAACTTTGAAGAGTCTGATTCAGAAACTTGAAGCAGGGCCAGGAAATTTGCATTTTGAGCTAGCATCCTTAATGATTTTGATGAGGATTATCTATGGACCTTACTTTGAAAAACTCTTCTGTTTAGGGAGCATGAGTCAACATTTCCTTCTCTTCCTTTCTCTCTTATTTCCTCTCACTTTCTCCCCACTACAAACAAGCAAAAGCATACATTATTCATTATCTTAAGAGAAAAGGCCCAAAAGATATCCTAGGAGTAGGGCAGAGTATATGTATTTCCAGGATTCACTTATTCATTTGCCATTTCATCTGTCTGCCAATTATAACCTCTCCCCCATGGTGTATGCGTGTGTGTGTGTGTGTGTGTGTGTGTGTTGCCAGAATGAAAGCCTACATCATTGTAGCTTTCTGGATTGATGGGCACACATCTCGCAGTGAGTTGTAGCCTAATGATACCCAACAAGGAATAAAAATAAGGACATTTCCCAAAGAAAGTTGTTCATTTCTTGGCATTTACAAGTCAGAGGAACTTGAGAGTAATTGATAATTTAATGAACTAGATGGCCCCAAAGGTAGTTCTATTAACTGCACATACAACATCACCAAAGTTAATATGGAATGATTGGTGATTTAGCTATATTTCTTCCATAAAAACCCAAGCCATTGAATGGCTAAGTTTCTCCAATTTCAATGAATCAGGACTTTTAAATTCTCATATAATTAAAAATCCAGAACCCTAATATCAACAGAAAGCTTGCAGCAAAACCCACATATTAGAATAAGTGCAAAAGGAAACAAGAATGATAAACATGGTCATATTCCCTCTAAAGGAGAAACAAAAGTTCTATAATTTTCCACTTACTCTGACTAGGAAGGAGATAGACTACGATTATTCAAACAGAAAAGAAAAACTGGAGGGTTTCCATAGCCTTGTTGACCCTATCCATACAACAGAATACCTAGGTAAATGCCAAATTTCCATACACTACAGGAAATAGAGATGGAATGGCTTCAAGACACGCTAGTCACGACTACGAGTGAATATTTAAGTAGCAATTAGTGCCAAAGAAAAGTGAAGACTGGTTAATGAAACTGATGAGTTTGAGCAGCTAATTAAGATTATTTGGTCAATCTTTTTTTTTTTTTAAGTTAAATTGGATTTGGTTTGTTGTCCTCTTTTGCTTACTTCCCAAGTGAGATCTATTTTCTGCCATAACATCCTAACCTTTAAAATCTGTTCCTCCTATTTGTGAACAAATATTGTTGTTAATTGGGCAAAGAATTTTAAGTTCCTAGATGGTCTCTTGGTTTTATTTAGGGAATTTACCTTCAAAAAAAGTGTCCCCTGGGCCAGCAACTATCAAAGGCTGGTCCGGGAGAAGGGTGAGGTGGCCTTCTATTAACAGCCCCTTTGGAGGCCCCCACAAGCCAGCCAGAGTGTTCATTGTCTCCTTTCCCTGGGGACCCCTTCCCTCTTAGCAGTTTATTCTTAGAATTGAACTTTAGCTCATTTACCTGCACCATAAAAATTAACATAGCTTCAGGTTCTCTCTCTGCTGACCTTGGTTCTATCCATCACAAATGGAAGCAGAACTGATGTTCCAGAAAGCAGGGGAGGAAAGTTGCTTTCAAATGTCTTGTGTGTGTGTCCACAGGCCATGAGCCATTTCTAGGTTAATGTTGGATCAGTGCTTGGGTCCAGGGGGTGCTATCTGAGTGCATGGGAAAAGTCTTTGGTTCCGAAGTTGGACCCCTCTTTAGCTAATACAACAGTTCATCTTACCTGTGGGAAAGCTGGTCTCCTGATGTGAAACCCACACTGTACAGATTTCCAGACAAAAGCCCACGTTCATTCATATAGCCAAGAGTGGCATCTTTCTAAAAAAACAAAAGGAGGAAAGAAAAGGAATTTATTTTTTGAAAGCTAAAATAGATGTTGGATTCCCATTACTTATCAGCAGTCTTTTTCAGCTGCAGCCAGTAGTCAGTGCTTTATCCCTTTACATGAGAGACAGAAAGAATTTCAAGACACTCTCTTGTCTGATGTGTGAGTTATGTGCATTTAGGACAGTGGTCCTTAACCAGGGATGATTTTGCACTTCAAGAGTCTTTTGACAGTGCCTTTGAGTGTCATGACTTGAGCTACTGACACTTAATGGGTAGGGGCTGGAGATGCTGCTAACGGTCCTACAATCCCCCTCCATAGAACATTATCCATTCCAAGTGTCAATTGTGCTTAAGCTAAGAAACTCTAAATTAGAGGTTGGGTAAATTTCCAAGGCATTATTTCTGTACCATGTACAAAAAGACTTCTAGGTCAAGAGGATACAATAGAACAATAAAAATTAGTACCAGTTTAAATGGTTATAGGATTTATTTGAAGCTAGATACAGTTGTCTCTTTATATAGATGTGAAAGGTTAGATTTATAGAGAGATGGAACTTTTTCCAGGGCTCCAGGAGTGATGAGGCAGGCCAGTGGTTTTGGCGTCTGTCTTCTACTTCAGTCTTTCTGCCTCAAGTGAAGTTGTCAACCTTGTATCAGTTAAATGTGTTTTTTATGAAGTACTTTGGGACCCTGTCTAGTCCACATGACCCTGTTAAAGATGTTTTCCAAGCTGATCAACAGCAAATGACAAGGTGCTCTCAAAAGAGCGGAGAGAAAGTGTTGAGAGCAGGCCAGTGATTTCATGGTGTTTACCTCTCATCATGGACTTGGTTTCCTTGGGTTGAATTCTCCCTCACTAAAGATAACACTTAGATCATGGAAAATATGTTTTCCAGATTCCACACCCTTGTTTGTAAAGATGTGACAAGTCTAAGGACAAGCCCTGGCTGTGAAGCCTTATTATTTAGTTTATATGTACTGACTTTGTTAGGACACAAAGCACATTTGTGTCTTAAATAATTACATTTTTTCTTATAATTTTTCATACAAACATCCCCATGATGGAACAAAAATCAAATCATTCTGACCCCATTTTATACAAGGGAACCTAAGGACTCAGAAAGTTTCAGTCAGTCATTCATTTGTTCGTGCGTGTGTTTAGCAAATATTTACTGAGTACATACCACGTATGGGGCACTGTAATGAGCATCATAACGTCTAGGGCACCGGATCTCAACCTGTGGGTCCTGACCCACAGGAACTGTATTAAAGGGCCGTGGCATTAGGAAGGTTGAGAACCACTGCTCTAGGGAATCAAATTTTGGATAAAGGACTTGAATTAAGATCATCCAAACCCTAAACTAACATTATGTCTGTATGTAGTTCTGATCAGTACACTAGAATTATGGTTTAAATATTAAGTTATTAAAAATGTATATTAAGGATTTACAGGTGGTGAGTAGTAGGGCACCAGCCCCATATACCAAGGGTAGTGGGTTCAAACCCAGCCCCGGCCAAAGTGCAACAAAAAGTAGCCAAGTATTGTGGGGGGGGCCTGTAGTCCTTGCTACTCAGGAGGCTGAGGCAAAGTAATCACCTAATCCCAAGAGCTGGAGGTTGCTGTGAGTTGTGACACCACGGCACTCTACCAAGGACAACAAAGTGAGACTATGTCTCTAAGGAAAAAAAAAAAAAAAAAAAATATATATATATATATATCTATATAGGATTTATTATGTGCCCAAAATTCCGCTAAGTACTTCACATGCCTTATCTCATTTAATCCTATAATAACCCAATGAAGTAGGCCCTGCCACTGTCCTCTTTTTGCAGATAAGGTTAATGAGGCTCAGAAAGATAAAGTAGTTCAACGGTGACAGAGCCATATTTTTATCTGAGTTTATTGGACTCCAAAGGCTGATGGCTTAACCATCTCATCATACAATCCCTTCTCTCTGTTCCCTGGACTTTGCCTATTTGTCATCTCTTCTATTCTAAACAAAGGGTAACCAGGATGGTACCAGCCTGACATGATTCCTAAAAGTTGTTAGTTATTCTAAATTGCAAATGTAATGCCACTGGACATGCATCTCCGTTGGAGATAAGGGAAAAGCGGGTGTGGGGGGCAGTTTGTACTTAATGCTACAAGTACTTTCAAGGAACAGTGATGTTGTAGAGAATCTGGGGAGTTCTGCTATGCTCTGAAACTCAAAGCGATCAGGTCCTTCCATGGCAGGATGACCCCTGCAAGTGCTTGCTGTGCTGTGTGCAGGTGACCAGGATAAGTTATAGAAGTGACATAGGTGTATGAGCATGTTTACATGTGCTTGTATCTGTGGGTATGGTATTTTCACCTTTTGGCTTTTAAAATCATTTCAGTTTTTCATTCAAGACAAATTAGGAATCAAAAGGTGATAGGCTGTCCTCAGCATCTCATCATTATTGTTCTAAGTTGGAAAAAGAGAGAGAGAGAGAGGCAACTACAGAAAAGAAATTGCACTGAAACAGTGAGTGTGTATGTGAGGAGGGTGTATATCTGTGTGTTGTGTGTATGTGAGGAGGGTGTATATCTGTGTGTTGTGTGTATGTGAGGAGGGTGTATATCT
>NW_003852398.1:31570446-31574920 GCF_000181295.1 Otolemur garnettii | reverse complement strand
TATGTGAGGAGGGTGTATATCTGTGTGTTGTGTGTATGTGAGGAGGGTGTATATCTGTGTGTTGTGTGTATGTGAGGAGGGTTTATATCTCTGTGTTGTGTGTTTGTGAGGAGGGTATATATCTGTGTGTTGTGTGTGTGTTTATGTATAAAATTATGTGTATATATGTATATATGTGTAAATCTATCTAAATGTGTATATATCTCTATCTATACATATGTATACACACATAAACAAAGCTCATAGATTAAAACTCTTTGGAATTTTGTGTTTGGGGAACTTCTTATTACACTTTGTATTGGTTTCCTGGGTAGTCTAATATAGTTCTGATTTCCAAAATTCTCTTCCACTATGAGTGTATGTATTTGTTTATGATACAAAGAATATAAACGAAGTACCTAGCTTTAGCACCTATGGATACAAAACCAAACAAAAGTGAATTTAAATAAATGACAAACTTGTAAAAATTGGCTTCCTTATCCAAACCATCTGTTGGAATTTTACTCTATGTGTTTTTAAACACGTTCATTCCAAAAACAAAACAAAACAAAACACCACACACACACATACACACAAAACAACCCTACTGAATGAATAGTGATGATATTTGGGAAGAAAATAAAAAGAGAATATAGATGTATAACAATATGAACTCCGTGGTTGTTGATCTAATGGTACGTCACTTCCCTATTGGTTAATTTATAATCTCCTTATTGATTTCACTTTATCATTCATGGGGTATGCTGTGTGCCTACATGATTTGTAGGTAGATCTAATTATCTGTTCAATTATTTAAAGCTGTAGTAAATAATTTATAATATGTACATTGTAAATAGACACTACAGGTGAAGAGCACATTTTAATAATTACCAAACACTTTCTAGTCTCCTGCAAATAACCTTTAAGCCTATTTATACAAAACCAAAATAGTTGCTCAAAGAAGGAAAACGTATTATCAAAGAAAAGAAAACATTACTGATCTATTTTGGCATCCTACACACATAACAACCAAATCACTCAATTTTGGACACTCTTAAAGATACAGTAAGTGCAATCATGTGCTTCGCATATTACTGAAGAGTGTGAAAGGTGTTTGAAGTTAACCTATGCAAACAGAGGTTCCCTGGTGCTCCTTGGGACCAGTTTGTGTGCACACAAACCTATTCACTCCTTCAAAAACACAGTCTGAAGGCTCAGCTGATAGTCCAAGCAGATTCCTCCTCCCAGGTACCTGTAAGTGTGCCCACACACCAGAAGCACTTGTAGACAATCAAGTATGATTGTTTCACTTCTCTGTAACCCCCTGCAGATGTGGTCTTAACAACATAAGAAAAACTCATTTTTTAAGCAATTAAATGTTTCAGTTAGGCTTATGAACACCTGAAAGAATAATTATTCTTGCCTCAAATTTTGGAGCAGAGAGGAGGTTTACATCATCCTGACTTCAAGTTCCCCTATCATTTTCTTTCACTTATTTATTTTTAATTTCACAGGAGGATGTTAAATCAGGAGAATTTGTCTTAAAACATTCTGCTTAGTTTAGTGAAGGACAGACTAACGTATTTTTCTAAATCATGGGGAATGGGGACATGGGGTGCCAAAACCCCTCTTAATTACTCTGTTTTCTTAAGGAAATGGATTCATGAATTACTGGAAAGGTATCATACTTAAAACACACAGAAACACAATCTCAAGAGAGCTGCATTTCAGTGAGTCCCAGTGAAGACTGTTCATGGGACCTATTTTAAATGGGTGGCCCCTGATATTGGTGATGGTGTCCAGCTTAGTCTGTAAAATCAAGAATCTTCATGTTGGCTGAAGGAAGTTAAATAATGACTTTAATTGAATTCCTATTTCCAGTATTTTTCAGAACCAGCAGAAAGCTGGGTCAAACCTAAAAAAAACAAAAACAAAAACAAATGAAATCTACATGTTTAAGTCACATCAGAACCACCCTTACCAAAGTTAAAGACTCTATTGATCAGGTTACCTGGAGATCTCCAAATACATTTTATTCGAGATTATCTCGCTCCTCTTTACAATCTATCTCTGATGCTTTGAATGTGATTTCACTGCAGATAGAGGAGTCTGAATTTTGCTGGTACTAAGACTGAGTGATGATTCACTGGGGCCTTGCTCATGTTACTTTTTCCTGACCTCATTCAAGCCCTTGATGACTTGGGTCAGTTTGTTGCACACTGATGTATAACAAGTGACACCCCTGAAATTACCTCTTTTTCTTTCCGATGCAGTTCGCTTGTACATAAGTGTAACGTCAAATTGTTTACAGGTTCTTTTTGTGTGTAATTGTGATAGCGGATTTAGCTCAACCTTTAAAGGAATTTGTTACTGAATGGCGTTAAAATGAATGTGCTTATTACAGTATAAACATCATTAATTATGGACTCACCTGAATGCATGTCTACATGTCGTCAAATTCCAGCAGCTCAGTTATTCAGCAAAAAGTCTGCGGTCTGTGAATAGCAAATATACATAAACTACTGTGACTCTAATATGCAGTAACTGTTCTTACCTTGGTATGTAACACTGTAGCTCCTAGCCTGCTGTATTTCTTTCTTACCTATTTGTTTTTGGGAGAAAAAGATGGTAAAAGAAAATATTATAGTTCTACTAATTGTCCCAGTGGAATTGCACATCGTTTTGGCAATCACTGGTCCACTTAAAAGGCAACTGCCTATCAGTGGAACAAAAGCCTTGAGTAGCCTATAAACGTACACATACATATCTATGTATGAAATGTCTACAATGCTAATTACTACCGTCTATTCTCACTGCCAATGCAAACGACTATTTTCTTTTTAATCACTGATGGATATAAAAAATTAATTTGCTGTTAACTGCTTTCAAATCTTGTTTAGTTTTTATTAGTATGGTAAATGATGCAGGTGCGGTGTCAGTATTGTAAACTTGTATGGTGAAAACTACAAAAGTCATTCTGTGGATATATTTTAAAAGGCAGAACAGAAACTATATTTCAGATTCTTGTGTGAATATACTTAACAAAAATAGGTAACTATTTTTATGTGTTTCCATAAACTGCTCCATTTCATATACATTGTAATTTAGCACCAATCATAATAAATCATTTGGTAAAAGTGGTTATAAATATCTATTTTCAGCACACATAAGAGAATGATGAGTCGGTATTATTCCATGCTAACTCAAGAACTTCAGAGGAAAGATAATTACCATTGCAATTAGTTTATTTCTGGTTTGTTGTGGTGGCTTGCTGAATTGGGGCACAAAAAAGATGGAGATTTAATGAGTTGGTTATTTAATATACTGAGAATGGAACTACAGTGGGTGAAAACTGGGCTTCCGCCTGCTGTTAATTGGATGACTTTGTACTATTTATTAAACCTTTTTCAAATCCAGTCTCCTCATCTGTAAATACAAAATAAAAATAACAGGTACTTCATTTGATTCCTCTGAGGATTAGATAATCCAAGTAAAGCCCTTATCACAGTAAAGCACATTAAATAGTTGCTTAATAACCCCCATCCATTCTCAATACTATTATCTAAATGCAAATTTTGAAGAGTTTGGTTTCAACCTTGCAAATATCAGAATGTATTTATTTACCTTTCCTATTTAGCCTTTTAAGACATTGTCTATGTGCTAAGCATTCAGTATGTTTTTTAATCAAAAGCAAAAGTTATACAGAGCAAAAAGAATTTTACAGCTTGCAGGAGATTTACCAATGATTTAGCCTTTTACTGCTGTGACGTGTGTTGAGAAGAATACTTTTCCCATAATATGCACTGAAAAAATGGAGGGAATTGGACACTGTACAGTTTGAGAAATATAACCTCTTTTAGACATCCCACACTGTACTTTTATAATGTTCCTTGTCATATTTAAAGCTTTGTGAGTTTTGCAGTAAAGAAACTTAGGAACTTTATTTAACCCAGAATCTTCCAGCTTCCCACTTTGAGGACACACTTTGGGTAATGCCAATTCAGGCCAATCCCTTCCTTGTAGGGGAAGTGAGGAGCAGGGAAAGGGAGGGAGCTGAGACCCAGAGAAAGGAAAGACGTGGAAAGGTGTGGCTGTCACAGGTCTACACTCCCATCTCTGGGCTCAGGCTAGGACACTGTCTCCTAAACTCTCCTGTAAGTGACTGGCATCAGTAAGGATGTTGTTTTGAGGAACTCTTCAAAAGTCAACACATCCTACACAGCCCCAAAGTAAAGAATCACTCAAGGCACTGAAGTCCAAGTGTGAAAAAAGACCCATTCTACGGGAATCCTTGCTTAGACTTAGTTACCCAGAGATCCCTCAGGAACCAGTTGTAGGATCTGCTTTGCCTTCAAAAGGTGTCCATAGAGATAGGCACTTCCACGACACAGATGCTGGACCAAGCTGAACTTCAACCCAGCAGAGGAGTAAAAATGCCCAGATGAACCTAAGTTGTGGAGGAATTTTTCTGTGAATTCTTTTTTTTTTTTTTTTT
>NW_003852398.1:31500877-31569996 GCF_000181295.1 Otolemur garnettii | reverse complement strand
CCCTCCCTCCTTCCCTCTCTCTGCTCTTCCCTTTCTCCACCCCCTTCCCTCTCTCTGTTCTCTCCTTCCCCCACCCCCCGCCATATACTAGGTCATTAATTGTCTTCATATCAGGATGGAGTACATAGGATTCATGCTTCTCCAATCTTGTGATGCTTTACTAAGCTTTACTGTAGCCTATAAGTGCAGCATCAACATCTGGAGGAAAAGTTGGCTGCTGGCTTATAGGCTACACAGTTTCCAAGGGGGGGCAGCCACAGGAAGCTGTCCATCACCATTATATTGCTAGAGCAGCAGCTAGCCTCTCCACAAACCAAGCATTCCTAGATCGTCCCCTAGGGCCTCTGCTATATGGATGGACACAGGCTGCTTTCTGTACTTTCCTGGGAGCCTGGGTATGTGGGAAGCCAACCATATATTGATGGTGGATGAGGAGACCTTCCTTGAGCTCTTTGGAGAATTTGGGTACAGTGTTTCTTCAGCTATTTCAGCACTGTTATCTACCATGATCCAGCAACTGCACACAGCCACTGTCCAAAAACATATCCTTCTGACACAGTGAATTGAACAGGACTTGATCAGATAGGTCATCATTTTTGGAATGAGGGTGGTAAAATAGGGAAACGCACCAACTTCTCAGACAATACTTCTTCCCTCCAATTTCCCTCCAAAGGCAGCATTCCTTCTGACATGTACAAAATGCTCAGAGCCTGCCTCAGTCTCTGCTCCAAGGGCAGCTGCCACTGAAGCAGATCCCAGTAGGTATTTATCTCAAAGGGCTGGTTAAAGCCCCTAGCTGGGCAGAACAGATTCTGCTTTATGTAAGCCAGGCTCATTTTGCAAAACTTAAAAATAATATGTCAATACTTCAGTTGCAAGGGCCCAGGAGCACAGGTTTTTCAAATGCTCAGAATTCCAGGGAGCTCCAGGTGCACCCTGGGCCCTCTTCTTTATTCTTAGACACCATGTATGTCATGAAGGCACCGTAAAGAATGAGGAGTATGCTTAATCTTTAACTTGTTCTCTTTCTTCTGACTCACCATAAGGACTATCTTTAGGGTAACAAAAAACAAGACACCCCATGTATCTGGAAGACAACTGGTACATTAAAATGGTATTGCTGTTCCTCTGTGACGAGGTCTAGCCCAAACATGCTGTCCAAGCCAGACATGAAGCAAACACACCTGACATCTCCAAGCCGAAAGTCCCAAAGCTGGAAACCACTCCTGACACGCAAAAAGGCTTTTCTAGTCTCCATCCTCCTGGGCTCTCCACTTCTATCTATGCACTTCTGTTTCTCTCATTTTATTCTGTTTGTTCTTCCTGTATCTGGAGCCCAGAGTGGACATATTTAAAAAGTCCAACACCCTTATCCCACCCTTATCCCCTAAGGCCACACACACTGTTCTCTGGGCTTCATTCAGTTTCTTCATCAGATCTGTAAGTGAGGGCTCTGGAGGAGGTAGTTCTTTGCACCATTTTGCCATCCTTCTTCCCTACCAGCTTCTACCCAGACCCTAGCTGGTCTTCTAATTAGAGGAAGGAGTATGGGAGAGGCTTTGGTGGTTCCCCCAGGCTGACCATTTTAGATTGGCTCTGTCTGAGAGCCAACAGCAGGGCTATCAAAGGAAAATGAATGCTGTGTTGTCCAAAGGGATTGTGACGGGATGAGCCATCTTCATTCCTCCTCCCCCCGCAAGGGGTGGGGGAGACCCCAAGCCCTTCCCCCGTGAGTTTCTACACATGCCCAGGTTGGTTCATCCCCTGCTGCACTCAAGGCTGTCCCTTTTGTTTCAGCAAGTCCAGCATGAATTTCTATTTTATCTTCAACGTGGAGAGGAGGGAATAGCTTGGGAAGGTGGGAAAGAAAGAAACTTAGTGGATATGGAGATGAAAAGGGGCACAGCTGGCCATCAATTGTTCCTTTTCCCCTTGCCCCTGAAAACACAAATAAAACTCCCCCCCAAACTGGCTTTTAGTATCTAGAACAAAATAAACTGTCAGGGTTTTTGTTTGTTCACTTGTTTGATTGTTTGTTTTAACTAAGGAGAGGAAGGCCCCATTCTCTCCACCTAATATTAACAAATGTGAATGAGTGTTAAGGAGGCAGAGGGGGATGTGAGTAACAACCAACTCTGGGGACCTGAGGCATGAAAGAGTATTTTCCTGCTAGGGCAAATTAATAGCATGGTCATTCCTTGATCTACTCTCTAGGAAGCTGCTCCTGCAGGCCCCTCTGGAAAGCCGGGACTTTATGCTTGGGATGGGAGGAAGGCCTCCGTGTTCCCTGGCACCCTGAGGTTTTCTGTGAGTGCCCTTGTTCATCTCAGGTTTCTGCAGCTGAACCACAACTTGAGGCCTGGATTTGAAAGGGATTTATTCATTTTCCTCTTTGAGCACCTTATGTTGGTATTGATGATGCTTTCCTTTGAGGAAATTCTGGAAGTAAAGCAGATTAAAAGTTAACCAAATAATGGAGAAACATGTGCAGTGCAGTTGTTTCCCATATTTTTACTACTAGTTTATTAATAAATAAATGTCAACCAAAGACAAAAACATACAAGGGATGTCTTCTGCGGTTAAATCGGAAAAATTGCTTATTTTCTGGTTTATGACATGTAGACAAGGTAGACCCCTATCTTTTTAGTCCTAAGACAGTGAAAATTCACAAGCAGAAAAAGGCCTCCAGGAACCGAGTTCCAGATCCGAGGAATCCTGGGTATTCCAGTAACCTTAAGGCAAAACCGGAGGGACTCCTTGCCCAAATGCAGACTCTGGGGATATACCTTTTTAAAATATGGGGGAAAGAACAAAATGGCAAGCGGTTATATAATTAAATGTCCCCTGGATGCAAAACCTTACGATGTTTCTCAGGGACCCAACTTCACTGACCTAATCTCAGAAACTTTTTCCTTCTACCAGATTATTTCCCTCCTCTGACAATATTGCTGTTTCTGCTCTGATTGTCTTGCTGGAATTTCTGAGAATAAACTAAAAGAAGCATAAAATAAGCAGCAAGGAGTTGAAGTGAACTAGTTTCTGGAACTGGAAGGAAAAGGGAATCCAAAGCCTTGCTGCTCCAAGCCCACACTCTGCATAAGCAACACAGAACCATAGAATTTCAGAACCAGCCTTTCCCTCCCGGTCTCCCTGAATCTGAATTTGAATAAAACCCAGAGTGTCACGTGCACATTCAAGTTGGAGAAACATTGGTCTTTAAGGGATGGCAGAATGAAGGGAGATGGCCTCAGTGGCAAGAAGGAGAGGTTGAGGATAAAGAATGTATGAAAGGTGGATTGTTCCAAGTGGGGCCATGGCGTTAGGTAATATGGAGGCTGCCAGTGAGCCATAAGAACACCACTGATCGGGGCAGGTACAGCCCCTGTTTCTATGGAACAGTTGGCCAGCTAAGTATAAACAAATATAAGACAATAGAAATTAACCATAATTGCAACACCCAGATATTATGATTACTACTACAGTTAATATTGCACCCTACATTTTCTTTCTCTTTACATACAGGATGGATGTAAAGTTTGTGTGCAATTTAAAATAGTTTAACACAGTAAATTGCACATGAACAGTGGTTCTCAACCTGTGGATTATGACCCACAGGAACTATATTAAAGGGCCATGGCATTAGGAAGGTTGAGAACCTCTGCTGTATATTATTCCCATAGGCAAAATATTTACTTTTAAACATAAAAATCAGCTATAAAACATATGAATAAACATCGCATATTAGTACATATATATAAAATTATCTAAGTATGATTCATTAATTTTATAGGGATAGGAATGCTATATGTAATTTTATTGATTATGACAGATCTTGACTTTTTAATAATTTCAAAATATTAAGGGGTACAAATGTTTTTGGTTACATGTATCAATTTTGTTATGCTTGATTCAGGGTTATAAGTGTACCCATACTTATTTTAACCATTAGATAGCTTTTTGCCCATTTCCTCCTCTTCCCCCCACCCCCAGCTTGATTTCCACCAAGTCTTACTTCCCTCTGTGTACATGTCTGCTCATGGGTTAGTCCCAATTTAATAACACGTACATGTGGTGTTTGTTTTTCCATTCTTCAGACACTTCACTCAGGATAAGGGTCTCCAGTTCCATCCAAATTGTTGCAAAAGACCTTAATTATACTTCTTTGTGGCAGAGTAGTTTTCCATAGTATACATATACCTCTTTTTGTTAATACACTCAAGACACATGTTAATACACATGTTGATGGACACGTGTTCTGACTCCACATCTTTGCAATTCTGTTAGGTAAGACCCAGTGCTGGGATTGCTGGATCAAATGGTAGATCTACTTTTAGCTCTTTGAGGAATCTCCATACTGTTTTTCATAGTGGTTGTACTAATTTGCAGTCTCACCAACAGTGTATAAGTATTCCTTTCTCTGCATCCATGCTAGTATCTATTATTTTTGGACATTTTACTAAAATCCATTCTACCAAGGATAAGGAGCTATCTCATTGTGGTTTTGATTTGCGCTTGCCTTATGGTTAGTGGTGCTGAGCATTTTTCCATATGTTTATTGGTCATTTGTCTATCTTCTTTAGAAAAGCTTCTGTTCACGTCTTTTGACAACTTTTTAAAGTATTGTTTCTTTTTTCCTTGCTGGTTTGCTTGTGTTCTTTTTCTCCCAATCTATAAGCTGTCTGTTTGCTCTGTTGATTATTTCCCCAGCTGTGCAGCAGATTTTAAATTTAGTCAAGTCCCATTTATTTATGTTTGTTGTTTCTATGATTACCATTGGGATCTCCTTTGTAAATTCTTTTCCGAGGCTGCTATCTACAAAAGTTTTTAAAAATATTTAACACCTTTTGTGGGCAAGACAGAATTAGAAGAGGGACTTTACCTAACTAATGCAATCAATGTCACCTGGTTTCTTACACCCTCAGTGAATCCCCAACAGTTAAAAAAAAATTAAAACAAAGCATAGTGAAAAGGAAAAAGAAAAAAAATTATTGTAGAATCCTTATGGCTTCATTTCTTCTTTCTTCTTTTAAGTCTTTTATCCATCCTGAATTGATGTTTGTGAGTTGTGAAAGACATGGCTTGTGTTTCATTCTTCTGCGTATAGCTATCCAATTTTCTCAGCACCAATTGACAGGGCTTCTTTTCCCCATTGACTGCTTTATCAAAGATTAGTTGGCTGCATGTGGATGATTTTATAGCTGGGTTCTCTGTTCGGTTCCGTTGGTCTATGTCTCTATTCTTTTGGTGCTTATAACATGCTCTTTTGGTTATTATAGCTTGGTAACATAGTTTGAAGTCTGATAATGTGATGCCTTCAGATTTGTTCTTTTTGCTAAAGATTGCTTTGGCTATTCATGTTCTTTTCTAGTTCCAAAGCAAGCACATAAATATTTTTTCTAGATCTGTGAAATATGACATTTGTATATTGATGAGGATCACATTGAATCTATAAATAACTTTGGGTAGTACGGACACTTTAACACTATTGATTCTACTGATCCATGAGCAAATTATGTTTTCCCATTTGTTTGTGCCACCTATCATTTCTTTCCCCATGTATTGTGGTTTTCTTTGTAGAGATCTTTCACCTTCTTAGTTAAGTATACTCCCAGGTAGTTTATTTTCTTTTTAGCTGTTGTGAATAGAATTGAATGTCTGATTGAGTCTCAGTTTGACTTATTCTCTGTAGAGGAATAATACTGATTTGTGTACTTTGATTTTGTGTAACTGGAAATTTTGTTGAATTTATGTATCAATCCCAGGAGTCTCTTGGTGGAGTCTTTGGGGTTTTCTACATCTCATCAATCAAAAGCAATAATTTGATCTCTTCCTTCACAATTTGGATACACTTTATTTCTTTATTTTGCCTAATTGCTCTGACTAGGACTCCCTGAACTATGTTGAACAGAAGTGGTGACCGTGGGCATTCCCGCCAGTTCTTACTGGGAATGCTTTCAACTTTTCTCTATTCCGTGTGATGTTGGCTATGAGTTTGTCATATAAGGCTCTCATAGTTTTGAGACATGTTCCTTCTATGCCTAGTTCATTGGGATTTTTATCATGAAAAGGTGCTGAATTTTTCCAAATGCGTTTTTTGAGATGATCACATGGTCTTTGTTTTTGCTTCTATTTATGAGGTGAATCATATTTATTTTGACTTTTTTATGAAAGTAAGTTCTAGCAAGTAATATCTTTAGTTAAACTATTAGCTATTTTTATTTATTTATTTATTTTTGCAGTTTTTGACCAGGGCTGGGTTTGATCCCACCACCTCTGGTATATGGGGCTGGTGCCCTACTCCTTTGAGCCACAGGTGCTGCCCACTATTAGTTATTTTTAAACTAATAACACTGACTATACTTTCTTGTGGCAAGAAAGTAAAACAATAGGAACTGTCGCAAACTGCTTGTGAGAGAAACAACTAATATAGGTACTTCGAAAATTTATTTGGTGTTATCTGTAAATTTTTAGTAAAAATTCCACCTTGGAAATAACCTAAATGGGGCAGTGCCTGTGGATCAATGAGTAGGGCACTGGCTCCATATACAGAGGGTGGCGGTTTCCAACCTGGCCCCAGCCAAACTGTGGGTTCAAACCCGGCCCTAGCCAAACTGCAAGAAAAAAATAGCTGGGCGTTGTGGCAGGCACCTGTAGTTCCAGCTACTTGGGAGACTGAGGCAAGAGAATCGCCTAGGCCCAAGAATTTCAGGTTGCTGTGAGCTGTGACATTACAGCACTCTACAGAGGGCGACCAAATGAGACTTTGTCTCTAAAAAAAGGAAATAACCTAAATGCCCTTTGATAGTAGATTTGATATGAATAAGAATATATGTTGTATGGTGCCATCTATGAAATGTTCAGAATGAAACTACCCAGATTGGTGGTTATTCTTTGGGAGGAGCAGGTGGGTAGTGATGGAGGATGCAAGATGAAGGCTTTAGAAGGCTAGGAATGCTTTATTTCCTGACCTCAATATTCAAGAGATATACTTCAATATTTTAGTTTAATAATTATTATAACTACAATGCCTTACATTGTAGCAACTGTGGAATAGAGAAAGAAAATGTCAGTCACTATTATCATCTTAATATATGTGCCCATAATCTTTTTGTTTCTTTTAGAAATGTCTTTCTTTTTTCTCCTAAACCCATATCATGTCTGTTTATTAAAATAAAAATCTCAGGAGATCAAAATTGTAAACTTGAAAGGGAAAGGCCACTGTAATTTCATGCCACTGAGGCAAGTTCTGTTAAAGTTTAGTGCTTATTTAAGAAGGATTTGTTTTAAAAGTAGAACATTTCTTTTAGTTGCATTTCATAACTGAGGTTTTGATAACCACATCTTTTTCTTTCTTTCTTTTTTTTCTTTGGCCTGGTTTATTTGTTTTAGTAATTTTCATGTCTGTGCCTTTGTATGTGCCAAATTATATTCAAGAAATAAAAGTGAGTCAGTATTATTTAGGCTCACTTTCTATATGGTACTGCCTCCTACCTTTTCTTATTGGGCTATGTGCTTGTTTGGGAATTTGAGAAGGCATAAAAAGAAAGATGGAATTAGTTTTGACTTAGACCTCAGAGGTCATTTGATAAGAAGGCTGTGTTTGAAAGGTATCACACTCCTGGTCCACAATGACTTGCTTACCTTGTATAAAGCTAACAGTCACCCACTGAATCCTACAAGCCATCCCAAGTCTTAGCCCAGCTCACAGCAGAAATCTGGAAGAGAAAGAAAGAACTTGTGATGCAAGGTCTCATCCATCTCCCACTCTGTGCTGGGCTGGGGTAGGGAAGTAAATTCAAAAAAAGCTGAGACTCAGAGTACCTTTGAAATCTTGTATTCCAGTGGTTCCAAAGTGGAGCCGATTTCGTTCCCCAGGGACATTTGTAATATCTGGAGACAAATGAAGATATCATGGCTTGGAGATGGAGATATTGCTACCTCATTTGGTAGGTAGAGCCAGGGATGCTGCTAAACAGTTTGTAGTTATGAAGTAGCCTCCCATATAAAAGAATTATCCAGTCTGAAATGTCAATAGTGCCCAGGTGACATTACGAATGTGAGTGGATAATTACGTATGTGTATGTCTATGGGTGTGCACTTGGCAGGGAGGATCAGGTTCATTTTGAGCCTCCAAACAAGCGTGTAGATAAATAATCGCTCACATATTTTCTTCATCTCTAGAGAAGTTTCCTTGATGGAGGACAGAAAATGGTTTAATTCATTCTGTTAGGTAGATAGCTAGAACACCTGGCTCTCCTGGGTAAGAAGGACAAGGATGGAGCCTGTAGGCCTCCATCCTGGTGCCTCTTAGTTTAATTTTGTCCCAAGTGATTGCTAACACCTGGGAAGGAGGGACTGTCCTAGCAATCTACCAATAGAACTTAGCATGCCAACTGCAAAGGAACAGGTACAAAAGTCAGGAAGGTTACCTAGAGTGGCCTTAAGACCAATTAGGGCATTAGCTTGAATCTACATTGTGGTTCACACCCTAGTGAGCTCTCAGAGAGGCTTGAGGAGGTCTGCATGTATAGTAAGACTCTGGTTCCAAGGTGACTTCTGAACCAAGAGATAGAGCTGCCCCGCTAGCTCTATCCATGAACTTTGAACCACTAGCCATGAACTTTGCCTCTTTGTCTATTTGCTGTGGCAATGGGGTCCCCATCACTGTCTGTGGTGAATATATCTTGCTTTGAAGCTTTTTTACTCTGTAAACCCATCTTTCTCTTCTTCAGTTAACTTTGTTTCATGTTTGCTTTACTTTGGGGTATCTGGTCAGTATTTAATTATAAGCATATAAGAACTGAGGACTCATTTTAGGTGACAGACAGCTGCCTTAAAACCCAAATTTTTCACCATGATTTATGGCACAAAACTCCACATTATCCAGGTAGACTTTGTACACCGGCACCGTGTTGCAGAGTAGGTACATAAACAGCCATTTGGGTGTGTCAAAATTAGTAAAAAAAATCCATCAACCAAAGCAGTTGTGTGAAAAAGTGATAAGTTAAAGCTAATTATCCCAAAGACGAAGTTTGGCGGGCACCACCCAACCTCCTTGGGAGGACAGTTGGAAGCATTTGGAAGAAAGAGCCAGCCAGCCACCGAATTGACACTGAGCAGAGCGGGCAGTGGGAAGAGGTGGAGATGGAATAGTGTTAAAGGTCAGGGAATCTGGATTCTCAGGCTGCAACACAGGAATCACGGCAGGACCCTGAGCTGGCCATTTAATAGCTCGAGAACTCTTCTCCCCTTGTTTGTAAAACAAATGACAGGGAATGAAAATTAACATTTACTGTGAATCTACTACTTGTTGGATATGTCCATAACTTTTTCTACTGAGTCCTTATCATAGCCCAATGAAGTAGATGAGAAGGGGCACTTAGAAAGGGGCTTCAGGGAGGGCAGGAGGAAAACCTGACCTACTCAACCAGGAAGTCTGCGGCCCAACAGAATGTGGGTATGAAGTAACCTAGGTAAGCCATGACCAATAGAAAGAGACAATCAATGGCCAACAGAAAAGGGCAATACTGCCTGGAGGCCCAATGAGTCCAATGGAAGACTTTCAACCAATTTCAAATGGGGAGAGATTTAACACCCCTGCAGACCTTTGCCATCTTGTCTCTCTTGTCTTTTTTCCACCATGAGAGGGGTCCTCTTCCAACTCTCTTTGGAAGTGCTCTAAACTTTCTCTTTGTTACCCTAAAACTTGTGTAGGTTACTTTTGCTTTCTAACCACACTGCCTGTGCCGCTCCAGTTCTGGGGGGGGGGGGTTGTTTGTTTTGTTTTTTTCCAGTTTCCACTTGTTTTTAACTGCCACTGTGCCTCAGTTGAACTTTCTAGCTCAGCTGTGTAATTGAACCAGGTCACCTGGGTTCAGGGAACCTGACCCCCAACACTAGATGTTTGTAATTCCATATTTCCTATGAGGCTCAGGAGGGTAAGTCACTTGCCCAATGTGGGGCAAGGATTTTAACCTAACTGTCCTGATAGCTTTCATTTTTGTAATCTTTGCATAGGTCCTGTTTCTTCAACCTGTAAAACACAGATGATACACAGGTTTTCTCTGAACATTTATTGAATACACACAGTCTAAGAAGAGCAGTAGATATTTAATAAATGCTGAGTATTATTTTTATCATTATTTTGACATTCATAGTAAAAACAAACACCCTTTTATTTGCAAAAAGGGCTGCTTAGAAGTACTATTCTGTTATTATTAGATATCAATTATGAAGCAAATGTACAAAGTTTGTTTAGGAAAAAACCTCTCCTGAATTTTTCCTTCTTGCTAAATCAAGAGTCTCAAGTTCTGAAAATCTGACCTGGAGATAGAATCAGGGTGCTCAGGCCGAGTGAGTGCTGCGTTTACTAAACAAGGGTCTTACCCGCAGTGTGGCAGGTGGTGGTGGTGGTGGTGGTGGGTGGGGCAGTGGGCAGGGCAATGGAAACTGCTAATAATGCCACTGAGCCAAGCACCTCCAGCAAGAGCTCAGGAGTTGCCATTTCTTTTGGTTATCAGGCTCTCAAAATACTTTCCTGGGATTCTCAAGTATTAGAGTAAATGATCCCAGTCTAGGCGGATGAATAATTCAGTGTTAGCTGTAAATTTTTAGGAAACAGAAGTGTGGGAGACACTCAGGGAGGCTAGTGTGCTTAGAGGGAGCCCCTTGCAACACGTGGTTTTAGACTTTCCCACAACCAACCCATTAGCACGTCCTCCCACTAATACCTCCCCCCACCCTCATCAACACCTAGTAGTCTGCAGAAAGCCCAGGCTTTAGAAGTTCTCGCAAGGCAGGGGTTAGAATGCTAATGTTACTTGGGAGCAACAAATGCATGAATATGTTAGCACAAATTAACGCTGTGTTTGTTTATCAAATTAGCCATCCCTACCGGAGCATATCCCGGGGGGAATGAGCGCTGTTTTGCATTTGTATTTAGGATAGAGAAGGACCACACGGTGGGTTAGGTCTCTTTTTAGATTAATAGACTTCAGGACTTTTCAATGAACTTTCTCAAGCTTTCCTGGCCTTTGATATTTACATATTAATTCCAGGCTTGGCAGGAAGCCAGGCCCAGGAGGTTAGTAACTGGCCTGAGGTCACAACAGGATGGAGCAGGGGCTTAACGGAAGGGTAAGAGCTCTGGATCGCAAGTCCATGCCAGCAGGTGAGCCGCGTTTTAGCAGTAAGGCAGTAATCCACTAGACACGGTAAAGAAAAGGATTTAACAGGACAAGTTACTCTTAAACGAAGAAAAGAGACGCGGTGTGGCAGTTCCGAGGGGGAGAGGTGCGAGTGCAGCCGGTGTGTGTTCAGGGAAGGGGCGGTCCTTCGGCCAGAACTTGCTGCGGCTTCATTTGTTACCCCAGGAACTGAAGCAGCAGGCCCCGGGCTGTGGCTTAGGTCCTCTGACCCCGTTTTTAGTCTCACTGGCAGGAGAGAGGAGTGGGACTCGCCTAAGGGCAGCTTTGCTGCCTCTCGAGCTCCTGCCTGATCACTGCACGCCTTTTGTTTGCATTACAATCTAAAGAGCATCAAGCTCTGAAAGGCTTGGTGATAGAAAGACCTCTTGTTCCTGATGAAAGGTAGAAAAAACATCTTGGGCTTGAATTCAGCTAGGAGGGGTTTGAGACCTCGTTCAGGCAGTTACTAAGTGTGAATTGTGGCCAACCCTAAAATCTGTAAGGCTCAGCACGGGAGTGCACCTGAACGCCAACACATCATGTGCCTAGATGTTTAAAGATTATAAATCAAGCTTAAAAACTGCTATCCAAAATGTCTTCCTTGATCTGAACTTGACCTTCATAATGACAAAATCAAAAGGCATAAAGTTCTGGTTTTATCATGACTGAAATTCCACAGAATACTAAAGACAACTAAATTTAATCACCATTGCATACACCTGCGATGTGTTTTTTTGGTTTGCTTATTTGTTTTTTGAGACAGAGTCTCACTCTGTCATCCTGGGCAGAGGCACCCACCACAACACCTGGCTAATTTTTCTATTTTTGGTGGAGACAGGGCTATACTCTTGCTGAGGCTGGTCTCAAACTTCTGAGCTATCAATGCTGTTTATAATCAAGATTTCCCTAAACAGTTCGATTTTATTAACAGTTACTGTCTAAAGGTTAAAATATAATTATATCTAAAATATCTGCATTTGGATTATAGTTTCTTAAAAATTAGAAATTAAAATGAATGTAGTCAGTCAAAAAGTATTTTTCATGTGTTTTCAAAAGGTAAGTTTTTTTCTAAATTATTCAAAATTGTGAGTATTAAATGGGAAAACTTCCATTGATAATAATATCAACATTTGCAAGGTATTTAAGTAAACAAACTTTTAATCTAAATTACACTTTGAAAGTGTAGTTACCTTTTATAAAATAGTTTTAGATTAAATTCTAGCATTTAACCATCTAATTGACGTGGAGTGGATGGGCAGGCAGTATGCCATGGGGATTTCAGAGTAACACAGGTTATTTAATTTTGCAGGGTGCTCCGCAGCCACTAGGTGTGAACACTGCACCAATTCATAAATACCTCCAGAACTGTGAGTTGAAAAACAAATAGAATTTTTGGTCTTCTGAATATATACCTAGTAGAGGAATTATCAGATCAAATGGCAGGTCTATTTTTAGTTCTCTAAGTGTTCTCCAGATGTCTTTCCAAAAGGAACATATTAGTTTGTGGTATATGTACACCATGGAATACTATGCAGCCATAAAGAAAGATGGAGACTTTACCTCCTTCATGTTTACATGGATGGAGCTGGAAAATATTCTTCTTAGCAAAGTATCTCAAGAATGGAAGAAAAAGTATCCAATGTACTCAGCCCTACTATGAAACTGATTTTTAGCTTTCATAGGAAAACAAAGGCCCAATTTTAGCCCAAGAATATGGGGAAAGGGGAGAGGGAGGGGTGGAGAGGGGGGAGGATGAGGTGGAGGGAGGGTGATTGGTGGGATTACGCCTATGGTTCATCCTATAAGGGTACATGTGAATCTCTCTAAACACAGAATATAAATGTCTTAACACAATAACTAAGAAAAAGGCATGAAGGCTATGTTAACCAGTTGGATGAAAGTATTTCAAATTGTATATAGCAACAGCACTCTGTACCCCATAATAGCATTAATGTACACAGATATGATTTAATGAAGAAAAAATGTGAAAATAGAGACAGTTTAAAAAAGAAAAAAAAATAGAACAAAAGAAAGTGATGCCTTGGAGAGAAAGTATACCTTATTATACTGTGTGGGGAGGGAAAAGAAAGGTGTGACAGCTGCTCTTGTGATGCCTGAGATCATCTGTCACACCTTTCTCCTCCCCCCCCCACACATATACTGTACTAGGGGATGGGGGGGCCCCCAGAGGAGGGGTGGGGGAGAACAATTGGCAGAAGGAGGGAGGGAATTTGGCCGATTTCACCTAAATGGCAGGATGTAGGGGTGTGTACCGAGCCCCCTGGGCCATTTTACAACTGCAACTTTACCTTGGAAGTGAGAACAATGTAACCTAAAAATCTGTACCCTCATATTAATTTGAAATAAAATAAATAAATTAAATAAAAGGGATGAATTATTGATACACACAAAAAAAAGGGTCACAGCAAGTCTTTTAACAAAAGGCAGAATATAGAGAAAAAACATAGATTTGTTGAATCCAAGTTTTATGTGACATGGGAGCCCTCAGAAATGAAGTTTCAAAGATTCCGTGAAAACTCTTTTATGTTTATTCACTGAAGAGTGAATAGCGGTGTAGAAATGTGATGGGCATGCTCTAGACCAGTTGGGCAAAACTCAGCAAGATGTGTCTGTTCAGATTCTTCTTGGCCTCTTTGTGTGGCCTTCCCTTCCCTCCAGGGACAGCACAGGCCCTCTCCTGATGAAGCTCCTATGACCTCCTATTAGACAAGGTAGATCAGAAAATCTCTTTATGGCCAGCTCCTACACAGAAAGGTTGGGGGAAGGTTAGAGTGACCTTTCTAGCTTCTATGTCCCACCTTGGGGAAGAATAATTCCAGTTTCTGTGGCTTGCCTCCGGGGAGGAAAGGGAGCAGGAGACGAGAGGGCAGGTGAAGGTCAGAGAGAGATTTTCTTCTGAGGCCCTGCCAACGGCCTTCAGTTCAAAGTCCTCAGCGTGCCAAAGCACTGTACTACGGAGTATCCTTTTTCTGAGCCCCAACAGCTGGAATCATGGCTTTCATACTGTCTGTCAGAAAGGATTTGACAAGTAAATTAATTTATCCTTTCTTTTCACCTAAGCCCTTCTGCTGCTCAAATGGCACCCTTTCTGTGACATGGCGTCTGTCTCTCACACAAGCAGTAGACCCACAGACATGCCTTTGGGACACAATTATTTGCTTTGGGACATAATTGCCATTTTTAAGAGTACTGGGCAAGAAAGATGGGAAAATGCATCTTTGGCCTGAATAGTATTAGTTAGCAGATGGATTTTTAGGATGTGGGGCTTAACCCTGTGCAGATCTTCAGTGCTGGATAGAGTCTGAGGGGCAATGTAGCTGTGCATTTCTAAGTTTATTTTTTGTATGTTTGTGATATGAAGGGCCCTCCAAGGTGTGGAGTCAGAGGCGGTGCCTTCCCTTGCCTGGAGTAAGAGTGGTCTGTGTATGTGATTTGGGGCAAGCCGTTTTTCTGACTTGAGGAATAGGAATAGAAACAGAGAGATTGCTTCCTGATCTACTTATCCTATCATGTTCTTAAGAGAAGTCAGACGATGTTTTTGCACATCCTCTTCAGAGTATATTTATAATTTTGGTAAAAGCTTGATATTGAAGAAGCAGAAACCGTTTCGAAAATAGAGTTTATGGTTTGTCTCATTTTCTTTTGTGTGCATATGTGTTAACAAAAGAATCAAAGAGTGAATTAAGCGGATATATTGTTCTTACCACACATCAAATTTCAATCAGCTAGGAATTTCTATTAAGACAGGACTTCATGCGTGAGATTCTGTAAGGGATTCCTTCTTTACTTCGCTGATATCCCAAAGCACATTAAACATTCTATATGCACACAGTGAAAGAAAGGTGGCATTTACCTAATAAAGTCAAATCATATAAATTGTTGGCTGTTCATTGGCACAGGAGGGAGAGATTATCAGTTCTATCTTTTTATGGGACAGAACTTTGAAATCTTGCCTTCTCATCTTTTTATCTTGCTCATTTTTCTAATAATACTTCCCAGTTTTTTCTTTTTTAATTTCAAGTTAATGTGAAGGTACAAACAACCAGGTCACAATATTTACATTTGGTAGGTAGAGTCCATCTCACAGTTGTGCCCCACAGCCAAAAGGTGTGCCTTCTACATCTACATGGTGCCCATTATTAAGTGAGAGGACATCAGTCCATTCCTCCTTCTCTTCCCCTCCTCCTCACCTCCTCTCCCCAACTTGAATTGAATGGAATTTTACTCCTATGGCTTCATATTAGTATTGAGGACACTGGATGTTTGCTTTTCTATTCTTGTGATACTTTACTAAGAAGAATGTATTCTAACTCCATCCCATTTAATACAAAAAACATGAAGTCTCCATCTTTTTATGGCTGAATAGTATTTCATATTCATATGCCACAGCTTGTTAATGCATCCCTGAGTTGATGGGCATTTAGGTTGTTTCCACATCTTGGTGATTGTAAATTGAGCTCTGATAAACAATCTAGTGCAAATGTCTTTCTGATAAAATGATTTTTTTCTTCTAGGTAGATGCCTTGTAGTGGAATTTCAGAGTCAAGTGGGAGGTCTAACATGAGTTCTTTCAGGATTTCATACTTCAGGAGTTCTTTCATACTTCTTTCCAAAGAGGCTGTATTAGTTTGTAGTACCACCAACAGTATAAAAGTGTTCCCTTCTCTCCACATCTATGCAAGTGTCTGCAACTTTGGAAATTTGCAATGTAGGCTAATCTTACTGGGGTAAGCTGATATCTCAGGATGGTTTTGATTTGTATTTCTCTAATGATTAGGGACTATGAGCATTTTCTCATCTGTCTGTTAGCCATGCATTTATCTTCCCTGGAGAAGATTCTGTTCATATCTCTTGCCCAGTGATAGGTGGGAATGTTAGCTCTTTTTTGTTGTTGTTGATTAATCTGAGTTCTCTGTAGATTCTAGTTATCAAGCCTTTGTCTGATTCAGACCCTGAAAATATCTTTTCCCATTCTGAAGATTGTCTATTTGCTTTAATTATTATGTCCTCAGCTGTGCAAAAGCTTTTCAATTAATTAAGTCCCATTTGTTTATTTTTGTTGTTGTTGTGAATGCTGTGGAAGTCTTCTTCATAAAATCTTTCCCAGGCTGAAATCCTCATCTTACACTTTCTTGTTTGATTTTTGTCATTTCCTGTCTTAGACTTAAATCTTTTATCCATCTCAAGTTAATTTTTGTAAGTGATGAAAGGTGCAGGATCAGTTTCAGTCTTTTATAGATGGTTATCCAGTTCTCCCAGCACCGTTTATTGAATAAAGAATATTTTTCTCACCAAATCTTTTGTTTGATTTATCAAAGATCAGATGGCTATAAGAGACTGGTTTCATCTGTTAGTTTTCTATTCAGTTCCCTATGTCTATATCTCTATTTTTGTGCCAATACCATACTGTTTTGATCACTGTTGATTGGTAATATAGCCTGAAGTCTGGTAGGATGAAGCTTCTGGCTTTGTTTTTATTACTAAAAATGGCCTTGGATGTATGGGTTTTTTTTTCCTGGTTCCATATGAAATGCAGAGCTATTTTTTCCAGTTCTTCAAAGTATAATGTTGATATTTTAATGGGGATTGCATTGAATCTGTAGATGGCTTTGGGTACAATAGACTACAATAGACATTTTAACAGTGTTGATTCTTCCCAGCTACGAGCATGATATGTTCTTCCATATGTTAATGTCTTCTGCTATTCCTTTTCTTTGGATGTCATAGTCCTCTTTGTAGAGGTTCTTCACCTCTTTGGTTAGGTATATTCTTAGGTGTTTTCTTTGAAGCTACTGTGAAGGAAATTGTGTCTTCGATGTGCTTCTCAAGGTGGTTCTTATTGTCATATACAACAGCTACTGATTTGTGGACATTGATTTTATACTCTGAGCCGTTACTGTATTTCTTGATCACTTCTAGGAGTCTTGTAGTTGAGTCTCTGGGGTCTTCTAAGTATAAGATCATGTCATTGGCAAAGAGCAAAAGTTTGACCTCTTGTGCCCCCATTTGGATGCTCTTTGTATCCTTGATTGCATTGGCTAGGACTTCTAGCACTATATTGAATAGTGGTGTTGATAGGGGACATCCCTGTCTGGTTCTGATTCTAAGTGGAAAAGCTCTCAGTTTTACTCCATTCAATATGATATTAGCTGTGAGTTTGAAGGTGGCTTGAAACGTAGAAAAGTGCCACCTGTAGCTATGTCCTTAGGTGTTCTTGTTAGGAAAGGATGCTGAATTTTAACAAATGCTTTTTCTGCATCTATTGAGAGGATCATATGGTCTTTGCTTTTGCTTCTATTGATATGGTCAATTACATTTATGGATTTGCATATGTTAAACTAGTCTTGCATCCCTTGGATGAAGCCCACTTGATTGTGATGTATATTTTTTTAATGTGTAGCTGTAGTCTGTTGGCTAAGATATTATTGAGTATTTTCACATCTATATTCATTAGTGAAATTGGTCTATAGTTATTTTTCGTTGAATTCCTTCCTGGTTTTAATATCAGGATGATGTTTGCTTCATAGAATGTGTTGGGGGAAGGAAATTGAGTTCCTTCCTTCTCAATGTTTTGGGATAGTTTCTACAGTATAGGTACCAGCTCTTCTTTGAAGGTTTGATAGAATTCTGGTGTGAAGCCATCTGGTCCAGGGCTTTTTTTTGTTGTTGTTGTTGGAAGATTTTTACTTTCCAGATTTTAAGAACATATGTAGTGCCAGGTCCTGGGCTAAATTGTTACATGTATCATTGAGTCCTCATAAATAGCCAGGTCTGTTACTATGATTCCATCTATAAAATAAGAAAACAGAGACTCAGCATTTGCTCAGGATCATATCTGTGTACAAAAAGTGGTACATACCCCGCTGTATTACTATGGTCACCTTCAAAGTACTCGCCTTAGCCAACTGGTGACCGTAATGACATTCAGCCCTCACTTATGTAGCACTTTTTCTAGGATGAGTTCACGAACCTAATTTTCCAACCTTGAAGGTAGTGAGTGGAGGAACTGCAAACAAGATTAGTCTAATTTCAAAGACCTAGTTCTGAGTCATTACTCTGTAGTTTCTGCCATAGCAATTGCTGCAGATGCCAATTCAGCTTCCGGAATGGACTCACCTGCCACTGACATTTCTGTTTGGATTAGTGATGCTGGCAGCTCCAGTTCAGGTGCCCTTCCCTTGGCTTTACTTTAGACAAAATCTGCCGGACACGGAATTCTGAGTTGGGAGCACCCTGGTCTGATTTGCACGACCCCAGTTGTGTTGCAATATGCAGAGTGCTGATTCTGAGGGCTCTGGCTCAAGATACTGTAAAACTTTGATGTGAACAAAAAGATCAGTGTGTTGTTTCAGGCACAGCTGTGTAATCAGTACCATACAGCCTAGATGGATTTTAGCTAATTGATTCTACAGAAACCTACAGCTGGAATGGGCTGGAATGGAGCTGTCTGCCATCGTGCAGGCAGAGCAGCCTCAGTCACATTCCCTGACCGCCACTGGAACAAATGCCCTACTTTGTAAAGAAGCACCAAGTGGCAGCACACAAATAGCTGAGCTGTTTAACATTTGCAGACATTCGTGGTAATGTATCAGCTGTCAATATGCCGCACGCACATTAGGGGGGATTGTGACAGTACTGCTGACACGCTATTGATTCATGGCACAGGCTGTTTATCTGTGACAAGAAAACATCAGTTGATATTGACAAATCATCTGAAAATACTCACCTACTTGCACTCTATCAAGTTGAGTGAAATACGCAGTAAACGGACTGCTGGAAGTCCAGATGGATCCATGGGAAGAGAGCGCCCCTAAGACATTTGATACTCTCTGGAACTACACAGCCTGGGTGTATTGATATGAAGGAACAGCTTTCTTCCTGACAGGTCAAAGCCTGAAAACCAGTTATGTTAATAATAGGGAAGAACAAAGAATGGGTTTGGAGTGGGGCTTGTTTACATCATTCTGTCATCCTCATTGACCGTGAAAAAACAAGTGCACAGTGCTAGACAGGCAAACAGCTCTAACGCATCGGGGAGATGAGAGTGTGCACTCCATCTGAAAGAGCCATGATGAAGGTGGAGGGACTTTACTTAAACCACTATTTTTATAAACACATTACAGGACTTTCCTAACCATTTCTTGTTGGGAAGGTTATTGAAAAGCTGCAACATAGCACTAAATATAACGAATAAAGATTTAGTTGGTTAGATGAGGATTCAATGCCCCATTCATTCAAACTTTTAAAAGCACTAGGCATTTTAAATGAGTTTCATAGTCTTTGAGCAACCAAGATTTTTAACTTGTGATGCACACTTGTCAAATATTACACAAAAGTTAACCGCCCCCCCCCACAAAATTGTCATTGGTCTAAAATACTGTTTTAAAAAATCTAACCACTCATTCCCTCAAGATTCATGGAGCAACTATTGGGTGCCATGCACATACAAGGTGGCCGGGATGTACAGGTGGACAAGAGACAAGTTTCTGACTTTATGGAGCTTATTTTTCTGTTTAAGAGATAGACAAAAATATTAATTTATCAAATATAAAAATAACTTAAAGTAGCAATAAGCAACAAGTAGATAATTTTAGATAAATCTTCCATATACAGCAAGAAAGTCTTGGTAACAGTGTTGGTTACATCTGAATATTCCCTAAGCTGTCCATGGGCCCATATGCCTGTATTAAAATGGGCTTAAGAAGAGAACTTGTATCTACTATGTGCCAAGCCCTGTACTAGATGCTGTTTTGTAAATTAAGGATTGTGAGTAGCTGCTTGTTGGGAAGAGTTTTGATTTGAAGTCAGACTATCTTGAATTTAAAACTTGCTTCTACTCTATCTTACTACTGTGACCCTAAAGATGTCACTTAAACTCATTGAGCCTTGGTTTCCTCATTCATACAGATAAAACAGTCTGATTTATCCTAAGGATTAAATGAGATAATGCATTTAAAATAGGTGGCATATAATAAATAGTCAATCCATTCATGGAATCTTTATGAACTCTTGAGATGGGTACTAAGTACCACTATGCAGTGTTCAAAGACCTCAAAGACTATGAAACACTTAATATGCTTCGTGCTTTTAAAAGATTTAATGAATGGGGGCCAGACAGGGTGGCTCACGCCTGTAATCCCAGCACTCTGAGAGGCTGAGGCGGGTAGATTGCTTGTGCTTAGGAGTTCAAGACCAGCCTGTGCAAGAGTGAGAGCCCCTTCTCTACTAAAAAATAGAAAATTGCTTGAGTCCAGGAGTTTGAGGTTGCTGTGAGTTATGATGCCAGAGCACTTTAGCTTGGGGCAACAGAATGAGATTCTCTCTCTCAAAAAAAAAAAAAAAAAAAAAAAAAAGTTTAAAGAATGCGACATTGGATCCTCATCTAAATAAGCATCTGACCTTTGTGGAGCCCTTGCCATGTTCCAGACACTGTGCTAAGCTGTGAAATATATTATCTTGTCTAATTCCCATAACCACCCTATGTGATAATATTGTGACTCTCCACTTATAGATTGGAAAATAGAAGCACTGTCAAAGTTAGGAAGTTAATTCAAATTCATTTATCTAGTAAGGGGTAGAATTGGGATTTAAACCCAGCAAGCCTTGCTCCAATTGTATACACAATACAAAAGCAAAATCAACTTTTCTAAGTCATTCCACACCTCTGATTGAGTTATTAAAGACAGCCACAGGAACAACAGACAATCTGGTTACTGAGATCATCACTAGGCTGCAATCAGCTGGGTCACTTGACTGCCTCGTGGCAGCATCCCAGGTCCCCCTCCCTCCCAATACTTCCTTCAGGGAATAGCTTAGGCCCAGGGAAAATCTAGCTCAACAAGTACTAATTAATTGTGTTACCATGAGGAAAAAAGCAGAAGGAAGCTCAGTCTGTAAGGCAAAGACTCGAAAGTAATGTGTTCTATTAAAAAGCTTTCTCATGAGTTACTAATGAATGTCAAGAAACTGGTATTTCCTTATTCGATCGGGTCCCCTGTTAAGGATTGATTGAATTCACACATTTGCCAATTTACTGAAAATAACTCGAAGTGTCATTAAATGAATTTCCACAGAGCCCAATTTCAATCTGCCCTATCTCTTTGTTTATAGCCATTATTTTCTGGGGTCTGGTAGGGAATGCTCTTTCTCTCCAATAGATCTAATAGAAGCAGGAAGATATTTTGCTTGTCTAAATGTCCTTAACTAAGTTGCCTATTGCTTTGGGGTTATTTTGTGCATGACATTTGTGGTATGGCAGTAGGCCTTAGAAACAGTTCCCTTTTTAGTGATAAGCCTGTACAGTCTTTGGGTGCTGTGTCTGCAGTGGGACCATTTAATAGGTAAAAAAAATTCACCTTGTAATAAGGCGTCTTTGGAATTTTAACAATCAAATTGCATTAAATAGATAGGTCCAAGGTCTAGGTTATGCAAAATTTTAGGTTAAAATCGATATGATTTAATGAGACGTTGTACTGGGGATGGGTGTGTGGCAAATGAATTGACTGAAGTGACCTGTAAGCTATCACTCAGTGCCATTAGAAACAGCGTTGGTTTCCAGTTGTGTCATTTATGCCTCCAGTTGGCTTCCGCTTGGTTATTGGTATGATAGACAAATTTTAGCTTCAAATAATGTATCTTATCTGATTCTTGAGTCTTTGAAAACTCAAACTAATAACATTTTGAGATATATAAGGTAGAATATTAGAAACAGACGAATTTGTAGTCACAGAATGTGGATCTGAGTCAAGTTTGTCACTGAGCTTTGATGCCCTGAAGTTAGATAAATTCCTTTGTGCTTCAATTCTGGTTCCCTTGCCTGCGAAGTGGAGAAAATAACCATGACAGTGCCTATCTTCTGGGTGGTCACATCTTTATTAGGAGGATGTTATGGAAAATATTCTTACAGCTATTTTATTAAGTTAAACGTGTGCCTGTTTTTAAGAAATTTTAACTATCCAAGTTGTATACCACTGTGATTTCCAGCAGCTAGCTTAGTGCCTAGCAAATGACCACAAATTCTATAATAGATAGCTATTCTGATTACAAACATAGAAGTTCCAATGATAGATGCTAAAGCTCTCTCTTAAAGTCTAAAACGCCAAGCTTCACGTTAATTACCCCTGTCCAGGTTTCCCAGACTGGCTTTATGCTATGGATTCAAGAATTTTATCCCCGTCAATTGTTCATTTGTATTATCCTTGCTGTGTATACCTGGCCAGACATATGTCACAAAAGAAATCAGTCCCTAGGAAGATGAGTAAGTAACAACTTCTCAAATAAAAATATTTCCAAATACAAGTAAGTATTTTGCTACACTCTGTCTTGTATCGGATCTCTAACTCTTTCTCTCATTTGTGGTATTTTCCCTGGTATACTTAAGCTTGCCTGAAGAGGTAATGCAATCTGATGTTTCTGTCTTTTTTAAAAATAATGTTTGTGGTTTTCATTTTTTATTAGAGACGAAACTATCAAACAATTGTGCTCAAGAATACAATTTCATGACAGGGTGTGTTTCTAAACCACAGAGGAAGTAACTTCTATCTGTCAAACCCAGACGAGAAGAGAGAATGATGGATATAAGAAATTCATTGTTATCAGGAAAGGCGGGTTAAGCAATCGGGAATGGTTGTGAATGGGAGAGGATGTAGGATCTCGCATTGTCTCTCAGCACCAGTCAAGCTCAGTAGTGTCAGGAGCTTCCGCGATGCACAGCAGAATGCATTGTAATGCACTGGGCATTATATAATGATTGCAGGCACACCTGTACGGATGTTCTCAGACAAATGAAGCTTGAGTTATACACATGGAATCATATAGCCAGCTCTTCTATGGGCACTTGTGTCTCTTCAGGAAGCTCTAATAGTAAGATGCAGTTCACCAATGTTTTAGGGCATTATTTACCAATATATTCATCTTTCCCTTGGGCTTATAGGAAGTGTTAGGAGACTTTGTATGTGAGTAGATATCCATGGGAGAACCCTGCTATAGTATTTGATTTTTTGTTCTTGTTTTCTGAGTATAATAAAGAAGAATTCTAACAAGGCAGTCTTAACATTGCTAAGATAGGCTGTGCAGTACCTAACAGCAGGTGGTTCTGGAGCCTAAACTCACGCCTTCATATTAGAATCCCGGCTCACCACTGCCGAACTCTGTGAAGTACTTCTGAGTAATCAGGAGCACAGAATCAACATGAGTACTAGGGAATAGGAAGTACACTTCCTCTAATCATAGGTGAATATAGAGACCAGAAGATCAAAGAAAAGTCACTGTACAGGTGAACCAGTGTAGGGCAGGTGGGTGAGTTGGGTGCAGGGAGCTAGGCATACCCAGCTACTAGAGTGGAACAGTGCAGTGGCAGGGTAGAGGTGTATGAAAGGTTGCTGGCTCTTTGTGGGGACTGTCGTCTTGAAGTTACTATTGGGCACCAATCAGGAGGAAGACCTGCATTAAGATTGGACTAAAAGTAAAAACAAATACTTTGCATTTCTCCCAACCAGTAGGGACCTCCAAAGTAAAATGGTAGTTGATTCGTGTTGTCCTCCAAATTATAGCTGGTATCTCTTGTGAACAACTCCAACCAGAAGCCTCACCTAGACTTCTGGGAAATATAGTTCCAAGATACATAAAGTGACACAGTACAGAACCAACATTCTTTATGATCTTAGATAAATTAGCTAAACTCCTCTATTAGAGGGGAGAGGGAGGGAACATAATAATAATGATACGGTACTTATCCTGTAGCATTATTTTAGGGATTAAATGATGTACTTTAGGTAAAACTCTTTTCACAAGGCCTATGCATGCTAAGAGCTCAGAATTGTAAATTATTTTTATTTTCACATCTATTATAAATTTTCTTGTCAATGGCTGCATTTACCCTCTCATGACTGCTCCATTAATCTATGGTTATTTTTGTCCTTTAAATTTTGTTTTTCAAGTTTAAACAAACATTTAAGGATAGGATATTTTGCTTTCTAAGGCTGCTCTAGACAAGGTCAACCCACAAGTATAGAAGTGGATTATTCACACTGAAAAGATAATTCTCTATTCTCGAATATAGTGGCTCCTAGAGAATGAGACATGATATTTAACCTGCAGCGATGGATACTGGTCTACTCTCTGTAGTCTGCCTGTGCTTCGCACAAAAGAATGAGTGTTTGCATGGTACAATCTGCTCCATGCATAGTTACGCCACACAAAATGACTGCTTTCTGCTCTTCTGGGGTATATTCATGCTGCTAATGATCTGTCTTCCCTCCTATGTCCAGTATGAGGGGGTTGTTGGCTCATTGCTCTTTGTAGCTGTTCCCAATTTTGTTGGTGTGATTAGTCCAGGAGGCTCAGCTATCCAGGGATGTGTTTAAACTTAAACTTATTTCAGATACTCCGACTACTAGAGGTGGACTTGACTATGATTGCAGGTCGTGTCCCTAGGAAGTCAAAGCGAATGTTAACACAAGCCCTCCCGCAAGGCAGAACACCGGGGCATGATGACCCTGCAGGGTTTGGAGCTGCTAATGCAATGGTTCTTGTGGTTGTCTTATCCAGTCTGAACTGTCTCCGACAGTTATTAAAAAAGACATCTGAAGGGACAACACAGTTATATTGGTGAAAATTAGTGTCAAAGTGTAGAAAGTAAGAATTTGAAGGCTAGGAACCCCAGAAGAGCAGTGGAGTGAGAGTATGGAGGAGTCAGGGGCTACTGTGCATGCTCTGTGTCCTTTGCTTTGTCAGGAAAGGTGCAGTGTGTAGGTAGGTGAACCAAGAACCAGGGCATCCTATAAGTGGTCTTTTGGTTCAAAAATTTCATTCCTAACTTTTCAATTATATACCACAGCCAGAAAAGTGAAGTAAAAACCCCCTTTGAGAGGAGGTTGTGGTTCATCTTCCCCAAAGTCTTTTTGATCATCATACTTTGTCGCTCTTCCCATCTCCATCCCCGCCACCTCCTTTCCAGTCTGAGTTGATGGGATTCTAACTGACTCTGTTTGTTCAGTTCTTATTTATGGAGCACACTATGTCTTTTCAGGCCTGCTTACATGATCTCACATCATGTCTAATACTTTCACTGTAATTCACTACAGTGCAAAAACAAGCTCAACTGGTTCACTGAATTGTAGTCCACACTAGTGTAAGGATCACAGCTCCTATATCAGCTGGATTCCAATCTACTTCACTGTCAGATCTCTAATTCCATAGGGAAAGCATGTTATAATTGGCTTCAGTGTAAGGACCACAGCTTCATATGTCAACTGTATGGAAATCCATAGCAGTGGAAGGGCTAGAGCCTCATAGCCCACTAGAGCTATGCACCATCCATAGCTCTGCACCTCCAGTATATTACAATAATAGCTATGTACAAGGTGTATGCTTAATTGATTGATGAATTGATAATCCTTGAACATCAGTAACTTTCTCGATAAATCAGCTTGTCTATGCAAAGTTTGCAGTAGTAGTAGATTATCTGTGGAGCTCTGTTGTTATGTGAACAAGTTTACATAAGATTTCTGGAGCCTAAAATTGCTATTGAAATGATTATTATCATGTGACATATTGAGAGACAACTTTGTAAGAGATTCAAAATCTGAATGTGGAATTGCAGAAGGTAAAACTATAATGACTGCAATACAAAAATCTCAACACAGTTGATAATTAAGATCCTTTTTTCTCTCTACCTAGAAAAATATATTCCTTCACTAGGTCTGATTTTAGTTAGCAGTCTTAAGGCAGCATCTGTGATTGCTCACAATCAGCCCTGCATTGTTTAATTCAAAACTTCAGTTCTTATTGAACTTAAGATGTTAAATTGAAGGTAGATGTGTTTACCTGATCCTCAACACGTGGGTAGAACATAAAAAAAGCTGTATTGATCAATTGGATATTTCCGGAACCAGCTGTACACACAATGCTACGTAACTGAACATTTGGAAACATCTGGCTAATTGGTAGAGTCTCCTTTTAAGCATATAAACATTTTGGTATCACACTGTTTTGATGAACATTGAAACCGCTATCAAGATTTGAGGCTTAGAAAAATCATCCTCAGTTAATAGTTCTAAGGATATGAATCAAGATGGTCTATGCGACAACTGAAAAGCTTTAAAATTTAAAAAAAAAAATTGTCCTTACTCAAAGTCAGACTTTAAGTTCTTTAAAATGTTTATAGAAAAACAAAAGACTCATGTTAGATTAACCTCAGAGGGTTTTTCTCTCCTCTGCTCCAGGTTTCTCATCAGTTAGAGTGAAAACTGTGTTTGGAGAATTACATTCATTTAAAGGGAATAAAATGTCTGTGTAATCGTTACATTGCTGTTGATTAATAAAGCACAAAACTGATGTCTCTTTGCTTCCAAACTCTTCCTCTTCCCTTGCTGTTAGGGTTGTGAGCCTTTCTTGGTCATCTAGACTTTTAATATCCATGTCAACGTCTTTGTAATTCTAAATTTAAATAATCTATCTGCTTTTTTGCAAAATAAATTAAAATCAAGCAAAAGGGCAAAAATTAAAATTGAACATCCCTTCACTAATCTCATGGGCCAACTAATTTGTAGCAATGATTGTTTTCTTATTTTACATGCCCATGTAGTTATATAAACCTTAAAATTATCTATACTTTTATCTATTAATATCATATATCCATGTCAATCAATATCATAAAATATTAACTAATATTTATATAGCAATCTGTATCAATAGCATATTAAGCACTTTACATCAATTTTCTTTTCTTTCTTTCTTTCTTTTTTTTTTAGAAAGCGCTTCAAGCTGTCTCCCAGGGTAGAGTGCTATAGCACCACAGCTCACAGAAACCTCCAACTCTTGGGCTCAAGCAATTCTCCTGTCTCTGCCTCCCAAGTAGCTGGGAAACAGGTGCCCGCCACAACATCCAGCTATTTTTTGGTTGCAGCCGTCAGTGTAGTTTGGCGGGTCCGGTCTGGATTCAAACCCGCCCACTCAGATGTATATGGCTGGCACCTTAGCTGCTTGAGCCACAGGTGCCAAGCCTTTACATTAGTTTTCTTATGAAATCCCTGTAAAAGGTATACAGTAATCTTATCAACCTTATAGTATAATCTAACAGGTGGTTGAATTAGATTTCTGACATTGACTATTTAATTGCATAGCTTCGAACTCAAAGGGTATTTTCTGTTGTTTTTAAATAAATCCAGTATGACCCTATACACATTTTTTGTAAGTTCTGTATGTTTACTTAAGAAGATATTAGAGATAGTTTTTCTTATATCAAAATACCTCATTCTTTCTTTTTTTCCTTAGAGTGTCCTTGACCAAAGAATGACCAGAGACCCCAAGGAAAATGTGAAACAAAGTTTACTAAAGAAGAAAAAGATAGGTTTATAGGAAGGTTTACAGAGCAAGATATCTTCACCATAGATAGTGAATGGGCTCCACTGTCAGGACGCCAAGGGCCAAAATATCTCATTCTTTTAAATAACCACATAGTATGGTGTAGATGAATCATTATGTAGTTACTTAGTTAAAATTTCCTTGTTGTTGTTTCTTCAGTGGAAGATCAGATGAAGTAGCTTATTGGTTTGCATTCAGGGATGGTGTTTTATTGAAAATATGTATCTTTTAAAAACGCTGGAACTACACTCAGTGCAGTGAGATGATCACAGTATGGGAGGCACCTGGAAATGGAAACTGCCTAAGAGAACAGCAGGTTCAGGACACCCATTTTATGCTCATTTCTCTCTGTGTGAGAAGCCTTTACAGGTGAATATGCATAAAATAAATGCGCCTATAATTTGGTCTAGGGTGGAAAAGAGAGGAGGAAGCCAGCAGAGGGAGAAAATGGAGGAGTCAGGCAGGAGAAGCAGAGGCCCTCCAAGTGGCTCAGATCTGGACCATTCCCCTCTTCCGCTCCAACCATGGCTATCCTTACAGTAAGACCTCCTTGCTTGAGGCAACCCAAACTGGGCTGTCATCATTGCAACTTAAATTATCCAGACAAGTGGTGAAATGGTGAAGATACTGTTTCTTGATTTTTCCCCGAAGATTGTCTTGTATCCACGAAAGTGCTTGTGGATGGTTAGCAGAGCACCTGTAGAAATGTTCTTCATCAGATGCTTCCCATAGAAATTATCTGTTAGCATTTCTAGGCCTGTTATTTTAGCAAAGAAAGCAGAAGGCAACACAAGAAGAGAACGGAGAATTAGCGTTTGGCAAAGTGGTACCATCTCCCATATGTTTCTGGTGCATAATGCATCCAGGGTGTTTTGTAGGCTTCCAAAGTTACCTCTGAAAGGAGTTCACACCCATTTCAGTGTTTGTGCCGTAGACAGATCACATTTTGTGTCCCTTTTCGCGTACTATGGCAGGCCAGTTTTGGCTGCAAAATGAAATGCTTTCACTATAATCTTTTCCATGGAAAGCAAATGCATAATTTCCAAATCTTAGATGACAGTCAGCTTTGAATAAGTCTTGCTCCCTCCTCTTTGTGCAAAGCTTGTCCAGTGAACATTCTGGAATTTAATCAGCAGACAGTAGTGGAGAATTAGCTTAGAAAAATAGCCCTCTCTAACACATCTGCTTTTCAGACCAACACTATCTACTGCAAGGAAACATCAGACTTCAAACGAGAAAACAGGAAAGCTGCCAAGAAAAGGACAGCAAATCTGGACTGCCTTCCGCAACATCTGTTGTGCGTAGACCAACTGCCCGGTGGCGTGCAGCCTGGGTTACATTGATCAACTCCAGTGCCAGCTCCTGACAAAGGGGAAATTGGTTTCCAGGTCTGCTGGGCTGGGGCTGAGAAGAACACCGAAAATTCATGAAACAGAGGAAGGCAAATAGTTTTGGATGTGCTTGGCAATAAAAAAAAAATCTGTGGGAAAACTCTAGCTTCCTTTCCCCTTCTCTGAGGACACGGTCTTATGTTCTGTGCTAACAATGTTTTTCTTCATGTGTTGAAAGCGTGGATGGAAAACACACACACACACGCTCGCTAACTTGTGTACTAAGCACCCCAAGCGGCACATGCTGCTTTATTATCAAATAATTAAAAAGAAAAGGAGCCTCCTCTCTGAGGAGCTTCACTGTAGATACATGTTGTCAACTGTAATAGCCTCTTTGTTGCAAGATCTCTTTCCTCCAGTCCAATAACTTCTGTTTCCCATGAATGCGCTTGATCCCTCTTGCCGAAAATGAAAGCCTACCCATCTTTTCTCCTCGCTGATCAGAGCCATCACACAGCTTATCATCTGCATTCAGACGGATTCCATTGATGACTCTGGCTAGGATAGTTTTGTTTATGAAACCAGAATCCAGAAGTGTCTCTAAAATATTCACAGATGGGGTTTGATCAATGACTAGGGAAGCCAGGCTTGATCAAGGGACAAATTCAAATGTACATACATGATTTCTAATAAGAAACCTCAGCAGAAGGCAGAGAAACAGGGAATGCCAGGAAACGTGTGTCAATAGGCAACAGCAGTAAGAATCACTACGTGCCAGCTCCGCGGCGGTTTGTCAGGTCCTCTCATCAGGTTCCAGGACTTGCCGTGAGGAAGGAGTTGCTATGATCTTTTCCCTGGCTCAGGGGTATTATGTAATCTCCCCAAAAGTAATTTACACTTTAACTGTAAAATTTGTCTGACTCCAAGCTTAAGGACTTTCCAATATATTCTACTGCTTATGAAGACTGCTATTAATTGTTCATTCAATAGAGAGTTACTGTTTGCCTGTTGTTTCTTTGTTTGTTTGTTTGCAGTTTTTGGCAGGAGCTGGGTTTGAACCCACTACCTCTGGCATATGGAACCGGCGCCTTACTCCTTTGAGCCACAGGTACTGCCCCCTGTTTGCCTATTTTTTGCCAGGCACTTGTTCAGCTCTATGGACACAACAATGAAAAAGAAGTTAGAAACAACCTGAGAAAGTCTCATGCCTGTAATCCCAGCACTTTGGGGCGGCCAAGGTGGGAGGATCACTTGAGGCCAGGAGTTTGAGACCGGCCTGGGCAACAGAGACCCCATTCCTAAAAAAAAAAAAAAGAAAGAAACATAATAAAACTATCATTCTACTAGAGCATGGTGGCATGCATCTGTAGTCCTAGCTACTCAGGACTGAGACAGGAGGATTACTTGAGCCCAGGAGTTGGAGGTTTCAGTGAGCTATGATGACACCACTGCACTCCAGCAAGGACAAGCGTGGGGGAGAGGAAGAGAGGGAGTGAGAGAGAGACTATATCAAAGGAAAAGAGTCCCTGAGAAGGAATCTAATCTAAGCCAGGTGGAGAACTAATCACACAGATTTTCTCCTCCGCTGTGTAAGCACATAGTCCAAGTGATTAGAACATGCTCTTTGAATCTGGGTTATAGCATCATCCTGCCATTTCCTGGTGGTAGTCTAGATTTAGCCTTCTGTACAACAAGGTCAATATAATAGTACTTTTCCCAGAGGATAATTTTTTTTTGTTTTTATCATTTGTATTTTTAATTTTTTTCCCTCATTCTTCTTCTTTTTTTTTTATTGTTTGGTATTCATTCAGGATACAAAGAATTAGGTTACATTGATTGTGGTTGTTAGATAAAGTCCCTCTTATAATTGTGTCCTGTCCCCAAGAGGTGTGTCATACACTGTGACCCCCATCCCTCTCCCTTCTCCCCTCTTCCCGGCCACTCGTTCCCCTAACCCCCACTTGTATTACATCATTTATTGCTTTCATATTAGAATTGAGTACATTGGCTTCTTGCTTCTCCATTCGTGTGATGCTTTACTAAGAACTAAGAAGAATGTGTTCCACTTCCATCCAGGTTAATACAAAAGGTGTAAAGTCTCCATGGCTGACTAGTATTCCATGGTAAACATATACCACAGCTTGTTAATCCATTCCTGGGTTGCTGGGCATTTAGACTATTTCCATGTTTTGGCGATTGTAAATTGAGCTGTGATAAACAGTCCTTATGGTAAAAGGACTTTTTTTTCTTCTGGATAGATGCCTAACAATGGGATTATAGGATCAAATGGCAGGTCTAATTTGAGTTCTTTGAGGATTCTCCATACTTCCTTCCAAAAATGTTGTATTAGTTTGTAGTCCCACCAGTAGTGTAAAAGGGTTCCCTTCTTACCACATCCATGCTAGTATTCACAGCTTTGAGACTTTGTGATGTGGGCTATTCTCACTGGAGTTAGGTGATATCTCAAGGTGGTTTTAATTTGCATTTCTCTGATAATTAGGGATGCTGAGCGTTTTTTCAAATGTTTGTTAGCCATTCGTCTGTCTTTGTCAGAGAAAGTTCTGCTCATGTCTCTTGCCCAGAGGTACCTGGAATTGTTTACTCTTTCTTTGTTGATTAATTTGAGTTCTCTGTAGAGTCTAGTTATCAACCCTTTGTCAGATTCGTACTCTGCAAATCTTTTCCCATTCTGAAGGTTGTCTTTTTGCTTTACTTGCTGTGTCTTTAGCTGTGAAGAAGCTTTTCAGCTTAATTAAGTCCCATTTGTTAATTTTTCTTGTTGTTGCCATGGCCGCTGAAGTCTTTGTGGTAAAATCTTTCCTCAGTCCAACATCGTCAAGAGTTTTTCCCACACATTCTTCTAAGATAGGGGTCCTCAAACTTTTTAAACAGGGGCCAGCTCACTGTCCTTCAGACCGTTGGGGGTCTGGACTATAGTTTAAAAGGATAGGCAGTGGTGGCAAAAACACCCAGTGGGCCGGATAAATGTCCTCAGCGGGGTGCATGTGGCCCATGGCCGTAGTTTGAGGACGCCTGTTCTAAGATTTGTATTGTTTCCTGTCTTAGAGTTAAGTCTCTTATCCACCTTGAGTCAATTTTTGTAAGAGGTGAGAGGTATGGGTTAAGTTTCAGTCTTTTACATATGGTTATCCAGTTCTCCCAGCACCACTTGTTGAATAGGGATTCTTTCCCCCACTGTATGCTTTTTTTTGGTTAATCAAAGATCAGATGGCAAGTAGAGATTAGTTTCATCTCCTGGTTTTCTATTCTGTTCCATATGTCCATGTCTCTATTTTTGTGCCAATACCATGCATGCTGTTTTGATTCCTGTGGACTTGCAATATAGCCTGAAGTCTGGTAGGGGGATGCCTCCACTTTGTTTTTATTGCTAAGAATAGCCTTAGCTATGTGGTGTTTTTTTCTGGTTCCATACAAAACAAAGTACTATTTTTCCAGTTTTTCAAAATATGATGTTGGGGCTGATGTGATGGTTCACGTCTATAATCCCAGCACTCTGGGATGCTGAGGTGGGTGGATCACTTGAGCGCACGAGTTTGAGACCGTGGCCAGGCATTGTGATGGGCACCTGTAATCTCAGCTACTTGGGAGGCTGAGGCAGGAGAATCGCTTGAACCCAGGAGTCTGAGGTTACTGTAAGCTATGATGCCATGGCACTCTACCAAGGGTGACAGAGTAAAACTCTGTCTCAAAACACAAAATTATGTTGACATTTTAATGGAGATTGCATTGACTCTGTAGATTTTTTGGGATAGAATAGACATTTTGAGAATGTTGATTCTTCCCAGCCAAAAGCATGGTATGTTCTTCCATTTGTTAGTGTCTTTGCAATTTCTTTTCTTAGGGTTTCATAATTCTCTTTGAAAAGATCTTTCACCTCTTTTCTTAGGCATATTCCTCAGTATTTCATTTTCTTTGAAGTGACTGTGAAGAGAATTGTGTCCTTGATTTCCTTCTCAACTTGGCTGTTATTGGCATATGCAAAGGCCACTGATTTGAGGACACTGATTTTACACCCTGAGATGTTACTGGATTTCTTGATCACTTCCAGGAGTCTTGGGGTTGAGCCTCTGGGGTTCTCTAAGCATAAGATCATATCATCAGCAAAGTGGGAGAATTTGACCTCCTCTGCCCCCATTTGGATGCCCTTTATATCTTTCTCTTGCCTGATTGCATGCTAGAACTTCCAGAATTATGTTGAATAATAGTGTTGATAAAGGACATCCTTGTTTGATTCCAATTGTAAGTGGAAAAGCTTTCAGTTTTACGTCATTCAATATGATGTTACCTATGGGTTTGTCATAGATGGCTTCAATCAGCTTAAGAAATATGCCACCTATGCCTATTTTCTTAAGTGTTCTTGTTAGAAAAAAAAGCTGAATTTTGTCAAATGCTTTTTCTACATCTATTAAAAGGATCATATGGTCTTTGCTTCTATTGATATGGTGTACTACATTTATGGATTTGCATATGTTAAAGTAACCTTGCATCCCTTGGATGAAGCCCACTTGATTGTGATGCATGATTTTTTTTTTTAATGAGTGGCTGCAATCTATTAGCTAAGATTTGTTGAGTATTTTTGCATCAATATTCATTAGTAAAGTTTGTGTACAGTTTTCCTTTTTGGTTGGGTCCTTTCCTGGTTTTGGAATCAAGGTGATTTTTGCTTCATAGAACGTGTTGGAGAAGGTTCCATCCTTCTCAATGTTTTGGGATTATAATGTTTTGCAGTTTAAGTACAAACTCATCTTTGAAGGTGTGGTCGAATTCTGATGTGAAGCCATCTGATCCTGGGCTTTTTGTTGTTGTTGTTGGAAGATTTTTTATTTTTTCTGCAATCTTAGTGCTTGATATTGGACTGTTCAAAAGGTCTGTTTCTTCCTGGTTAAATCCAGGAAGATGGTGTGATTCAAGATATTGGTCCATTTCCTCCACATAGTCAAATTTATGGGCATAAAGTTTTTGGTAGAGAATAATTTTTTTAAGACTAAAAGTGACAATGCACAGGGGTTACTTATTATAGTATCCTGCACAGCACTGAGCAAAAAAATTTTTTTCCTCTTCTTTTTATTATTTTTTTTTATTTCAGAATATGACAGGAGTACAAATGTTTTAGCTATATGAATTGCTTTTGTGCAATTGAATCAAAGTCGTAAGCGTGACCATCACCTAGATTGTATGTTGTCCCTGTTAAGTGTGAATTTACTCCTTCTCTCCTCCAACTCCCACTTGGTTAATTTCCATTGAGTTTGCTACATATTTACATGAATGTTGATGAATTAGTTCCAATTTAATAGTGAGTACATGTGGTGTTTGTTTTTCCATTCTTGTGATATTTCACTTAGGAGAAATAAAGGACCTGGTCTCCTCCAGGTCCACTCAGGTTGTTACAAACAGTACTATGAATTAGTTCATCTTTTTTTTTTTTTTTCTTTTTTTTTATGGCTGAGTCACAGCTATGGAGTGATAGTGATGATGATGACAATGAGAGGAACTAGACAATAATTACAAAATAAAGAGGGTTGTATGAACCCCTTCCTTGGCATCATCCATGCACGTCCTTGGCCAGCTATGTACCTTCCCGAGATGCACAGGGATAATATGGAGATGAGGCGTGGTTCCTGGATCAGCCGGGCTAGAGAACTGCAGAAGCAGAGGGGACATTTCTTCCACTGATTCACTATCCTTTGTTCCTGGGAAGAAGGCGAATCATACCCATGAGAGAGCAAGACAAGCAGTCAGAGAGTGGCAAGGTGGGAAGGACGACATTGTAATTTATGACTAAGTCATAAATGTGATCTGTGATCTAGAGAAGGTTTAGAACTTTGCCTCCAGGGTTAAGCATAACTGTAAGTTTTCAGAGGGACTTGTTGAGGAGTCTAACTTCAGAAGCCTGACTTGGTTTAACACACTGCTGACTGGTTTATCTCTCAGAGCCCACCTATTGTCATTTAGATCAATGCAATCTGGCAGGTTCCACACTTGTTAATTAATAAATCCTTAGGTGTTAGAGATGGGAGAATTTTTGTCATTTATGTTCCATAAGTGAGAAATGGGCCTAGGACAAATTCACCTTCACTGTAGTTTGCTGAAATCTTTGTTCAAGGACACAGGGGACCTCAAGCAAAATGCTTAACCTTGCTGTGTCTGAGTCTCCTCAACTATGAAATGGAAATACACAGATCTGTCCAGATAGGCTTGTGAGGCTGTATTAACATAACAGATGCCAAGCCTGTAGTTTGGATGGATGTCTCTCAATTTTCATAGAGAACTGATGGCACAACTCACTTCCTCTTTGTATTGTCCTCCCTTTATCCTCATGTCTTCTCAGCCAGCCCATGAAAGACATCAGTTTACGGTTATGCATCTATTCCATATCTTCCCCTCCCTTCCACAGTCCTTTGTATGATCTTTAATTGTTTTGTTTTCTTTAATAGAAATTCGGGTGACATCTATGGGCCAGGCTCCATCTAGCTGGAAAATTTGTTGTCTTTTTTGTTTCATCTTCTTCCACGTTTATTAGCTGCTTGAGGGGAAGAGAGTGTGGTCTTATGTAGCTAGTATTTTCTAAATAAAATTTATATTTTACAATAGCTTTAGACTTTCAGAAAAGTTGCAAAGGTAGTGCAGAGAGTTCTCATTTGCCCTTACCCAGTTCTTGCTGATATTAACGTCTTACATTAACCTTACAGTACATTTTCCAACTAAAAAACCAACTTTATAACATTAATCAAACTTCACACTTTATTCAAACATCCTTATTGTCCCACTAATATCCCGTTTGTTGGTTTGTTTTAGGTTTGCTTCCAAGATAACACATGCATATAGTTGTCGTGTCTCTTTAATCTCCTCTGCTCTGTGAGTTTCTCAGCCTTTCCCTTGTTATTTATGACCTTCACAGTTTTAAGGAGTGTGGGTCACATATTTCGTACTATCTCTCTCAACTTGGGTTTGTCTAATATTTTTTTTATGATTAGACTGGAGTTCTGTGTTTTTGTAAAGACCATGAAAGTTACATGTCCTCCTTCTTATCGTGGAGTACATGCTAACAAAATGTGAACATGGCTTATTCGCAGTGATGCTAACTTTGATTATCTGGCCAAGATAATGCTTTCCAGGTTCTAAATTATAAAGTTGCATTTTCTTCCCTTCCATACTGTATTCTTTGGAATCAAGTCACTATGTCCAATCTATACTCGAAGAGGTGAGTGAGGAACCAAACATCATCTCCTGCGTATCCTCATAAATTACCTGGAGATTTACCTCATAAATTACCTCCTTCTGTAAAGGAGATTTGTCTCTACTCACCTCCATCTATCATCTATCTGTTAACTTATTTCTATCAGTATGGCCTCATGGATATACTTCTTATACTTTGTGTTCTAATCTAGGGCCACGTTTATTATTAATTTAGTTCCTCAATTGTTCTGCCTTTCACCACTGAGGGATTTTCGGGTTGGTTTTAGTATCCCTTTGACAACCCTGCAGTCCTTTTGAGTGTTTGCTTACTTTCAGACACTGCTAGATGTTCCAGTCTCATCTTGAATTATCCCTGTCCAGGCCTAGCAACAGCCGTTTCTTGCAAGGAACCCTGGTTTCTTAAATTGGAGAATGGTGTTAGAAGCCAGGATCTGGGCATCAGCGTGCTTATTGCTTCTGGGATGTCTCCTTTTCTAGGACTCTCGGTGACTGCTGTATTTTTAATCCAACATTGGGCCTCTGTGCAGTATAAGCTCAATAATTGGCTCTTCTCTCTTAGAACATAGTTTTGGGCTCCTCACAGTTTCCTCCCCAGGAGTCCTCCAACAACAGTTATTGGTGATGGAGACTATTGATAATTTTTAGGTGTGGCATGATAATGCATAGCAATTTGGGAGACGAAGTGGAATAGAGAAGAGACTAGAGATAAGGAGGAGGCCAGTTAGGGAATTAAAACCTTAGACTTAGGGTAATAAAAATAAATGCCTGAATATGGATAATTATTGTAAAATTTAAAAGGAGAGAGACAGATAAAAGAAATATCCATCAAAAGACCCAAAGATCTGCGTGTTCTCAGTCACTTCCTGCCAGGGTTGTACATTTTAATGATTTTTCAATACTCAGGTCACTTACTTCCATGTGGGAGATTCACAGGGCGGTCCTGCAGTCTGAAGCTCATGGGCCCTGGGCTGCGCACACCTTCTCCACTGCAGTAGGATGTGACATTTTGCTATTTCCCTCCAGGCAGTGGGTGGATCCAGGCAGGAGGTATAACTGGAAACCCCAAATGATACTTTCAAATTGCTCTTACAGTACTCATCCTCCATTTTCCCATTTATTCTACTTTATAAGAGAAGGGATGTGGACAAAAGTACTGGAATAAGACTACTATAGATTTTGTGAGAGTGAGCATGTGCCATTTAAGAGCTTTTAGATCTTACTCAAAGGAGCACACATAAAGTTTCTTATACATAAAGAGATCTTTGAATGGCTAGTGAGGAGTTTGCATTTGATTCTTTAGAACTTTCTTTGCCGCCCTGAGTGCAGTGCACAGAGCAGCAATAGCTGCATCACTTGGGAGCCTGCTGAGAAATGCAGAGAGCCAGGCTGCTATATTTTAAAGAAACTCCCCCAGATCATCCATCTTCACCTCAACGTTTGAGATGTGTTAATCTAGACCACTGGACCTGAAACTTGCCTATATATGGGAATCATTTGGAGAGCTTTACAAAATACTGATGTTTGGGTCCATCCCCAGAAAATCAGATTTAATTAGTTTAAAACAAATGTGACTTAAACATTTGGATTTTTGAAACTTTCCAATATATAGCAAAATTTGAGAACTACTGTTCTAAGCCCATGGTTCTTAACTCTGATTGGACATTAGAATCACTTGGAATATTTAAATCCAACAATGGTAACAGAAAGATGTTTGTGTCCTACCAAACAAGAGTTAAGTTAGTTTTGAGTGATTCTTTTTTTTTTTTTTATTTTTGGTCAGGGCTGGGTTTGAATCTGCCACCTCCAGCCTTTGAGCCACAGGCGCCACCCTTAGTGATTCTTTTTTATAGCTTCCCATGTAATTTGTTGCAAGCATTGATAATCTTTAAGTTTAGGCCCCCTGAGGTAACACCTGGAAGCCATACCAATAAACTCTTTTTCTGAAAGTAGAATAGAGGTCTCTAAGAAGTTAAATGACTCGGGCAGCTCCTGTGGCTCAGTGAGTAGGCTGCCGGCCCCATATACTGAGGGTGGAGGGTTCAAACCCAGCCCTGGCCAAACTGCAATAAATAAAATAGCCAGGCATTGCGGTGGGTGTCTGTGGTCCCAGCTACTCAGGAGGCTGAGGCAAGAGAATCGCCTAAGCCCAGGAGCTGGAAGTTGCTGTGAGCTGTGACTCCATAGTGGTCTACCGAGGGCTACAAAGTGAGACTCTGTCTCTAGAAAAAAAAAAAAAGAAGAAGTAGTTAAGTGACTCACCAAGAGGAAACAGACTGAAGTAGAGGACTTCTTGATTGCTGCTGTAACTCTGAGATGTGTTCCCTTGCCATTTTCAAGATGAATAGCGCAGTATTGTGGAAGTACGAAGCATTATCATTCCTCATACAAGGCCTTTATTGCTTGTTTGACGCCACTGGGTAACCAGAATTCTGTGACATTTGCAAATGTGAAAAACACCAAATTATCGATACATTTCACTTCACTTGTTGAAAACCAGGTATTAATCATTGCATTGTATTGTAACTCCCTCATCTCTGCACATTATACATTTTAAGCATCCCCCAGCAAATTCCTTCCCTCTGCTTCCCAGCACTACCAATGTGTCTCTAGAAGCTTGACTTTTGTTGCCCAAAGTGACTTGGAGACTAAACAGTCTTTTTCTTAAGTCTTTGCAATCAGTGTGTATTCTCCTTATAAACACTGGTTTCAGCCTTTATTTTTAGAGTTTTCTAATATACTCTGATAAATGTTCTCCTCCTAAGGGCTTGTCAGGAACAAGGGTGATTGATAAACTGTTCCAAATGAAAGAGAAAAATGTTCTTTCTAATATCTGCCATTGTGGCAGATTACATAAATAATGTTCTAAAGCTAATCGGTGCTAAACGGATTTTGTATTTTAAATGCTCTCTGCAGCTATCCAGGTATGAATTATGTTTCTTTATCAAAATCATTATGAGGGCCGCCTTGACTTGCAAAATCTAGCAAAATAAATACAGGAAACCGAATATTGCTAGGCATGACTACACGCATTATTAGGGCACCTTTTACTGTGCAAGCTCATAAATCATCACTCCATGTGAAAAGACCTGCCATAGAAAGAGAAAAACTTTGTCCTTGGTGATCAGCATGGTTGCTTGGAGAGGTGTGGCTTTGTCAGTATCAGATGCTTGGGTCCTCAGATGCTCACTCCTTTTTTGCCTAGATTTCAGGACAGAATTCTTTCCCACAGAGTTTGTTTGAATTATATCAACCACAGTAGTTTTAAGGAGTATATGAATGAAAATTTGATTCTGACCATTGCAACGTTTATTCATTTTTTCATTAACTTTGTTGATGTATTTTATTTTCTACTTTCCCTGTCTCCAGAAGGCCAGAAACAAGAGAAAATAAAACAGAACAAAAGAGGAAGTTAAAAGAAAAAAGGACAGGAAAAAAGGCAGTAATAGAAACAGGAAGAGAACGTATCTAATGCTAAAAAAAGAGAGGTTGGACACCCCAGGGTCCTGCCAGAGTCATAACAATAGACAAGAGTGTAGAATTTTTATTAACAGAATAATGGAAAGTCCAAGGCTATGCAGCTCTGGAGTATGTATGCTAAAGCCATATGGTAGCCTGTGCTAGAGAAGCTATAGGTATATTGGGAAAAGCCCTGAATTAGGAATTAATGAATATAGTACAGTTCCCAGCTCAGAGTTAAGTCACTCTGTGACCCGGGGCGAATCCCTTCCCTTGTGAGCCTTAATATCTTTTTCTGTAAAATGTGTCACTGAGATTTAAAAAATATGTATTTTATTGTATTCTGCAAAAGAATGAATTCAGTATAATTGTTCATGTTTCTGTTGTTTGTTTATTTTCAATTGAACTTATGCAGTGAACTCTTTAATTCATGGAAAAAAAACTGGTTTTCTATTTTTCATAGTGATTTAAAGTTTTGCTTTTAAGCAAGTGCATTTAAAATACTTCTAATTGAAGACAACGTAAGTCAGTAATTATGGTAAGAGTTGATGCTTCCATAACATTTCTCCCATGTCAAGCACTGTTCTGAGTGGTTTACATACATTAACTCATTTGATCCTTATACTTTTAAAAGAATATTATTCTCATTCCTTCTCCTGAAAAAGATAATGAGACACGGAGATTAAATATCTCACACGATGCTTGAGTCTCATGGCTCCGTAGTCAACCAGTCCCCATCCCACCTGTTCAGTATCAACACACCATAGAACAGTATGGCAAAAATAGACAGGGAGGGTGCTACTCAAGAGACTGCTCTAGGTTTTACTTGGAATGGTGAAATGGGTTCCTTATGTAAGCCTTTGTCTAGTATGTAAAGGAGCTGCTCAAAAATGATGCCATAGGTAAACAAACGAATGAATTTGCATTTGTACCACCACAAGTGGTAGGTTTCTAAAACTCAAATTACATCACATTATTCCCTTGCTTAAACTCTTTTAGTGGCTTCTCATTAAGATAGATTAAGTAAATACAGATACAGCAGACCCAGTTACGTTTGGATTTTAGATAAACAATGACTTCTTTTTAGTATAAAAGTATGATGCTGGTAATATTTAAGACATATTTATACTAAAAAGTTATTTATTTTTATTTTAAATCCTAATTTAGCTGGGCTCCCAGTGACATTTACCTGGCAATCCAAATCTAGTTGCCCTCCAAATGATGTGCAAAGTGTTGGACTTGCTTTAGAGGTTGTGATATGCTTAAGCTTATTTCTTCAACCCCTTTTTATGCCATTCCCCATTTAGACTTTATGTTTTACCTGTTCCTGAATATTTGCAGTTCTCTGAACATATACTTTGTCTAACCTTGTGGCTTTTTTTTATAAGGCTGTTCTCTTATTTTTACCATCTTTCACCTAATTCTTTTGTCAAAGCAGATTTGAAGTCATTCCTCCTAAATATAGGTGAGGGGCACCATGGCTTTCTTGTTCCCGAGTAGAGTTCCTAATATATTGTGTGGTAATTGTTCGTTCTTGTTTAGTTCTCTCTCGAGAAATCACTGAAGGTAGGGGCAATATCGATCTTGATCCTTATTGTTTACCTTACCTCCTTATTGGTATATGATGGACCCTACAGAAGTATGTGTTGAATAAAATAATTTCAAAAGAGGAATTTTGGAGGTCAATATCTCCTTTACTGCCTTGTTAATTCAGAAAACAAGGGGCCAACTAAATATACATGATAAAATAATTATTAGTGCATTCTGAATTCTACATGTTTACTCATATCAGATTTATTTTTCAAATAAATAAATTTATTACTAAAGACAATACTTTAAGTCATTTTTTTTTTCAGGTAAAATAGAAAACTATTGGCTTCTTTCAGAAGCAGTGTCTGTGTGATTCAAACCAATGGTGCTTAAAATTAAGTTTTTAATCATCCTGATAAGCTGTTGCAACCTCACAGGTTCTTTATCAATTTCTACAGAATTCAAGATCAAGATGTAATTTACCTAGCTGATTCTGATGCCTGCTTACTGGCAACCCTTCCATAGTCTGTGTAAGACAATGATCAACTCCACAAAATAACCAGACTGTGTAGCACCAGTGCTGAGCTATTCAAGGCCTCTCAGGGACATTGCTGGCAAATCTTCCAGAACTTAGACTGATCAGTAGGCAATCATTAATGCAGCCACTCTTCACAGAGAACTATCGAAACAGTCATTTGTGACTGTGCCATCCTAATGTGGCTCTGGCACCTTCATCATGCAGCTAATTGAATGTGAACTTGCCAAATTGTGTTCTGTCAAGATCAAGTTTCACTCAATTCAACATGTATTTTTTACTATGAATTCCCAAACTGACACCTAAGCTGCCATGCTACCAGTTCATTTCTGGAGAATGAAGCTGGCTTCAAGTAAAGAGTATCAAACATTGAGGCAGAGATTTCACTAAAGACTTTCTGGTTTTGTTACCCTCTGAGTCACAATCACCTTCTTTGTAAGATGAAGATAAATATACACCTACTTTTAGAAGAAGGTTGCTTTATGTTTCTACCCCTTATTTTTAACCTCTGCCAATTTCATTAGGTAATGTTGCTTATTTGTATTTTTTATATATCTCCCTGTCTGCCTGTTTTTTTCTTTCTCTTTCATATGTATATGGAAATACACTCACTTGTGCGTGTGCACACACACACACACATATACATGTACACAGCACTGGGAAATTTGATTGAAACCACCTCTGCTATTGAAACCAATCTGCCTCCGCTAACACTGGGGCAAGTGTTACTGGACAAAGAGAGTTCAGCCACTTTTCACTCTCAGCCAATCTGCAGAGACCACGATAGGTCCATCAAACTTTGTCAAAAGCCAGTGATTCTGGGGAACAGTGAGAATAGCCTCTCCAAGACTGGTCTGTTCTTCTATTTCCAAATCCACGGTTTTATACATAAAGGTTCAAAGCAAAGACCATGTTAACTCTTATTTTAAATAATAATAATCAGCACAACTCAGTGACATCTTATAACATTTCCAATTCAAAAGTTAATTTCCTAAATCAATCCTCCTAACCTACTTAAGAGGGGCATCTTTAGGGTGGGAGCTAAATTTACAAAACAACAAGAATGGGAGACAGGAGGTGAATGTCACATAGGACCTAAAACTCCCAGACCAGCTGTGTCATGTTGGCCTAACCTGACTGACTCCATCTTATTTTCACCATATGTGCTCTCACAAGCACTGACTCAAAACAACCACATGTTGACTGAACATTAGGGAAACCAACCTCCTTTCTATTGGTTTGACAATAACTATACCTTGGAATGTATAAATAGCAGTGGAACAGATCACTTTGATACCGGAATTTCGTCTTCAGTAGGTCCTTGGTCTCTGGGATTTGAAGAATGAACCCATGGACCACAGATCAGTGGTAAGATAGGATTTTATTACTCAGAAAGGAATATGGAAGCAGTTAAAAAAGTACCAGAGCCTTTGGCAAAGGGGAAGACCCAAGTGGGAAAATCTCTCTTGGGCTTTTTGTCTAGGGGTCTATATTACATTGTTGGCCAGGACTTGGTAGGTGGAAAAACATCTTTTCAAAGTTAATGAGTATATTAACAAATGAATGAATGTAGTTCCTCCTCCACTAGGGCAAGGATATCAGGTCCTTTATAGTTTTTGTCTCCAAGAACGGATTAGGGTGTGTGCTCCCCCCACTCAAGGTGGAACTACCCCAAAATGACTCAGGCTGCTTTGTTCATGACCTTGCTAGAGCCCAGAGGGTGTGGCCTGGAAAAGGCAGGCTGTTTGTGCCTGGAAGTGGAGAGTATGAATGCGGGGTGGGGGGGGGTAGGGGTGTGTGTGGGGGTGTCCCTGTCCAGCCCTGAGTGGCAGTGCTAATTGTTATTCCAAATGACATAAAATGACTTGATGGGCATCTAGTGGAGATGTAAACGTTATTTCCTATGATACATCTCCAAGTATCATAAGAATAAACTTCTAATACTCGAAGGATGTTATGGTGTTATGTATGCCTTTATTTTTATTTTTGCAGGCTTGAAAGTCCTGCTAAAAATGCAAGTGTCTAAAATTCTATTATCAGATCCCACGACTGGGGACATATGTCCCTAACAATGTTGAGAATGATATTTTCTAGTAATGACAAATTCAAAATAACATAAATATCAAAAGATAATCAAAGTTAACGGCTGTGCATCATAAATTTGTCATTAAGGAGTGGCATCAGAAACTTGCTCTGATCCAGTGTATTCTAAGAAGGCCTTGGCTTTCCCTGGCTACACTGAGAACTGAGTAGATTATTATCTGGGGACATACCCAGAGTCCATTCATGGCACACTAATTGGAAAATTCTCCATTTTTTTCATTGTTTGAAATTAGTTATATTTTATTTGGAAGATAAGATCTATGTTTTATGACACAGAGACCTGAATTTTAATGGTATTTCTTTGATTCATATTTTTCCTTGTTCCTGTTTGCAACGTACACATTTTTTTTTTAACCTGTAAGTAAGCTGTATACGAGCCTACAATCCAGAAAATCCTGAGCTATAGCATTTCTGTATGATGGGACATTTTGGCTGGCAAAGATGATGACATAGATATAAATGTCTTGGTATTAAAAGATACCTATAACACATTGCAGAGAAAAAAAGGTTACAGTTAAGTGTGCATAGTTTATGAAATTCATGCATATGTGCATACTGTAGATAGCCACCAATATTTATTTTACTATGAAATGCTGGGATTCTGAGTAGTATTTTAAATTTGTCTGTGTGTATGTATATGATTTTGAAACACATATATGTGTGTATGGGCAATTTAAAAGGTCTTACCATTTTCAGGTATAATTTTCCCCAATTATAATTATAATTACTCCACATAGGAGTAGAGAGGTCCCACCTACTGCTGTTAGCCTTAAGTTCATACTCTCCATTCTATTTCCTTCTTATTGGCTGATAGCCTTGTGCTTTGGAAGGGAAACTTCACTTTCTTGGGGGTGAATCATGTTAATTCAAGCCAATTTTGTTAATTCCATTCCTTTTATCAGTGATTGATGCAAAAAAAAAACTCTAAGGTAATAAGAACATGTCAATTTTCAGGCCACAGTGATTGGGATAGGAGTAAAGTTTACTGGTGACTTCTGGAAAAGTTTTCTTGCTCTTAAAATAGAGAGTTAGCAGGAAGGGGTTCTCTTCTTCTGGATTTTCTCTTTCAGTGACAGATGACCACTTTTTTTCCTGAGCATTAAATCAGAGCTAAGAAAATTAAAAATAAATGGAGTTAGAGCTCTTAAATTAAGCACTCCAAGAGTCTCATTTCACTCAGAGACCTGAGCAAATACTCTTTCTTAGAGCTTAATACAGTTTGATTTCCTTGTAGTCAAAAGCGTTTTAATAGAGTCATTCACCTGGTTGGTGGCAAGAATAGAGTTATCCCACCCCTATGTAGGCATAGCAAGGAGATATTGTATCAGATGTGGTGATGTATGTAATATTATATATAATATATATATAATATATGTTAAAACAAGCAAATTCTCACAAATTGTCTATCTCAGTGTTATAGAAATGTGCAAGCCACATGTATAATTTTAAAATTTCTAGTTGCCACATTTAAAAAAAGTAAAAATAAACAGGTAAAACTGATTTTAGTAATATTTTATTTAACCCATTATAGCTAGAAATCTTTTTGAGATATAATCAATATAAAATTATTAATGCACTACGTTGTAATTTTTTTCTGCATTAAACATCTGAAATCTGATAAACAAGGTGGATACAAAGCTTGTATGCAATTTTTATTAGTTTACTATTTAAATTTCACATGAACTTTATGTCCACCCTGTATATTTTGTACTTAGGACACATTTCCATGTGGGTAGCTGCATTTTGTGCTCAGCAGAAACAGGTGGCTGGCATTGTTAAACATCATAGGTCTTGCCCCAAATGGAGGACCTACAAACTAAAATAAAACTTAAGGCTCCCCCCACCCCCAGCTACTGACTGACTGGAACCCCTCTTAGCTAAGGGGATCCCTGAAACTGATGCTAGCCATGAGAAAGGAGATCAGACAGGCCTCAACATGTTCCTCCCCTTCTTAGAGAAGTCCTTTGTGACTCGACTAATAGGCAGACTAAGGCTGTGAAAGACCTACCTGCAGGTCCTCAAAATACAAGACAAACCACATGAGGCTATCAGGTATTTTGTCTCTAATTAACAGACCTTTTACCTTTAGCTTCCTGCTCTTTTAAGGCAAAGCTCCTTCAGCCAGTTATCACCAGGTAATGAATATTTAAACCCACTTATAACCTGTAAGCTCCTGCCTTCAGATGTCCCACTTTTGGGGGCCAAACCAATGTATGTTTTCCATGTATTAATTTATGGCCTCATCTGTAATTCCTCTCTCCCTGAATTGTATAAAACTAAACTGTAGCCCCACCATCCCGAGTCCACCTGTGCAAGGCTTCTTAGATATGACTCCAGGTCACAGTCTTCAAATTTGGCTCAGAATAAACCTTTTAAAATTATTATTAAAAAATGTGTATTTCCATGGTAGTATCTACTAGGTGCCAGTGGCATCAGTAAGTCTGGGGACTTGCTAAAAATGCAATCTTAGGCCCCATCCCAGACCTATTGAAACAAAATCTCCATTTTAACAAGATTCCAGGTGATTTATTTGTACATTAACATTTAACTAGTTATCATGATCATTGTTATTTTAGTTCTGGTAAGAATGAACCATTCATACCACATTAACCTTTCTGACAGGGCTATGGCAAATTGGAGGTATAGTCAAGTTACACTGTTGCAGAAAAACACCTGAATGTAGTCCTGGTCAGGTCTAGTATAAGATACTTCAGTGTCTCAGCCTGGTGATAATTCTGACGTGAATGGTATAAGTCTAATAGTAATAGAAAAGATTCATTTTAAATCCTATGTAAATAGCCCAGCTGTAATTTGTTCATGTCTTCATAATCAACAGCTTTATTTATAAAGTCCTGTTTTGCATGAGAAATATCTGATAAGGGATTGTTGGTAAAATATTTACAAATCTTCAAATTTTCTTTTGGAGGGATGAACTAGAAATTGAGTAGAACAATATGAGGTCTTCATTAGGCCCTTACCATGGCAGGTTCTCTGTATTTTTGTTGTTATTGTTGTTTAATTCCTATCTGCTTTGTATTATCTTCATGACAAATGATATCAAATCATTAGTTAATAATTCCTCATTCAGAGAAAGGGGGAGACCAAAGGATTTTCAGAGATAACATAACTGGTCTTGAATTTCACAGTGGGCATAAACTATGATGCATTTGTCTCCTCCACAGTTATTTTTCTATTCATCACAAACCTCACTGAAACAGATAATAAACCACTTCATGAACAGATGTGCCACTTATTCATCTAGTTCTGTAATGATAATGAAGAAAATTTAATCTGGAGTGTCTATGGAAGATGAACTAAAGCCAGATTGGTATGAATAATAAAGGCTCTGTTGAAATGTTGGGCCTCACATGAAAAGCCAATCATTAAGTGCTTAACAATGCTGTCTTTGATATAGTCCAACAGTGTATAGAAACAACTACCTCTTGGGTGCCGAACTTCACATGGAGCTACTGTTTCTACAGATGTAAACATTCCAAATTGTTTAGAGCATAAAGGAGCATGAAAGATACGTGTTTTGTTTTTTTTTTTTTTTGCAGCTTGAAGCAACATCTGACATTGCACAATGCTGCAAATATGTTGGAGGGATTGCTTCATTCTGACAAATTTAAGATGAGCTGATAAACATATGAAGTTTAACATTTTTTATTTCAAAAAACAAATTGACACCAATTTTTTTTTCCCAAAAATTATACAAAATCATCTTTTGGAGGATTATGATTAGCTTGAAATCTGCTGCACACTTGACCTTAGTTTTATATGTGATGTGTAGCTGTAGCTAGCATGTGATCTCTGTAGATGAGAGGCAGTTGTATGTTCAGTGAGTTCCAAATACAAATTATACAAGAATTATTTGACTTTCTCATATCTTATCTAATTCAGTGAACTAAAACAGAGCAACAGCATTGACAGCAGCAAGAAGTATATATACTTATAGAATGTGGATTTTGTCTTCTCAACGTGTCCCCCATTTTCAATATAATTTTTCTCTCTGTGCTTTTGTGTCTTTGTTTTGAACATGTGGATAGGAATATCAATTTCTCTTATGAATATATTGACTTTGCTTATTATTTATATTTAATTTATAAGTTGTAGTTTAGTTTATTGGTAGCTCCTTGTTGTAGTAATGGACATCTAAATTAACTCTGTCTGATTCAATCAATGGAAGGTAGACTGTGTTATGCATAGCACATATGGCTTTTAACCTATGTATGTACACTATTCAATTAATAAACCTCGTGAGGATCAGCTAATAATTATGGGTGAAAACCACTACAACAGGATTCAACAGAATTCAGGGACTATTTTTGCCCTACCCAGGAGTTTAACCAGCACTCCCCATGGCCTCAATGCTCACTATCAAACTCCACTCAGAGAGAAAGCCTCATCCATCCAACCCACTTAACCCTTTGAATATTTCTGGCAACTCTGTCAAACTCCTTAATTCAAATAATAGTGCTCTTTAGCCAGAGAAGATGCACTGTGGCCCATCCAGATTGGAGATGATTGCAGTGCTTATCTAGCAACTCAGGCTGATGTCTGAGCTCAGCCAGAGATCTTGCAAGATAGCACATCTCAGCCAGCTACTCCACCCAAACTCAGAGCAAATGCAGCAACCCCACCATCTAGAGAACCTAAAAGCAAGTTACACTTGTCCTAGATTATTATCAGGTGGCCCATCCAGAATTATAGACTAGAATAATAGAAGACCTATCCCTGCTAAAAATTATCTTTGTCTCTGAAAATGAAAAAACTCTAACACAATGACATAGGATTACAAAGACTTAAGCAATTATTACATCTCAAAAAAATAAAATAAGTCGGTGTGGGGGGAATAAAAATGTAAAGTTGTTTTATGCAAAGTTAATTTGTTATCAGTTGAAATGGACTTTTACAACTGTAAGATGTTTTATTTTGCAATTAAAAACAAAAATTTATTGCACACACAAAAAAATGGAAAAATTCAAAATATGCTACTAAAGATATCATCAAATCACAAAGGAAGACAGCAAGAGAGGAAGAAAGAAACAAAGTATCCATAAAACAGACAGAAAACATTAACCTCCTGCCTTCAAGGGACTCACTTATTTTAAGAACACTCAGACTGAAAATCAAAGAATAAAAAAGAAAAAAAAGAAAGAAAAGATATTGAAAAACAAAAGCAAGCAAGAGTATCAATACTTACATCAGACAAAATAAACTTTAAGTTGAAAACTACAAAAAGTGACTAAAAGAACATTATGTAATGATATAAGGGTCAGTTCACCAAGAGAAAATGATTGTAACTATGCACACAAGGGAACAGCTGAATACATAAAGTAAATATTAAAGGGGGTAATAGGTTACAATACAATAATAGTAGGGGATTTTAATGTACCATTTTTCAGTAATGAAGAAACTATTCATATAGAAAATTATTTTGCAAAATACTGGATTTGAACAACACTTACATCAAATGGATCTAACAGAAATATGGAACATTCAATCCAATTGCAACAAAATACACATTTTTTCTCAAGGACACACAAAACATTCTCCCAGCATAGACCATATGCTAGTCTTAGCAAACTTAGGAAAACTGAAATCATACAGAGTACTTTTTTCTTACCACAGTGTTATGAAATTAGAAATCAATAACAGGGGAAATCATAAAAAAATCACAAATACATGGGAGTTTAACAATACGCTTCCAAACAACCAGTGGATAAATAAAGAAAATTTTTAAAAAAAATTAAAAGCCTATTATCTAACCCCAGCAAGAATGGCCTTTATCACAAAATCTCAAAACTGCAGATGCTGGCATGGATGTGGAGAGAAAGGAACATTTTTACGTTGCTAGTAGGACTGCAAACTAATACAAGCTTTTTGGAAGGAAGTATGGAGAAACTTCAAAGAACTCAATCTAGACCTCTCATTTGATCCTGCAATCCCATTACTGGGTACCTATCCAGAAGGAAAATAAAAACTATTTTTATAAAGATACTTGTACTAGGCTGTTTATTGCAGCCCAATTTACAATCACTAAAATGTGGAAATAACCTAAATGCCCTTCAACTCAGGAATGGATTGGCAAGCTGTGGTATATGTATACCCTGGAATATTATTCACCTTATTCACCTATTTTAAAAAATGGAGATTTTGCAGCATTTGTACTAGCCTGGATGGAGGTGGAACACATTATCCTTAGTCAAGCATCATAGGAATGAAGAAGTATGAATCCTATGTATTCATCTTTGATATGAGGACAATTAATGACATGGTGGGACATGGGGGAACAGGAGAGCAGACAGAGAAAGAGGGAGGGGATGAGGACAAGGACAAGAAAAAAAAGAAAATAGTGACCAATTCTCACATAAATTGGCTTCGATTTTTACTAAAGTACATTACTTAAACATTAATTTTTAGTTTAATTTGTTAATATGTTGTTTAGGATACAAGATAGTGCATCCTCATTTAAAAGTGAATTATGTTTGTAATTTCCTCTTAATAATAATATATTTTTTCCAATTTTAATATCAGGTGTATCCAGATTAAGCAGAATGATCTTGAAATATTTCTTCTTTTTCCATTGTCTACAAGATTGGCATGATCTGTTTTTTGAAATTATCTTTTATTTTTATTTATAAATATTAGTTGCCTATTTTTGAGACTTTGGGAAAAAAATAATAAGAAGTTAATTGATGACTCCATACTGAACCTCAGAGTGAAAGCATTCGATAATAGACATACTATTATTTGACACTGTGAATGTTACTTTCTTTGCATTACTATTATTATTATTGTTTAATACTTCATTGCAGCAATCATCTGATTTCTTTTCTGAATGTATTTATCTTCATTCATTCTTTACAAGGTTTTTGTTTCTAGTCCTTATCTTAAACATTGTTATTAAATTTTAAGCCTTTTTAATTCTGTGAAGGCAAAAGGTGGAAGCCTAATAATCACATGCATGTGTAAAAATAAGAAAAAAATTAAAAATCTTGAGACAAACAAAAATGAAAACGCGACACACCAAAACTTAGGAGATGCATTAACGGTGATTTCTAGAGGAAATTTCATAGCAATAAACACCTCTATTGAAAAAAGAGATAGCAAATAAACAACTAAAGATTATGTATCAGGGATATAGAAAAAGGACAAACTGAGCACAATGCTAGCAGAAGGAAAGGAATAATAAAGATCAGAGCAGAAATAAACAAAGCAAGGTAGAGTCCAGAAAAACAATACAAAAGATCAATGCAACTAAGTATTAGTATTTTGATAAGATAAATAAAATCAACAAAACTTTAGCTAGACTAAAAAAAGAGAGAAGACTCAAATATTGATAGATCATGACACATTATAACTGGCAGCAGAAATAAAGGTCATAAGAAACTATTATGAATAATCATATGCCAACAAATTGGATAGCCTATACAAATAGATAAATTCCTAGACACATGTAACCTACCAAGACTGAATCACAAAGAAATTAAAAATGCAAAGAGACAAATTGTAAAGAGATTAATAATAAAAAGTCCCTCATCAAAGAAAATACCTAATACCAATATTCCACCCATTTCTGCATAATTCAAAGATTTCAGAATATATCCAAACTCTTTTAGTGAGCCCAGTATTACCAAACTCAGGTAAGGAGATCATAAGAAAAGAAAACTATATGGAAAATCCTTGATAAACATAGATGTAAAATTATCAAAAAAACCACTTGGAAACACAACATATTGATAGGATCATTAATCATGATCAAGTGATGGGATGCAAGAATAATCCAACATTGCAAATCGATAAATGTGATACACCACATTAACAGAAAGACAGAAATCATATAGTCATCTCATTAAATGCAAAAAAAGACATTTGAAAAAATTTAACATCCTTTCATGATAAAAATACTCAACAAACTAGGTATAGAAGGAAAGTAATTAAGCACAATAAAGGCCATATAACGTATACTAACCCCAAAGCTAACATGATACTCAGTGATGAAAAATTAGAACTCTTTCCTCTGAGATTCAGAATAAGGTGAGAATACCCACTCTCATCACTTTTATTCATCATGTTTGGGAGTTCTTGCGAGAGGAATAAAGGAAGAAAAAGAAATAAAAGGCATCCTAATAAGAATGGAAGAAATCAAAATGTTGCTATTTGCTTATAACATATTTTTATATATAGAAAACCTTAAATATTCCACCAAAAATTTGTTAAAACTGATGGGCAAATTCAGTAAAATTGCAGTATACAAAATCAACAGGCGAAAACCAGTAGTGTTTTTTTAAAAAATTATTTTCTAAGTTTAAAGGAAGAGAGAAAATAGTCACAAACTACACATCCAAAAAAGGATTATTTATAATCTATAAAGAACTCAAGTAAATCAGAAAAACAAGTAGCCCTCTTGGGAAGTAAGCAAAATGCACAAGCAAAATGCTAGTAATTGTTCCTTTCGCTCTGCATCCACACCAGCATCTCTTATTTTTTTGACTTGTCTAAAAATGGCCATTCTGACAGGGGTAAGGTGGTATCCCATTATGATTTTAATTGGCATTTTCTTGATGATTAGTGATGGTGAACCCTTTTTCATATGTTTTTTTCGATGTTTGTCTATCTTCTTTTGACAAAATTCTGTATTTATCCCCAAATATTTGAAATCAGTTCATTGGTAAAGTGCCTGTACTACCATGTTCATTGCAGTGCCAAGTTATGGAATCAAAGTGTCCATTAATGAATGACTGGTAAAGAAAATAGGGTTTATATACCCAGTCTTTTAAAAGGAAGCAACCCTGTTACTTGCAACATCATGATTGGAACTGAAGCATGTTCTAAAACAAGCTAAACACAGAAAAGCAAATACTGCATGTTTTCACTCCTATGTAGCACCTATGTGTAAAACAAGTGAAGCAGACAGTAGCGTGGTGGTAACCAGAGGCCGGGTAAGATGAATGGGGTGATGATAGTCAAAGGATACAGAATTAGACAGGAAGAATACAATTGATTTATTTTTGAGAACTATTGCACAGTGTAGTGAATCTAGCTAATAACTGAGTACTATACATCACTGAAAGAAAATTTAAAATGATCAGAATCAAAAAATTTTTACATGTTTAAAGTGATGGATATATGTTGGGTAGTTTGAGTTACTCATTCCACACTGTATTAAAAATCCTAATTTCACTTTCCACCTTATACAAATATATAACTATACTTTGTCAATGTATAATAACGACATTCTTCCCCCCTCCCCCCCCGCCCCCGCAAAAAAGTCTTTGAATGAGGATATTGAAAGAAGCTTTACTGGGGCAACTGACTAGAATGTGATTAAAACTGAAACAGGAAATCAGGAGTCAAGAGTGCATGTGTGTGCATGCAATGATACCAGGTTTGTCTGAATTGTGTTATATCTGAAGTGCCTATAGAGTAAACAAATTGAACAATTTCAGAAGGTACTGGAATATAAGTTCCTGAACCCTCCTCAAAGAGCAGAGTGAAAGGTACAAAATTATATATGTGGGAATTGTGACTGTGGTACTTGGTTTTAGTGTGTAGTATCTGTCCCTAAAGTACCAAACTGAGGTTCCTTATGCTACCATTTATATTGGCTATTTTAACAGCCTCTTGGTAATATTTTCTGTGGTTTAAAGTACAATCTTTGGCCTAATATTCTCCCTATTTTACCTTTTATTCCTTTTCTCTGGCTCATTATCAACTTTTTTCCTTGAGGCAAATGACCCCAAAGTGAAAGAAAACAATTGAGTGTATCATGAAGTCTTTTATTGAAAAATAGCATGGAGAATATCAATGTGTCTATGTGCAAGTAGGATTATTTTTAAACATTTATGCTAAACATGTTCAAGTTTTAACTGGGAGAAAAAATAAGTTTAAAAAATGGTATTGGAAGGGCAACATGAGACTGGATTAAAAACAATTCTAGGCCAAGAATTTTTGGAATGTTTTTCAGTGGATAATAGAATGTCTTTATAATTTTAAGCTGGAGAAATTGTAAATGTGCTTTAGGGAGATTAATTTGGTCAGATTGTTTAAGATGGATTAGGAAAGGGAGGCATCTTTGGCATAGATTCTAATTTGAGACTCCTGCTAGCCTCAAGGTGGGAGGTAATTGACAGATTAATAACTTTCAATTGTTCTTTCTAATTGTAATTACAAAACAAAAGCAGTGAGCAGATCATAACTATTTGTATTTGGCTTTACGCTTCCTGGAGTCGTTCTTTCAGTTTGCTTTTGTTTTTGTTTTGTTTGTGCATATACTTTTTTTCTGCCTTGCTGTGGGCATTTCTTACAAATTAGATTTTATTTTAAATCAATTTAGGAAACTTCCATTGTGTCTTGTATGTTAAGTGGTGCTATGTGTTATCTAGGATAAAAAAAAAGTTAAAGAAAGTGACCCTCTCTTCAAAGAAGCTTTAATACAGCTGGTTAGATAAAACATAGATTGACTAATCAGAGAAATATGCAAGAGGGACTTTGCTTTATGCTCTTTGCTCTCTACTAGTTCTATCTCAGTATCAGGGACATGGCAGGTGGTCTGCAAGTATGGGAATGAAGGTGGCCAGGATGCCACTGTGATACACATGGAAATTATCCATTTGCAGCTGCACTTAGAAGATTAATGAGGAAACGGTTGTACACAGAAAACATCCAAATGACTATATTTTTACATTTGGAAACTGCTGGTGACACAGACCCACACCATCTGTTGACTTGGCAGCTGTGACTGTCGACAGTATTGCTCAATGGAGAAGCCAGGATTCACTTTTGGGAGGATAAATGCACAATTAAGCATGCCTATGAAAGCTTGTGGACGGTGGTTATAGCAGCAAGCCTAAAATCACTTCCTTGATTTTTGTGCCCATTCAAGGCTCAGAACTCTGAAAATCCCACTCAACACTATCTTCTCATTTCTCTTCACCCCAAACAAACTGTGACCCCCATCACAACCTCAAGTCCTTGAGCTGTTCTTATTTAGTTTCTCATGCCTCCTTACTTAGGTGGGTCCCATTGTCATCTGCCATGTTTTCCACAGATTTGAACTTCTGCCCAAGACATTTATCAACCTCCAATTTGGAGTAAATTCAATTCTCAATTTTCTTGAAATGTCCAAGTTTGCTTGTTGCTATATACAACCAGGTAAAAATGCTGAGCTAATCTAATTGCACATAGACATACCGATAAGATTATCAGTTTGAGTCTCTTATCTATACTAAGAAAGTTCCAAAAATTAAATAGTTTTATGATTTACTTTGTGGCAAACTCTGGTGTAGCTTGGCCTAATTTTCCAGCAATCCCTTAACCTGAACTGACTTAGAAATATTATTTACTAATCCATCTTAGTGGGGATATTAATATTTCACTGAAGAAAAACATAATTACAGGCTAGTTCTCTTGACCTTTTTTGGGATGATGTATATGTTATTCCTACATTTTTGTGTCTCTAAAACAAAAATATTCTGAATTCTGAAGCATAGAAAACCTCTAATTTCATATGTATATAGCATATATAAAAGTATATCTAGTAGTACATATAAAAAGTACATACAAATATATATATGTATATATGTAGTACATATAAAAAATACATACTATATATATATATATATAGTATATGACTGGATTAAAACAATTATATATATATGACTGGATTAAAAACAATTCTAGGCCAAGGATTTTTGGAATGCTTTTCAGTGGATAATAAAAGTCTTTATAATTTTAAGCTGGAGAAATTATGAATGTGCTTTAGGGAGATTAATTTGGTCAGATTGTTTAAGATGTATATATAAAAACATACAAATATATATATATAAATATACATATATATTTTTTGTATGTATTTTATGTGTGTGTGTGTATGTGTGTGTGTGTATACTTACCTGGTACAGGTATCCCAACAACTACCTGGAATTACCTATAGAAATTCACTTTGTGAAATATATATTGAACTTAAATATATATATTTGAACTTGTATGCTCTTATAGGTTACAAATAATTTCAAACATACTATCTTGGGTGGTCTAAGGCATTACTGCATGCATTTTTTCAGATGCAAAAACTGAGGTTTAAAAAAATGTTTAAGTCCCTGATTACACATCTATTAAGTAAGAGAGCTAAGATTTGAAACTGGGTGTTTTTATCTAGTCCCTTTGTCCTCTTTCACTTTCTTACTCTTTATTTTTATTAAATTAAATTTTATTTCATTAAATTAATGAAAGGTTTTAGTAGAACCTAAAAAATCTGAAAAATAGAAAGAAAAGAGTCAAATGAACTTGCAAGTTAGAAACAGCATTGTTATGATTATTCTGTTACTCCTTTGCTCTGTGCACATTTATAATATATTTTTAGAAACATAATTGAGATAATCCATATGTAGTATTGTATATAACATTTTTATTCACTTAAATTCTATTATATACCTATTCTAATGGCCTTAAATTATATTTCTCATCATAATTTTCCCCATTTTCTTTAAGCCCCTGGTGCAGAGAACTCAGGGCACATTCTCTTATTCACAATTTGTAAGGTCCTCCTCATTCCTGATCCCCCCTCATATTCTACCTCATTCCCCACACCCCCTACCCATATGTGTCATTCACTTTCATTCACATGTCTGACTGATGATACTCAATCTATGGATATTCTTATAAAGTAAATGTCCTAAGAGAAATAGGAAAATGTATATAAGGTCTGACAATTAAGTTCATGATCTTGTCACTGTGCGCTACATTAGCAGCACTGTACAAACAACTTGGTAAGTTATCATGACCTTGGTATATCATGAACAGCTGTGTTCACATTGATGTGTGGCGGTGTCTTACTAACAGGTGATCACTATTGTTGCATGTTTTTGTGTGCCCTCACAAGAATGTCAGAACTTGAATTACAGCACTGAACAAACATTAAATTTCTTGTTACACTTGGCAAGAGTGGAAGTGAAATCAGGGACATGCAGTCCAAATGTAGGGGGATAATGCCATGAAGAAAATAGAAGTATACAAAAGGATTAAGCATTTTTGTGAGGTGAGAGAAAGTGTCACTGATGAAGAGAGGTCAGGGCAGCTAGTAACGAGCAGAACTGATGTAAACATCATTAGAGAAACAGGAAAATCTTAACTAAAAATCTTGGCCAAAAGCTCATGGCTCCTCCATTATGACAATGTACCAGCTCACATGGCACTAGCTATGAGGGAATTTTTAGCCAGTAAACAAGTAACTATATTGGAACACCTTTCCTACTTCCCTGATCTGGTCCCCCATGAAATTTTTCTTTACTTAAGGATAAAGGAAATATTGAAAAAAAGACATTTTGATGATATTCAAGGTATCAAGAGTAAAATGATGACAGCTGTGGTGGCCATTCCAGAAAAAGAGTCCAAAGAGTTCCTGCTTTGAAGGGTGGACTAGGTGCTGGTGTTGGTGCGTAGCTTCCCCAGGGGAGTACTTTGAAGGTGACTATAGTGGCATTCAGCAATGAGGTATGAGGCGCTTCTTCTAGGATCCGTTCACAAGCTTAATTGTCAGACCTCATATTTTCCAAATTATTTACATCATAATATGCTGAGGACAGGCCTATCTCTAATACTTTTTACTCACATTGTATTTTTAAGATCTATTAAACTTCTTCATAGAACCCATAATGATCATGTAGTACATTTTATTTTATTGGTAGACATTCCATAGTTATTAACAATGCTCTGAGGAATAGCCTTGAAACTGTTCCCTTGTGGATCTGAGTAAGAATTATTCCGGGTTTTACACTTAAATATGATTTCTTAGTCACAGGGCATATGCAAATTGAATTTCTATCGGTAATTCCAGGTAGTTGTTGGGACATCTATACCAGGTAAGCTTCTTAAGCAATGCCTGAAGGTTTTCATTTCCCCACATATACACCAAATGTTGGTATGATTCAAGTTTTGAAAGTTTTTGAAATTTGATGTGTCTCATGTAGGATGTCATTTTTATTTTCTTTTTTCAATATCAGTATTTGACAAAAATCTATATGTTCTGGTTATCCATCTGTGTTTTCCTGTCTACAAATTGCTTATTTACACCTTTTGTACATTTTAAATTGGATTCCTATCTTTGTAAAATTTATATCCAATAGGTTACATACATGTCTGTACAGTATCTCATTTTATGAAAGTATTAAAATTTATTTTATCTATTTCTTATTGTTGAATATTTTGTTTTATCTAGTTGTTAAAATTTTAAATATTATTTAGTTCTATTTAGTTTTATTATCTATTTAGTTCTTCTTTTTTTTTATTTTTTAAGACAGAGTCTCACTTTGTCACCCTTGGTAGAGTGCTGTGGCATCACAGCTCACAGCAACCTCAAACTCTTGGGCTCTAGTGATTTTCTTGCCTCAGCCTCCCAAGTATCTGGGACTATAGGCACCTGCAAAAACACCTGGATATTTTTTTTAAGACTTTTTCTCAGTCTGGTCTGGTAGTCCTGTGCTCAAGCAATCCACCTGCCCGGAGTGCTAGGATTATAGGCGTGAGCCACCTCACCTGGCTGCTATTCACTTTTTACTTTTTTTTTTTTTTTAAATAAATAGAAGTACTGAGATTAAACAGTAAAAATTTGTTTAAAGTGAGAGGTAGGCAATAAGAAATTAATTTGTATCAATTTACACAGTGTATGTGATTTCCTACTTTTCTAAACCTTTGCCAACTTTGAGTATTACTTTTATTTAGAGTAGTTACTAATTGTTAGAATAGTTCTGTCAGTGGTCAGTTATTCAGTAACTAATACATTAAGCATACAGTGCTATCAAACTTTTTATATCTACTGGAGTGTCAGTATTACAGATTTTAACTGTGGTATATTTCAGATATGCTTTTACACACTATAGAACTGATCTCTCTTGCTACTTTTTGTTTCAGAATTTTCCTCGAGATCCTTTTTTATTTTAGTTTTTCTAGTCTCCTCTGACCAATTTCAGTGAGGGTTGCTTGATTTTTATTTTAAGATTGTTAAATTTATGTCATAACTTAGACAGATTTTAAATTTTATAATGTTCTGCTTCCCATCCTGGAACATGGCATCTCTTTAAATGAGTTTTAATCCTTGTTCACATCCTTTAAGACCTGGTGTGTTTGCCTCTTGTAGATCCTACTCATTCTTACCTACTTTATTTCTAGGTATTATAATTTTATATATTACAGTTATTATATGTATCTTTTTTTAGGGAGAAAAAAGAGGAGTTGAACTTTAAATGGGATTTATCCCCATATAACTTCCAACTTGTTTGTATATATGAAGAATATGGATTCCTTGTATTAATTGTGTATACTTTCTCCTTATTAAATTCTCTTATTGTTTATAATTGCTTTCCAGTTAATTTACTTAAATGAAAATAAAATCTCATTGTTTGTAATAATATCCTCTGTAATAACGGTAATTTTAGCTACTTCCAATTTTTTTTGTATTTCTGCTTGTTTTTTTGTTCCTATTTTCTAATTGTATCTCCAGTCCTGAGAACAATGTTAAATAATAATGGTGGCTACAGAGGCCTTTGCTTCATTCCTCACTTTAACTGAAAATGTTTCAAGCACTTTCTCTGTATGTGTGATGGCACATGTGATGATGTTAGGCAGTTACCACTTATCTTATGGAAGAATTTTTGTTTTTATTAGGCAATTATTTGGAATTTGATTAAATTTTCCAGCACCTATAAAGACACTTTTTTTTAGGTATGTTGCATATTTTAATATTCTAAAATTCAAATATTCTAAAATTTACCTACACTTGCATAGTTGGAATAAACTCTACTTTTTTTTTTATTAAGTCATAGCTGTGTACATTAATGCAGTCATGGGGTACAATGTGCTGGCTTTACATAGAATTTGAAATGCTTTCATCAAACTGGTCAACATAGCCTTCACGGCATTTTCTTAGTTACTGTGTTAAGACATTTATATTTTACACGTAGTAAATTTCACATGTACCCTTGTAAGATGCACTCTAGGTGTGGTCCCACCAATTACTCTCCCTCTACCCATCCTCCCCACTCCCCTCTCGTCCCTCTCCCCTTTCCCCTTTTTCTTGTGCTATAATTGGGTTATAAAATTTCATAAGAAAGCTATAATTTGGTTTCATAGTAAGGCTATGTATATGTCATGATGTACAATTACTTGAATGTATTGCTGGATTCTGTTAGCTAATATTTTATTTAACACTGTAACATAAAATTTATAAATGAGATTGATGTATAGATTCACTGTGTCTAATAGTTCTGAATATCAGGTTCAAGGTTGTGTTTATATCATTAAAAATTATTCAGATGGACATAGAAAGAATTAGAGAGCACTACTATGTTAAGTGAAATAAGCCAAACACAAATACTGTATAGTCTAATTTATATGTGGAACCTGAAACAATTGAACTCTGAAAGCAGAGAGTAGAATTCCTAGAGTATTACCAGAGTCTGAGAGGATGAAGGAGGAGGGAGACGATGGTCAGAGTTCAACGTCTTAGGAGGAATACGTTTGTTGTTTTGTTTTGTTTCTTTGAGATTTATTTTTTGAGATCTGGTCATTGATCTTAAAAGTTATAGTCATTGAACATAGCTAATAATTTTGTACTGTACATTTCAAAATCACAGAAAATAAATTTCATGTTCTGAACACCAAAACATTGTTAAATATTTGAGGTGATGGATGACTTATATATTACTTTGATTTAATCATTCCACATTGTATTAAAAATCATAATATCACTTTGTACTCCATAAATGTATACAATTATATTTTGCCAATATATAATAACATTTTTCAGAAAGAATGAAAAAAATATCCAGAAGCTTTTCTGATTTTCCTGAAAAAGTTTAAATAGCATTATTTTAAAAATATTGAGTATAACTTCCCTCTAAAACTGTGGGTCTGGAATTTTTCAAGGCAGTAAATATTTAATCAATTTGCTTTCTCTCTCTCCCCTCGCGCCCCCCCCATCTCTCTCTCTTTCTCTCTCTCTCACATGTTCTGAAAAGGCAGTAGTTTAATTTGGATTAAGGAGGGTGATTTCTGCCTTTCTGCCATCTGTAGTTTCTGTTGGTTGCTATTCCTGTTCACTGTTTTGTTATCTTGTTTGCTTCATAACTTCTGACTACTTGCTCATCACTGCCTTTGAAAAATTACTTGTGAATGATCTCCAGGTCCATGATGTATAAACCTTCCTTCAAGTGGTTCTCAACCTTCCTAATGCTGCGGGCCTTTGATACAGCTCCTGTGGGTCGCGACCCACAGGTTGAGAATCTCAAGATAGTTGTTGTTGGCTTCTGCGACATCCATGGCATTCCTAACCTAGATGGCCTGGGCTGCTCAGACTCTGTACCTGAGGGAAGGGATAATTGCTCCCCCTGTTGCCTGTTTTACTTTCCAGTTCTGCTTAGCACCAAGTCAGTTCCTTCAACCTTTTCCAGTGTTTGGGGTGGACAATGGCAGTGAAAGGAGGGAGAGAAGGGTTTGCAGCTGCTTTGCCTTTATTCTGAGTTGTCCTTGGGGCTCCATCTCAGTGTAGGAGGATTCCAAATGCAGTGGACTGCAGGGTCTAGACCTTTGTTTCTCCAACCCAGAGAATGAATCCGCAGAACCAGAACCATGTTGTATAAGAAGACGGCCTCCAAGCAAAAGCAGCTTCAGTGCTCTGATACTCCCCGTCATTAAAAAACTGTAACCTAACTATTGTACCCTCATATTAATATGAATAAAGTTTAAAAAAAATTAAGAAAAGCTGCCGTGTTAATTTCCAGTAGCTTTTTCTATTGTCAATATTTTAAAGTTTTTGTTTCAATCTATATTTTAGACATCATGCTTAAACATGTTCAGTGGGAAGACTGATTTTAATAAGTGAGCCTGCCATTAACGGCAATTAGAACTTTCTCAAATTCCCTTTTACTCTCATTTCCATTTTATTTTGCTACCTTTAAAAAATAAGTTCTATCCTCTGTTCCCTAGCTTGGGCTTGGTTAAGTCCCAGCATTTATCCTCGTTTTGCTTCCATTTGATACATTTTTATTTTTTTATTCCATTTTTCCCCGACCTTTGCCAGCTCACATTTCATTTCTTTGTATTGTTTTGACATATCTTCCCTGAGCTCCTGCAACTCTTGCTTTATGCCCACAGGTCATAGACTTGATTATTGTAATATAAAATTTTAACTTTTGTGGTGAATCCAAGGTCACCTTTTCTATTTTTTTGTCAGCCATTTCGTTTTCTTATTTCTTTCCTCCTGATTTCTGTGGAATATCTTGTACAGATTAGGGGATGGCTCTTTTTTGATTGCTCATTTTTTCTTTTCTTTTTTTTTGAACAAGCACATTTTTCTTGGACCTGCTATTTACTGGAGTTTCTGTTCAGAGAGACCCGCCAGATTGGCTAGCATTTCCACTGTGGCCTAGAGTGATTCTCTTTAGATTTTGTTTCTCCCAGGCTTATGGACATAGATATTGGTGGTGGGGGGTAGAGGGGTGTTGCAGATGGTAATTTAGAATGCAACATCTTTCTTCTGTGCTTCCTTAAGATAGACTGATTTTGAAACTCTTGGTTTGTTCATCTGATGGGTTTCTACATGTGGGTTGCTTCCCTCGGGTGTTTGATCAGAACCTGACCGGGGTACACTTCTTCTCCCAGCTCCTTGGGATGGGTGGGGGATTCACACCTGTGCCATCCTCACCTTCAGGACTGAACTTGAGCAGTTGACTTTGGGACATCCCCTTGCTCCATTCCTCTCTTACATGAATTCCCACCTCCCCACTGTGGGCTTTGGCACAATCTATTTAGCCGCAAATGTAATGTGTTATTTTCTGTTATTGTTGCTTTCCCGTGATTTCTTGTAAGCGAAATGTTGAAATGCTACTTGATGGCTTTGTTTTCAAACCAAAAGTTGATTAAGAGGCAGTTTTCTATTTTTTAAAATTCCATGAATAAATTTTCAATTTGTCAAATGCCTTTTATTCATCTCCCGTTTTTGGAACTCAGTATTTTATGAAGAACACGTACTAAATTTTTATTAGTGCTATTTTAGAATATGCCAAGATGATCATACAGTTATCCTCTGACCTACTGATGTAATGAAATATGTTAGTACAGAATCAATATTAAATCTCCTTTGCATTCCTTGAATTAATCTCTTTGAATGATAACAATAAAATAAGAAGAGGTAAGCACTCAAAAAATATAACTAAATACTTTACACATAGTATAATGTTCAATACTCACCACAATTCTATGAGATCAGTATTATTAATTTTTTACGGTTGGGGAAATGGAAATTCATTGGGGTTAAGAGGTACAGTTGAAAAAGCATCATAAATGGCAAACTTAAGTTTTAAACAGGCTAAAGGACCTCATAAGCCACTATTCATTATTTTAATGGATGAGTAAATTTAATTTACTAGCTTTTCATTAAACATTTTTTATTTTTTTCAATACACCCATAAGATTTTAATATAATACGTATTTCAGTTTCTTAAAATGGAGAGTTTTACACTTTCCACATAACATATTTGGAGGTGACAGATAGCAGTAGGTATTTTTATGGTAAACATCAGATGGCTTTTACTATAAAACCATTTAAATATAGTGACTAATTTTGGAGACAATTCATCAACATTTTTTTCCCTATTATTTCTGATGTCATTCTTTCGAGCTACCCATTCTTAAGCAGTTTTTGGCAACTTTATTTTTCTAGCACTTGTTCTTTTTCATTTAAATCTTCCATATTTTTGCACCACATTCTCTCTGTATATCAGTGCATATATATATGTATCTTTCTATGTAATCTAATATATATGCAGATAAAGATAAAAAATTGAAGTGTATTTTTGTCTTGGATTTTCTCTTCTTTTCTTTCCATGTACTCTTTTGTTGATATTACCAGGCCTAAGAGTCACTTGTACCTCACCCATATATCACCATTTTGCCTTTGTTTACTTGAATGTATTTTCTGTAATTACTTCGATGAATAATTTTCTTTTAGTTTTTATGAAATGTATTTTTAATGTTCCTCTTTTGAATCTTTCAGTTAGAAGCTGAGGATATTTCTTTTCATTTCTTTTAAAATATTGATCCAATTTGAAGGTACAATTTTTTTTCTTTGAGCTTCAGCCATTTTCTATATTATAGTAATCTTATTATCACAATTTTCTAGATAGCTTATAATTATAGTTTTGATTTTGCTTTTAAAAAATTTTTCCTTTGGTAAGTTTTAAAAATATACTTGTATTGTTTAATTTTACCTGTAATAATTATTAAAGATAGTGGTATATAATTTCTATCTTTGATCATTTAGGCAGGTCTTTATTGTCACAGAAAAACACATTTTTGGTACATGTAAATGTTCCACAATCTTTGGAAAATAAGGTGGCTTCTCAGTGTTGAAAAACTATTCTATACATAATTATATATATTGTATTTGAAACCTCTACATATTATTAACATATATTACTTTTTCTGCTTGCTATGTCAAAAACTGAGAATGATATGTTAATTTTTCCTACTTCATTGTGTTTCTGACAATCTCTTATTCTCTGTAATTCTAACAATTTTTGATTACTATATTTCACTATCACATTATTTTCTATTTGAAGGTTCATGACTAACATTTTAATGTACTTATTACATATTTAATTTTTATTAATATAAGTGACTCCTTTTTGGATTTTGACTTATATTTAAATCAAACTTTGTCTGATACTTTTGCCAAGCCTGTTTTACACCGATACATCTTGCTATGTCCTACCTCACACACACACAATTTTGGTTTTATTTTTATAACAGTAATTTCAGGGGTAGTATACATTTACAGTGGGATATTATTAAATATGCATATATATGTCATTATGAAGATTTTGAGATATAAAAAAATTAAGAAATGTAAAATCTAAGCAGATGGAACAAATGATCCAACAATACCTATAAACTGAGCAAGTTGAAATTTGTGCTGATGAACCAAAAAGGAAATAATGGACCATAACACAGTCTGTCTTAGAACTTTCATAGTGACCTGTGTGTGTGTGTGTGTGTGTAATCTCTCTAAGGGAGGGTGTAAGGAATCAGATCACTTGTAGTGTCACCCTGAGAAGCACACTATTATCAGGTGTTTTTAAGGTGAGCTCCCTCGGAATTGCTGGGCACCCTGGAGCTGCTGAGGTGGTCCTCTGTAGGAGGGTAAGTAAGGAGCTCATTTGTCCAGAAAAACTGGATGTAACCAGAACTTTTATCTTTTAACAACTTAAAATAATTCACTCTAGGAAAAGAGACATAATTCTAAGTCCAGGAAATAGTGACCTGGAGCTCACTCTGTACCTAGGAGAGTGGGGATGTCTTCCTATTAGGTCCTTATAAAAACTAAGAGAGCTGAGTGCTGAGAGATGTGACCCTAGGAAACCAAGCCCCGGGCACCCATGCCCAGTACTGCCTCGACCATGCCCCTTGGAGGAATTAAGACAGCTGGTACAGTGCTCTGAATCTGAGTAATCCTCTAGCAGTGTGGCCAACAAATTTTTCAGACTGTGAATAAGCATTCTTCAATGGCAACACCTTGTGGAAATGAGAAGGAATAGCTTTGGTGGACACGTCTCAACTCCAAGGCATTCTCTATCACAAAAATCCTTCAGATTCACACACTTCTTGGGTATAAGTAATCTCTGTGCTTCAAGGATGACCAGAGAGGCCAGGAGAGTCTCAAGAAGAAGCTATCAAACCTCTTGCTAGCAGAGCATGTGTTGGTTAGATAAATTGGAAAAATAAGAGATGTGACTTATCTAACCCCAAGTTTATGGAACAGGTCATCTATCATACTTTTATTCTTATAGTGGTGACTTCTAAGTTAAAAATGTTTGAATTAATTTTTACATAAGATTTATATTGAAATAAAAAATTAACTATTGATTGTATAATACAGAAATTTTATATAATTTTTACTTCTTCCTTCTCTTCTAAATATTTGCTCTTCTAAACATTTGTTCATATAATCTCAGATTTTAACCCCAAATTATTATTAGTTAATTACAATTTGTTTAATGTTGTGTCAAAGCCCCGAACTATTAGATTCTTACTCTACATTTTAAGGCTATACTGACAACTACTTCAATGTTACCATGTTCAATTCCACTTTAGTGCTCAGTTAAGACCCATGTAGTAACCGTTCCCTTCTAGAGATATATTTCCTGATGCATGTTTAGAAGGCTGCTATACATCAGCCAGAAATTTACTTGTCAAGAGGGGTGCATAGGTGCTATGGGAAGACCATGCTTTTTCTTATTGGCTTCTTCATATGAAATATTTATTCTTTGAAATTAAAATGATTGCACATGTTTTTGTCACTATTCTTCATTGTGCTTAAAGTCCCTATTCATTTTGCCAACATATGTCTTTCTTCAACTCAGCAAAGTTTTCTCTTGTTATTTCTTATTTCCTTCTATTACTTCTTATTTGTGCCTTTTCCTTTCTATCTCTCTTGGGAATTCTTACTATACTCATATCATTTTGCTCATCTTTTTCATCATGTTCATATTTTTGGCATCAACTATGAATTTCTTGAATTTTTCATGCACATTAACTCAATTTATGGGGAGTGTCCAACCCACTGCTTACTATGCCAATGTAGTCTTAAAAATCTTTACATAATCTTTACTTATTTTAGAATGCTTCTTTCAAAATAAATGATTAGCTCCAGTTTTGCATGTAAAATGTTCTCTAGAATCTTTTTTGGGAATACACATTATAAATTTTTAAAAATGACTTTCTATTTTTCGCACTTAATCTGTGTGAAAGAAGAATCTCCTTTGATTTTTTTTTTCAAGGTGATTCCCTTTTTCTGAACCGCACTTCAAGATTAGGAGCATTTTCTCTATTTGTTCAGTTGAGTGAAACCCAGGTGATTTTTTCCCCCTTGCTTACATCCCCTTCTCTGGGGGGACGTTTTGCCTCCTATAATCCTGTCCCTGCCTGATCCCTTAGTACTGGCTTTCCTCTCCTTTCTAAGGGGATATAAGTGGGATTTAGTGGAGTTCTTCACATCTTCTCTCATGAGTGAGGCTCTTTATAGTTTTATACCTATATTCCATCTTCCATTTTACATGTATTTCATTCCTTCCTACAGATTATTTAGCAGAAATTATTTGGCTTTCCTATATTATTCATATTTTCTTCTTGAATGATAATTTTTTTCTATTAAAAAAATCCAAATGAAATTTTTGTAGAAGCTGGGGAATTAGTTGCATTATCTGCAATATATTTATTGTATATTTTGTAATAGTTTATAACATATACATATACCACACATGCTATAAAACACCATATAATATATTTTTTTGAAATCTGTAATTATTTGTTTATCTCTAGCTGACTTCCCATCATAGTGTACCTACCCTTAATTCCATACCTCCCATTAGGTATTTATACCTCAGAGCACTTTACTGAAAAGACCAAGTCAGTATGAACTCTCCAGGCTGCCTTTCTCTATATCCAAAATTATATCTCTTTTCTTTTTTCTTACCTTTTTAAACTGTAGGGGATCTCTGTCAATTCCTATGTTCCTGTTTTGTGGGTCCTTGATTCATCAGTTATTTCTTCTTTTCTTTTTAACGTATTTCCACTTCATTTTCCTCAAGTACCCCTTATCTTGAACCTTCTTCCTTTCAGAAAGTAGTCTACACAAGGTGCATTTTTTTATTACCATGCATTCATCCTCATTCACCAAGCTTTCCTCTTAAAGTAATTTTTACAGAAGTAAGTAACACTTACCAGGAGCTTTAACTCTTTCCTTGTCCTCCTCCATGTCTTTGTAATCTATGACATTATTAGTCATCCTGTTCACATCTTAGAAACCCTATCCACCTCTGAGACTTAGGTTTATTCCTCTTTATTCTCTTGGATTTCTTATCAATTCTTTTCCAACTTTACTAGCTCTCCTGATTCTTTCTTCTCTCCAAGGTCTCTGGAGAACTTTTCCCTCTGGGTACTCTTGGTCTTCCCTATCATCTCCACCTTTGGTCTCATCTCAGTTTATTGAAAGCAATCCTACATAGTACTCTTGTATAATTTATAGTAACAGAGTTGAAACTACTGTGATTGTCTTCTCATAAGCAGACAATATGGACAAGCTACAAAGTCAACTTCTAATTTTAGCAAAAATTCTGAAGTCTCTATTCTAATTCACCTAACATGTAAGAGTCTAAGAATGAGAAGATACCTACTTGTATGATGCCAATATATTTCTTTCAAGTCCCACCCCTTCCTACTCCAGGACAATAATGTTGTAAGTATTTAAATAGTATAAAGAGATGAACTTAAAATATTTTTTTACTTCTAATTACTCCCAGGAAAGCACATTCTGGGCTTCACCTACTTCTTATGACTGATTACAAATAAAAAATGACACTTGCCATTTTTTCAATGACTCATGCAGTTCCATGTAGCACTCATTCTGTCCAGCAAAGTATCCAACTTGATTTAATCTCTGGTATGTAGCAGAAGAGAGACTAAATTGTAAACATTTGGCTAGAAAGTATTTTTAACCAACAGATATACTACACAATGAGATTTTAAATGTTATAATCATATAGAAACTCTTTTGTAAAATTGGTTTGAAGACATTGCCTAAAAGCCTCTCTGCAGGACTGAGCCTGATGAAGCCTAGGAAATGATGGTGACACACATATGCACAATCTATTAGCGCTTATGAACCTTCCTGGCCAGGGTGGGGAACCTGTGGCCTTAAGGAAACTTGTGGCCTTCCTGGTCCTTAGGTTCAGCCTTTCGACTGAATCCAAATTTTACATAACAAATATTTTTATTAAAAGGAGTGCAGCAGAGAATTATGACTCTTTGCCTCCTCTGGTGCTTTAGAAAGAATACTCTTGAATTCAGAAGGCCATATGTTTCCCACCCTGCACATTGAGAAGCTGAAACAACCAGAGGTGTGAGATTCTGGTCTTTGTCTGGTCTGGCCTCTGATTCTAAGACCAGCATTTTCCTCCTTACACAACCTTATCTTGGATGTATACACATATTAGATGCTCTTATAATTTTTATGAGCACGAGCTCATCAGGGTCACTGATCTCATCTCTGTACCCCTGGATACTGTCACAGTTACTGGCATGGAGTTGCGCCCACTGTGTTGATATTTGATAAGTGGACAAACATAGCTTACATTTACTGGTGTTTCTTTTGTTTAAAATGTTATCTTAGTCACTTCACTAACTCCTTGGATTGTTATAAATGCACTATGAGTCAGGTATGATAATTATCACCCTATTTTATAGAGGAAGAAACTGAGACCGAGAAAGGTGAAGTATAGCAACCAAAGTTACACAGCCAGTAAGTGGGAGAACTTAGGA
>NW_003852398.1:31493706-31500288 GCF_000181295.1 Otolemur garnettii | reverse complement strand
GCTGGGTTTGAACTTACCACCTCTGGTATATGAGGCTGGCATCCTACTCCCTTTGAGCCACAGGTTCCACCCTGAGAGGGAGTTTTTAGCCAGTAAACAATACGGTATTGAAACACCCTTCCTACTCACCTAAACTAAGCCTCAATGAGTTTTTTTTTTTTTTTAACCATAATATAAAGAAGATATTGAAAGGAAGACATTTTGATGACATTCAGGACATCAAGGTTAATATAATAACAGCTCTGATGGCCATTCCAGAAAGAGTTCCAAGAGTTCTTTGAAGGATGGACAAGACAATGACATCGATGCATAGCTTCCCAAGGGGAGTGTTTCAAAGGTGACCATGGTGATATTCAGAAATGACATATGTAGCACTTTTTCTAGGATGAATACACAAACTCATCAGAACTTGTATATTTGAACCCAGCCTTTATTTAAACACTATGCTCTCCTGTTTTTCAGTATTTAAATTAATTTTATAGCAAATCAGATAGGTAGTAATGAGTGTGGTGGGTTTAAAACATGGCTATAAATTTTTGATAGTCCTTACATGTAAAGGTATGGATTTTATCTCTACCTGTTGAATCTGAGAAGCATAGTCAAAGTGTTGCTATCTGGTTCTAAGAATTGGCTATCAGGAGCCATGCAGCTCCTACCTTATTATGTGGAAAATTTGCTCCCAGAGCCATGACTGCCATTAAAGTAGTCTACCTAACTTGAGGATATCAGGTTATGGAAACTCCATTCTGGTAACTCCTCAGCCATCTGGAAATGTCATATTCAGGCAATGCTGGATAATAAGTGCAGTCCCAGCTGACTCTCACTTTCAAGTTCACCCAGCTCCAATGTTAGATATATAATGAAGGTTCCTCCAGAAGGTTCCTGCTGCAGCTGTTCAAGTCATTCCTGGCCATTCTTGTGTTGCCAGGGGAGGCATTGGGCATTGTGACCCAGAGAAGTCAACCCCACTATGCCTTGTCTGTATCCTCAGTTCACAGAATCTGTGAGCATAACAAATGGTGACTGTTTTATGCCCCTAAAATAACTAGAATGAAAGGATTTAATCACAGTTAAATACTCCATATCCTAAGGGCACTTGCTTTCTGTGTGTATATAATAACGTTCTAGGGCTTTTAGTTAAAACAACCAAATATGTCATATATTACACACTTCTCACTGAAGGGCTGCTGTGCATTAAACAGAATGAAGCGTTGAAAGGGTTCATCCTGTTGGACAGCTCTTTGCTCCCAGGAAAGCCACAGGAATATGGAATCTCTCATTGATGTTCTGCTGAGCTCAGTGTGCTGCGCGTTTGTTCTTGGCTTCTTGCCCAGCAAACCTTGGCAACCAGATCACTCCCTCCCTGATTAGTTTGCAACCGTGTACAAACTAGTGCTGCTGTACCAAGGTTTTATTCCCCACATAGCTGGGTCGATTGGACAGTTTTCTTGACTGTGTAAGTCTCTTTTTACCTCTAGATTTGTCAAGGACTGGCCAGACCTATAAGAAGTCAAGAATGATTAATACCAGTTCATGCTCTATTTCTGAGCTAGAATACATTTTTTTGGCTATGTTTTTTATACACCATGTTATGGAACTGAGGATATCAATTTGTTCCTCCATGTCCTAGGAATCAGGAAGAACTTAACAGATTTGTAAATTCTGAGCACATAAAAGGCAACCAAAGGCCCAGCTGTTAAGGCATATGAGTAACTAAGGTTGTGATGTATTCCCTGAGCCAAAATTTCTATTTGAAACATTTATCCATTCATTGAAAAATTATTAATTAAGAACCAGGTGCAAAGCTAGATGTTGCTAACACAACAGCAAACAAGGCAGATATGACCGCAGGTTTAATAAAGCCTATAAACTAGAAGGGGAAATTTTCAGACAAATTACCAGTAAAATGGAAACTCTAATTCACTTTTCACAGATTTGTCATCTATAAAGAATGATATTGTGCTTTGTGTGCAGTGCCATATGCACATATCTCCTGCCTCTTAACTCTGAGTTCATCTTGCCTATATCCACCAGCAGCCAATGCTGATCAATTCTTCCTTTTTAAAATTCAGTTCAATTTAATTTTAATTGGTATATAATAATTGTACATATTATGGAGTTCAGAGTAATATTTTATACATATTTACAAGGCATAATGATACATAAGGGTGATTATCATATCCACCACCTCAAACATTTATTTTTCCTTAGTATTGGGAAATTTGAAAAATCATCTCTTCTGTTATGTGATGACATACAATAAAATATTGTTAATAATAGTCATTCTACAGTGCTACAGGATGCTAGGAACTGATTTCTCTATGTAGCTGCAGTTGTGTGTCCATGAAACAAATTATCACTATCCTCCCCTACTCCCTATCTTGTCCTTCCTCTAAAACCACTATTCTACTCTCTACTTACAAGAGCTCAAAGTTTTTGGCCACCACACAAGAGTAAGAACATGTTGCTTTTATCTCTCTGTGCGTGACTTACTTTACACAGCATAGTGCCATCCAGGTTCATCTTCATTGCCACAAATGGCAGGATTTCATTCCTTTTTTTTTTGGCTTTTTTTCATTCCTATTTTTGATTTTTTTCTCATTCCTATTTTTGGCTTTTTAAATTCCTTTTTTGAGAATAGAATTCCATTGTATATACTATATGTATCCCATATTCCTTTTATGTATTCATCTGTTGTTGGGCACTTACGTTGATTCCCTGTTTTGACTATTGTGGATAGTGATGCCGTGAACGTGAGGGTGAAGTTATCTTTTCCGTACACTGATTTCCTTTCCTTTGGATAAATATACTGTAGATTGCTTGATCATATGTTAGCTCTACTTTTAGTTTTTTGAGGATCCTCCATACAGTTTTCCAAAGTGACTGTACTAATTTTCATTCCCACCAACATGCTTCCCTTTCTCCAAATCCTCACTAGCCTTGGTTATATATTTTTTCTTTTTGATAATGGCCATTGTGATTGGTATGAGGTGATATTTCCATTGGTTTTGATTTCCATTTCCCGGAGGATTGGTGATGTGCATTTTTTTTATGTGCTTGTCCATCTGTACGTCTTCTTTTGAGAAATCTCTATTCAGCTCCTTTGCCAATTTTTAAATAGCAGTATTTATTTTTCCTATTGAGTCTCAAAGAGCTCCTCATGTACTTTGGGTATTAATCCCTTGTCAGATGAATAGTTTACAAATATTTTCTCCCATTCTACACATCTTGTTTTCATACTATTGATTGTTTACTTTTCTCTGTAGAAACTTTTTAGTTTTCCATAATTCCATTTATCTATTTTTGCTTTTCTTCATTGTGCTTTTGAAGTCTTTCCCATAAAATCTTTGAACAGCCCAATGTCCTTGTGTTTTCCCTATGTTTTCTTTAGTAGTTTGATAGTTTCAAGTCTTACATTTAAGTATTTAATCCATTTTAATCTGATTTTTTGTATGTGGTAAGAGATAGGGGTGTAATTTCATTCTTTTGCATACAGATATCCATTTTTCCCAGTAGAGTTTGTCTTTTTTCTAATGTATATTCTTATTGCATTTGTCAAAAATTCATTGGCTATAAATATGTGAATTTAATTCTGGGTTCTTTATTCTGTCTTCTTGCTGTAATGTCTGTTTTTATGCCAACTCCATGCTTCTTTGGTTACTATAGCTTTGTAGTTAGTAGTACACATAGTATTTTTGAAATAAGGTAAGGTGATGCCTTCAGCTTTTCTGTTTTTGCTCATTATTGCTTTGACTATTTATGATCTTTTATGGTTTCATACAAATTTTTGGATTGTATTTTCTGTTTCCATGAAGAATTTCACTGGTATTTTGACAGGGATTGCATTGAATCTGTAGATCACTTTGAGTATTATGGTCATTTTAACAATATGAATTCTTTCAATCCAAGAGCATGGGTTATCGTTTCATTTGTTTCTATCCTTGTCAATTTCATCAGTGCATCATGATTTTGGCATAGAGATCTGTCACCTTCTTGGTTTGAGCTTATAACCTACTTTGCTGTTGTTGTTCTGTAGCTATTGTGAATGTGATTGTTTTCTTAATTTCTTTTTCAGCCAGTTTGATATTGGTATATAGAAATGCTACTTATTTTTTAATTTTGATTTTGTATCCTAAAATTATTCTGAATTTGTTTATTGGTTCTAAGAATTTTTTGTAGAGTCTTTAAGTTTGTCTATATGAAGGATCATGTCATTTGCCAAGAGGAATGATTTGACTTCTTCTTTTCCAGTTTGGATGTCTTTTCTTTCATCCTCTTAACTAATTGCTCCAGCTGGGAGTTACAGTAATAGTTGAATAGGAGTGGCAAAATTGGGCATCCTTGTTTTGTCTCAGTTCTTAGAGAAAATTCTTCCAACTTTTCCCCATTCAGAATGATGTGAGCTGTGGGTCTGTTCTGTATGGGGTCTCTTATTTTGAGGTATGGTGCTTCTATGCCTAGGTTGTTGAGAGTTTTTATTATAAAGAGATGCTGAATTTTCTCATAGTTTGTGTCTATTGAGATTATCATAGGGTTTACATTGTTCGTTCTGTTTATATGATGTATCACATTTACTGATTTGTGTTTGTTGAACCGTGCATCCCTGAGATAACTTCCACTTGATCATATATATAATCATTTGATGTGCTCTTAGATTGTGTTTGTTAGCATTTTGTTGAGGAATTTCTCATCTATGTTTATTAAAAATATTGGCCTACAGTTTTCTTTTTGGTTGTTATGTCCTTGTCTGGTTTTGGTATCACATAGTAGTGGCCTTATAAAATGAATTAAGAATTTCTTCCTCTTTGATTTTTTTTTTAATTGTTGGGGATTCATTGAGGGTACAAAGAACACTGATTGCATTTGTTAGATAAAGTCTCTCTTGTAATTGTGTCCTGCCCCCTAAAGATGTATCACACAGCGTGACCCCCACTCCTCCCTCTGCTCTCCCCTTCTCCCACCCCTGCTGTGTACTAGGTCATTAGTTGTCCTCATATCAGAACCAAATACATATGATTCTTGCTTCTTCATTCTTGTGATGCTTTACTAAGAAGAATTTGTTCCACTTCCATCCAAGTTAATATAAAAGATGTAAAGTCTCCATGTTTTTAATGGCTGAATAGTTCCATGGTATACAGTATATATCACAGTTTGTTAATCCATCCCTGGGTTGGTGGGCATATAGGCTGTTTCCACATTTTGGTGATTGTAAATTGAACTGCAATAAAGTCTAGTGCAAATGTCCTTATGGTAAAAGGATTTTTTTTCTTCTTCTGGGTAGATGCCCCGTAATGGAATTGCAAGATCAAATGGGAGGTCTAGTTTGAGCTCTTTGAGGGTTCTCCATACTTCCTTCCAAAAAGACTGTATTAGTTTGCAGTCCCATCAGCAATGTAAAAGTGTTCCCTTCTCTCCACATCCATGCCAGCATCTGCAGTTTTGAGATTTTGTGATATGGGCCATTCTTGCTGGGATTAGATGATATATCAGGGTGGTTTTGATTTGCGTTTCTCTGATGATTAGGAATGATGAGCATTTTTTCTTATGTTTGTTACACATCCTAGTTATCAAGGATCTACAGAGAACCAAAATTTCCTCTTTGATTTTTTAAAATAGCTTGACAAGAACTAGTGATAGTTCTTTAAAAATTTGGTAGAATTTAGCAGTAAAGTCTTCCTGTTTTTGTTTTTTACTTGGGAGTATTTTTATTACTGATTCAAATTCATTACTCATTCTGTTCAAGTTTTCTATTTCTTACTGCTTCAATCTTGATACAGTTTGTATGTCCAGGAATTTAGTTGTTTCCTGTAGGTTTTCTAATTTTCTGGCACATAGCTGTTTGTAATGGTCTCTAATAATCCTTTGCATATCTGTGGTATCAGTTGTAATGTCTTCTTTTGGGTTTCTGATTTTATTTATTTTGGTCTTCTCTCTCTCTCTCTCTCTCTCTATTTTCGTATATTGTGTTGTTACTTTCAGTTTCTCAGAAAATGTTTTTATTTCCTTTTTAATTTCTTTATTGATCCATTGATCATTCAGAAGTATGTTGTTTACTTTCCATGTATTTGTTCAGGTTCTGCAGTTCCCTTTGCTATTGATTTCTAGCTTTATTCCATAGGAGTCTGGAATGATACTTGATATAATTTTGATTTTTTAAAATCTTGCAGAGACTTGTTTTCTGGCCTAACACATGATCTGTCCTGGAGAATGTTCAATATGCAGATTGAATAATATATATTTTGTAGCAATGTGATGAAATGGTCTGCTAATATCTGTTAGGTCTAGTTAATCTATACTGTAGTTTATGCCTGATGTTTTGTTGCTCATTTGCAGTCTAGCTGATTTGTCTAATGCTAACAGTGGGATGTGGAATTCCTGTGTTATTTGTTGTACTGCAGTGTGTCTGTCAGCTCTAACACCATTTGCTTAATATATGGATCTGCCAGTGTTAAATATAACAATTTAAAACTGATATCTTTTCTTGATGAAGTAATTGCTTTATCATTACATATGACGATCTTTGTCTCTTCTTATGTTTTGTTATTGTTATTTTTTTCTTTCTTTTCTTTTCTTTCTTTTTTT
>NW_003852398.1:31490497-31492928 GCF_000181295.1 Otolemur garnettii | reverse complement strand
TTTTTTTTTTGTTACATGGATGAATTGTATCATGCAGAAGTCAGGGCTTTTAGTGTACCCATCACCAGAATGGGGCACATTATACCCAATAGGTAGAGTTTCTTTCCTCATAAGTCTCCACACTCTGCCTTCTTAGTTCTCAGTGTCTTTTACACAACTTTATGAGCACATATGCCCATGATTTAGCTTTTTCTTATTAGTGAAAACATGTAGTATTTGTTCTTTCATTTCTGAGTTGCTTCACTTAAGATAGTGATCTCCAGGTCCATCCAAGTTGCTGCAAAAAATTTACTTAATTCCTTTTTAGGGTTAAGTAGTACATTTTCATTACCCACTAATCAGTTGATTGGCACTTAGGTTAGTTCCATATCTTTGCAATTGTAAATTGTGCTGCAATAAACATAGGGGGGCATATATCTTTTTGATACAATGACTTCTTTTCTTCTGGGTAAGTGTACAGTAGTAGGATTGCCAGGTCAAATGGTAGGTTTACTTGCATTTCTTTAAGGAATCTCCATACTGTTTTCCATAGTAGTTACACTAGTTTTCATTCTTACCAACAATGTATAAGCATTCTCTATTCACTACATTTGGGCCAACATCTATTGTTTTTTGACTTTTTGATAATGCCAATTCTGACATAGGTAAGGTGGTATCTCATTATGGTTTTATTTTGCATTTCCCTGATTGTTAGAGATACTGAACATTTTTTTATGTTTGTTGGCCATTTGTCTGTCTTCTTTTGAAAAACTTCTGTTCATGGATTTTGCTTACTTTTACATGTTTTTGTTTGTTTGTTTGTTTTTTCCTGATGATTATTTGAGCTCTTTGTAGAGTCTGGATATTAGTCCTTTCTCAGGTGTATAGCTGGTGAATATTTTCTCCCATTATGTAGGTTGTGTCTTCACTATGTTTATTATTTCCCTTGCTGTGCAGAAGATTTTTAATTTAATTAAGCCCTATTGATTTTTGTTATTGCTATATTTGCCTTTGTGGTCTTAGTCATAAATTCTTTGCCTAAACCAATATCTAAGAGTTTTTTCTACATTTTCTTCCTGAAATGTTTATAGTTTTATGCCTTACATTTAAGTCTGTAATCAATATTGAATTAATTTTTATAAATGGTAAGAGATAGGTATCCCCTCTTTCATTCTTCTTCATATGGCTATCCAATTTTCCCAGCACTTCCTTATCCCAGGGTATGTCAAAGATCAGTTAGGTTGTAGATAGATAGTTTTATTTCTGGGGTCTCTATTTTGTTCCATTGGTCTATGTGTCTACTTTTACAACAGTACCAGCTGTTTTGTTACTCTAGCCTTATAGTATAATTTTTTTTAAGGTTGCTAATTTTATTTAAAAATCCATAAGAATATCTGATACATGTAACAAGTATCTTAAGTCACAACAGTGAGGGAGCACTATAGGCAAGAATTTAAGTGTTGGTAGGCCACTACCTCATACAGATATAGGACTCTAATGTACCTTTCCCATGCACCTTCAAACTAGATTACTTCTACTTCTGCAGCTCTAGAGAAGATGAAGATCTGGACGTTCTCAGCTTTTCTAGCAGTCACATTGTGTCCCTTTATCACTCAGAGAAAAGGTACATCAACTGACACAGGTCTAGGGAAAACAGAGCAAGAGAAAAAATTGATTGTTGAAACCACGCTTTCTTCTGATATGTACCCCCAACTGATAACTAAGGCTCTTCTATTTATTTCCTTTTGTCATTCTTTTTTTTTTTTTTTGCATTTTTAAAATTACAAATATTTTACTTTGAACAACATATAAAATTAATTCTCCCATCATTTCCTTAATGACAAAAATTTATAGCTTTACTGAAATATAATTTATATACAATTCACCTGTTAAGTGTATAGTTCTATAATTTTCAGTAGATATTTGCAATTGTGCAACCATGAACACAATCCAGATTTCGAACATTTCCTAATTTTCCCAAATTTCCCTATGCCCCTTTATAATTAATTAAATCTCCTATTCCCAGTCCTAGGCTTCCACCAATCTTCTGTCTATATAATTTATAGTGTAATTTGAAGTCCAGTAATGTGATACCTTCAGAAGCAAGAGTACCCACCGTTACCACTTTTATTCAACATTGTATTATAAATTCCCTCCAGAGTACTCCAGAGTACTTTCTCCAAGAGAAAGAAATAAATGGCACCCAAATTAGGAAAGAGGAGATCAAACTGTCCCTGTTTGCTGATTACATGCTTTTGTATATAAAAAACCCTGAAACAACCAAAAGACTCCTTATGAATAACAGTCAAGCAGAGCATCAAAGCAAGAACTCAATACCATTCACAATAGCTAATAATAAAATAAAATAAAACACCAAAGAATAGGTGGTGCCTGTAGCTCAAGCAGCTAAGGTGCCAGACGCATACACCAGAGCTGGTGGGTTCGGATCCAG
>NW_003852398.1:31473533-31489926 GCF_000181295.1 Otolemur garnettii | reverse complement strand
AAAAAAAAAAAGAATAAATATTGTTAAAATGTTCCTACTACTTAAAGTGATATACAAATTCAAGGCAATCCTGTCAAAATTCCAATGTTATATTTCACAAAAATAAAAAAAAAATAATGCTAAGCTTCATTTAGAACCGAAAAGAACTCAAATAGCCAGAGAAAACTTAGATAAAAAAGAACAGTTAATTCTGTAAATAATCTTTTTATTCTTCTTTTCCAGTCTTAAAATTCTGTGATTCATTCATTTGCCCTTTCAATGCTCTCCCACAAATAATGAAAAATGTATTTTTTTCATTTTTTTTTCTCCTCATACATTTTCACATAACCTATTTTGAGTTCATAGTTTCTTTTTTCTGCTTGATCTGCCACTGATGTGTTCTATTGCATTTTTCCTTTTGTTCATTATATTGTTAACCTCTAAAATTTCTATTTATTTTTTTGTACTAATAACAATCTCTATCTTAACATTCTCATTCTTCTCACTTGATTTCCTTATTTTGTTATTTTCTCTGTATTTTCTGGAAGTTTTCTTGACCTTCCATTAACATTTATTTTGATTTATTTCTTGAGTTTATACCACTCCATTTTGGGGGGGTCTGTCGCTGGCACTTTATTTTTTTTCTTTATATATCATTTTAAAATACAGGTACTATAAAAAATAAAAGTCAAAACATGGAAGTGAATTTAGCATTTCTTGTTCAATGTCAATGTATTAACTCACTAACTGAGCAAAGATAACATTTTTTCTAACTAAATAGCTTCTTGGCAGTGAACAAAGAGTAAGTACAATGGCTTAACAACACAACAGACAATGATATTCGAGAGCTTTAGTGCAAAGTAGCGTGACCAGATATTAGTCATAGAAGAACCTGATTTTTGATTGCAAAATATTAAGACTACATAAGTCTCATTGAAGTCTTTTTACTGAGAGTAATTTTTAACTCTTTTTAGTGTGACACATGACAAATAATGAGCAAAATCTGTGATCAAAATGGTAGTACTCAAGTTTAAGCTGCTTTCTTGTGATGCCTTCTGGGACATGTTGTGGCACTGAGCAATAATTTTCTCCTCTTTCAAATGGGAAAGGTACTAATTTCTACTCTGTGACTATTGATTAAAATCATAGCCCAATCCCTGGCATATATTATGTGTTCAAATATATTTAAATTAATAAACAAATTTATGTTGAAAAATATATAAATAACATAATTTATATGTAGCTCTTACCAAACATGCTGTCACATAAGTTAAGCATTTAAGGAATAGTAATTGATGCTAACCAATATTATTATCATATATATTCATATATGTGGTTATGTATTTGTGTCTATAAATTAGATATATTACATTATAACCACTATATAAATGAATGCATTCCTTATGTATGCATATATGTGTGCGTGTGTGTGTATTTGTAGTGTATACAGAGGGTGCCAAAAAGCGTATACACATTTTAAGAAAGGAAAAAACTGTGCTAATATTGTAATGCTGAAGTCAGGTTTAACTTTTGCAATTACCAGAGAGACAAGATACAATATACGGATAACAAATGTTATCAGTATGTATTGAGTATTACAATTTTAATACAGTGTTTTCCTTTCTTAAAATGTGCACACATTTTTTGGCACCCTCTGTGTATGGATGTGTGTGTGTGCATTTATATATACTTTCTGAAAGAAGAATTAGAATGGGCAGATCAAGATGGCAGAATAGTACTTTCCACAATCATCCCCCTGCAGAAACATCAATTTGAACATCTATCCATGCATGAAAATACCTGAATAAGAGATAAGGAAAGCAAGCCAGAAATCACATTAACTGGTTGTACCACAGTAATAAGAAATACACATTAAAAAAGTAGAAAGGACAGTTTTACATTTCCCATGTCAGCCCTTTCCCAATTCTAGGCAACACAGCATTGAAAGATGTTGTCTGCTTAGGGGAAAAAACAGAAGTGAAGACAGAACTTTGCATAGGGCCCCAAATCTGGGGCTTCCACAGTTAAATCCAGCACCAGGAAGACACCTGTGGTCCCAAATTCTAGTACAGTACCCAAAGACTTAGTTCCACACTTGCCCCAGCACAAAGTGAGACCTCACAATCCCAGGATTCAAGTCTGTCATGCGGAGTATGTTACCTACAATGCATAGTTACTATCTGACCTGTAGTAGAAAAAGTTTCCCAACCTATAATCTAGATATGATAAATACATGGCTTACATTTCATTATTTTCTCCTATCCTGCCCATGGCAGAAATCTTTAAACCATTTCAGAGTCCTCTTCCATCTGCCTCAGAATTTTCATCCATGTAGTAGTCTTGGAAGTTATTGCCAATCTGGTGAAGTTGGTATTTGACAGTCAAACTTTTATACCCAGAAGAATTTTGAAGCAGTCCCCTTAGTGTTCCCAATCATAATTTTCTAAACTCTTATTGTGTTGTAGTTGCTGCCCATTGCCAGTATTTTCATGTCTTTTCCCCGAGGGCTTTTCCACAGTCACTGAAGTTGTCTCTATTCCTACTCTGGCAGGCTAGAAATTCCAAAGAGTTAATACCCTTGGGAGCAGCCTTAGGAGTTGGTGTATACATACTCCAGCTCTCTTGCTTTTTTGGTAGGATAATTGTAAGACATTTTTAACAAAATCTCTCAGAGTTTCCCCATGAGGTTAAGCTCAATTTGCTTATTATGGCATCTGGTTTAATGACGCACCCTTGACTGGCCATCTTCCATTTCTCCTGCCCCCTCCTCTTTTCCTGCATCTCCTAAATAAACTACGTGTACGTCAGTCATTGTCTCTGAGTCTGCTTCTAAGGAAACCCAAACCAAGGCTGATTTCAAACCTACTTCTCCCCGGAAGTTAGGCTTTAACAAAGACCTCTGACTTAAAGCATCATGAGCTTTACTTTCAAGCCCTTGAAATTGCTGCCTGCAGTTACTCATTTTGAGGAGAGCCCTATCTTGTGCGGTCTGATGTCTTTATTGTTGACTCTGACATTACGGATGGGTCAACCAATTAATTTTCTGACTGGATACTGGGTGCTTTTCAGCTTTCTTTTCCAGATTCCCTATTAGTGAAGAGACTTCCTAGGTGCCCTTACAATGGAAAATTCACAACCAATGAACACTTGAATCTTAAGATTTACATTGGCAAGGCAGGTTGCTATTTCAAGATCTAATAATAACTCCATTTTTCCTCACACCTTGGCAGAAAATGCAGGCAGCTGTGTCCAATTATGCTGAGCACAGCAAACTCAGACCTATTAAAGGCAGGAAACAGGGTGTTTCAGGATGTGAAAAAGTCAACATAATGTAAAGATAATTTCTCAACCGTGTGGTTTACTTACTGTTTTTATTTCATTTTATTTCTCAAGTCAGTATTAAGTTTTCAGTTCCCAATGTAGGGCAGGGAACATGGTCCTTGTTAATACACAAAAGTCGGAGTCCAAATAAATAAGCTGTATTCCTGGACCAAGCAGCAACTATGGAAAGACCCAGGGTAAATCACTTTTCTTATTCACTGTTTAGGAAAAGGCATTCAATAATGCCCCTGTAGGAAGAGAGGAATTTTATTTAAAGTTTATATTGAACTTTGAAATCTAAAACCAACCCATAGAAAAAAGCCATGGCAGGATATTTTAACTAATTGGCACATGGGTCCACTTTACATATTGGAGTACAGTGTTTCATGAAGTGATTTATACTTGAGAAAAAATTCATTTTTTTTTCATGATGCAAGGGAAGAAAAGGATTTCTTTTAGTCACTATTCCTCCTTTCACTGTCTCTGGCTTCTCTAGAGAAGTGGGTTCTAACAGCAACTTGGTCCATCCTCAAGTGGCTCTGGTGACATTTTCTAAGCATTAGTAGAGTTTTCTGTGCTGCAACACACAGCTGGCACGACTGTTCTCTTTCCTCTAATAGAAATAATTGATTCTTCTGTTAGCTTTCTCTAATGAGGACCAGGGAAGGATCAGTCTCTGAGAGTCTTTACAACTGTATCCAAAGCAATCACACACAGTTCTTTTTCATGCTGTCAAAAGTTAGCACTTTATTTTTCTAAGCAATTTTTTGATCCCCTATATAAATTAGATCCCCTATCATACATACTCATGTGCTTTTCCTTCATTTAACTTAGAGCTGCTTGTATTATAATTATGTATTCATTTTTTATTATGTAACTAATGTTTCTTTTTCTGCCCTAGTCTATATGCTCCCAATTATATTTGTCCAATACTATGTATTCTTAGTGCTAAGATTTTTCTTCTAACAGTTGGTATTGTTGAATGATACTAATAACATCTTACATATTCTTAACACTTTCATATATTGCAGTTATTAATATACAATTATCATTATTCAACAAAGCTTTGTTCCAATATGTACCCACCCTTGGGATGGGTACATATTTATTATATATAGATGCATATACTACATCCCTTCTGAGTATATACCATAAATGCATTATTATGTATGCCTGCATATACATATACATTTAGATGAACTAAATATATGTAGCTGTTTTTCCTTGAAAATGTTCAATCTTCATGAGTTTTCATCAGTGAAAAGAAGCTAGTTGAAGTCTGTTGTCCAAGTTATGTTTATTTTTAACATTTTTAAAGAGATTCAACTTGTTTTTTATTGTTTCAGACTGAGAATGTACAATGCACTGGCTACATTTATATTAGTCGCCATGGTTTCCAATACTTCAGAAATTGTCTAAGAAAGGAGTGGAATTTTTCTCACCATGCAAAGATGTTTTTCCCCAACTTGTTTGTGCCCACGTAATGTACCAGTTTGAATCGTCTGCTTTTCTCCTCCCCATCTGTGCTGTTTGCAAGAGGTGGAGAGAAAAAGAAAAAATAAAGAGCAGGTAGAAGAGTTAGACACAGTCTTCATTCCTGCAGCTATGAACTTCTAATTACACGCTCCTGGCTGTATCCTGAAGGCCTCTTACACAGTAAAGACAGCATCTGTTATGTGTTTTATTTTCCTCAAATCACTCCTACATGAACACGTAACAGGGTTTTTGGAAAAGGCAGGGTAAAGACTACTGGTTGAGAGGCGGAACTGTCAGAAGAGATTTCATGATGACAGTTTTACTGTTGCTGCTGCTGCTGCTGCTGTTTTTAGTTTTTAGTTTTTTCTTTTCTTTTCTTTTCTTTTTTCTGACCTACTGGAAGGATCTGCTTTTGCAGGGATGACTGCTTTTGCTTCTGCTCTCATTACTGACTTGTATTATTATCTCAATTCTACTAAAAAGGAAAATGCATTTGTCTCTAGGGAATGAGTTATTTACTCCACATTCTATTGCTTTTGAAAACTGCAGTAACTGTTACTGTCTCCTGATTCCCTCTTAATATTATTGAATATTTACAATGCGTTTGGAACTGTGGTCAATACGACAGAGTCAGTACTCACCAAACCCAGATGCAGTTATTATCCCCATTTTAAAGATGAGAAAACTGAGCCAGGTTCCAATGTGTTGATCTAGGACTGCAAAACAGTTCTTTATGGCATTAGGTATTTGTTAATTGATTCATTTGAGAAATATACTGACAACTAACTATGACCTAGGTAATTTTTTAAGTGCTGGAAATACCTTAGTGAAGAAAATAAACAACCCTCTGGCTTCAAGAATCTTTCATTCTACTGGTCTTCACACAAGGCTATGCTCCTTCCCATATACCTTATTGAAGCAAACAGTTTTGCCAAACAACAACAGAATGGAGATATTTAGTTCTCTGTAAATTACTCTGTCTCTCATGTCAATAAGCTGGCTGGTCTGTTTCTAGAGATGGAAGCTCTGCTAGACAAGTTTGTCGCGCCTCCTCAAACTGTTACTCTTTTCTCTAAGTTCCTGCTATCCATACGATAGGCTTGTGATCATGGTTGGTTGGCTCAGAATTTTCAATTCTGGCTGGTCAATCAGAATTTTCTTTTTCTATCTAGAATTTGAAATTAGAAATCAGAGATACTGCAAAAGACTTCTATTTGAAGAGAAGTTTAAGCTTGTGTTATACTGCCAATCTTGGCTGTGTGAAGGGTAGAAGTTTACCTTGAAAAAGAGAGAGAGAAAGAAAGAAAAAGAAGAAAGAGGGTGGGGGCAGTCAAGCAGATGAACACAGAGAAGCTGCAACACAGAATCGTGTGATCCTCGTCGAGCACCTGAAATGCCATCTTAGTTTCTGCTGCTAGGGAAGCTGCATGAGAGAGTTGGCACCAGGAGTGGGCTTGGCAAGCAGCTCGCTGGGATGGTATTTTGGACTGGGGTCTGAGGACACTGTCCTTGACGGCAGGTGCAGTCTTGTACACCTAGGAGAGGTTGCAGTGCCATTCATGAGTGAAGACATTCACCTATAGTCACCCAGCACAGGACACAAATGGAAGGAGTGAACAGACTCATGCAATACCTCTAAAATTGAAAAGATACACAAAAATATAAATTATAATGATGATGCCGTGCTGACCATCCCTGATGCTTTGAAGAGACAGAATAACAAGCCCTGAAGAATAACCAGTTTAAAGTAAAATCTGAGGATTAGAGGGCTACTTGTGCAGCATACAAAGAGACCCTCATTACCTATAGCTAGAGGGCAGAGGATTTCCTGACCTGCAGAGAAGGTCATTGGCAGATTGGTAGAACTTCACAGAAAGCCGAAAGTGTAGGCAATCCAGCTATGCCAAGTCAGGGCCTGAGAGAGATTAGGGTGAGGATACCTGGGGAGGTGTGATTGAGCAGCTTGAACTTTCATATCCCCCATCCCTGGGGGCCTTTCCTTCCTAGTCCAGATTTGCTTGAGGCTATGGAGAGAGTCCAAATGAGGCAAGAGCCTTGTAAGATAATGATCTTTCTCAGGATCTGCTTCCACCTCCTCTTGTGGTTACCAGACCAATAACAAAGGGCAGATGCAACATGTGCTGAGCCTGCTGAGCTGTGGACTAAATGGAGTTGACAGAGCAGGAGGTAGATAGATTCTGAGGGCAAGGGATCAAGAAAGGCAGAATATTACACTGGATGGTGGTGACCTTGTTATTTAGGGGCACTTGCCGAAGTTATAGAATTTGACATCTTGGTAGGGGCTCTGCAAGATGGTCTTAACGTGCTTCTGGGATGAGTTTTGGCAGCTTGAGTAAAGTGGTATCTCACATTAAGTGGTGCAGAGATTCCAGAACTGCATGGCAGACAGCTGAGAAAGGCATCAAAAGGCTCAAAGAAGTGGTGTGCTGGAATGGGTCTACTGTGCAAGCATGGAGCACACCAGCTCATTGTATCCTTGGAGGGACGGCTGAGCATGCCCCATTTACCAAGGTGATAAGAAAGCATTGATAAGGACAGCACCAGCAGCCCGGGATACCTGGGAAGCTTTCCTCTGGAGGCTGGATTGATGGTAGTAGATGCTGGAACAGAACCGAGATCCCTGAAAGCAATGGGGATAGTAAGACTCCAGGTTATTAGATACCACAAGGAACACCTAGTCACTGGAAGCAAGGTAGCCTTAATTATTCTAACGGGCAGCAGGGTTGGAATGGCAGCTGAGGGCTTGTACCTGTGAGAATCTACGATGATGTCTACTGAAGCCTTCCCTCCATGAATCCCATGCCCCTAAACACTTACCTCAGGCTCATATCTAGTGAACCCAACATCAGGAAACCTTATTTCTAGTCCCCAGCCTAGAACTAAAGCCTGATCAGGCTTTAATCATTCTGAAAGGATAAGAGAGAAACCTTCTCACTTGAAAGTTTAAATCTGAGCTTCTCCAGGAGGTTGCCAGGCAAGGATGGCAGCAGTTGGTATGGATCTTGTCATCATAGAGCCCAAACAGATGTCTTTCCTCAGCCTGAAATGTTGGCCCTGAAAATGCAGACCGTGCAAGCTGGCGCGGGAGCAGGGCTGCTGTCCTGTGGTAGCCAGATGGTGCACGCTGACACTCACACATATGGAGTGTGTGGGTTATGCCGGATGGGTGAGGCTGAGACCTGGTGAGTCAGGTAGTGAGGGTCCAGTGTGGTCACAAAGATGGGTCCCCATAAAACACCTGTATACTCTCATAATTGACTTGATGCTTTCTAAGTGGCTGTTGGTCTGTTTTCTCATTATATCCTATATTATGACGAGGTATTTTTGGTTATGCATAAGAGAAACAAAGCTTGAATTAAGCTCAGTGTCTGAAAAGGAAACTCGTTAGTGCACAGTATCCAAGGAAGGGTCGAACAAGCACACCCCAAGAAAGGCAGATACACAAACAGATCTGGGAGCCCAAACGCTGCCAAGTCCTTCCTCCGGACTTTGGAAACTGCTCGCTGGCTCCTGGGGTTGAGTCAGGTTCATTCCCTCTCCCTGCAGACTGGCTCTCTCTGTAAGAAACAAAAGAACCGTGCTGGTGACTTCTGAGTCGTGTACTGGTATGGCTTCTGTCTCCAGAAAGAAAGACCTGCTCCAAAGTACAAAAATTCCAGGCAACGGAATTGCTTAGTATGTCTTGAGTTAGATGCTTCACCACAGATTGGTCAAATCTAGCCATAGGAGCAGGAGCACCTTCAGACGTGAGATTTGCCGAGGAGCAGGGCACGTGCACTCCCATGTTTCCACGTGAAGCTGGAGGCCCCCCTGAGGAAGGCGCAGCCAGCTCCCGGTGCCCCTCCTGTGGAAGACGCTGAGTAACGGGTAGAATACAGACTGCAGAGCTCAGGGACCCGACCCACATGCAGGAAAGAGCTCCACACTGGAATCAAAAGGATCAACAGTTCAAGGAGTAGTTAGTCCTTTAACTGTGTGAACAGAAACGTGCCGCTGAACTGCGCTTTGTCTCTTCTTTGTAAAATGGAAGAAGTTGTCGTCCTGTTTCCCGATGACAATGGAAATTCAATGATACATGTAACTTAAAAAGAATAGATACTTTAGGAGAGTCAGCTCTGCAGACAGATAAACCCAGATTAAAAACTTAATCTGAATTAAGAAGCTAGAAAACTTGTCTTTAGCTATGTAATCTTAGATGAGATCTTTAACTGTTGTGAGTCTGTTTATTTATCAGTAAAATGAAAATGTTTATATTTACCTCATTGGGCCACGATGAGAATTAAATGAGATAACATACCCAAAGAAATATAATACTATAGTAAGTACTCAATAAATGCTATCCACATTATTATAACGATACTAATAATCATCTCCTGCCAGCCTGTGAGTTCAGTGAAGGTTGGGATTATATTATATGTAAGTTTGTTTATTGAGTTCATTAAATGTTGAGATTATGTTTCATGCATGTTTATTTATCACTATAATGTAATCTCAGAAAAGAACTTGCCATGTTATCCAAACTTAATATGTGTTTTCTGTGTCTTCATAACATCATAGCCCACCATTCATTCAGCAAATATTGATTTTGAACATATACACACATAACACACACACAGATGCGTGTATATACATGGTTACATTGTAGTTCTGTCCCCAGCATGGCCACATTAGAAACTGTTCGTTCATCTGCTCTATCGCTCAGCACTTAGGTCATTAGGATTATGGGGAATGCTGGTGAATTTATGTGTACTGTCAAATCATATTAATATGCATAGGAATGTGCAGTAAAGAACACAATTATCTAGTGCCTTCGCATCTGAACACTTATGCCAGTGTGTTTGGAGCTTGGATTATTTAGACACACATTTTAGCTCTGCATTCATTCAGAATGTATATAATAGATGTATGCTTTCTAAGGATTTCGGAAATAACCATTTTCCATTATCTTTTCTGTTTCTCTGGGTCCATTGGACAGGTTTTCCTGGAATAGAGGAGAAAGGAAACACATGTTAATTTTGTTAGCCCGGGAAAGGTGCTGAAAATGTGTCTCCTGAGGCACACCTGCTCATTCCTAGTGCTGGCTTTGAGCCACACCTGCCCCAGACTGCTTCATTTCTGGGGAAACAGCCTTGGCTTTTCAATTCCACCTGGAGCCAGGCCTGAAAGGATGGTTTTAGTTTTAGATGTTGGTTTGTGGAGGCTCATCTCTCTCCTCTCACTGGGAGGGACTTTAACAAGGCCTGGCCTCAATGGACTGGATTCCCAGGGCAGTGAGTTCTATACAGGCCTGGAGGAAGACAAAGAGTAAGTAAGAACCTCTCCACAAGCAAAGAAAAATGAGACGTTTGTGATTTGCCTGTTTGCAACTGTGCCTCTCTTTGTTTACAAAGCTATGACAATATTTGTGCTGAATGGCTTAAAACAGAAATAGTTTTGAAGGAGGCAAAATACAATCCTATAGTTTTATATCATTTTCTTATTTTCCTCTTCCTCTTTTGCCCAATCCCTTCCCTCCTATTGGAGGCTTGAAGCAACACTGCTCCTTGCATGGTACCCCTTTGGAACCAGGAAGTTCCAAATTGTCTTAACCTGAGTGTCTCAGAAAGCAGAACCCATGGCAAAGGCTTTGGGGGCTGGAGTGTGACTCTAGGGAGCCTGACTGAAGGGGTGTGAACCAATGAGCCCATACCAACACGTGTTATCAAGTGGGTCTGATAACTCCATCTTGGGGCCTGTCTTTAGAGTTTATTGACTACCTATCGGGACAGTTCATCCAATCTACCCCCTTTAGATTGCCCCTGTGGGGCATTAATTCCCTGACAGTTCTCAGCAGTGTCTGTCACCTCAGTATCCAAAGGAAAGACCTGAAGGCACAAGTGAATAGACATGAGGTGTGATGCCACCAGGCTGTGCCTGGATGAAGTTGAGTCCAGCTGGACAAGTGGCCAGAGACTGATGAGGCCAAGAGTATCTGAAGTGGCACGTGGGAAGTGTTTGATAAACCCATTACTTCACAAGGAGGCATTGTTCTTAAGTAGAAACTGTAATTTGCATATGTCAATGGGGAGCAATACTGCATGGTGGGTACAATACTGGACATTGAGTTCAGTAAAGGAGGTTTATGATCTTGTCTCTGCTATTCAGAGCCCATGTGACCTAGAGCCACAGTTTTTTCCCTTGTAAAATGAGACTAAGAGAAGGGCCTATTTTATCAGTTTTAAAGTCATTCCTGTGCAGCATTTGGCTCAGTATCTGATTTCTGATAAGTATGAGAAGATTGGTAGGTAGTATTACCATTTTCTACATTTCTGGGGATTATGTTACATTTCTGTGGGAACAAGATTTTATTTGCAAAGCCATGAAATAATTTTCCATCCAGGTACCCACAAGCTGGGCTGGCTGTAAGTGATTATCTCTGTGTTATAGATGGGACACTAAAATGGAAGAGGACAAATGAGGCTGTCAGAAGTGTGGGCAGGAGGAGGACATCTCATAACATAGGGTTTTGGCACAGTTTTGGTTACAGCCTATCCATAAACCAACATTCAGAATCTGCTTTTATAAACTACATGTTTAACCACAAGCCTTGATGTGACATGCCTGTCAGTCATAACGGTGGGATTTGTGAGCTTTGGGGTAGCATTTTGCCTTTATGACTTCTGTAAAGAAAAATCACAAGCACATACACACTCACACACAGGCATTTATTTATTTATTTATTTTGTAGGGGTTGGGCAGAGAATACAAGGGAAATAGTAGTTTAGATGCCATAGCTACGTAAGTTTAATATGGGAATGCATAGAAAAAGAACTGATGTATTTCCCCTAGTCTTCCCCAGTCCCAGGCATATTTTCAGGAACTACAATTTTTAAAGTGTCTTCTGTAGACTCAGCTCTCAATTATCCTTCAGAGAGACTGTCTGTTTCGGGGATATAAACCTGCCAGGTGTGTCCCCTTGACCAGCGAGCTGGGCTGGATGGTTTCCTCCTCCACTTTGGAAAGCACGTGTTTACTGGGGAAACAGCCACTCAATTTTAACATTGGCTTCAGCAAAACCTATTTATGAAGGCAAATCCAGTGCTGCCGCAAAATTAAAATCCAACTTGAACAGCTTCCCAAACCAAGCTGAAATGGTTTTTGGATTATCCTCGGTAGTGGATTATTCACACCACTGCTCTCCTATTAACAAATCGTTATTCATAGTTCACCACCCAGACAGTCCCCAAACTGTGAACGAGCTCTGTGCAAGTCAGTTTCAACCATGTTCTTAGAGAGTGCAGAAGTGTTACCCTGGAAGCTGTGTAAGGAATTGTAGTTCGATCTGAGATTGGAGTTTCTCAAAGTGGGGTCCCTGACCGGCCCTGGGAGCAGCACCTGGGAACTTGTGAAAGGTGCAAGAAAGTCACTATCTTTGGTATAATTAGATGTGCATGAAGCAATAAAAGTTTGCAGGTCTAGTAGTGTACAACTACTAGAAATATTTAAGTAGAGGTAGAGTAACACATCAGAGGCTTTTAGTAGAGGTTCTTGCTGTGAATGAAGCATTGAAAAAGACTGCTAATGCTGCTTCTGATGCTAGCCTTTTTTTTTTTTTTGCTCCAATTAGCAGGAAGTAAGTGATCAGAGAATATTTCATCTTTGTTTTCAGTTTGGCTCTCATGATGGCCAGTGTAGCCACACTATTACTTCTTATTTTTAGACTATTGTGAATCTTTTCCTAAGTCTTGCTGCAGTACTCAGATGAACCTCCCAATAAGTCATTTCCTAACTGGTTTTATCTATAGACAGAATTTCTGAGGTGTCTAAAAACTCTCTAAAGCATAATGGAAAGCAAGCCAATGAGCCTATGTTTGAGAAGAGTTAAAATTGTTTTGGCATCATGATTTAGCTGAACCCTAAAAACATTTTTACCTGTGTCACAGGAAGGTGATTATCATTGGTGTGATTCATCAAATTTTAGCACAAATTGTAATGGTCACAGATAATGGTCAATGTGGAGGTAACCGTGGTATAGTTTTTGGAGAGTACAGAGTACCTCCACGTATTTGAGCACACTTCCTTTTTACAGTGACTTGCTGAGCACTTATGACCATGGGGGTACAAGTGTTCAGTGACTAATCTAGGACCAGTCTGCTAGTTACTGAAGCAGGAGGAGAAGTGGGGCCAGGACCTTGACTTTGTAAGTCCATGTCCTTAGATCAGTGGTTGTGAAATGTTTTTACCTCAGAACACTAAGGAGGGGACTTCCCAGTTCTTTTACTACTGAGATGTATATCTGTGCTCATTTACTACATTAGAATTTTAAACAATATTTTAAAATATTATTTTTTATTTCTTTTAAAATATTAGTAAACCAATTTTGTAGTAATATAAAAATATATATTTATAATATAGCATTCAACACTATATTATCTGAAACAAAAGGTGAGAACAATGGTGGTTTTATTTTATGTTTTTAAATATCTTTTTAATGTTAGGCCTAATGGATAGTAGTTGGATTTTCATATTTTCTTTTGCATTCAGTCTGTTGAAATATGATGTTTTGGTTGAGGTAGAGGAAAAAAATTTAATCCCACACAGATACGGTTGGAAACGTTTTCATATTTAATAACTTTTGCAGATAATTGTGGATATTTTTCTTTTATACTACACCAAGACCTGACAAGTGGTAACTTTTTAAGGGTCAATTGTGATCCTTTCAATGACCTTTCGGTATTGTTATATCAAAATACATTAGTTGTTCATGTATTTTCAATGAATATTTTACCAGTTCATGATTTTATGGCATCATATTTTGGTTACTTGGAAAATTTTAATTTACTAAGCTATTGAGGTCTTATATTGTTATACAATATCAAAAAATGCATTTGTTAATGGTACCACCAACAGCATCAGAAAATATTTTAAGTACTGGGAAGCTGTCAAGTTCATGGTTGCAGCCGTGGTGTTTTTCCAAGTCTCATTTTTCTCTTCCAACATTATTTTTCACAACACATGTTGCCAGTTGTTTTCTTTGAAGTGGTTGGCTCACTTTATTTGTCTCAAGAAAACATCTGTATGTCTTCTGAACAGGAATTTACTTTTCACACAAAACTCACAAAATTACTTAGTTCTGCTCGCAATGGAAATGCTCACACTATCTCTTCCCTCAAGACAACCATTGCACTTTGGCAGGCAGCAGTCAAGCTTCATGCCTCTCGCTGGCTTCCTGTTTTATCACACAAAATATTAAAACCAGTACACTCAAGATTGAAATGTTATCAACCTAGTAATTTATGCAGCTTCAACAAGGATATTCTTTGGTAAAATATTTTGTTTGCTTTTAAACACAAGTTTGTGGTGAAGAATACCTTTAGCCGCTAGTATAGTTTGGTGCAGCCTTCTTCATTTGCACAGAGAAACTCTACAGACAGGAAAGAAGGTCGCGTGAAGACAGAGCAGATTTATCCACCGTTGTTTTTGCCCCATCATTACAAATGTTCACTCCCCAAAAAGGCAAATCATGTCTTATTATTATGAGTACAGTGTTGGTCTCATGCACTCTGTGGAGGGGTTTAGGAGGCTTTGATGGCCCCAAAGGATTACTCTCCATCATGCTGCCTTTCCCTGTATTTTGTCAAAGTTGATCTCTACTCCATTTTAGAGTAAACATGTCTAATGCCAAACTTGATAATGTTGCAGACACTGGCATTTTTTATTTTCTGCCTCTCATGGCCCTCCTTGAACTGTTCCCCTTGAACACTACACTGCTGTCCCACTAACTCTTTTAAACTGTCTTTTAACTCACTTTATTTCTGTAGTTACTAGAACTCAACAAACATAGGTTCTTCTTTTGGAAAAACCAATCCCCCTACAAACTGTGAGGCCACCTCATCCCCAGGAATAGGAGTAAACCTCTTTTCTCAAGGAGACACTCCCTGTGACCTGCATTCAAACATACTTCTAAACTCCTATTTTATGCCGGACAGCTAGGCATGCGGTGGGAGACATTGAGCAGACACTGTTATTACCTGCTTATTGTCTGTCTTCTTCCTCATCGAGCTCCTTCAGTATGGGAGCCTGTGTCTGCATCATCCGCTCTTTTACCCTCAGCACCCAACTTGGTGCCTAGGGCATAATAAGCACTCCATAAATGTTTATTTTATGCTGTATATGTTTCACAGGCAACAGTTCAGGTCAAATTTTCACTATTTTTCTGCATCCCAGTCTCTATCTCCTATCTCCCTTTTATTAATAGTCACAGTGTTTTCACAGTCCCACTCAGAGATGCTTTAGAATAGTAAAAATAGTAAAAATAGGTGATGGGCACCTTCCCAGCTGAGGTCAAATAAGGCGATGCTTTGCCCTCTTGTTTCGTCTCTCGTACTATAAACAAGTATATGTTTGGGGTCTGTGTAGTGCCGCATTTTTCATGTTTTCAAGTTTTTGTTGAGGGTTTCAGTGTTCAAAATGGGCTTGAAGCATAGTGCTGTATAATGTTCCTAATCTCCAGAAGACCATGATGTAATGTGTGGAGAATATGTGTGTGTTAGGTAAGGTTTGTTCAGGCATGAGTCATAGCATTGCCTCCCCTGAGTTCAATGTTAGAGAATTAGCAGTATATATGAAATAAGGTGTCTTTAAACAGAGACACATAAAATAAGGTTGTGTATTGATTGGTTGACAAAAATGTCATGAGCACAAACTTGCAGAAACTTAACCGAATTTTTCGCCTAGGAGCAGTGGTTTCAGATCTGCTACCCTGTGTTCAAGGCAGTATTTTAGGACATAAGTGCCATGAATTATGAGAACCGACTGTACCATTTTCCTACCACTTTCTCTGGTCACTGAGAACCTGAATTCTGATTCTAGTTCCCCTACATTCTTATCTCAGGCAAGACCAGGAATTTTTTTGAAGAAGCTGCTTTAAGTACAGGACAGAACTCTGGCTAGTCCTCTCTCCTTCTACATAGCTATGGCTTGAATTTTATCTCCCCAAAAGATCTACTAAAGTCCTATCTCCCAGTACCCCTGAAAGTGACTTTATTTGGAAATAGCCTTTGCAGATGTAATCAACTTTGGATCAAGTTATACTGGATTAGGGTGGGCCTTACGTCCAAGGGCTGGTGTCCTTATGAGGACCAAGGACAGAAACACAGAAAAAACACCTAGGAAAGAAAGTCGTGTGAAGACAGGCAGAGCCTGGAGTTAGGCCGCTGCAAGGCAAGACTCCCAAGGAGGGCGGGCAGCTGCCAGAGCTGGGGCGGCGGCACAGGGCACAGTCTCTCTCAGTGGCCCTCTCCTCCTGGAAGGAGCCAGCCCTGCAGAAACCGGCTCCAAACTCTGAGAACAATTTTCTACTGTTTGAAGCCCCGCTGTTTGCCGTACTTTGTTACGGCAGCCGGGGGAGATTGATACAACCCCACAGCACCTCACGTAGTCCCACTGATGCAGTCCAGCAGAAAGGAACTCCACAGAGACGTATGCCATGAGAACATTTCAGCAGCTATGGGGTAGTTCAGAACTGGCAAGTCCTCTGCTAACGAACCGCCAACTCCAGCCTCCAGGTTTTCAGTAGCTGGCGCCTCTGAGAAAAGCCGGACTCCGGAGAGGAGGC
>NW_003852398.1:31472532-31472978 GCF_000181295.1 Otolemur garnettii | reverse complement strand
CTGTCTCAAGCGTTCCCTCCGCTGCTCCAGGTAAGATGCTCCGGAGCCGGGCTGCTACCTGGGTTTTCCCTTCAGATTCCTGGGGATTGTCCTGCGGAAGGTTAACCGCCCATGGACACATGTGAAGCGGCCACATTCCCGAGGCGATTCCCTGAGGTGATTTTGGCTGATCTGGAGCCAGTCCCAGCTGCAGCAGGCGCCTTGCACCCCAGTTAAGCTGGCAGGGGCCCTTCCAGCGGATGTGCCTTCACCACGCTTTGGTTATCTATGGGGGAAGGGGGTAGAGAGTCCTGCATGGGACCCGGCTGGAATCAGGCAGGCTGGAGTCAGCGCAGTCCCTGTGTCTGGCCTCCAGCTATGTGAATTATTTAGAAATTGCTCTGAGTAGCCCTCAGCAACTAGCTTCAACTAGAGAGCCAGGAGGAGAGGTAGTCTGTCCTGCTGTA
>NW_003852398.1:31470655-31471635 GCF_000181295.1 Otolemur garnettii | reverse complement strand
TCTCACGGATGTATATGAAGAGACTAGTATGGTACCTGAGAAAATGAATAGTTCTCCCTTTTATACCGTTTCACTTTCTGCAGTTTCAGTTATTTGTAGTCAACTGTGGTCCAAAAAATTTAAAACTTCCAGAAATAAACAATTCATAGTTTTAAATTTTTCATTATTCTGAATAATGTGATGAAATCTCATGCTACCTGGTTCTGTAGAATTTAAAGAACTCAGAGAATTATTCCTTTGTCCACAAAATCCACCCTGCCTCAGACAAATCACTTAACTGCTTTGAACATTAATTTTTTTAATCAATAACTACCTTAGATATATGTGTTTTATTTTACTTATTTATTTATTTATTTTGTGTGTGTAGAGACAGAATCTCACTTTATTGCCTATGTAGAGTGCTGTGGAATCATAGCTCACAGCAACCTCCAACTCCTTGGGCTTAGGCGATTCTCTTGCCTCAGCCTCCTGAGTAGCTGGGACCACAGGTGCCCACCACAATGCCTGGCTATTTTTTTGTGCAGTTTGGCTGGGGCCAGGTTTGAACCTGCCACCCTGAGTATATGGGGCCAGCAACCTACCCACTGAGCCACAGGCACCACCTGATATATGTGTTTTAATATAAAGGTTATGAGTGTTGTCTAGGCGTAATAAATGCTCATTTATTTAATTTATTTACTGATATTTCCTGAATAAGTAATCTGTACTAGGTATTGATTTTGTTCAAAGAATATACAGTGGTGAACAAAGTAGAGAAGTTACTTATTTTCATAGGACATAGATTCTACCAGGAGGGCACAGAGGGCTGATGTTAATCAGTATGAAATAGCTTGACTGTAGCAGATGTTTTCAGCCAATTTTCATTCTGATTTGTAAATAATCATGCCACATTGATTGCTAAAAATCTTGAATGCAATTATGGATACAGATAATTAATAAGTGATGTTGTAATAGAAGGTTTGGATGAAGCCCTGTGATAA
>NW_003852398.1:31459334-31469727 GCF_000181295.1 Otolemur garnettii | reverse complement strand
ACTGGATACCTTAAATCTTATTAAAGTATCCATTTGCACTTATATAAAGAAATCATATAATTTGAAAGAATGATAAGAGCTAAGGAGAAAATAAACTGGGATAATTCAACAGAGATTTACTACGGCAGGGCATAAGTAACATGTGAGTGGCTGCTCGAGAGGGCTCTCAGTGCAGGCAATGGGACATTGGCAGGAAGTAGCTGGTAGACAATGATCTGAAGACTGAGAAAGGGCATAGCAAATGCCAGGGACATTGGGTGGGAATGAATTTTACGTATTTAGGAACCCAAAGAGCCAGTATGCAAAAGCATAGTAATCGGGGGTGATAGAATAATGCTGATACCATCCGAAAGAACTAGATGGGCAGATCCAGTAGGGCTTGGTGAGGGGTTTGGGTTTTATTGTGAGTAGAAAGGAGAGCCAGTAGAGAGTTTTAATCAGGGAATAACACTGAAGTGATTTATATTTTAAAAGTATCAGTTTTATCGCTGAGTGAAGTAACAGAAAACCATGCAAATACAGAGAAAGCAGAGTGATGGGATATCTCCTGGGGGAGATCAAACTTGAACATTTGGAATGGATTCAGAGAAGCTGGAAGGACAGGGAGAGCCCTCCAGCTGATAGAAGAGAATACACAGGCTGGAGGCAGGGAGGCATGTGACATAAGAACAACCCCCTCCAACACGAACAAAAGCCCAGAACTGGGATCCTGAGCTGTAGGTTTGCTGCTGGGAGGGACTGAGATTGCTCTACGTAGCTGCCAAAGCAAAGTGTAGACAGCAGTCCAGGCAAACCTGAAAGCCAGGCAGAGTGTCCAACTGTGACGTCTATTCAAAGGGACCAAGTGAGGAGACTGAATCCAGGAATGACAGTGCTGGATAGAATTCAGGAAGGAAGATTCCAAAGGGTAGTAGCCTATAGAGTCAGGGAAGAGTATTTCACTGCCTGAAAGGTAGTAGCAAATTTTATGTTGCCTGTGGCCATAGAAGAAGTTAATGATAGTAATGGCACAAACCAAAGCTAGACCTGCGCGTTTGTGGGCAGGTGATTGTCCTCATGTTTCCATTGACGATCTCCTGCTTGGCGTTCCTGAGATCCAAATCCATCATGGCATTTACCTGAGTTGTGCTTTACTATTTGTTTGTGCAATTATTTGACTAGGGTTTAGTTGCACAGCCAGATGATTAGTTCAATAAAAACTGAGACCTTTTCTGATTTTGCTCACTAATCTTTCTCAGCACAGTACTTAGTACACAATGGTTACTCTCATTTGCTAAGTGGATAATGCTGCCTCACCTCCTATTTCATGAATTTATATATTTCCCCTTCCAAACCCATACAAACTAGCACAGTTCTATGTCATGAATGACACAAACAAGTATACTTTAATTGATTTCTTCATTTATATAACCAAGAACATTTGACTGGTATTTAATGTGTACCATTGTGAAAAAAATGTTCATTAATACAATGTTAAACAAGCTAAACCAGCCCCATATTCCCAAGGAACTTAAGATTTAGTTGAGGATATTAAACAAATAATTATTCACAAGGATATTTAACATATTTGCTCAAGAGGAAAGATATGGAATATTATGAATAGTTAAAAACCCATTATTCACCTTCAGAGAAGAAACATATTATAATCTTGAGAGAAGAGAGGAAGCATAATTTTAATTGATATTTGTAATCTCTATGGTACCTGTAACAGACCCCTTCCTAGTAGTCAAATGCCCATTAAAGTATCAAAGCTGACACACAGACAATATACTGGAGCAATGCTAGTCAGTATGTTCTGTCAATACAACCATGAAATCACATAGTCCTTATTCTTGCTGTTCTGTGGGTATGGTGGTCAGGGAATTACTAGAGAGACTCTCTGTGGAACAGGGTATTAGACATTTCATTTCCATCTGTATACACACATGGAAATGTTGGCTCTCTGCATGAGTCAGAAATTAGATCAATCAGTATAGAAGCACTGGAATTAAGTATGTGCAAAGAATACCTCTGGCGATTATTAAAAGATTAGAATCTCTTTAGAGATTTTAGGTCAGGACAGATAGACATCCACATAAAAGCATGAAAGAAACTAGGGAGAGAAAAATAAAATGTAGAAATATAAGCAGATAATGAGAGAAATTGAATATTAGGATTTGTTACATCCAGAAGAACAATATACAGTAAAACTTCTGCAGTTGACCCCCTGCCTACATTAACCAGCCCTTTAAGTTGATTTAATTTTAATAGACACAGCACAGGTACATATCCATTCAGTAGGGCTAGTTCCACCTCCATATATTGACCAGTTTTGTTACTGTCCCTTGGGTGGTCAATGTATAGAGGTTCGACTACATTTTGTTGTCTAGCTGACCGTGAAGCCATATTTCTTATGAGGACAAGTCACCTCTGGACCTTTGTCCTTGCTGTTCCATCTTTCTCAAATGCTCTGCTTGTTCTTCTTTACCTAGTTAATGTGTTTATATAGTCTATATCCCAGCCCAGCAGATTTGCCTAGATTATTATTCTTGGAGTGGTTCCTCTCTCCATTTACTCTTCTATCACCCTATTTCCTTCATAACATCACACTTTTCATTTATTTTGTTGATATCTATATTTTTGAATTACCTTTCTCTTTCATTAAAATATAACCTGACTATCAAAACAAATATGTATAACCTTCATGAGGGCATGTACATTTTCTGTGTTGTCACTTTAAACACAAAAGCATTTGGGTTTCTCAAAAGCCTATTATGAACATTTCTGAAGAAAAGAATGAATATTGATTGGCTGTTGTAAGAATTATAAGGATGTCATTTCATATCGATGGAAATCATTTGGATTTTCCAGACTTAGAGAGAAGGAAACCTTTTAACTGTCTTAGTTTTCTATTATCTCATTTAACTACTCAAATAGGATTTTCCCCCTAGTCTAAATACTCCTATGCTTAAATGGAAGCTTGTGACCTATTGTGCTTTTTTGTACTAATAAGAATTGTTTTACGTGGAGATTTTGGTCACTGGATCGCTCCTTTCTTCTGTATAATGAGGAAGTTGGACTAGATGATAATACAAATCGTCTTCTAAATCTAAGGTGCTGTGACTCACAGATATTACATGTGTATATTTTATTTTTCTTTCAAACTAATCTTTCTAAAGGTCAGAATTGGACAAAAGGTACTACAGAAGGGTCTTAGCCAAAGCCTAAGTTGAGTGGGAAGATAATGGTGTAGACTTGGGTCTTGGTCTTATTGACCTGGTTGCAAAAAGAGCCTCAAATTTTCTAAATGATGTGAAACCTTAATTATAAAAATGTGCTCGTCTCCACTGAGATGCTCCGGAAAATTCAGACATAATTTTAAGAATTTCATAAGAAGCCATGAATTGGGCCTAAGGAAAATATCAAGGAATGACTTTTTCATAAGAAGAAAAGTATAACTTTCAAAATGGGAACAAATCAAGAATCTGTGTTGTTTTCACCAGCATTCCAGCTTTTACAAGAAATTTTTCTCTTTTTCACAGAGTTTCTTTGCCATTGAATTAAATAGCAGACAGTAGCTGTGAGTAGGTAAGAATTTATACTCTAGACCCAGGTTAGTGTTTAAACCACTCAACTTATCTATAACCTTGGGCAAGTCATTTAGCCTTCCTGAGTCTCATGTTTCTCATCTATAAAGTGTGGATAAAAATAGTACTGGTATCATAGTGATAAGCTTGAATTTTAAGTAAGTATTACATTATAAGTAGAAAGTGCTGATCACAGTACCTGGTTCATCATCAAGTGCTCAATAAATATTAGCCATGACTCTATTACTATAATATTTATAATATTCAACAAATATTTGTAAACAGCATAAGTAATAAGGTTGAGTAAAGAATCTCTCCTTAGGATTCCCAATCTCCTCTCTGTGTTCACACACATATTGTTTAAACTGTGTGTTCTTTAAAAACAAAGCATACTTAGTAATGTAACATTATAGCAGCAGTTCTAACCTGTTATGAGTGATTTAAAATATGCAAGTTAGAACTTTTCATTAGTTAGTGGAATTCCTTCACAAAACTTGTTTCCTAAAACGTTACTCTCTGTATTAAAATGCATTTAGTCATTGTAGTCAACTTGTGACTTATGGACTTAGTATTTTTATCAATACTAAAAAATACAATAAAAATACAGGGCTTTGGGTATACCCTCCAAGAGTCTACAGTACAGTGGCTAAGAGCTCAGGTTTCAGTCATACAGACCTAGTTTCAAATTCTGGCTTCCTTGTTTCCTAGCTATGCAGGAATATCGGAAAATTATTTATCAACTCTGAACCTAAATTTTCCTACATGTAAAATATAAAACACTAATTCAATGATTCTTCTTCTTATGACTATATTTTATATAATAAATATAAGGCAATTCTTATAAAACACAAATCATAGTGTTTAATATATAATAAGCACCTAGTTAATAGCTATTATTATCATTACTAAAATACACTATAATGTACAATTTAAAAACACCCTACTATTTTTTTTTGGGGGGGGGGAGGTGCAGAGAGTCACTTAGTCACTCTTGTTAAAGTACCATGGTGTCATAGCAAACTAAAATTCCTGGGCTTAAATGATCCTCTTGCCTCAGCCTCTTGAGTAGCTGTGACTACAGCCACCTGCCACAATGCCCAGCTATTCTTTTTAGAGATGAAGCCGTGCTCTTGCTCAAGCTGGTCTTGAACTCCTGAGTTCAGGTGATCCACCTACCTTGGCCTCCCAGGGTGTTAGGGTTACAGGTGTGAGCCACTGGACCTGACCTCAATACTTCGCTTTTTTATCATTCCAATTGTACAATAACTATTGCCATTTCTACTCCTTTATTTATCAAGTCATTCTAGGTTTACAGTTAGGACAGTAACAACAACAGTAATTACCAAAACCCTTTAAATCTTAGTTGTTTTATTTAATTAAATGTTATTTCTTGATGATCCACAGACTTTAGTGGTTCCAAACAACTCCTTAGGCCAGTTGTACTCTATATTGTCACTTAGAAATACAATTGCTTTGGTTTTATGGTCCCCACAAACTGGACCCAAGAAGCCATTTCCATGAGTTTAGAAGTAGGAAATTGAACTTGAAAAGCTCTAATATCTTCCACAATCCTCTTCTCCCTAGAAGATTCTTGCACTATACCTAATAAAATTGTGGAAAAATTAGAGAAAACATTGGTTCATAAAGAAAGGAAGAAGGTAAAATGGAATTGACAAGTATAGGAGTGTTTTGTTTCTCATGCTAGCATCAATTTATTTATTTATTGACTGATTGATTGTAGCTGCCCAGCAGGGTTGGCTGAGAAAGTGAGTTTTGCTTACTGGGAAAAGTGGTTTTATTATTTAACAGTGTCTTCTATGGCACAGAAGGCATATACACCACATTTTTACCATTTCTAACTGAAGTCAACATGTAGGGTACATTTTTATGAAGCTATTATTTTGAACTATATGTGATATTTACAATAAAAATATCAAAAATTCCTAAAAGTGAAGATAGTAGTAAAATTAATTTTTATGTATTTGTCACAAAACTGAATTTTTTTCTAAATGTCTAATATAAATGTCCTAACACAACAATTATGAGAACGACATGATGGCTATGTTGGCCAATTGGATGAAAGTATTTCAAATTGTATATGGAAACAACACACTGTATCCCATGACAGAATTAATGTGCACAAATATGATCTAATAAAAAAAATAAAAAAAAGAAAGAAAACATTATGCTAAAGTAAATAAGGTAAACACACACACACACAAACAACTGATATTTTGCCAGTGCTATTTCCACTCTCTCTCTACTTTTCCTGCTAATTTTTAAAGCATATTCCAGATGTTGTAACATTTTATTAGTACAAGTTTTAGACCTCATCTCTGACTGATACAGTTAAGATAACATTATTATTATCCCATTGTTGCACATAAATACAACAATAATTCTGTAATGTCATCTAATTCCAAGTCCATGTTTGAATTTCTTTAATTACCTCAAAGAACTTGTTTTATATTTACTTTTAAAAATCAAACCATGTCAATGCTGTGTGTGGGAACTTAAAAAAATCCAACTATAAACTAGTATGAGTTATGAGTTATAACATTTGGTTATTACATTTCCTTAGTCTATTTTATACTGTAAGAACCCATTAAATTTTTATGCCATTGATTTGTTGGAAAAATTAGATCACTTCTCTTATGGAATGTTGCACATTCTGAATTTACCTGTTCCCTCATGGTTTGGTTTATTGTGTATTTTTTCCTGTAAGCTTGTAGGTAGATAAAAAGGATTGATTAAATGAAGGGTCTATTCATTTCATTTGTGATATGTATTTTTATTTTTGGTTAAGTTTTATATTTCAAGCGTTTTAAATTTTTTTCTAAGGATTTGTTGCTTTCAATAATATTGGTACAGATCTTATTAGATTAACATTTCTGGTATTAACAATTATAAATACTGAACAAGACTGATAAAATGATTACTTGAAAGCATAGGAGAGTGACGCAAAGCAGGCAGAAACTTGAGGGAATAAAATGAAAAAAGGAAAATATAATAGTTGCAATCTATATTTATATGATTTTTCCCACTCACAAGAATGGCTGGGAAGTAAAAGAGGAATTCAGTAAAAGAAAAAATCCACAGGGAGTGAAAACACCAAATTCAGGGTATATATTCTTTGTATACATCAAATCTTCAATGTATTTTTGAACTGTACACACAGTGAAGCTTCTAGAAGTGAGTTCACTTCTTCATGGTGTGAATTCAAAAGCTAGAAGGGTGAAAGAGCTGAAATGTCTGTCGCTCTCTGGTGTTGGGAAGAGAGCTTTGCACGTAAACCTCATTAAATTATGACAGATTAGCAAACATCTTGGGCTTTTCAGTAAAAAGCTATAAGGACCATCCCTTAGAATTAGGACCTGAAACTTTAAAACTACTAAAAGAAAACAAAGGATAAACTATCTGACATTGGTCACTCTAGTCTAGACAATTATTTTTTGATTTGACTTCAAAAGCACAGTCAACAAAAGCAAAAAAACACAAAAGGAATTACATTAGAATGAAGAACTTCTGCACAAAAGATGAAATGATTAGCTGAGAAGAATATGTATAGATAAGGAGAAAATATTTGCAAACCATACATCTGATAAGGGGTTAATATCCAAAATATATGAGGAACTCAAACAATTCCATAGATGGAAAACAAATACTCTGATTGTAAAGTAGGCAAGGGACCCAATAGATATTTCTCAAAAGAAGACATACAAATGGTCTGCTGATATATTAAAAAAAAAAAGTTCAATATCACCAATCATAAGGGGGATGAAAATTAAAACTACAATGATATATCACTTCACACCAGTTAGAATGGCTATTATCTAAAAGGCAAATGATAAGGATGTGGAGAAAAGGAAATCCTTGTAGATTATTGGTAATAATGTAAGTTAGTATGAGCACCACTGTAAGGTAGTTCCTAAAAACCTAAAGGTAGATCCAGCAATCTTGCTTCTGCATACTTACCCAAAAGATTTGAAACCAGTATGTTGAAGAGATGTTTACTGCAGTACTATTCAAAATAGCCAATTATTTATCGATAAGTGAATGGATATAGAAAATGTGGTCTATATAGAAAATGAAATACCATTGCCTTTAACAAAAGAAAGTTTGTCATTTGTGACAGTGTGAATGAAATTAGAAATCATTATGCTAAATGAAATAAGCCAGGCATAGGCCGGGCACAGTAACTCATGCCTGTAATCCTATCACTCTGGCAGGTCGAGGTAGGTGGATCACCTGAGCTCAGGAGTTTGGGACCAGCCTGAGGAAAGTGGACCCTGTCTTTACTGAAAAGAGAAAAACCAACCTGTTGTAGTGGTGGACACCTATAGTTCAAGCTACTCAGGAGGTTGAGGTAGGAGGATCGCCTAAGAGCCCAAGAGTTTGAGGTTACTGTGAGCTACAACACCATGGCACTCTACTGAGGGTAGATTCTGTCTCAAAATAAATAAATAAATAAATAAATAATAAATAAATAAAAATTCAGGCAATGAAAGACAAGTACTGCACATTCTCAACTGTCTACTGACTCTAAAACCAACTTAAGCAGAGAGTACAATGGTGGTAACTAAGGGTTGAAGTGTGAAAGAAATGGGGAGATGTTGGTTAAAAGATACAAAGCCAATTAGACAAGAGAAAATAGTTTATGTCTTTTCAGGAATATTGGACAGCATGGTGAATATAGTAATTAATAATGTATATTTCAAAATAGCTGAGAGTAAATTTCAAATGTTCTCACCACCAAAAGAGGATAAACATTTGAAAGGATGGATATGTTAATTAGCTTTATTTAATTATTCCACACTGTGTTCATAAATCACAGCATTAATTAATATCCCATAAATATAATTTGTCAATTTATAATAACAATTAAAAATAAATAAAGAACTCCATGGCTGAAGTAAGGTCTGTGCTTTAGGACTAAGAACATTCATTCACAAATATAGCCTAATAGCAAGCCACCATGAGATAAAGGTGATACACCATTAACTTAGTAGTCTGTTGGAACAAACTTCCACATTCTTTACAAAAACACAAAATAATTGAGAGTACCTAAAATGTGTCTTTTATAGTGTACAGTGTACAAAGTTTACCAGAAAAAATAAAAATCAACAAAATGTGGTAATCAGGAACAGTAAACAGTCAAGAGAAGCAAATCCATAGATAACTCAACTGTTAGAATTAGGCAAATCATGCAATTAAGGAAAGATTTTAAAATAAAATTTTGCAAGGAATATACAAGAAAGTAAGATATGTGAATGTCAAGAGATATATGGGAGTTCTAAAGGGCAACCAAGCAGAAATTCTAGAACTTAAAAAAATGAAAAATCCTGAAATAAAAAGTGCAATGGCTGGTTTTAAAGACAGATTAAAAATTCAGAAGAAAAGATCAGCAAACTTGACAGTAGATCTAGAGAAGAGCAGCAAAATGGCTGACAGGTATCAACCTCCAACAGAAGCTACTGTCCAGAGGGAAGGATAAAGTCCAGAAAATACCCAACAAAGTTGAAGACTAGGAGCCCAGCTGAGAGAGAAGAGTGATATCTACAGGACAACTCTGCTGAGGCAAGTTGTGACTCCTAGAAGGCAATCTACAGGTACATAATACATCCTGAAGGAAGGGTGGCTGTCCCCTCCCCCAAGAAAGTTGTGTTTTTCTGAGTTTCCTACAGGTGAGCATTGAACTGAGAACTTACTGTCTTACCCCATGTTTGAGAGCTACAGAAAGTGGGGTCTACTCCCCTAGAGGGACCCTGCTGAGACTGAATACCCTCTGGCCAGGCAGAAAAATCGAACTGAAGTTTTACTGCCATTTTGAATTCCCAGTCCACCCTTCCCACCCTTGCCTGTAGAGACAGTGGAAGGAGGCCAAAGAACAGCACCCTCGCACCCCTGTGGGACCAAGCACCTTGTCCCGGCCCTATAGCTGGAGAACTGCTTGAGCTGCACATATCCCAAGCAAATGGTGCTTGGCCACTCCCAGGCACCTGAGCAAGTTCCCCAGGACTGATGGACCCACTGGTTCTTGGCACCTAAGGCCTGGCAGCCCAAGAACTGTGAGAGGACTGTCAGTTGAGAGGAAACCACACTGGAATAGTGGTACCCCAAGGCAAAGAGCAACAGCCAAAGCAGCTAGAACAACAAGGTTCACACCACTGAGGCTATTCCAGACAGACATGCCCTATCTCTCTGGGCAACCAGAGGAAGCCAGCATCTTCTCCAGTGGCAGCCACAGGCTGAACAGTTTGGGGACAGGCTCCAAATGGTGCAAATTCAGCATGCGGCAGAATCAGCGGAAAAACTCTGGTAACCAGAATAACCAGAGTAGATCAATTCCCTAAGGAAGGATAGGGCAGATTCAATTGAACATCCAATCCATGAACAGATGGCTGAGATGACAGAAATTGAGTTCAGAATCTGGATAGCAAATGAGAGGAAAGAATGGAGGAAAGGAAGGATTTAGAATTTCAAACTATTCAAAAGCAGTCTCGAGAATTTAATGATTTCAAAGATAAAATGACCAAAGATTTTGAAACACTGAGGCAAGAGGTTGCAGCCCTCAAAGATCTGAAAAATACAGAAGAGTCCCTCGATAACAGAATGGAGTAGACAGAAGAAAGGATCTCTGACATTGAAGACAAAGCTTCTGAACATGCCCAAACACCCAAGGATGAAGAGAAATGGAGAGCAAAAATGGAACACTCTCTCAGAGAGCTCTGAGATAATTCGAAGAAAACTAATATTTGTCTGATAGAAATCCCTGAAGGCGATGAACTTGCTTCACAAAGCACAGAGGCTCTTCTTCATGAAATTAT
>NW_003852398.1:31449190-31455054 GCF_000181295.1 Otolemur garnettii | reverse complement strand
ATCCCTACTATGAAACTAATTTATAGCTTTCATAGGAAAGCTGTAACCCAATTATAGCCCAATAATATGGGGAGAGGGGAGAGACAGAATATGGGAAGGGGAGAGGATGGGTGGAGGGAGGGTGATTGGTGGAATGACACCTATGTTTCATCTTATAAAGGTACATGTGAATCTTTCTAAATGTAGAATATAAATGTCTTAGCACAATAACTAAGAAAATGACATGAAGGCTATGTTAACCAGTTTGACAAAAATATTTCCAATTCTATATAAAAACAGTACACTGTACACCATGACAGTATTAATGTACACAGCTATGATTTAATTTTAAAAAAAGAAAAGAAATAGAAATATAGAAATTATTAAACAAATTGAAGCATAAAAAAAGTTAGAAAAATAAATATAGCCATGACCAAGGAACAATATCAAATGTTTTTAACATCCATATGGTTGGACTTACCCAAGAAAGAAAAGGGAAAATAAAATGGAAAAATAAATTTTTAAATTTAAATTAAAAATAAGAATAACAATTGACTGATCCAAACATTTCAAACAGGAAAAACAAAACTCAAATAAAATCAAGCTGAATAAATACAAAGAAAACCAAACCTGAATACACCAAATTTAAACAGCTGAAAATCAAATATAAAGAACATATTTCAGCAATAGCCACAGGAAAAAAAGATACATTTCATGCAAGGAAATAAGAAGAATTATGGCTGACATCATTAGAAGCATGAGGCTAGATACAATGGGAAGCTGTGTTTAAAGTACTGAGATAAATGAAACCAAAAGAAAGAATATAATTTGTAGAAATGTTCATCAAAACATACTTCAAAAATGAATATAAAATAATGAAAACTTCATAGAAATTATATCTGAGACTAAAATTTATAGATGAGTTATTCAGAATAAATGAAAAAGTTAATAGTTTGGAAATTCAGATGTATAAGAAAAGGAACTGAGGGCACTAAAAATGGTAATATGGTGCTTGCTTCAGCACACATACTAAAATTAGTAACTATGTAGTAAATATAAAAGATTATATTTTCTCAGTTCTCTTAAATTATTTAAAAAACAATTGAACATTTATAAGATGTAAGAAATAATTAAAACAATTTAGTCCTAGTTTATAGTATTTGTAGATGTAAAGTATAGTCCCATAATAATACAGAGGATAAGGGAAAGGTTGTGAAATTACTTTAAGTTTCTCTTATACACAAAGTTATACCATATTTCTTTTCTTTAAGTTTCTTCATACATTAAATATTATGAAGTTAAGAATTCAGTTTGAATTTTGACAGCAACCTCTAAAAATAATACAATAATATTGTTAGTCAATAAAGTGGATATTAAAATAATAAAAGTTCTCAGTTCAAAAGATATTAGAAAAGAGCAGGGAAAAGATAAAGAAGGGTTCAAAGAAAGAGAAAAAAGATGGTAGACTAAAACTTAACCAGGTTAATAAAGAGTATGTGATATTAATATATTGATATGTCAATAATTATGTTAAGAATTAGATGAAGCCTTTCAATTAAAAGTAAGAGACTGTTGGAATGCATAAGAAAGGAAACCATATATGCTGGCTATAAGGAAAGCTCTTTAAATATAAAGCCATATGGTTGTGTTATTGTAGGAAGGTTTGATTTTCCTTTTCCAGTTGTTGCCTGTGGGGAATGGGGTGTCTTGGTTGAGTGTATTTCCCCACAGTTGAGACATCAACCCAGACTTACGGATTCACTAGGATTGGACAGAGACCAGCTGAAAACAGGGCAGAGCCACTTAGCCCCACCACACCAAGCAGGTCCCCAGTGTCTCAGGCTTTACCACTCTGTGGGTCCTTTGCAAAGCTGTATGGGAAATGTTGCAGTCACCAGTCCAAGCTCTTGGGCAAAGGGATGGTAAATCACTACTCCAGGAGCACCCAATCTAATTTCACTTTATCTGTTCATCTAGCCAAATAGTGAAAAATAATTATGGGGAGGAATCAATGGAAAAACTCCAGCAACATGAATAATCAGAGTAGATCAACTTTCCCAAGGAACAACAATGTGGACACATCAGAAGATCCCATTCATAAACAAATAGCTGAGATGTCAAAAATTGAGTTTAGAATTTGGATGGCAAATAAGATTAACAAAATGGAATTAGAAATTCTAGGAATGATTCGAATGTTGTCTTAAGAATTCAAGGAACTCAAAGACAAAATCACCAAAGATTTTGACACATTGAGACAAGAATTTGCAACCCTCCAAGATATGAGAAGTAAAGTAGAATCACTCAGTAACAGAATGAAGCAGGCAAAAGAAAGGATTTCTGACACTGACAACAAAGCTTTTGAACATTCCCAGATGCTCAAAGAGGAGGAGAAGTGGAGAGCAAAGATGGATTATTCTCTCAGAGAACTGTGGGATAATTAAAAAAGAAACTAATATTTGCCTTATAGGGATTTCTGAAGGTGATGTGGTTGTTTTGAAAGCCCAGATGCTCTACTCCAAGAGATAATTGAGGAGAACTCCAAGAGATAATTGAGGAGAAATTCCCAAACATGGCAAGAGATTCTGAAATTCAGATAGCAGACAGTTTCAGAACCCCAGCACAATTCAATCCAAATAAAGCATCTCCCAGACACATTATAATTAACTTTGCCCAAGTTAATATGAAGGAGAAAATTCTGCAAGCAGACAGAAATAAGAAAACTATAACATACAAGAGGAAGAATATTAGAATGACTGCAGAATTCTCTACTGAAAGCTTTCAAGCTAGAAGAAGGTGGTCATCGACCTTTAACCTCCAAATGCAAAATAACTTTCAACCCAGGATCCCATATCCAGCTAAACTGAGTTTCATTTATGATGGAGAAATTAAATACTTTAATGACATTCATATGTTGAAGAAATTTGCCACAACTAAACCAGCTGTCCAGGATATTCTCAGACCTATCCTACATAATGACAAGCACAATCTGCTACCACCAAAGTAAACTTAGAAAATTTTGATCAAATTCCAACTTCCACAGTGGTGAAAGAATTAAAAATGTCCACTGGACTTTCAAATAACCTGATACCCAAAATACTACCATGCTTATCAATACTCTCAATTAATGTGAATGGCTTAAATTGTCCTCTATAAAGAGGCACAGGCTGGCTGACTGGATTCAAAAACTCAGGCCAGATATCTGCTACATACAAGAATCTCATCTTACTTTAAAAGATAAACACAGACTCAGGGTGAAGGGATGGTCATCTATATTCCAGGCAAATGGAAATAAAAAAAAAAGCAGGTGTTGCAATTTTATTCACAGATACAATGGGCTTTAAATCAACAAAAGCTAGAAAAGATAAGGATGGTCACTTCATATTTGTTAAGGGTAACACTCAACATGATGAGATTCAATTATTAACAATTATATAACCAACCAGAAGGCACCTGAATTTATAAGAGAGACTCTAACAGACATGAGCAACTTGATTTCCTCCAGGACCATAATAATTAGAGATATTAACACCCCTTTTGTAGTGTTAGATAGATCGTCCAATAAGAAACTAAGCAAAGAGAAGGGAGAGGAGCAAAATGTTGGCCAAATAACAGCTTCCTTCAACTGGGCATGGTGAGACTAGGGAGAGAAGACTCCAGACATATATGGTTGGTGGGATCTGCCAAGAAACAACCCTTTGGGGACACAAGGAGTCAGAGAGAGACTTCTGGACCCTGTGAGGAGGACAAAAGGAGTGGAGAATTGAAAAATGTTTGCATGTGTTCATTTGGTCTAATCCTACCAGCAGCTGTAAGTACAGTACCAGTGATATCACAAACTGGAAAGACCTTATCTGTGAGCTGTTTTTTTTTTTTTTAGACTTGGCACTCAGTTGACTTGAGCAAGAGTATAGAAGGCATTAAGTGTTGTCTAGGGCCCTAGACTGAACCTCTGAGCTGGATGGAGCTAATACTGTTTGGCTGTGGGCCGCATGCAGCTAATATGGAAGAACAGACCTGGCAAGCTTCGCCCTCAGGGTTGCAGAGGAAGGATCAGGCAGGAGACCTTGGATGAGTAATCTAGTGACTAAGGAGCCTAAATGTGGGGACTGAGATGCCTTATAGCCTTGGCCCTTAGTGGCATAGAGACCAGTTTGGGCACACTGAAATTCATCAAAACCTTAGTCCAGAAGCATGGTAACTTAAAGAGCAAGAGGAAGTTAATGGAAAATTAGGGCAAGGAAACAGGTAAAAGAAAACACTCTTAAGAAAGAATCAGCAGAAAAATCCTCTAAGCATGAAAAACTAGTCCAGATCAACTCCCCAAAGGGACCATGAGGTGCATACTGCACAGGATTCTACCTATAAAGAAATGTTAGAAATGACAGAAAGGAAATTTAGAATACAGATGATGGAAACAATGAAGGAAACTACTGATAAAGTGGAAAATAACCAAAAGGAAATCCTAAAAAAGAATCAAATAAGAGATGAGCTATATGAAGAATAAAGAAAAGATATAGTAGAGATGAAGGAACTGAAACAGTCAATTAGGGAACTTAAAGATACAATAGAAAGTATCAACAACAGATTAGACCATGCAGAATAAAGAATCTCAGAGGTAGAGGACAAAGCTCTTGAGATAACTCAGATAGTTAAAGAGGCAGAAAAGAAGAGAGAGAAAGCAGAAAGTTCATTGACAGAATTATGGGACTTTATGAAGCATTCTAACATACGAGTTATAGGTATCCCAGAAGGGGAAGAAGAACATCCCAGGGGAATGGAAGCCATACTAGAGAATATTATAAATGAAAGTGTCCCAAATATCACCAAAGATTCTGACACACTCCTTTCAGAGGGATATTAAACCCAGATATCCTCAACTCTAACCAAGCTTCTCTAAGACACATTGTGATGAACCTTTCCAAAGTCAAGACAAAAGAAAAGATTCCTCAAGCTGCTAGGAGTAAGCACCAGTTGACCTATAGGGGTAAATCCATCAGGGTGACAGCAGACGTCTCTAATGAATCTTTTCAAGCAATAAGATAATGATCTTCTACCTTTAAACAGAATAATTTCCAGCTCCAGAATTCTATATCCTGCTAAGCCAAACTTTAAAAATGACAGAGAAATCAAATATACATTGAGGAAATTTGCCATAAGACCAGCTCTACAGGAAATATTTCAACCTATTCTACACATTGACCATCACAATGGATCAACAGCAAAGTAAGAACTCAAAAATTAAAGGACAGAACCTAACTTCCACAATGATGCAAAAGATAAAACTAAGCAATGGACTCTCACAAAATAAGATGACTAGGACACTATCACACTTATCAATTATCTCAAATGTTAATGGCTTGAATTAATCACTTAAAAGGTATAGATTGGCTGACTGGATTATAAACACAAGCCATCATTTGCTGTCTGCAGGAAACATACCTAGCTTCAAAAGACAACTTGAAACATCAAGTTAAGTGTTAGAAGACAATTTTTCAGACAAATAGAATTCAGAAGAAAAGAGGAATTGCAATCTTATTTTCAGATACATGTGGATTTAAAGCACCTAAAGTCAAAAAAGACAAAGATGGTCATTTTATATTGGTCAAGGGAAAAATACAACGAGAAGATATTTCAATTATAAATATTTATGCACTCAACTTAAATGCTCCCAGATTCTTGAAACAGACCTTACTCAGTCTGAGCAATATGGTATCCTATAACACCATAAGAACAGGGGACTCTAACACTCCCTTTACAGAGGTAGACAGATCCTCTAAACAGAAATTAAACAAAGGTACAAGGGATTTAAATGAGACCCTAGAACAATTGTGCTTGATAACAACCTTCTGTTGAATGAAAATTGAGTGCAGGAAGAAATAAAAGAG
>NW_003852398.1:31447142-31448579 GCF_000181295.1 Otolemur garnettii | reverse complement strand
CTCAACAAAATCCTAGCCAATAGATTACAGCTTATCATCAAAAAAGTCATACATCATCATCAAGTAGGTTTCATCCCAGGGATACAAGGCTGTTTTAATACATGCAAGTCCATAAACGTTATCCACCCTATTAACAGAAGCAAAAACAAAGACCTTATGACCCTCTCAATAGATGCAGAAAAAGCATTTGGTAAAATCCAGCATCCTTTTCTAATTAGAACACTGAAGATTATAGGCATAGGTGGCACATTTCTTAAACTGATAAAAACTATCTATGACAAACCCACAGCTAATATTTTACTGAATGAAGTAGAACTGAAAGCGTTCCCTCTTAGAACTGGAACCACTATTCAACAAATGCTGGAAGTTCTAGCCAATACAATTAGTCCAGACAAGGAAATAAAGGGCATCGAAATGGGAGCTGAGGAGGTCAAACTCTCCCTCTTTGCTGACGATATGATCTTATACTTAGAGAACCCAAAGGCTCAACCATAGATTCCTGGACATCATCAAAAAATACATTAGTAATGTCCCAGGATATAAAATCAATGTCCACAAGTCAGTAGCCTTTGTATATGGCAATAACAGTCAAGATGAGAGGCTAACTAAAAACACAACTCCTTTCATCATAGATTCAAAGAAAACAAAATATCTAGAAATATACCTAACTAGAGAGGTGAAGGACCTTTATAAAGAAAATTTTGAAACCCTAAGAAAGGAAATGGCAGAGGATATTAACAAAAATGGATGAACATACCATATTCATGGCTGGGAAGAATCAACATTGTTAAAATGTCTATACTTCCCAAAGTGATCTACCAATTCAATGCCATCTCTATTAAAATACCAACATTGTACTTTCAAGACTTGGAAAAAATGATTCTGCATTTTATATGGAACCGGAAAAAACCCTGAGTAACTAAGGCAGTTCTTAGTAATAAAAACAAAACCAGGGGCATCAGCATACCAGGTTTTAGGTTGCACTACAAAGCCATAGTGGTCAAGACAGCATGGTACTGGCACAAAAATAGAGACATACACATTTGGAACCAAATAGAAAACCAGGAAATAAGACTAACATCTTATAACCACCTAATCTTCAATAAACCAAACAAGAACATACACTGAGGGGAAGACTCCCTATTCAATAAATGGTTCTGGGAGAACTGGGTATCCACATGTAAAAGACTGAAACTGGACCTACTTCTTTCTCCACTAACAAAAATTGATCCAAGATGGATAAAGGACTTAAATTTAAGACATAAAACAATAAAAATTTCAAAGAAAACATAAAAAAAAATTGGAAGGTATCAGCCTGGGGAAAGACTTCATGAAGAATATTACCATGGCAATTGCAACAACAAAATAAACAAATGGGACGTAATGAAACTGAAAAGCTACTGTACAGCTAAGGAGACAACAACCAAAGCAAATAGA
>NW_003852398.1:31444361-31446109 GCF_000181295.1 Otolemur garnettii | reverse complement strand
AATTACAAAATTGTGACATACAGACATGAAGTTACCATATGCTGATGGATAAATTGTGCTGTTAGACTCACACCAGGCTTGCTATCAACCTCTATATGCAAAGAGAACAAACAGTATCTATGAAATGCAATCAATGCAACAAAGTGAAGCAATGCAGCAAAAATGAAGTATGTCAAATCAAAGAATATTGATTCTCTTTAATGGTGATTAATACAAAATAGTAGATCTTCATACTTTACCATTTTATAAAATATCTGGATACCAGCAACCATAACAATCAGCCAAATAGTTTTAGGCAACTAGATATGTTGGTAGATATGTATTTGGCATGCATTTGTCTCATTTTTACTATTTGCTGTCATGACTGATGGGAAACAAAAGAGATTCATCATAAAAATGATTGGGAAAAGATTATCTAAAATAATTACATATTGGTGAAATATCAATGCCAAAAAATATTAAAGTTTGGTTTTCAAGTATTCATTAGATAAATATAGGTTAATAAAATTGTATAAATATATTTTGGGTTAAAAATAATAGTGAAATTAAGAAATATGATATAAAAACAAATCGATGTTAATATCTGAAAAGTATTAAATGGAATTATAATTAACATATATAATATGCAATATATTATAGTAAATTTAATGGTACCAATTATTAAACCAACATCAGAATGACAGAGTCAAAAATTCCGTTGCCTTCATAGCAAATACCTTGGAATGCAATTTCAAATCAAATATTCCAAAGAAAGTCTGAGCAACAGTAGCTTTCCTGTCAATGATGAGTGTAACCCCTTAAGATAGGTACCAGGAACTGAATGGCACTTGTTTAAATATGTATGTTCTGTTAGGTTTGTTGAATACAAGCTACGTTAATGTATAGCCATACCTCATGTAGTATCCACCTATGTTGTATGTGCAAGAGATGTGCATGTGTACCTGTTGCACACAGATGTGCAAATATTACTCTGTTAGAAATAAAAATAAAGGCATTACTGAATGTTAAAAAAAAAGAAACTAAGCAAATACATTTTAGACTTAAAATTAACCATTCAACAATTGGATTTTACAGACATCTACAGAACCTTTCATCCTAACAAAAGTGAATACACATTCTTCTCATCAGCCCATGAAAAATACTTCAAAATTGATCACATCTTAGGTCACAATGCTAACCTCAGCAAATTTATAAGAATAGAAATTATTCTTTACATTTTCTCAGACCATCATGGAATAAAAGTTGAACTCAATAATAACAGGAATCTGCATACTCATACAAAAACATGGAAAGTAACCTTATGGTGAACAATAGCTGGGTCATAGATGAGATTAAAAAGGAAATTACCAAAGTTTTGGAACAAAGTGATAATATAGACACAATACCAGAACCTCTGGGATATCACAAAGGCAGTCCTAAGAGGGAAATTTATAGCATTGCAAGCCTTCCTCAAGAGAACAGAAAGAGAGGAAGTTAACAACTTAATGGGACATCTCAAGCAACAAGAAAAGGAAGAACATTTGAATCCCAAACCCAGCAGAAAAAAAGTAATAACCGAAGTTAGAGCAGAATTAAATAAAATTGAAAACAAAAGGATTATACAACAGATCAATAAATCAAAAATTTGGTTTTTTGAAAAGATCAGTAAGATAAATAAACCTTTGGCTAACCTAACCAGGAAAAAAAGAGTAAAATCTCTAAATTCATCAATAAGGAATGACAAAGATGTAATAACAACAGACTCCTCA
>NW_003852398.1:31416669-31441869 GCF_000181295.1 Otolemur garnettii | reverse complement strand
TCAGCCCAAGATGAAAGAGAAAGAGAAAGAGGAGGGGAGGAAGGGGGAGGATAGGTGGAGAGAGGGTAATTGGTGGGACCACACCTATCATTTTACAAGGGTACATGTTAAATCTACTAAGGGTAGAATATAAAAGTCTTAACTCAATAACTAAGAAAATACGGTGAAGGCTATGTTAACTAGTTTGATGAAAGTATTTGAAATTGTATATAAAACCATCACATTGTATCCCATAATTGCATTAATGTATACAGCTATGATTTAATAAAAATAAATAAATATATATATAAAGCCATAGATAATTTTCAAAAGAAAATGTATAAACTGTGCAAATATGAGTCATTAAGAAATCTCACATGTCTATATAAATATCAAAAAATATAGAGTTCAAAACAAGAAATATTACTATACATAAAGAAGAACATTTTATAATTATAAAAGAGCAGCTTCATCAACAAAACATGATAATCTTTAATGTGGATACACTTGATAACAGAGTTTAAATATGCATGAAGCAAAAATTGACAGGAATAAAATAATATATAAAGCTACAAATCATGGTTGGAGATATTAATACCTCTTTCTTGGTAACTAATAAACAGATAAGCAGTATGTCAGTAAGAGGGTAGAAGATTTGAACCATACTATGAGCCATTCTGACTTCTTTGAGGCTAGAAAATAAAGGGACAATTAAACTCACCCTATGTAGTATAAAAGAAATAAAAATAAAAGAAAATATTTATAACAACGAAATAAAATAGACAAATGATAGAAAATTAGCACATCCTTAATTTATGAGTATAAATTCCTAAACAATTCCTAGTAAGACTAAGCAAGAGTAAAATAAAACAACCATATTACCAATGTAGGAATAAAAGAGAGGCTATTACTAGAGATAGATCTTCCATAAATAATAAAAGATTATTATAAATGAGTTTATGCTAGTAAATTTAAGAATTCTGAGACAATGACAAATATTTTGGAAAACCAAACTTACAAAAACTGACACAAGAAGAATTAATAAATATTGGTAGTTTATATCGATTAAAGAAATTAAATTTGTGATTTATTTATTTTAATTTCAGATTAATGTGAGGGTACAGAGAATAAGGTTCCAATGTTTTCATTTGTTGGGAAGAGTCCCTGTTGTAGTTGTGTCCCACACCTAGGAGCTGTGCCATATACCCTTACATTATGTCCATTAAGTGGGAGCACACCAATCCCTTCCTTGCTCTCTTTCTCCCCCTCCTTCCTCCCCCCCATCTTCAATTGAATTGAGTTTTTCTTTTATGTGGGCAAGTGTTAGATCATCTACTGGCTTCGTAATCCCAGGCCCAGATGGCTTCACTAGTAAAAGTTCTCAAAATTTTAAGGAAAAAATAATATGAATCTTAGACCAACTTTATTTAGAATAAAGAACAGAAGGAAACGTTTTCTAACTCATTTATTAGACCAAAGTAACAGCAATGTTAGATCTGAAAAGATAACATAAATAAAATATTTTTGACCAATATTGTTCATAAACATGGACACAAATATCTTCAACAGAATGATAGCAAATCAAATCCTGCAATTTATAAAAAGAAAAAAAATTATTACTTAGTGGTTTTATTACAGGAATATGGAAGTAGGCTGACTTTTGGGGGGGAAATCAATTTAATTCATTATCATAACAGAAAATAAGATAAAAATTATATTCTCATTTTAAGAAATGCACAAAAATTATCTTACAGAATCAACACCCACTAATGAAAACACACAGAAAAACAAAGAGAAAAAAAACCTCTCAGTAACTAGTTATAGAAAGCAACTTCCTTAGTCTGATAATGAGCATCTTCAAAATACATAAAATTAATATACATAATGATGAAATATATAATGTGCTCTTGTTATATACAGAAAGAATATCTGCTCTCATCACTTATATACAATATTGTGTTCAAGGTCTTCACCTATATAACAAGGCAAGAAAAAATAAAAGGCAAAATAATTGTAAACGATGAAAAAAAGAAAAACTGGTTTTATTCCCAGATGCACAACTGTATATTTTTATACGTAGAGAAAATGTATAGAGAAAAAAATTGAAAACAAATTTAAAAATACTAATTATACCAGCATCAAATACCATAAAATATTTAGGCAAAAATTTAATGAAAGTTGTGCAAGATTTGGGTGTTGAAAATTTCAAAACCTTGCTGAGACACAGTAAAAAAATACCTAAATAGAGAACTATTTCATGATTTTTTCTTTTACCAGAAACTCATTATATTTAGTATATTTATTCTTTCTAAAGGATTTGTTTTCAAATTGACTCGAGTCCACACTGAACATTCAAAAATGATGGTTTTATAGAAATTGACAAAACAATTCTAAAACTCAAGTAGAAATACAAAAGATTAAGATGATTAAAATAATCTTGACAGTGATTTACTATAAATCTACAGTTATCAAGACAGTGCAGTTTGTGGACATATAGGAATAAATCAGCAGGTTATCTTTGAAATCAATGGCTGTTTGACAAAGATGTGTAGATAATTCAACTGAGAATCGGCAATCTGGATGTTGGAACAACTGGATAATCTGATGGAAAGAAATGAAAATTCGCCCTTCAGTTATTCACATGATAACTAATAATTATTTGATGACTCACAGACATGAATGTAAAATTTAAAAGTACAAAGTTCTTTTAGTAAACTATCAAAGAAAGTTTTTACAACTTTAATTTCCAATCCCATTTTTCTACCACTCACATATTCCCCACTCTAATTTACTTTGGGTGGCAAATTGCTGGTGGATGACTTGTAGTTATCCCACAGTTTTAAAAAAAAAAAAACATAAATATCAATTCACTTGATGACTTTGTCATCTATTTTAGGTTGCATTCAATAATTACAGTGTCTCTGTCCACCATAGGATTGGAAAGGGTTAATGTAGGAAAAGATATCTTTGAAAGGAAACAAAAGCACAAACCTTAAAATAAATTTCAAATTGAGCATCATTAAAATAAAACATTCTGCTCATCAAAAGTGGCTGTTAAGAAAATAAAATCATTACCAAGTGAGAAAAAACATGTATACCTAATCTGCATAAGCCTTATGTCCAGAACATTTAAATAACTTCTACACTTCAACAATAAAATGAAAATCCAATAAAAGAAAAGCAAGAGACGTGAGCAGACAGTTCACAAAATAAGAAAAGTGTCTGCTGATGGGAATGAAAAATGGAACGACCGGTGCAAAACAGTTCAGCAATTTCATATAAACTTAACTACTCCCCTAATTTATGCCTAGCAATTTCACTTCAAATTCAAGTCGTGTACCTATGAGTGATGTAAAGACAATGCTCACAAAAAAGACTTTTGCAATATTATTTATAACACTTATATTCATAGTAGCTAAATGCCTTAAACATCTAAATTACTTAGGTGAATAGAGAAGCAAATCATATCATCGAGCATGATTCAGCAAAAGGTCATATATATCATATATGAAAATGAGTTTTTATACGCAGTAATCTCTCCATTATCCAGCACTCATGGGAACTGGTAGTTTCCAAATAAATGTAATTTCCAACTGCTTGAGAGTTACCATTAAAAATAAGCCTAACTAATTCTATAACCCTTACTATACCATACCATAAATATTGACTTGATATCAATATTGAAATAGCTAATTAAAGCAAATAAAGACAAACTTTACTTACACTGTTTCACTATATTATAAAACAGGTTTGTAAATGCATTGTACAATTTTAGATAAATGGCTATCAATATGCTTTTCAATTTTGCTACCATATATATTTTTTTAACTCCAAGAAACACAAATTAACATTTAGAACTGTTACAGAGAACATGTAGGAGCTGTGGGAGTGATGCACGAAGGCTCAGTTTATTGACAGCAGGACACACCAAATTTAAACTCTGATTTTTTTTTTTTTTGGCCAGGTTGCTGGAGAATCCTGGTTGCTTGAGTTCTGGATAATGGAGAGTTTGCCACACATGTATGAGTTACTATTCATGTATGTAACAATGTGGGTGGAGCTCACATTTGCATGGTGACCTGAATTTCCTTTTACACATACAGATTTTTATTTCGTTTTACTGAATGGAATGTATCAGACACAAAAGAATTGATTTTATTTATATAAAGTATAAAATGGAATATAAAATAAAATGATAAAAATATTAAGAGTAGCTGCCTCTGGAGAGGTTAACAGGAAAGTGGCATAAGGTTCTTGCTGGGGTGGTGGAAATGTGCTAGACATTGCCTGAGGTGATGATTACATAGGTTTATGCCTTTGTGGGACTCATAAGAATAAATATGAAGGCCTGACAATTAAGTTCATGAACTCCTCCTAGCAAAAGTGCTACCCACCTCATTGCTTAATGTCACTATGGTCACCAGATGGCCAAGGGGAGTATGTTAAAGGTAACCATCATTGTATTCAGCAATGAGGTATGTAGCCCTTTTTCTGGGATGAGTTTGTGAACTTCTGACCTTGCATTTATAATCTGTCTCTTTTATTTTATGTAAGTTATATCTCATTAAAGAAAGAGCACTATAATATTTACTCCAAATGATTATTTTACGTTGGCTAATGCTATGTTCAATGTTTTTTCCCACTTTACATTTTTAAATCTATAAAAATGTTGACTAGTAGTTGTATTAATGTCCTATTGCAACTGTTAACAAATTAACACAAACTAATGGTTGCACAAATTTCTTATCTTACATTCTGGAGGACAGAGTCTAAAAGGAGTCCACAGAGCTGCTTTCCATCCAGAAACTCTCAGAGAGAATCTGTTTCCTTGCCTTTTTTCAGTTTTTAAAGGCCATGTTCATTCTTTGGCTCATGTACTATTCCTCTGTCTTCAAAGCCAGAATCTCCGAATCTACCTCTGGCTCGGACGCTTGCTTCTGTCCTCAGATCTTCTCTCACTATCTTGTCTCCTCCTTTTCCTTAAAAGGATGCTGGTGAATACATCAGATTCTCCTGAAAAACCTGGAAAATTGTCCCCCATCTCAAGACTCTTAATTGTACCGTAAAGGTCCTTTTCCCATGGAAGATAAACATATCCCCAGGTTCTGGGGATTGGATCCACCATTCTGTCTACCACATTATTCTGTACCCCAGACACCTTGCAAACCCACTCTCTACCAGATTAATTGATTGTCACTGTTTCTCTCTTTCTTGTTCTCTCCCTCACTGCAACTTCAGCAAAAAGGAAAATAGTATAGGCATAAAGGTATGAACAAATTAAGATGTTTAGATAAGCCTGGATTTCTTATCATTTCTGGAAGTTTTTAGAACATAATTTTTTCAGGGGTATGAAGCATAATCCTTATTCAATTTCTGTTATTTCTTAAGAGTGCTGCTAATTTTGGAAAATGGGGCCAAGATAACCCCAAATCAAACTAATGACAATAGAGTTCTAACTCAGAGAGGTAGCTGAAATTTTATATTAATTCATTCATTTTAAAAATTCATTTAACACATTACACAGTTGATGTATACTATCTATATATTGGTGTTTATGCAAATGATGAAAGATAACTGGGTTGGGCTAGTATATATCACATTTTATTGAAAACCTATTTTGTTCACACCCTAAGCCAGGCCCTGGAGAGACAGCAATGGATGATACAGGCGTGTTTGATACATTCATGGGGCCACAACTTGTGATTTTCCAAAGGGGCCTCCTAGTGAGGAAAGCATTTAAGAAAACTTTTGTCCATTTTATTTGCAATAAGGAGGTCTTTCCCTGGAGATCTTCTGGGGATAGAAGGAAATCCTGGTTACTAGCATATGAAAAATATGAAATGTGTCATATTGAATGTTAATATAGGCACTATTTAAAAAACATGCTATGACATGATGAATTTAGCTCTTGAAATCTTGTGATGACTATAGTGGTACATATTTAGAAGTAGAAAAATTGTAGCACAAATATCTTAGAAAACAGCTGAAAAAGACACTGTTTGCAACAGAGTAATCTCCTGAATGACAGATGGGCTCTTAGTTTGCTGGGTTTTCAGGCAGTCATATTAAAACTCCCAGAAAAATCCATGGTGGAGAATCTCTCATTAGTCCACATCAATTTGACTAAATTTACCATTCTCTCTGGTTTCAATTTCTCTTCTAAATTCCATCAAATCTGGTCTATCTATTTTTTAAATTTCTATCCCCCATGCTCTTTTTAAATGTATGGATTCTTAAAAATCATCCCTTTGCGATTTTCACAGCAGAAGAGAGAGAGAAGTTGTGACCCATGACAGAATCTGATGATGTGACCCATCATCAGAATCTGACTTTACTTATGATCATTTTGTTAGACATGCATGTATGTCTGTATCCCAGACACTGATCCTAAAATGATGCATGCTGGTTAGAAAGAATAAAATCTGATTTTTGCAAGACAAAAAATTATAAATGCTTATTCAAGCTGTCTGTATGTGAGAAAAATTGTATTTGAAAAGAGAGATTTATAGGGAAGTATGCTACCTAACAAATTGCATTAGTTTGGGTAGACAATCACAACTGCAACTACAAAATCTCAGCGGCAGAACAGAACAAGGTTTGTTTCTCCCTCCTGCGAAGTAGAAAGTACCCTGAAGGTGTTGTGCCCGCTGGTAGTGGAATTACAGAGAAACACCAGCATGCTGAGTTCTAATTAAGCAAGGGTCCTTTATTGGGCCGGCCAGGGAAGAGCAGGCTCATGCCACAGTCTTTTGACCCCCTTGAAGCAGGGGTGCAAAGTTTTTATATGGCACCTAAAGCAGGGGATGGGAAGCCCTAGTGTAAGCAGAATTTCACAGAAGCTCATATCTGCCAGGTTAGCTCTATGGGGAGGGGTCTTACAATGCACACAGAGAAGCCAGACTTGTGACAGGACTGTGGTTTCCACAAGATTTTTTCAGTTGTCACAGGATTCTGCAGCTCTCAGCTACATTTCCTTCCTGTTTTTGCAGAGTTGCTACTTGCTCAAGGGGCTATTTGGGGGAGAGGGGGCAGTTGGCAAGCCCGTAACAAAATGGAGTAAGTCTGGTTCACTTGCTCAATATGGAGGAATTAGGGCATCACAGTGGATTGTCTAGAGCAAGTGAGAAGACTGAAATCCCGACACTTGCACCACCTGCATCTCAATACATATTTCTTCAAGGATGAAAGTCAGGGGAAGAGAGTGTCTCTTGCACTGAAAATAGAATACTTTGATCCAGAAGGAGCATGTACCACTCCTGCTCAAAGCCCATCACATGTCCCTTCCTGCTAAAGGTGTGGCTAAGTATCTGGCCAGGAAGAGGAGGACTGTATATGCATGAGCGCCAGAAATCTCAGCCACACACAATGCATCTTCCTCTACTAGAATGAAAACTCTGTGAAGGCAGGGAAACTTGTCTGTTTAATTCACTGAATGGTTTCTGACACATAATAGATGCTAACTGTTAAATGAATGCAGAAAAAAATAAATACCTGGAGGTTATTTCCTCAAGACAGGGGTTGGGATGGTAGAACTTGGACTATTGAAATGTTACTCGGTAAATAAACTGGACGATAATCACATTGAATAGTGAAAAAGCTGGGTTGGCTAGATTACAGGCTCTGATTAATCATTATGAAGGCCTATAGCCTAGGTTTCTTTCAGGTGTAAGTTGCAGACTATCCAAGTAAAAGAGACTTAAAACAACTGGGATTTAATAATCTATATATAATAAAAATTCTTCGGGGTAATCATCATGGAGTGCTTAATTGCCTCAATAATCATCGAAGACCCAGAGTTCCCCGTCTTTCTACTCCATTGTATGGAGTATGCTGAACGAGAGTCACATAAAAGTGGTCACCACATTCCTAGCCTAATAATGTTAAAGAAAGAATGGGGGTTCAGAAAGTTCTCTCTCTCTCTCCCTATTAGTAGAAACTGTCAAAGAGGAAAGAGAATCAGAAGATATTAGAGGAGAAATTCTTCAGAACTCCCACCAAAAGACTTCATCCCTTAGCTCAATGGCTACATCCAGGTCCCATGCCATGACATGGCTTAAGAGAGGGGCCTAGGCTGGAGGCAAACATATAGAATTATGAGCATGCAGATGGCATTTAAAATCATGACACTGATGAGATCACCAATAAAATAGATGTTGGAAGAAAAATGAGAATCATTCTTAATGTTATTTAATATTAAGAATCTGGGCATGTTAGGTATTACTCAGTAGTTGGTAACTTTGGGCAATTTGATTAACTTTTCTGATCTTCTAGTTTTTCAACTCCAAAGGGGATAATATATAAATTTCCATATATCAAAGCAATCTACTCACAACTTCTAAAGTTACCTCTGCTTATCTTTTTACTATATAATATCAAGGTTACAAGGATTAAATAAAATATTGCATGTGTCATCCATTCTAAGTGTTTGACATATATGAATTTCCTTTATACCAAATATTTCATGTTTATATACATGAGAGTTGCCCAAGGTAATTTTCTGTCCTGTTTAATACCATCAAAGGCTTCCTTAGTACGCCCCAACACACTACTCCGGGGTACCCCTGGCTGTCCACATGGTCTCATTCCATCCCACCCTTCTCCTTGCTCTTCATTTACCAAGATGGCTTCCACATATTCCTCAACCTGACCAAAGTTAGAGTCTTCCTGAATCTGGGGCAGGACCCTCCCTTTTCTCAGAGCATTTTCTTTAAAAGACTTGTGAATCTTTCTCTGACTTTCTGAGCTGTAAAACTTTTTAAAAATCAATTGCCAGTTTTACAACCCAAGACTGTCTTTCTCAAGGACCCTGGAGCCGTCCTTTTGAAATGTAATCAAGGAAGTTCATGTCCCTGTTTTCCAGTTTCTATAAAAAGGAAGGAGCTTAACTTCCTGGGTACTTTGCTCTACGTTATAAAACTTCCCACCACAAGGTGTTAGAAACCTTACTTTTCCTTTGGGTAAGTCCAATTAGTAAAGCCAGATGACCTACAACTTTTCCATTCCAGCTTTTAAAAATTCTCCTGCCCTTTGTTTCAGTGGAATGGAATTCAGACTGCCCCTGGTCTGTCTTCCTTATTAGAATAACCTTAAATAATGTCTTTCTTAACTGTTTAACTTTGGTGGAATTTTTGCTTTTTCAGTACCCTCTGGCTGTTCTGGCCTCTCGGGGGCTGGAAAGGCTCCTGCTTGTTCCCAGGAGAGGTGTTCACACATGCTGTTCCCTTTATCTATCTAGAATTCTCTTTCCAGAGAGTCACCCTTGGGGAATCTCCATCCTATAAGTAAGAACTCAGCTCAAAGGCCCTCTCCTCGGAAACCTTTTATATTTACTCGCCCCCCTGCTGCCTTCCTCACTCTGGTCAGTTAGGTCTCCCTGTTTTATCCCCTGTAGTATTTATCATTATTTGACGTTACTTTGTTTACATGCTATTTATTTGCATATGTTTTCTTCCCAACCAGAGCATGAGCTCTGTGCTGCAGAGACGGTGGCTATGTTGGTAGTGGAATAATGCTTGGTATTTGGTAGGTGCTCAATACCTTTTCATTCAGGGGTTACTTGTCTCTGGGTCCTCATATTTTTATTTAAAAACAATTAAATGGATCTGATACTCCTTTTTTTGTTGCTGCTTTGTACTCTGTCTGCCTTAAGCAGTAATTAACCATATTTTGGTCCCAAGCCCATCTCCACAGAAGTGGGGAAAGATTGAGGCTGAGCTCTAGCAAACTGGCTTAAGTGTGATTTGGCAGCTTGTGCCCACAACGTTTTCTCCCAATGTAGATGTGTGAATTGTGAAGGCGAGTGGCTGATGTGTGTGTGCACATAACTCCCAGCTGATATTTCCTTGCAGCGGCTGGGAGGTGCTTGGGTCCAACTAGAAAGAAAGCCATGTAGTGTGTGTGTGGTCACCTGTGCAGACCTGCTCACTGCTGCCACAGAATGTGGATCCGGCTCAAGCACTGGTTATTTTTAGTCACATGATGTGTAGAAAGAAAGCAACTCAGATCCTTAAAATGCTCTTGCTGGAATTGCTAAATAACCCCTGTGAGAACTACTTTACAAAAATCCATTTTATTTTACTCTCCCCGCCCTGCACGCACACACTTTGTTTAGAAAATGTCCAGGATACAGCAGAGTAGAAACAGGGTGGTTTTTTGGGTTTAAAATAGAGAAATGTGAAGAGCTCCATATGATCAATCACAATTGCAATATTCAGAGGGTAAAATCAAGAAGCAACTTTGACTGATTTAAGCTACCGAGCTAACTCGCTTCTGTATTTCCAACTCTGGTGTCCCACTCATTATCTCTTCCAATGAGGCCAAGTAGGGGGTCAGGAACTTATCTAGGAAAAGTGATTAATGGTGACATGGTTTAGAGCAAAATCCTACTTCATTATCAGCAGCAGCTGTTGCTCTAAAGATCTGTAGTTTCTGAATAATTGTTTCAACTCATTTCATTTGTCCTTTCAAGGAAGGAGAGAAGCAATTTGATAAGAAAAATCTTCCCCAGGGGACGTGTGGATCCCAGAGAACATCAATAGAGTGTCCTCACCTTTCACATCCTTGGCATCTGATAATCCCAGTCACATTCATAAAAATCTGCAGGAGCAGGAGGCTGCGGAAGATGGAGCAACGCTTTGTGAAGAAAACAGCAGAGAATAGAGCACTGGCCTTTGCAGAAATAGGAAACTGGAATCTAGGAAATGTCGGGGAGAAGAGAAAAGAGATACAACGTAACAGCTGCAAACATATATTTTTCTGAATTGGCATGAAATAGAGAGGGAGAAGAAATGTTAAATGGTGAGGGTAAGGCAAGTGCAATTTTCTTTTTCTTTTTTAGTTTTAGAGACCAGAAGGAGATGGAAAAAAATGATTTGAATTACAGCGGTCTACAGGGGAAAACAAATTAAACATACAAGCAATGAGAAGTTAGGAGTCACTAACAGGGCACTTTTTAGTTTGTGATGGAGTGTAGGAGAGAAAAATCCAAGCTGATTATCAAACAGTATGTAATATTGTTGCTCAAACCTTAGTTTTGCTGTCAATTTGGTACTGAGGCAACGGTCAGGGTCTACCCACCATGCCCCAGTTGTCCCGTACGGGGTCTAGCATACTATAAATTATAACAGCACCACTTTGTACTTGTAAAAACCAAGAATGTCTAGATTTTTATCTGTTAACTGACCTCTGCTGGCCCATGCAACCAAGAGAAGCAATGACACAAGCAATCCCAACTTTAAAAAGACAGCTTTTCACCAAAATATTCACAAGTTAGAAGATGAACAACACAATCCCCAAATCTTTCCAACCAATTCCACCCCCACGTACAACCTAATGGTGAACCACTCACATCCTTAAGGGCACCGGCAGACAGAAGGGGCTGCCGTTTACCTACAGTTTATTACACACACAATTCGTAGTGCTAAGTCTGTGCTCACCTCTGTCCAAGTGCTGGGGTACAGTGAACAACGTGCCTGACCCCCCCCAAACATATATTCTAGTGGAAGAGACAGTCAACAAACAAACAACGTGCAGTGTGCCTGCTATTTCAGGAGTTGTGAAGAAAAAAAGCTGAGTAAGAGAACCCGGGTGTTTGGGGAGACCTGGTGCTCTCTGAGAGCCATTAGGGAAGCTTCTCTGGCAAGATGACCGTGAGCAAAGTCCGGAAGGTGGCACGGGAGCCAGGTGTGGGGACACCGAGGAAGTGGGGAGCAGCTCAAGGAGACAGGTCAGCGAATGCAAGGATCCTGAGCGGGAAAGGGTGGGTGTCTTCAGGGATTTATAAAGTGGCAGGGTGGTTAGAACAGAATAGCATGGGGCAGGGAAGACGAAGCCAGGGTCTGCAGGTCTGCTTGTTGGGAAGACATTTTATAACCCAAACAGCTGGCAGGGACACATCCAAAGACGGTTGTCATCAGAGGCTGGCTTTTCAGGACCCTCTGACCTTGAAGAGCTTATGAGAGATTGGGACAGGGAGGCAGAGTGGAGAGTTTCTATCGGAGTTTGTTCCCAGTTTTATTTGAATGATGGACTTTTACTTTTTTGAGGTTGAAATTTTTCTTGTGATATTTGTGGATTTGCATACAGTTTTAAGAAATCCTGAATAATATATCACAACTAGGATATTGACATTGATATAGTCCATTGATTTTATTCAGAATTCTCCATTTTACATGTGTGTGTGTATGGTGTGTAGGCTTATGTGGTGTGTGTGTGTATGTGGTGTGGGGGTATGTGTGTGTATGTATGTGCAGTGTGTGTGGTGTGGGGGTGTGTGTGATGGATGTGTGGTGTGGTGTGTCTGGTGTGGGAGGTGTGTGTGTGTGGGGGTGTGTGTATGGTGTATATGGTGTACATGGTGTGTGTATGGCATGGTGTGTCTGTGTGGTGTGTATTTGGTGTGTTTGTGTGTGGTGTATATGGTATGTGTGTGTATGTGTGTGCTCTGTCTGTGGTGTGGTATGTGTGTGGTGTGTGTATATGTGTGTGGTGTGGTATGTATGTCATGTGATGTGTAGTGTGGTGTGTGGGGGTGTGTGTGTGATGTATGTGTGGTTTGTGTATGTGTGTGTGTGGCGTGTGTGTGTGGTGTGGTATGTAGTGTGGTGTGTATGTGGTGTATATGTGGGGGTGGTGGTGTGTGTGTAGTATGTGGTGTGTGTATGTGGTGTGGTATCTGTCTGTGTATGTGATGTGTATGTGGGGGGGTGTGGTATGTGTGTGTAGTGTGTGGTGCGTGTATGTATGTGGTCTGTGTGTGTGTGCTATATTCAGTTTTATGCAATGTTAACACGTGTGTAGGACAATGGATCCACTACCGCAATTGAGGCCTGAATAGTTCTGGTACACCCAGAATCCCCTGTTGGCCTCGTATCCACCCCTTCTTTTACCCCTCCCTGTCCTGAAACTCTCTACTGCTGTGGTCCCCAACTCCCAGGCCGGGCTGCAGACTGGAGCCAGGGAGCAGGCCATAAAGCAGGTGGAGCGCAGCAGCCAGGGAAGCTTCATCTGCATTCACAGCGGCTCCCCATCACGCACATCCCCGTCTGCACTCTGCCTCCTACCAGATCAGTGGCAGCATCGGATTCTCACAGGAGCGCAGACCCGGCATAGACTGCACTGAGGGATCTAGGCTGTGCGCTCCTTCTGATAATCTAATGCCTGATGACCTGAGGTGGAGCTGATGTGGTGACGCTCACTCTGGGGAGTGGCTACAGATACAGATAATCATCGGTGGAGAGGTTCCTCTGCACAGAGACCACAGTAAATCAATTGCTTACAGACTCCTATCAACCATGACTCCCTCCCCTAGTCCATGGAAAAATTGTCTTCCATGACATGGGCTCCTAGGTGCAAAAGGTTGGAGACCACTGCTCTAGTGTACTCTCCATTCCTAAATTTCTGTCACTTCGAAATTGTTGTGTAAATGAAAACATATACTGTGTGAGCTTTGGGATTGGCTTTTTTCTTTTCCACTCCGCATAATTACCTAGAAATTTATTCAAGCTCTTGAATGTATAAAATAGTTTAATCCTTTTCATTGCTTAGTAGTGTATCCTAAGCTTTGGACGTACCATCATTTGTCTTAAATATTTGTCTATTGAAGGATCTACGGGCTCATTCTAATTCGGGACAATATTAATCAAGCTACTGGGAACATTCATGCCTCTATTTTTATGTAGACATTGGTTTATATGTCCCTGAAGTAAAAGTACAAGGGTGCAATTATGGGTACCTATGGTGTTTGCATTCTTAGAGTTAGAAGAATGTAACAAATTCGTTTCCAGAATGGCTGTGCCCTTTTACATTCCTACCAGGAATACATGAGTGATTCAGTTTCTCTCCATCCCTGCCAGCATTTGGTGGTGTTACTATTTTTTTTTTTCACTTTAGCTATTCTGATAGAAGCACAGTGACTCCTTACCGTGGTCCCAGTTTGCACTTCCTTGATGGCCAGTTATGCTGAGCATCTATTCACAGGCTCGCTTGCCATCTGTATTTTTTCTTCTTCAGTGAAATATCTGTTCATTTCTTTCCTTCTGTTTTCTAGTTGTATTGTTTTTGTAGTTGTTATTATATGGGTTTTATTATTATTTTTTATTGTTGAGGTTTCCCAGGTTGGGAGATTTGCTGTAGCTGGATCCTCTGTGCCATTTTGCCGACTACCTCCATGTCTCTAGGTAGAGAAGCAGAATTAGGTACCTGTAAGAACAAAATAGCTCTTCAGCCTGAGCTGTCGGTGGCTTGGTCTTAGCCTTCCTAGCATGCAGAACTGTGAGAAAATCAATACCCCAGAACATAGATTACCCAGTCGGTGGTATTTGTTACAGCAGCACAAAATGAACAAAGGGAGAACCCTCCTTACTGTTTTCCGTGGTGCCGCACCACTTCATAGTCCCACCAACTGCACGCAGGGGCCGGCTCCATCCTAGTCTTGCTAATGCTTATAATTCTCTGGTTTTTCAATAGTGGTTGTGTGGTGATATGTCACTTTGATTTGCATTTCCCTAATTGTTATTTCCCTAATCATTATTATGTGAAGCATTAGTTATGATCTGAATGCTGTGTCTTCCCAAAATGTATGTGTTGAAATCTTAACTTCCAAGGTGATGCTATGAAGAGGTAGCCTTTGGGAGGGAAATGGTCATGAGGACAGACCCCCCCATGAATGGAATTCATGCCCTCATTAAAGTGGACCCAGGGAGCTTATTTCCCCCCTGCCACATGCAGTGATAGTGGAAAACGTCTGTCTTAGCAGGAACCACGTTCTCATCAGATACCAAATCTGCTGACACCTTCATCTTGGGCTCCGGAGACTCCAGGACTGTGAGAGGTAAATTTCTGTTAAGCCACCAAATACACTAAAGGTCACGCTAAAGGTAGTGTTTTGTTATAGCAGCCTGAGTGGTCTAAGACATTCTTATTTTTTTTTAATTATTTAATCTTGAGTTTTGAGAGTTCTTTATATTCTAAACAACTGTCAGATACGTGACTTATAAATATTTTCTCCCACTCCATAATCTGTCAGTTTGTCTCTGTAATTTCTTAACAGAGTCTTTCATAGAGCAAAAGCTTTTCATTTTGATGAGGTCCAATTTTGGTCATTTTTAAATGTATTGTACCTTTAGGGTGACATGTAGGAATTTTTTATCTATTCTTCGATACAGAAGATTCTGTCCTATGTTTTTTTTCTGGAAGGTTTATGTTTTACCTCTGAGTTTATGATCTATTTTTGAGTTTAATTTTATAAAAGGTGCGAGGTGTAGGGAAAAGTTTTTGGTTTTCTGTCTTTTTTGTTTCTTTGTTTAGAGATGTGCATTGCTCCTGTGCCATTTATTGAAACTACAATCTATGCTGCACTGGGTTGCCTTTGCTACTCTGCTGATCGAGCTTTTAGTGCCAGTCTTCCATTGTCACTGCCGGCCATCTAGCCATTTAACGGTCTAAGAATCCAAACATCCTTGCTCAGTGATGATCTGTGTATAAATGAATTTTCTATTGTTTGACTGAGGGTAGTATGGGGAAAGGAAAGGAGAGAGTTGGAGAAAAACAGGAAGCAACCTCTTTTCTTCAGCACACTGAGTAAATAAGCTTCCATTGCCATAGGCAGAATTTGACTGATTGAGACCAATTAGTGTTCAGTTCAGTGAACTGTTATTTCCCTTGATCTTTGTCTCTTTGCTTCTAAATAATGGGATGCTTAAAGGGGCTTAGTCTTGGTCCCACACTGGGTTTCTGTCTCATCCAACAGATAGTACCTTCAGATTCATTGTGTCTATTACATTTGCTTTTCCAGGAGTACCTTTCTTATTTGCTTCAAGGGTTTATGGATGTCAAGGTAATGGTGCAAGTTTTATTTTTCTGTTCATACATCGTCTTTGGCTTTGATCTCTGGTGTGTGTGTTGAGGGGGGAGTTGTTTTAGACTTTCTTTCTTGTGTCAATTTATAATAAATGACAGCATAGTAAGATTATTAAGTGGCTGGTGAGCACAGTCCTGAAACTGAAAATGCAACCACGCTTATTTCTGAAAGAGTTTAAATCAGAATAGTGGGAACAGGTGAGAGTATTCGTTTTGACGACCTTTAGAGAAAAACAGCACGTGGATTGAGTCAGTAAGAGAGTAGGGACAAATATGCACATGTTAGCGTTTTAAGTTTAGAGATGTTTTAAGAGTTAGACTTTAATATATTTGGATAATTCAAGGATATTTCCATAGGGATTATTTTTCTATATGCAGAAGGTTTTGGTCCCATCAAAGTTCTCAGGCGTGTATACTTTTTTCATGGCTGGAGAGAGGGAAAAAGATGATTTTCCCTTTGCCTATTCTTAGACATAGCTCTGTTCAAGGGAAGGTGCTGTGGTGAGGGGTTGCCCAGGTGGACAGAGTGAACCCTGGATGTATCAGAGGTGTCCAAACACTTCTGTTTGGAACAAAGCCTGTGACTTCTGCTCAGCCGGCTTCTCTCACCAGGCATTCTCTTTTTTTCCTCTCTTCTAGTAAGTAAGGAAATCTTCCCAGCACAAAAAGGACAGAATTAATCAATCACTGTTGTAGGCTTCCATATACCAACTATTGTTATGGTATTTATTATATAGAGTAATTCTGTTTCAGTTATTTGTGTATTTTTTCAGTTCATCTCTGGACTTTGAATTCAAAGGGAAACCTGTGTCATATTTAACATTCTGTCCATAATGCCTGGCATAGGACTTGACTCAATGGACACTATTGGAATGAATATATCCAGTGCATATTCTGTTCCTTAATGCCTCCCCGACATGTCTAGCTCATTACCAGTGTTGACTTATGTGAATTCTTACAACATGTTGTGCATGCTAATTTCGTCCTCAGCACTCCTTTGTATCCTCCACAATGGGTCATGGTTATGGTCACCTGCAGAGGCACATGGACGCCACACATGTTCTGTGTCAACGTCTGACTTGCTAGTGGGCAGTGGCTCTGAGACAGTCACCTGTCCTGGCTCTCTCTGGCTACTTTGAATCTTTTGTAGAGTTCTGGCCTCTTCCAATTAAGTAACAAACCTTTTCATACCCTCTTGTGCATGTGTGGCTTCATAACATCTTGATATTAGAACCACATTTTGGGGCAGAGGTCCATCTGCCATTGCAGGAGACCATATAAGTGATCATACATTAGAGAGGGACTATCCTTCTATTATTCCTCATGAGTTCATTGAATATTGGCTCATCTTATTTTGATAAATAAAAATAGCCAAATCTGAGCATCTAATATGCGCCTGTTGCTTATAATATGACACAGGGAAATGTTTTATTAGAGTATGAATGTTACAGTTTTTCCCACATCCCCCAGCTCATGGAATCTCTTTACTCTGTACATGGAGGCATTTTCTGGCCCTCATTAGTAAACTATCATATGTGAGTACCCTGCTAGCAAGTCGGAAGCTAAAAGCACACATACACAACTATGAAATAAACAATTAAGAAAAACATCAAACAGATGATGGAAAGATTTAAATTCAAGGAAAGGAAGATAAAGATTAAAAAGAATCGTTTGTGAGAAGAGGGTGAAATTTTGAAAGTTTACCTGTCTGGATCAAGGACGGCTTCTGTCAGGAGAGACACCAAGATGTAGGTGCTAGCCTCAAGGGCATTCCAAGTTTATTAAACTTGATTGTGCTTCATGGAAAAGTTTCTCTTTATTGTAATGTGGAAGAATTGCAGAGACTCAGAAACTGACCGGTTATCCTCATCAGCATCTTCCAGGAGCAAAGGATGAAACAAGGTTGAGGGGACAGACTTTTTATAGTCATCATAGGACATCAGATCTTCTTCAGATCTGCCTGAACCTCAATAAGGACAATTCATTTACAAGTCTATAGATCACAGGACAGGTAAAGCAGCCAGGGGTTCCCTTCAAACCCATTGCCTATGGAAATATTTCCCTTGAGTAGAGGATTAGTGATGGAGTGTTCATTTTAAAATGTCTGATATGTACAGGGTATTGCAAAAGTTACCTCTAAAGTAACCTTACTTGAGGAATGTGAGAAATTGTAACTAAATGTATCTTTATTGACAAAATATCGATTATAAAATTTTAGAAGGAAGTGGCCAACATGTAGAGAATATTTTGTAAATATTTTGTAATATTTAGTAGTGAATATTTTGTGAATACAGGTACATTTAACTACAATGTCTCATTTTCCCTATGTATGGCAAGTAATTTAGGACATTCTGTATTTTGCCCATAGTGGACAAAAGTCAAAATGCTGGCAATTTGTAGAGCCCAGGGTCTTCAGTCCTGAAACCTTAAGAAGAAACATTTACAAAACGAGCCGTGTGCAAGTTTTGACCTCAGCTAAGAAATGTCATATTTTCTATGTATTATTTTTACTATTTTCAAAAACACTGTAGCTGCTTTGAATCATCAATTCAGCAACGATTGCAATGCCGCTACACCAGTAAGGCACATGGATTCTAGTTTTTTAAAAAAAATATGCTCCATTCAATTCTTTAATTCCCCAAACCTGTAAATAAGAAGCTGTTCTTTCCTTAAAAATAGAAGTAGCATCGGCCCCTCTTACCATTAATAGGATGTGGAAGCTACAAACTAATCTCTTCACAAATTTTCTAAACCCAAACATTAATCCCTTTTGATACAACTAAATAAAACAGCGTCTTTAAAATATTAAGGCATTTTCACACGTGCACAATTAACTCATTAAGCTACCAAATGTGCAATTATTCAATTATGATGAAAGGGGGGGATTAAAATTAGATGTGGGTTTTTCTAGAAAGGGTAATTAAATTGTTACATCAAGGAAACATGAGTGATATTTAAATCAAAGAAGCAGAAGAGAGAGGAAATGTTTCACTACAAATATGGGAGCAAAGAAGGGAAAGGAGTGAGCTGAGATGACTGCGATCGGTGGGGAAAGAAAGGACAGAAGCGAGGGCAGGAGGAACTTACTTGAATATGCCAGAGCGGATATTTGGAACACGCAAGAAGATGCACTTCCCCCCCAGTGTTTTTTTTCTGGAAAGTATAACATAACAGTACACTAGATAATCAAACTACCCCCTGGATGAAGTCCCGGAGAGGATGCGATAGAGCCTAGTTGTGTTGAGAATTATGAGAGATCATGATGTATCTTTCACACCTGCCATTTGTTTTCGTTCGGGTCACAAGTTAAATAAGAAAGTGTTCTGGAAGCGCTGGACTTTCCCAGAGGAAGCACTTCATGAGGGCTTGAAACTCAGCTTACTGGGAGGTGATAAATTATGTAGGTGCAGGTTGTCTATCAAAAATCTTCGGCCTTTGTCTTCCTCTTCTCTCCGTGTATTCACTTAAGCAACACTTATGTTGTACCTAACACCAAACACATGTCAGGTGCCACACTGGGCACTGGTGATACAGTGGCTAAGATGACAAGTTGTCTCAACCTGTCAGGCTCCTGTGGCCCTGGTCTTGGTTAGCGCAGGAAGGAACCAGGCGAGAAGTGGATTAGAAGTACAAGCTTGTGGAAGGCGGGCTAGCCCCTACTTTCCGGGTAGCCCCGAGCAACCTCCGCACCAGCCTTTTATTGAAAGGGAATGATACAGGTGAGGGGAGTAATTAACAATGACTACAGGCTGAGGGCACGGGCTCTTCTTCCACAAGGAGCTCCTGTGGACAAATGGCCCGAGGTCCATGCCTCAGCTGCAGATCATCTGGTCGGATGTTGGCATCTCCTACAGTAAGTATTTTTTCTGCCCTAACAGGATCCCACCTTTCTCTTTCTATAAATGATTTTTCCCCCTTCTCTCCTGATTTCAAATGGGATTCAGGCCATAAGCTTTTGAAATTTTTTTTTAATACCACAGAAGAACACAAAGAATCATTTGATGTTGTTACAGCTGCCTTAATGATTTTGTCCAAAACTCTTTTCAAATAGTCACCTATGACTTAAATTTGTAGGCTGTTTAGCAACTGAGATGAATTCCCTGAATATTTATTTATACCCTTGGAGTCTGAGTGTTTTCTTGTTTATTTTGTGTTTCTCTTCTAGCTGTGAAGCCATCCTTGGTAAGTCTTGACACACCTGAGCCTAGTCATGGCTTATCTTAGAGAACGTGAACTTCCAGAGACATTCCAAATGAGCTTGGGCACCATTCCCAGAAACCTTACTGGAAGTCACAACTTCACCAGAAATAGGCCAACTGTTCTGAGCCCCTTTGACTTGGGTGTGGTGACAGAGGGAGCAGTAGCCTGAGACAGAGTCCTCCAGGAAGACAGATGTCAGGAAAGAAAACATATTCACTGAAAAAGTCATCAATTCATCTGCCAGATTTAGAACCTGAGGGGAGGATAAAATTGTATCTGATTGCTATTTGATATCAGAGAAAATTAGCTAATAAAGGCCCCAAGGCAAAAAGTAGGGGACATTGATAAGCTCCAGGTTACTGATGAAACTCTCTACTCCAACTCTGGGTGGGTCTCAAGTGTCAGGGTCTCGGGTTTCTCCTTGGGCAAATGAAAAAAATTCTGCAGAATTACATGAAGTGTCATAAAGCTCCTACTTGCAGCTATATGAAACTGTTACTTTCCTTCTTAAGTTTCATATTTAATATTAAGAACTAAATCAAATCGTGGGAAGGGTGATCTATTTAGAAAAGGTCCTTTGATGGTGGCTTTGGACTTGGCATTGTTGAGGGAGTATTTCTTTATTGATTCCACTTACAATTTAGTCCATATTCTTTGAACACATTTGGGAAATACATTGTCCAAGCCTTCCTCAGTATGCTCTGAAATAGCAGCTACTATTCGGCTGGCTAGCTGGATTCCTTTTCCATACCAACCCCAGGTATGGCTCATAGGTGATGGTGTGGGAAAGCCCCGTCAATTTTGCATAATTGTTATTGCTGCTACAATTTTTATGGGGTAATGTCTCCACACGCTTGTGAATTTTAAGTATCATTTTACTTGTCAGGCAGTTTGTTTGCCTGTCTTTCTAAGTCACGGTTTCTCAGTGAGCCCACAGTTAGAGATCACCTACATTTTCCTTGCCACTCAGCCCCAGGGAGGTTGGGTTGTCAGTGTTAGAGCTGCAGCATGAAGGGTTCTTTTTACGTGGTAAAGTCTTCTGTTTTCATTGGCTAGTGGGGAGAACGAACATTTAAACAAGAAGAAATAGGTATAATTTGGCTCGGCGCCCATAGCACAGTGGTTACGGGACCAGCCACATACACTGAGACTGGGAGGTTTGAACCCGGGCAGGGCCAACTGCAACCAAAAAATAGCCGGGCACTGTGATGAGTGCCTGTAGTCCCAGCTACTGGGAGGCTGAGGCAAGAGAATCGCTTAAGCTCAGGAATTTGAGGTTGCTGAGAACTATGATGCCAGGGCACTCTACCAAGGGTATAGTGAGACCTGTCTCAAATAAATAAATAAAAAAGAAATAGGTATAATAAAGTGTTTATGGAAGGGGGCTCCTTATTTCAATGACTATTGGTGGACCCTTTTTAAACACCAAAATTAATATTCTAACAAAAACTAATTCTTGTTTACTCTTTTCCAGACATTGAATTAGTCTTCTACTCTTATCACGAGATTCCCTTTACTAGATTATCCAGGTCCTTCAAGAATAACCAAGCATCATCTATCATAACAGTAGCTAATATCGATTCACTACATGTGCCAGATACTGTTCTAAGAACTTTATTAATTATTTGATCTTTACAACAAACCAGTAAGACAATATAGCAGTCAAGAGCCCAGAGGGAGACAGAGGGGATATCCAAACAGGACGAATGAAGAGTTTTATAAAAGAGACAGTTTCCAAAAGTGAGGATCATGATAAGAAAAATAACAGGGGACAGTGAAGAAAAGCACTAGGCTCACGGGGCCTGAAAAAGGAATGGTAATTAGACTGTGGCAGGGGGCCACCCACCTGGGAGTGTGTCCTGAGGAACCAGAGACCACCACTGATCTTCAGATGAGGTGGGAGGAGAAAATGTGTTTATAAACAAAGGTTTATACATCTCAACTCCCATAAGTGGTTATTGTAGCAGCCCAGATAGCTTATGGCTAGGAGGAGTGAGAGTTATAGGAAATACCTGTAATGGAACACCTTGGTGGAAAGGGCACGGAGAGAGATTTGGTTCTAACGAACATGAGAGAGCTCGCGAGATGAGAGCAGTGGTGAATTGGCAGTCTCTACACCTGTGGTGTTGAGAGGCACAAGCTCAGCCTTATACTAGGCTGGAGAAGGCAGTCGGGAGCATGCGCATTCTATCATGGATACGCTTACTCTGACTCTGTCTCCTCTCCTGCCTGCAGAATGCCAGCACGGCGTCTCTCTGCTGAAGATTACCAAGCTCTGCCAAAGACTAAGATCTAGCCATGCTAAGAAGACGGCTTTACTCTCTCTAAGATATTCATTCTCTCTCTCTCTCCAGTTAAAGTAGATAGCCCTCAAGCACCTAAGATAAATTGTTCCTGAGCAAGGCAGCTTAGCAGTCCACGTCCGGAACCTACCTAAGCCAAGCCCAAGACCTGACAAGTAGTGTCAGAAGCAGATCCTGACATGTTATGATGCCAAGGTTTGTAAATGCAGCTTCACTATTTTACTTCTCCTCATTCTCTTACCTTCTGCCAGCACTTTAGCTGGAAAAAATTCTACATCTCATGAAGTAATACAAAACCATCATTCTCAGCGTCTAAGTCCTTGGTAGCCCTATTGCTCCAGGATTCCATTTTCCCACTGGGGATTCCATTTCCCTTTTTCCTTTATAACACCTAAAAGGATAGCCTACAACTGTTACTGTTATCAGAGGACACCAATGTCCGCCTGTGGACACTTTTTTAAAGCTTTTAGTAAAGGGAGCGTCCTCTGGATGCTCCTGGGATTGTGGTTAAGACATGGCTGAATGGGGTACATACCGTGTCTCCCTGAAAATAAGACACTGTCTTATATTTATTTTTTCTCAAGAAGACACACTAGGGCTTATTTTCAGGGGATGTCTTATTTTTATTAAGTATAATACAACAATCTACATTTATTCAAATACAGTTAAGTCATCTTCTTCTGGTACCTGACAGGGGGAGCCTACCTTGTTGGTGGGGCTGGTGCTAGTGATGCATGAACTCCTTTCCCCTAGCCATTTGCACATGCGCAATAGGATGCCTGCGACTGCGGTTACCACACTTGCACCTGTGCAAGTGCAAACGGCTCGGAGAAGGGAGCTATGGCAGTAAAAGGTATCCAGTCTTCCTTACTGCTCTGCACCAAAATGCATGGCGTGGCTATGCAGCGTATCTAGGTGGCTGTGCACCCATCACTAGGTCTTATTATCTGGCTCGGGCTTATATTTAACGAATGCATAGAAATTCTGCTAGGGCTTATTTTTTTGATAGATGTTATTTTCGGGGAAACACAGTATATAAGGACTGTTCTACCATTCTCTTCCCCCTGTGTCTTCTGACTCCCTCCCCAGTATCATGCCAGTGCAGCTCAGACATTTTAACCTCATTGGCTTGAGGCCATTATTGAATCCAACTTTAATTAGCCAGTCAAGCAGACTATTAATTCTATTCCCAGTGATGTGCATGTACTCATACCAATAGATTGGGCTCATAGGCAGTTTTATATGTTTGCATCTTTGGTCTAAAATCCTTAGCATCCTATGCATGCTATCCTAACTCCCTCCTCCTGCTATAAATTCGCTTTACATCTTTTGTATTAATTTGGAAGGAGTAACACATTCTTCTTAGTAAAGTATCACAAGAATGGAAAAGCAAGTACCCAACATACTCGATACTAATATGAAGCCAGGAGACAATCTAGTGCATACCCACACGAGAGAAAAACTCAATTCAATTGAAGTTGGGGGTGGAGGAATGAGGGAGAGGGGAGAAGGGAGAAGGGATAGGTGCTCCCATGTAATGGGCACAATGTAAGGGTATATGGCACGCCTCCTGGGTGTGGGACACAACTACAAGAGGGACTCTACCTAACAAATGCAAACACTGCAACCTGGTTGTTTGTACCCTTGTATTAATTTGAAATAAATAAATAAATCCGCAGTGTCCTGAAGCCATTTTGGCATATACACTATTTCCTTCTAGACTAGGCTTTTAACTAATTTTTAAAGAATGTTAATTCAATTATTTTTGAAAGAAGTTCAAAGCACAATAAGTATTTTTTTTTGCTCTTTTTTTTTAACAACATAATTTAAGTGTGCCACGGAAGTTTAATTATAGGTTCAAGTGTGCCGGGAGATTAAAAAAAGAAGGATGAAAAACAATGTTGTAGATGAGGCCTCATAATACTCTGTTTTGGCTATGCTGGGGCACCTTTTACTGATTTTGTATTCAGAATACCTGCCTCTGTCAGAGAGATTTAGGGATGGAAGTTCTCAGCCTCATCTCTGTTCTACCAAATATAGCCTTCTGGTGTATCCGAGGTTGCCCTCTTCCCCGTCAGTGTCATTCCATACACACTCTGGTGGGCTGGAGCCTTTAATTGGAACCCCAACTCAACATCCCTCATAATCAGGCCCTGAAGTCTGCCCCAGACATAGCAGCCCTGTGACTACGGGAGGAAGAGGCCTGCTGTGAAGTTATCATCAAAGCTTTCCGATTTTCCACTTGAGTTACTAGCTGGGAAGTTAAAGTCTCCAATTTGTCCTTTCTCTGGGGGCCTATCGGCTCTTCATGGCTGTCAGAAGCAGCCAACGAACCCCAACACATTCTGATCAATACTGTCACCATAGAAACCAAGTGCCACAACCACTCCATCTCCCAATACTTGTGCCTTCCATTAGCACTTTATCCCAGGCCCTTGTCAGTGATAACTCCAATAAATATAATGCCATCCTATCTCATGGAATACTGGTGTCCCTTTTACCTCCCACAAGGAGAGTATCTGCTTCCTTCTCATCCACGAGGGCCATGACCTCAGAATTCCATCATGAAGGGACGTTTCCTCAAGCCCTCCTTGTCACACCAGCTGGTCCTGGCAGGAAACAAATGAGACGCTCAACTCACATAGAGCAATTTAAGAGATTTGAGTAAACAGACAGCATAGTTACAAAGTTGTGATTAGAAGACAACAGAGGTGGGGAGTGCCCTAACTAGTACTGATGGACAGAGTCAGTTGTCACCACCTCTGGGTCTGCAAGGGGCAAGGGCCCTAACTAGTACTGATGGACAGTTAGTTGTTACCACCTCCAGGTCTGCAAGGGGCAAGGGCCCTAACTAGTACTG
>NW_003852398.1:31408436-31416649 GCF_000181295.1 Otolemur garnettii | reverse complement strand
AGGGGCAAGGGCCCTAACTAGTACTGATGGACAGTTAGTTGTTACCACCTCCAGGTCTGCAAGGGGCAAGGGCCCTAACTAGTACTGATGGACAGAGTCAGTTGTCACCACCTCCAGCTCTGAAGGGGCAAAGGCCCTAACTAGTACCGATGGACAGAATCCATTGTCACCACCTCCAAGTCTGCAAGGGCCCTAACTAGTACTGATGGACAGAGTCAGTTGTCACCACCTCCAGGTCTGAAGGGGCAAGGGAAGGAAGTTGCTACAGGATTTGGAGAGAAGAACTATGTCTCTAAGAGGTGACCCTTTAACTGGACCCTTCTCTGGTTTGGTTAGAGAGTGGCGGGCATGGAGCCCTGATGGGAAGGGACCCTGAGAAGTGAGGATATATCCCGCCCTCCTCCCAGGTTCTGTCCGTCTCTGCTCCCCACTCACAGAGTCCCTCTGACAGTCAGGTGGGGAGGCAGCCTGTTGACCTTCACCTCTGAGGTCATCTCTTAGGGAAGGGAACAGGACGGGGACAGGTAAGGAGTGATTGTGCAGGAACAAAGGGAAAATATTTAGCACAATGAGTTATTGTTACTATTCCCATTTCACAGATAAGACAACAAAAGTTCTGCAAATAAAAATCACTTGGGCAAAGTCATTCAGCTAGAATTCCAGCAAAAATGAAGAACTGCTTCCAGCCACTTGTCATTGCCAAAGAAACTGCTTTTTAGAGCAATTATTTGGAATACTATTGTGCAAAGCATTTTCTTGCTGAAGAGTCCTTATTTTAGCACAAAAAATGTTTCTGAAAGTGGCTGGGTATGGTGGCTCACTCCTGTAATCCAACCACTCTGGGAGGTCGAAGCAGGTGGATCACCTGAGCTCACAAGTTTGAGGCCAGCCTGAGCAAGAGTGAGGCCCTGTGGGCATTGTGGTGGGTGCCTGTATTCCCAGCTACCTAGGAGGCTGAGGCAGGAGGATCTCTTGAGCCTAAGAGTTTGAGGTTGCTGTGAGCTATGACGTCACAGCCCTCTATCCAGGATGAGAGAGTGTGACTCTGTCTCATAAAACAAAAAAATGTGTTTCTGAGATAGAAATGTTATTACTCCATTTTACAGAGGAGAAATCTAGGGCCTAGAGAGTTAAGCTGTATTCCACGTCTCACCCTTGGTAGATGCCATAGCCATAGAGAATGCAAGTCAGCCAATGCCATAGTCAGTCCCTCTTATGTAGGGTACAGAGTATAAGGGTTTTCTTGCCTGCTCCTCTCCTTTCCTTCCTTTTCTCCTTCCCTCCTTTCTTCCTTCTTCCATTTCTTCTATCCTTCTATCTGTCCTTCCTCTCTTTCTTCTTTTTTCCTGTTGGCCCTTTTTATTTTTAATGTGGAATATTCTTAGGCTGAACAATAAACATGGTTAGTTTTTTTATCTCTTTTTCAAGAGATAACCCTTGACAAAATTGTTAATTGGGCAGAGTTTCTCATTCCCCATCTCCTTGCTCACTCAGGGCCACTTGCGTGTCCAGGCCATACTGTAATATTTTCCACCTCTAGACACATGGGAGTGACCTGCCCAACTCACAGCATGGGAATATGAAAGCAGGGAATCCATGCTTTGCTTTGTTGAGACAAACTTTTCAGCATAAGCTCTGGTTATTAGATTTACTAGGCTATAAATAACACTGATTAAAAAACAAAACATTATTTTTCTGTAGTTTATGGCTTAGCATTTTATCAGTGGGCAAGGAAAATAATTAGTGCAAAAATAGAACAAATGTTACTGGAGTATTCATTGAGCCTATTTGAAGATTTGTTAAAATGATACTAGTCTCTAACACCATTGCCATTTTATTTTTGCTTACTTTTTCTTAGAATTAGGATATCAGGTTGATTTTCCCTGTTTTGATATCCTAGAAATCTTTATAAAAGTAGTAAATAAATTATTTGACTTGTTGGAGTCATTTTCATTTGTATTATATGAAATTAGAAGATGTCTCACCTGCAGGCCTATTTCCTCCTGATTCCACGTCAGTTCTGTCACCTTCTTTGCTGTCTCATTATGCCAAGGATGCGTTTTCCTCTGGAGTGTCAGATGACAGTCTCAGCTTCAGTAGCTGAGCACATTCTTCACCTTGCTTTGTCCTTCTATTAATTTCTGTCCTCTGGATGTGATGTTCAAGTAAAGATACAAATAAAATTCTGAAAGAATTTCAATCAGGGGCATAGAAGTACCTTCACGTGTTCACCTTATCCCACTGTCGTTTTTGATAATGCATTTAATATGCTTTTATTGAGTATCTGCTGTGTGATAGCACTTCATGCATGCCAGGGACAGAGGTTAGGGTGGCTGGAGCAAGGTGCAAGAAGAGGCAGGTGTCAGAAACGCGCTCTGTGGAAGGTCTTGGAAGGGACAGCCCCAGGCAAGGGGGCTTTTCTTCCTTTAGTGGGTAACTTTCCAGTACAGTAGATCCTGGCGAAAAGAGCATAGGCTGGCAGCAGAACTGATACAGCCCTGGGCACAGGGGTGAAAGCTAGAGTGTGTTCTTTCACTCCCTTGGAACCCCCTGCCCTTGATTTTAAACCATAAGTAAAAGCCAAGCAAGCCCAGAGCCCACACTCAACCCCTAAAGCCTCCACTAGTGAGTCCTCAGAGGCCTGGGGACCTCCCAGTTATACCTTTTGTCATCATCTCTTTTCTAATTTGCAAAACGGGAACCGTGGTTTCTTCTCATAAGAATGTCATGAGTATTCTGTGGCACAGTTTTTCAAATGCTCAGCTCGGAGCATTACACATAATAAGGGCTTAATAAATATTTTCTATTAGAATGATTATATAATATTACTGAAGGTTTTTTCTTAAAGCAAGGCTCAGGGCTATTTGGAAAATGATATATACAGTCATTTGACATGCAGACATATGGGGTCATTTTCTGAGAAAAGATAATCAGCTGTAGCGATTATGGTAATTTCAGTAGAGAATTTCCCTTTTGAGGACTATTTCTTGGTCTTATCCCAAGGTATTCTTCAAATGTCTCTTCTTTGATCCCCACAACATTAAATTTCACCACATTAGTTAATGAAGTGAGTCGTGCTACGGATGGGTTCGACACTTCTGACCAGTTGAAAAAATTAACCCTGATGACTATAAACAGTCAGGAAACAGGTGACCTTTCAACCATTAGCATAATTATGAAGCAGAAAAAAGGTAAAGAGAAAATGATTTATGTCTTTCAAATGAATTATGGAGTCATTCATGCCCATGAGCACAGTACTAAGTTTCTGAGAAGGCGGTTTTCCCAGCTGGTCGGTAAATGAGTAAACCCAAATGAAGATTAATGCCACACTATCTCAGCAGCACAGGTTTGAGTGTGTTTATCATCCTGCTGCAGCTTGATGTGGCTATGATGTGCTCACCCTAATATGCTGCCCTCATTAGCCCCATCGTGCAGATGAGCCAGCCGGGCATCCGGGAGCACCAGTGAAGTGTGGTTCCTATATCCTGCCTTTAAAGACCCTTGTGTGGAATCGTGATCGTGAACGCACTCACCCGGTCGGGGCTGATCCATGCTCATGTCATGTAGTCCTAGAAAATGGCCCTGCATGGTTTTAATGGCAGCGATAGGACAGGTGTGCACCTTGAGCATTGAACACAGCCATGCTCCTCCTCTCTGCTCCTCATGTGTTGAAAAGTTAATAAAAGAGAAAAAAAAAGACTCTGTGAACCAGAGTTTTTTCAAAGCAGTGAGCAAATAGGAAACGGCTGGCCGCCTCCTCTGATCTTCTGTCCTTCCATCACTAATCAGGCGCCAGCCACACACACAGGCCTTCTCTCTGGGCCTTAATAAGCTCAATGTATTCCCACCTCAAGGATGTTACACTTGCTCCTTTCTGCTGGCTTATTTTTCCCCAGACTATCTTATTGTCTTTTTCTTGCCTCCAGGTATTTCTTAGGTACGTCTGGGGAGAAGTCTTTCCTTATTTCCCTCTCCCATCATCAACTCCTTATCAGGGCATTTTCTGGATGGCATTTTCACATGCAAATGTGTATGCGTGAATTGTCTGTCTCCTCCACTGAAACGTACAGTCAATAAGGTGAAGACTCACCTATGTTGTTCACCGATGAATCCCCAGTGCAGGGCACAGAGTAGAGGCGGGGCAAACCCTGTGGCGTGTGCAGACATTACAGTGAGGAACAATATCCTATCAGGAGGTGCCCCTGATGCATTTCTAGTGTATCAGTTGTATTTACATTTAGACATCAGAGCCTGAATGTGGAAATTATTAAAAGGGCATAACAAAAGATAGAATTTGTTCAATTATCAAAGACTCCATGATAATCTTTTTTAAAAAAAAAATGCATTCCTGGCACAGATTAATAGCAAAGAAATCAGCAGACCTGACCCAGAATAAAAGGAGCTTGGCCCACAGGTTTTGCATAACACAGTGTTAGGGGGACTAAAGGAACTCAGCATGTCAAATCTCACGGCAGAACAAATTTCCTTGCTTATGTAAGAGCTCTGGAATACTTTAAGAGGAAAATAATTCTGATACTATAGCTTGCTCAGGGAAATAAACAAATGGTGTGACAGCACAGAGCATAGCTCAAAGGAAGCTCACAGCGCACCTGGTGAGACGCAGGCCCCACCGTGACGCCCCCCACCCCCTCAGTGTGTGCACACCATCCATGCATGCCCTGCTCCCCTGCCATGACTCACCTATTTAACTTGTTTAGAGTTAGTGTCTCACCTGGGGAAGGTGAGATCGTTTTCTCCTGAGCATAAGAGGCTGAAGGGAATTGAACCAGGATCATTGGCGTCTTTTTAAAAAGGCAAGCTTGGAGCCTGGCAGGAAAGCTGTTTGCTGATGTAAATGTGACGGTAAGTCTACTTATACTTAACATCTAGTGGGCTCTTACCATGTGCGATGCAGATGCTTTTCCTTCTTCACATTATCTCACTTAATTTTCAAAACAGTTCTAAAAGGCTGGGGATGAGAAGCTGGAACTTTGCTCAACTGTGGCCTGTGAGAATTGAACAGAGGCGTTCTCCCCCATACCACTGATGAAGTGAGGCAGGGAATGAATGATTCTTTATTCCCGATTTTGGTAATCACCAGAGCACACCAAAATCTGATAAAGAATGGCCTTTGCTATTGTGGGTGGCAGGCATGGAGAATCCTCATTTCACTCAGCCATCCCCACCCTCTGCAATAGGGATGCTTCTGGAAATATTTGCAGGAGTAATATTTCTGTGAATTGAATTGTTAAGGGAGCTCATAATGTGAAGAAATTCTGCAGAGAATCTGTATGAAAGATGAACAGTTCCTCGTCTTCCATTTCAGTTTCTCTCAACATGATTTCTACTCACTTTTTAGCTCATTTAATAAAACAGAATAAATACACCTGTGCATTGTTAATCGCTGTATCGGTATTTCTAATGGTTGCTTCATATTCCATTGGTGAGTGTCTCAAGGTTTTATTTAGCCAATCTCCAATTGCCCAATGTTTAGTTTGTTTCTGATGTTTATTATTTATAGCAATGTACATGCTTGTAGTTACAGAATTGAATATATCCTTGGGCGATATGTTTCCAAAGAACATATGTTTCTGAGACTAGTTACGTAATGCCAAATTGCTTTGCAGAAATATCATGCAACTTTCACCAGCTGTATAAGAGAGTTTGCATTTTCCACGGACCAATTTTGGCTATTATTTTTAAAATATGATAATCTGACAGTTAAAATGATCCATTAGCAGAATTTCTACTTCTTTGCTACCAATACGGTTGGAAAAATTTCCTCAAAGGCTTGCATACTTTTGCTGTGCTTTTTAATTTATCTTGTGGATAACAGCAGAAAATTGAGAGACAAGATTGTTGGAGTTTGGATTTATGGTATTCCGTTTATTAGATGAATAACCTTTGGCAAGTTTCTTAACCTCTCTGTGTCCCATAAAATAGCACTAATAATAGTAACGGCTCCAGAAGATTGACGTGAAGATTAAAGATGTTAAAGTACATGACACTCTTGGGACGGTGCCTAGAAAATAGAATATATTCAACAAATAGTAACTTCTATCATTCTTCTGTGAGTTACCAATTTGGTCGTCTTCTCTTCTTAGTGAAGAGAGCCATTGATAGCAAAGAATGGAGAAGAGTGTCCAGGATGACACGAAGGCTAACACATGTTCTGTGGAGGGGAGGTTGAAGCTGGTGGTAGTGTTTTGAATAGTGAAGTCTTGCAGAGATGCAGAAGTGTAAGCCATGCTTTCCGATATATATGGGCGTTTGTACAGAAGAGGGGACGATCTCCCAGTGACTCCACAAGGCAGAGCTGGGTCAAATGTTCCTACCTAGGACACTTGTGCTGGGAGCAATAGCATCCAGATTTGCCTTTGAGATCAGTTCTTATTCTCTGACTCTAGTCCGGGTGGATTAGGTGGGTAAACTATGTCCAGGGTGGACAATTTACTTAGGCCTGACTAATTCACTGCTAGTGGGTCAGGACTAGAAACATGACATTTATCAGTGAGATTAAAGGTCAGGAATTTGCTGAAGCTTTGCATCTGAGGTGGGTAGCATATAAGATTGGGACTAGTAACTACCATCTTTTCAGTGTCCAAGAGAAGCTTGCTGGGGAATGAACCCATGACAGAGAAAGCCCCATCCCGGAAGATATGATTTGAGCCCCTGGATTCAGCTTTGCCTCAGTGCCACACTTGGTATCCCCAAGTATGTCAGTAGTTGGATTTCTTTGAGCTTTTTTTTTTTCCCCCAGTTTTTGGCTAGGGCTGGGTTTGAACCCACCACTTCTGGCATATGGGGCCGGCGCCCTACTCCTTTGATCCACAGGCACCACCCAGTAGTTGGATTTCAATGATCACTTGCAGCCTAAGGAATCCTGGCTGATCTAGAACCAATTTCTTTCTTCTTCTTATTATTATTTTTTTGCAGTTTTTGGCTGTGGCGGGGTTTGAACCTGCCACCTCTGGTATATGGGGCTGGCGCCTTACTCCTTTGAGCCACAGGCGCCACTCACCAATTTCTTTATTTTTTTAGGTGCTCAAGCTAAGGATGGATGAGACCACTTTGGGATATTAGCGATTCATGCTTCAGGTAAGAGGTAAAAGTAGACCTTGAAGTTTATTTCCCATATTAAAATTCTGTGAGACCGTTTATTATTATTTTGGAGTGTTCCCTGGTTAAATGCAGGTTGTTTAATGGTTTTCCCTTGTCTGGGTTGTTGCCATGTCTTGTCTGTTTCTGCCATGGTAGAAATGTCACTGAGGAAAATCATGACAATCTACAAAAGTGTAAGACATGGAGTCTGAGACCGCCTGGAGAAGGGCGCACATTAGCCTGTGCTGAGTGGCAGACAGGGACCACACAGCAATTCTCTGGCTTCTTCAGACTTCCAACACAAAGCGTACATGCAAAGATGCTGGAAGATAGGGTTGAAAGATTCCTAAGTAAGTTCCCATGAAGATTGGATCGAGGGAAAGGCTGGGTAAACAAGAATACAGAGTAGGGGTCACTAACTAACCTAACAAACAGGCAATAGAGTGTTTAGAAAGAAGGAGGGGAAACTGGTTTCATCCCCTCAGGACAAGCAAGGCACTTGTTCCTTAATCTAAACCACCTGTCAGGAGTTTAAAGGATTCAGCTCTTCTAAAGGGCTAAGTCCTGCCCCATCAGTTGACTCTCTGCACACCTGGATAGTCCCAGTGGGCTCTTTTTATTTTTCTCTTTTTTCTTTATTAAATCATGACTGTGTACATTAATGCATTTATGGGGTCCACTGTTCTGAATTGATAAACAGTGTGGAATGCTTACTTTAAACTGATTAACATAACCATCACCTCACTTGCTTATTTGTTGTGGTAAGACATTTATACTCTATTCTTAATAGTTTTGAAATGTACCATTGTATTATGCACATTAGGTGAGGTCTCACCAATTACCCTCCTCCTCCCAGCCTTTCCTCCTGGACCCCCTTCCCCTCTCCTCTCCCTTCTCTTTCTTCCCCTTTCCTCTCCCTTCTCTTCTCTCTTTATTTCTAGAGTATAGTTATGTTTTATCTTTCATATGAATGTGTAGGTGATTATATGTTTCATAGTAGTATCAAGTACATTGGATACTTTTCCTTCCATTCTTAAGATACTTTACTAATAAGGATATGTTCCATCTCCAACCAGCTAAATGTAAAAGATGTAAAGTCTCCATCTATTTAT
>NW_003852398.1:31383731-31407676 GCF_000181295.1 Otolemur garnettii | reverse complement strand
CTACCGCCACACTTGTGTTTAATTGTGTTTTTCTCGTGTGTGTATATTTGTTCTTCTGCTGGTTTCATATTAATATTGAATATATTGCTTTTCCACTCTGTGATACCTTACTAAGTAGAATGTTCTCCAGCTCCACCCGGGTTAATACAAAAGATGTAAAGTCTCCATCATTTTTATTCCATAGCATGCATGTACCACAGTTGATTAATCCATTTATACGTAGATGGGCACTTGGCTTTATTCCATGTCTTGATGATTATGAACTGAGCTACTATAATCTAGTGTATATGTCCTTATGGTAAAATGATACGTTTTCTTCTGGTTATATACCTAGTAATGGGATTGCAGGATCAAATGGAAAGTCAACTTTTAGTTCTTTGAAGATTCTTTCCAAAGAGGCTGTATTAGTTTGTAGTCCCACTAACAGTGTATAAATGTTCCCTTTTTCCGATAGGCTTGCTACCATCTTCAGCTTTGAGACTTTTTGATGAGGGCTAGTCTAACAGTGGTTAGGTGAGATCTCAGGATAGGTTTGGTTTGCATTTCTCTGATAATTAGGGATGATGAGCACTTTTTCATGTGTTTGTTGGCCATTTGTCTATCTTCTCTGGAGAAGTTTCTGTTCATATCTCATGCCCTGATAAATGAGATTGTTTGCTCTTTTTTGGTTGATTGATTTGAGTTCTCTGTAGATTCTGGTTATCAACCCTTTGTCAGATTCGTGACATGCTAATATCTTTTCCCATTCTCAGGGCTGTCTGTTGTCTTTAATTTTTGTGTTCTTAGCAGTGCAGAAGCTGTTTAGCTTAACTAAGTACCATTTGTTTATTTTTGGTTGTTGCAATGGCCAATGGAGTTCTCTTCATAAAAATTTTACCCAGGCCAATATCATCAAGAGTTTTTTCCAGACTTTCTTGTAAAATTTTTTATCATTTTGTGTCTTAAATTTAAATTTTTTATTCAGAAAGAATCCATCTTTGTAAGTGGAAAGAGGTCCACTTTCAGTCTTTTACATGTGGTTATCCAGTTGTCACAGCACCATTTGTTAAATAGGGATTCTTTTCCCCAGGATGTCCTTAACCAAAGCTTACAGTTCTTTCTGGTGTTCCATTTCACATGGCTCTGCCTTTAAGTTCAGGTACCTGTCCTTTTATAACTAGGAATGCTAATGATGCCACACCCTGCTTAGACTTGGGATTCTTCTTAGATTACCTGATTTGTGTCTACCATTTGTTTCTTTCTGGGATCTTGAATGATACAGAAGTATGTATTTTCATACTCTTTGGCTTGGCATCTGAACTTGTAATATTCAAAGACTCAGTTGCCACATTATCCTGGCCCAAGAAATCTGATCACATATAAATTGATGTTCTAGGACTGACAGTTCTGGAGAAGGCAGTTTAGAATTCAGCTTGAAATTGTTGATAATTTGTTGGAGCTGGGACACTAGGTCTCCGGCCCTGACCCATGAAACTGCCAGGACACAGACCACTATACTTTTTCACTTGGGGTGTGTCTCATTCAGGTCTCAGGTGTTGAAGCACCTTAGAAGTCATAGTCAATATTTGTAGAAGCGAGCATCTCAGCAACAGTCTTAGGAGGAGGAGTGCCGAACAGGCATCCTCCAAGCAAGAAGCAGAGTCAAAGGCTGAGCCCTGGCGAACTTCTGCCACAGCTATTTGTAGAACTGATCCTGTGGCTATTTACCCCACAGGTGTGGAGACTGCCAAGCAATAATGTACATTCTCTCGTGCTCTCGTGCTTTTTCTCTCATGCTCTTTAATGAGAGACCAATGATGTTAAATCCCTTTCCCAGTCCCTTTTCACCAAAGTATTTCTCACAGGTGTCTCCTACAATAATTAATCAGATATATCATGGTAAAAATGTTAAAGCAGTAAATAAGCAAAAAAGTTAATGTTGGAAACTTGTCAAATATGTATGTTTTTTTTCATCTATTCTGAGTCTTGGATAACTGTCACTCTCAATGTTTATGTGGAGATCTTATTAAAAGGGGTTCCAGGAATCATTAATAAAAGATTATGAAGAACATTAGTCATTGGTTTATTAAGTTGAACATTCTTTATTGTATGAAGCATATATTGATTAAAATTACAGCCTTGGGTGTCAAACTTGGATTTGACTCCCAAAGAAACTGCTAATGAGCTGCATACCCTTGAGAAATTAAATAGCTTTTCCAAACTCTACTTCCTCATTTGTAAAATAAAGGTTTGATAGTATTTCATATGCATTATATATTAAGCAGTTAGTACACAGCAAATGCTCAGCTATTACTGTTCGTGTGATTGTGACTGCTATATTTTCTCTTCAAAAAGGCACCAGTTACCATATAAAGCAGCGGTTCTCAACCTGTGGGTCATGACCCCTTTATAACAGTGAAAATACATTGTAGCATTAGGAAGGTGAAGAGCCACTGATATACAGGGAAGGCTCATAAACCCAAAAGTCTATAGGGGCACAGCTAAGGTGTATGAGTGAAGGTGAGTAGACTTATTGAGGCCACTTTTCCCTCTTCGTATCTTCTCCATGGTCTTACTTTTGACAGACACATAGAGAGATTTTTTTGCCATGTAAGCTTAATGACAAATGGCAAGTGACTCTGGGGCTAGTTTTTCGGGGAAAGGAAAAGCCACCTTCCCACTCCTCCTGCTTTTTACTTTGTAGGAATATGTAGAGATGGAATATTGCTGGACATTTCCAAAAGAAAACTACTTGATTTTTCATGATCATTTGGAAATTTATTTTCTTATGTGATACCTCTCAGTTTTTAAATATTGGCTCAATGTTTTTGAGACAATACCAGGAAAATAGAACACACCTGAAGATGAAATTGGGTGTGTAGGACACCAGTGTGAATTCTGACATGGGGGATTAAAATCATGGATTCAAATTAATCATATGTTTTAGTTTACAGGAAGCAGGGAAGTCAAAGGTTAATTCAGAGTACACATATTTTTTTTTCTGTGATGGAATTCAGGATAAGACACTACTTGAGAAACTAGTGATAACTAATACAAAGTATCCCTCTACTCCACTCTCCCCTACCCCTGATATGTCCATGGTCCCAACAAGGACAAGTGCAGGAGAGGAGGGAAGTTCAGCAAAGAACAGGTCCTCAAGGGCAAAAGGGCCTTTTGAAAAAGAGCTCAGCAAGTGAAATAAAGACACTGAGCCTTTAGTTTTACTTATCTCTTAACTATCACAGTTAAAACATTCTGTACTAAAAGAGGGGGAAAAAAGAATCTTGGCCTGACCTCCTTTTTGTGTTTTTCCACTTGCCTGTGGGCTTCATTAAATGTGCAGGAAAAAAGCTGGTCTTGGGAAGCTTGTAGCTGGGATGCCAGAGAGAAGTCCCTAAAATAGGCACCCTACAACATCCACATAGTTACTTCTCCCTAAGAAAGTGCTGGAGGCAAGGGAAGGTGGAGTGAGAGTCTCAGGTCCTTGAAACCCTTCAACATCCTTAAGAAAGTAGAAAATAACCCACTGTGGGCTTGCAGTGGGAATTACAGAAGGATTTAATTTTCTTTAATGTCCACCACAGATTTCACAGATCCTTTGAATACTCTTTCCTTACACACTCCTTGTTCTCTCTTCTCGTTTTCACCTAGACCCATCCATACATTCAAAGAGTTTTTATTAAATGACTATAGTGTATGTCCTAGACTCTGTCAGGCAGTGGGGATGTTATGAAAACCAAGAAAATGTGTAAGAGATGGGAGAGATTTTAAACAATCACTTTCATAATTCCAATAACAAGTGAATCCTTTATTCTCCCTCCTACCCCTCCAACATGATTATGTATAAATTTGATATAACTTTTCTACTCCTTTGTGACTCTAGAGTCCATCAATATTATTATACTGCTTTAGATTTGAATATACCTTCTTTAATTCTGGATTCAAATTGCCTGGGTTTAAATCCCAGTGGCTTCACATTTACAAGCTGTGTGCATTGAGGGACATTATTTAAATTTTCTGTGCCTTAATGTATTTATAAAATAGGATTATAATAATACCTGATTTATGGTTGCATTGAGACAGTCAAAAAAGGGAATTGAATGAGCGCAGCACAATGTCTGGCTCATAGTTAATGTTCATTATGGTAGTTTCTAACATTGGTATTAACAATTTGGTATTGTGTGTTGTCTAATGACTTAGATACGTAGATCACAGCGCACAAATCACTCTAAATCTAAGCAGATTTAGGCTGCCTGGAGGATTGAGATATTAATTGCAATGATGAAAGACAAAAAAAATTAGATAAGAAGAGGGGAGTTATGATTTGAATCCTTTTAGTTAGCTGTGATAGTAGAGTAGCAACTTGTACAATTTTCCTATGAATTTAATTACTTCTCATAAGGATTCAAGTCCCAGATTTTCCTGAAAAAATGTATATAATTTCTTCAAATCTATACTTGATTTTGTCAATATTGATGACCATTTCTAAGTGGCTAAGTATATCAGCTGGGATGCTATTGGATGGAAGTGACAGAAGCCAAGCAGGAATTCAGTCATGTAGAGGGAAATTGGCATCAAGGGCAGGTAGGACTTGATGAACCCTGCTCCTTCTTTCTCCTTTCTCCCACAGTCTCTGCACTGTAGCTTTTCAGTCTCTTCTGCTATGAATGCACTCCATGGAACGTAGGCTGTGCACGCTTCCACCAGTGTAGGGAGGGGTTTCCCCAACCCAGGTTTGATCTGGGAAACCCCCAGGCAGGGATTCTGATTGTATCACTCAGGTCACATGCCCACACATTAGACCTTTGACAGTGGTAAAAGACGAAGGGATCTACTATGATTCTCTCAGCTTGGGTCAGTCTTTCTCTGTAACCCAGAGTGTGGGAATACTGTCAGAAGCAGTGATGGGGAGTGAAGTGCAGCCCAAGACTGGCAACTTTGAACAGTCAGCCACCCGAGTTTGTATCCACTACACGGGGGCTGCAAAGCAGTTATTCATCTTTCCTTACATGTATTTTTCAATAATAGGCAATGATTGAAATATTCTAAAGGCATTGGGGCTATAAGAAGTTTTGCACTAAACTAATTTTTTAGTGTCATGACAATGGACTTCATCACTTTCAAACTTATAGCCCAATCTTGCAATATCCTGTCCCTTGAAATCTATCCAGGAAATTCTATTTCAAAAGGAATCATATATGTTACTGACATTAAAAATATATATCTGTACGTTATTGCTAAGAATAAAACCCTGAGGGGGGAAAGAAAAAAATGCCATAATTTTATCTTTATAATTCCTTATCATAGATGTGTATTAAAGTTTTTAAATGGGATGGGAATAAAATATAGATTTTTCAACGGGGGTGCCATGAAAAATGTTAAAGATCATTAAATTATTTTTGAAAGAAGTTCAAAGCACAGTCAGTATTTTTTTAACTCTTTTTTTTTGGACCAACGTAACTTGAGTGTGCCACAGAAGTTTAACTATAAGTTCAAATGTGTCGTGAGATAAAAAATGTTGAAAAACAGTGCTGTAGCCCATAGTAAGACTCCAGTGGGTATGTTTGTTCATTCCTCTCTCCCTCACTTTCTTCTGAGGAAGGGTAAAGCATTTATGATCTATGAAAAACCATATTCACCAGAACAGGTGTTTCACTCTGGGCTTTAACTGTGCAATTATGACAGGAGGGAAAGGAGGATTCCTAGACATAGAAAATTCAGATACAGTTTTTTCCTGATGAAGAGCTTTTACCCATTTGTATAAATCTCAAATCTGTCAAATCTCTCCCTACACCTTAAGCAGATTTCCTTTTATTTGGAAAATAGAAAAGGAAACCTCCAATTTATTCGAGACTTCTTTTCTGAAAGTATCATATCCGTAAAAATTCATGCCGTTTAGATGCATATTATTCAAACGTTTGGGGCATGACTACATGATGCACATTATATTGTGATGAAAATTAAATTGTTTGATGATGACTTTCTATATTCCAACATTGCGGGAGACATTTGGTTGATGAGAGGCTGTCTGTCTTGAAACCAATTATAATTTTATTTTATGGACAGCTTTTACTATCATCTTTTAACTCTGGGGATGAAACATTTAAAATTCAATTAAAAATCAAGAAGCTTCTGTCTCCAATGAAATGCTTTATTCTGAGAAAATTCATCAAGTAGCTACTGTAAATAGAACCGTGCACCAACAGAATTAGATTGGCAACAGAATAATTCTGTTATTACTCTAACACCATTGTGATTGAGTTACAATATTCCAACAAGAAATGTCTCTATAGAAAGTACAGTTGAACTATGACTTTTATCAATACGATTTTAAATTTTTTTCAATTTTGTGACTAAGCTGAGGAATCTAGAGAGAGGAAGTGGTTTCTCTGAAATGGCATATGGAATTGACCTAGGTTTTTGAATCCCAAACTTCCCTTGTTCTAATTTTCCCCAGAGTCTATTTCATATATCAGTGGAAGAATGTTATTAAATTTTAAGAAAAATTTAGAAATGACTGCTTTCTTTTCTATTTTAAATTTGTTTTTGAGCTGAGAGGTAGTCTGGCTGGTTGATGGAAAGCAGAGCCATTTAAAGATTTATTTTTAAGCTTGGAATTCAACAAGGGATATATTCTCCTTTTGTTATCCTCAACAGCACATTTAGGCTGTGTATTACATGTTGTGAAAATACGCATAAAATTTTTGGGAAAAATTCCCAGACCCAGTTACCAGTTACATAAACATAAAACAAACTACCTTACTCATTAAAAAGAAAAAAAGAACTGGAATATGTTATTCTGCCAGGATAATCACCTGTTGATCGCAATTTGGTATTAAAGTCTTTTCTCAGCTTGGAATGAGTTAGATTTTTTTTGAACTAACTGTTAACTCATCACAATTATGTACATAAAGGGGAAAGAAAATGACATTTGTAGGATATCAATTGCATGAGAACAACTAAATTGCAAGCTCTTTCAGGGCAAGGAGGATATATTAGTATAATAGATTCTTATGACCCCTATTAACCTAGTATCTTGGTTGTGACTGATAGTCAGAGGGCGATGAGTGAATGACTGAGTAGACCAATGTATAAAATAGACATAGTAGTCAAGGGAATGAAGCTAGTTCAGATGTTGGCTTGGTTAAAAATGAGAGCAAATATGAAAAAAAAATGATGGATTCTAGTTCTTATTTGGTCTTGGAAAACAGCTTTGTGGATGACAGAAGTTAAAACTACCAACGCTCTGTAGATAAAGAACACCCAGAGACTCAAACCTTCTGCAACTCTCAGCTGCAGCTGACTCTACATTCCTCCTGTGGGTGCTCGCATGGATCCATTTCCCTAATTGGTGCTTTCAGAACACTTTTGGTCCATGGACTTAATCTGTAAGCAAAGCAGGAAGGGTTCTATGCTTTGGTAAATTATATTAGTATAAATGGAAATAAACACAACTATACTGGTGTAAATGGAAATAAACACAGCTATGCAACTTTCATATTTGCACTCATCTTTAACCAAGCCAACATCTGAACTAGCTTCATTCCCTTGACTAATATGTCTATTTTTGGGTTTTGGAAAATTCTTAGTTATATTTAGATTGATTTAAAGTTACTTGTTTGTCTTTAATGTACAGAATCAAATGAAACCTGAACTTGCAGACAGCAAGTACATGAAAGGACATTCTCCCAGCAGGTGACCTATCTAAAAACAAACAAACAAAAATTGGCCTAATTTTAGAACTTTTTTGCCTTTATTTATTTATTTTACTATGAAACTAATTTACAGCATTCATAGGAAAGCTATAACCCAATTATGCCCAAGAATATGGGGGAAGGGGAGAGGGAGGGGAAGGGAGGGGGGAGGATGGGTGGAGGGAGGGTAATTGGTGGAATCAGGTCTATGGTTTATCTTTTAAGGGTACATGTGAATCTTTCTAAATGTAGAATATAAATGTCTTAACACAGTAACTAAGAAAATGATATGAAGGCTATGTTAACCAGTTGGATGAGAATATTTCAAATTGTATATAAAAATACCACAGTATACCCCATGACAGTATCAATGTACACAGCTATGATCTAATAAAAGAAAAAACAATTTTTGCCTTTAAAAAATGGGCTGTGGTGCAAGAAGAAGGCTAGAGGGAAACTTATACATATAATTGGGGACCAGATACTTAAATAAGAAATGAGAAAAGTTAGTCAACGAGTGATATTTTACATTGACATAGCACCTTACATACACAAAGTGCTCCAGTAGGGTCACTTGACAGCCATCCATGGATGTAAATAATGTGGTTTATAATCTGCCCACGTATGCAAACACTTGGAGGCAACCACATACCTAAGAAAATCTGTTTAGTAACAAATTCCTGGACTAGTAAATAGATGTAAGAAAAATATAAGGAAGTACTTATTAAACTTAGTGACTGATAGGAAGCTGTTAAGTGTCAGGAATTACTGAGAAGTGGAAGAATTTATATTAAATAAAAATAAAGAGACATAAGTTTTTTTTTTTTAATAGAAATCAAAACAAGTTTACACATTGACACAGCTTAACTAGAATAAATCTATCCTAGTTAAAACTGTATTAAGGACCAAACAGTGACTGGCATATATGGAGCTTCTCTGCAAACAGTGGGTCCTAGTACCATGGTAAGACCTCTCAAAAGCAAAAATCCAATTATTGAAGCCATTCAAATTTTTAATGTATAGGTGAAAAAAATTATCCTCGAGGTCAAAACACACAGTATTACACACAAACTGTTAATGTTCTTTTCCCATATTCAGTTTTAAAACATGAGAAATATTCTATCAAAAACCCATCAAGTGACCTAATATTCAAAATATCTTAGAAATACTATTCTTCAATAAACCCTTAACTTTTTTGTTAACGTTGGTTTTACCCTGATTTAGTCTATATATATCGATAGACTATCTCAAAGTACAATGGAGCAACTGCAGATTTCTTAGAGACTAATAAAAAACGTGAGCCATGACAAAAATCCTCTCTCAAACTGTTTTTTATGTGTGTATGTTTGCTGTAGTTTTTTTTATCTGCTATCATCTTCTAAAATTAGATTTATGTGGAAAATAATTTGATAAACATTGGCCTAAAGCAGTGATTTTTCACACACATTGGTTGACATGAGAGGATCTTAGGTATGCCATGAAAATTTTTAGAGATCATTAATTATTTTCAAAAGAAGTTCAAAGCTCAGTAAGTGTATTCTTCATTCTTCTTCTTTTTCTTTTTTGATCAACATAATTTAAGTGAGCCACAGGAGTTTAACTATAGGTTCAGGTGTGCAGTGAGATAACAAAGGTTGAAAAACACTAGCCTAGAGAATTAGAAATAACTAAATTTAGCCACCTTTAAAATAGCAACAGGATTAATTTATCTGTTTGATGCGAAATAGCATTTTTCATGGAAAGTGCAATTGGCATGAGGATGATGCAGATGATGATAATGAGAGCTAAAACTTACTGACTTTTTGCCATGTGCTAAGTACATGGTATCATGTCATTGAATTTCAATGACTCTCTTAAAGAGCATTAAAAATGGAGAGACTATACACAAGAAATTTAATTTACTTATCCAAAGGTTGAGCAGATGCAGGCTAAGCTAATTTATTATACTACGAAGTGTCTCAAAAGGCACCCATAAAGTTGCCGTACATAGGGAGAATGGGAACCTGTAGGTAAATGTACCTTTATTTTACAAAATATTCATTATACAATTTTACAAAGATGTGGCCAACACGTAGAGGATATTTTGTAAATTTCCTATTTTCCCTGTGTGTGGTGATTTCATGGGCAATTCAGGGGTTACCCTGTGTATGCTTTTCTCAGAAGTAGAATTTTACAACTAGCACAAGGCATGGTAGAATCAGTACTGAATAATAACCTTATTTTTTTCACTTTTTATCTTTATATATTGTATATATACACACAAAAAATATTTCCAAATATACAGAAAAGTAGGGGTAACAAAATTATCAACCTACTAATGTGTTCACCTACTATGTTTAACAATTATTAAAAATTTGCCATATTATATATCTATAAGCCATATATGCAATATATATGCAAGTATTAAGTGTTCTGGTGAATTACAGTTTTCTTCTTAAGGCTCATATTATCCCAGATGATTTATCTCCTTTATTGTTTTAATACAACCCAATTAGTCTCTGGAAACTGTCTTGCTTTCACAAATGTACCTTCTGTACATCTAGACTTTTCCTTCTTCAGATGTGGAATCAGCTATTTCTCCAAGGGACTCAAATTATTTTAAAATTAATGGTGTTTAGAAATTAAAATGGTCTGGGGATGACATGGCTTTTGGAGTCTTTTACTGGACAAATCCCAAAAGTGTGAGTGTGTATGTGCGTGCACACATGTATATGTGAAAAAGATCATACTTGATGTGTAAAGAAAATGATACTGATTTTACCTTTTATTAAGCTTCTTTGATTTTATACTTATGCAACTCTAGAGTTTTCTCTCATTTTGAAAATCTCTGATTTCCACCGATTCTTTTGTCAAGCAAAAACCCTTCGCATACATATTATTTCCTCTGTTTTCTTATACAAAGTGCAGTCTAATAAATGTCCTCTGAAGGAAAAATGCAGATTTCCTGCCACAAAACAGAAATGCTAAAGAAATGCTAAAGTAGTTTGGCATGCTCAGAACAATTATTACAAAGTAGACTAGACAGGTATCAGGATAACTACAGGGCCTGGGACAAATTCCCAGCACCTTTTTGGATGCCTCAGCACTTTCTTGCCTTGAAATGGTCAGCACAGACCAGCCCCGACTGCTGTAGAACTGGTTCAACTATCTTGTACTGCTCTTTGGCCAACTGTAATACTAAAATCCTCGCCTGATGGAAATTGTAATATCGCTAACATAATGGGTTGTATGACAGTGTGTAATGATGGTACTGTGTCTTCGCAATTTGTTTTACTCTCTGAATAAGCAAAGATACAAAAACTTGGCATTACTCATTGGGAAGGGATTTACCTCAGCACTGCAAGGAGGGCAGATGTGGCTTTTCATGTAAGAGGCTTCTGTGGAAGAAATTCCTGCACTTCCCAGGAGCAAGTAACATAGCAAGTAACCTCTAATAAACTCAACTCACTTGCCAAACTGGATTGTAGGAGTCATTCTGTGGTCTCTCAGCTCCCTCTCAATTTGGGGGGGGGGGGTGGCATTTTATACTGTCCCAGTTTTCTTGGAAACAACCTCTTTATATCATGTCTTTTTCACTTAGCTACGTACCCTACAGTTCATTCTATGTCAGTACATAGACATTTCCCTTCTATTTTCAACCGCAGTGCACTAAAATGTGGGTTCCCACCATCATTTACTCAACGAATTCCACATTGATACTCATAACACTGGTGGGGGTGGGGGGTGGTATTGGTAAGCTCAGCTCAGTTCCTTTCCTTCTTTTCTGAGCTGGATTCTGTCATAGATGTAAGGTCAACTGCAGGGCAGGTTAGTTTTTGAGATTTGTTGGCTATTGTTTGGGTTGAAGGGAGGTGACCCAGCCAAGTGTCTCACTATCAAAAAAGCTAGTTCAAGCATGTTCACTTAGTGACTGTGCAGAGTTCAAAGAGAAAAAAATGGAAGCATGCAGGCTTGATTGAGGACTTTGACAGACCTCACTTGATTCTGCTTTCCTGGATTCTGTTTGTCAAAGCTAGTCACAAGGGCAGCCTGGAATGGGGAATCCACTCCATACCTTGATGGGAAAAGTTTCAAAGTCACATCACAAAAGGATGTGGCTACAGGGAGGGAAGAAATTATGGCCATGACTTTGTTAAAATAGCATATTGTAATTATAGATTTCTGCCAATCTCTTTGGTTAAAAAATGACATTTTAGCAGGTTTTAATTTGTATTTCTCTTATTATGAATAAGGTACAACATTTTTTTCCTATGGTCTATTTGTATGATTTTCCCAGTTTTCTATCAGATTGTATCATATTGTTAGACTTTGTTTCTTTATTTTAGCTAGGAGTAGTGTGTTGATGTGTATATATGTGTACATATATGTGTGTGTATATAAACACATACATATATATTAGAGCAGCGGTTCACAACCTGTGGGTCGTGACCAATAGGAACTGTACTAAAGGGTCGTGGCATGAGGAAGGTTGAGAACCACTGTATCAGAGATATTAATCCTTTTTCCATAGTATAATTGCAGTCTCCCTTCTCCCTAGTTTGTCATATTTTTTTCTTTACTGATATTTTATTGTCCATGTAGAAGTTTAAGCATATTGATATAGGTTAATTTATTGTCATTTTTTCCTTTCTGATTGTGGATTTATAGTTACAAAAATTTTCTATACTCCAAAAGTTTAGAAGACTTCACATTTCCTTCTAGTTCTATTAAATTTAGAACTAGCTAATTTCCTAAAGTTAATTGCTGTGCTAATCAGTTTTTTCCTAACTCCATGAAGTAATAACACATTTCAAACTCATTTTCTGAAGGCAACTTCTTGTTCTAGGAAGTGCAGTCTTTTCTACAGGCTGCCTAGCGAGAGAAAAAGAGACAACTAACAGGGGAACCCCCATCTATCAAAGAGGTTTCCTTCCAGAAGCTCCCTTGTCATGATGGTGGTTTGAGATTCAGAACATCAGTTCCTATACAAACAGTGTCACAGCTGATGGTTAGGTTTTCTTGCATCTCACCAACCCCATTTTACCTGCCTCATGAGACAGATCACACTATGTTTAGAGTTCTGTGTTCCCCATTCCCATTTCTAGGCATTTTCAGAGCTGAAGTATAGAGGAAAGCCCACTCAAAGGAGCTGTGATCACAAAGGGCTATAACAACTCCCATAACGTGATGATAAAGCAAAGAGAACACTGGGGAAGACATAGCCCAGTGTCATTTCCCTCGCTTGGCCCAACCCAAGTGGAATTCAGAGAGTAGAAGATCCCAGGTGATGCAGTCCATACGGTTTAGCTTTCAGAAAACAGAGAAAGGCCAAGAAGAGTGGACAGTGATCAAAAGGCACAAAGAATAACAACATATCAGGAGACTCCAAGAAGTCCAGGGTAAGAAGTTGGGGGTGCCAGAATCATTATTAATATGAGAAGATTTTTTCTTTTTTGGTTTGGATATGGAGAAACTGGAACTCTCATCTATAAAAACAGAAATACAAGATCATTCAAATTATGTTTAAAAAAATGTTTGGAAATTCTTCAAAAACTTAAACAGAATTATCATATAATCTAGCAAGTCCACTCCTGGGTGTGTGCCACAAAAAATAGATACTCAATCAGGTAAAGTACATGCATGCTCACAGCACTATTTGTAATAGCCAAAAGGTGTAAAAGAGCAATGTCCATTCACAGATGAATGGATAAACAAATGTGGTACATCTGTACAACAGTAATATTCAGCCATGAAAATGAATAAAGTATTAATATATGCTATAATGTGCATGGACCTTACAAGTGTCAAGTGAAGTGAAAGAAGCCATAATCAAAAGGTTACATGTTATATGATTCCGTTTTTATTGAATATCCAAGATAGATGCATCCATAGACACAATGCAGACTGGTGGTTCCCAGGGGCTTGGAGGAGCAGAAATTGGGGAGCAACTTCTTAAAAAGCATATGTATTTACTTTTAGGGAAAATGTTTTAGAACCAGATAGAGGTGGTGGCCACACAACATTATAAGGGGCACTAAATGCCACAAAATTATTCACTTTGAAAGGACTGATTTTATTTTATGTGAATTCTGCCTCAGTTAAAAAGTAAGACTACAAATTGGGAGTAAGGAAGTCTGTGGTGATAAAGACGAAATCATATTGTCCATGATTCGATAATTGTTGAAACTGGCTAATGGGTATGTGAGGGTCCATTATATTAGTTCATATGTTTTATATGTGCTTGAAATTTTCCATGAACCATTAAATAAAAATAAGAATACTGACCAAATGTTAGTGGCAATGTAATTTTGTACCCAGTATGCTTTCTACCTATCTTAATTTTCCCACTGAAGAACTGACTGCAGCCCTTTTTTTCCCTCTTTCCATTTCTACCTTTAATTCAAGCATGCAGCTTTTATAGATTTTGTTAAGTGGATTAACCACATCAGCTCTTCAAGCAATTTATCTTGCCTTAACCCATACAACACCAAATAATTAAGAAATAAATACCTTATTCTCACAAACTGTGTTGTGCTATTTTTTTCTCTGTATCCCCCTACAGATGAGGTTCTTCATCTGCGTTTCCAGGCAGTCCTAAAACACCTGAAAATATTTTCAGCATTTGTGTTTCCGTTTTCTGTGCCTTTTGTGTGTAGTGGGATTCATAACTTCTATTAGAGCCCCAGACTGGCCTGTGACCCCATAAAAACTGAAGCGTCATGACAAACATAGAAGGGAAATGCACACAGATGGTGTATTGAGACACAGGTGCAAACACTCAAGTTAACTCGGGTTAGAACTTGAAGAGAATACTAGCTGATGTAACTGACAAAGTGAGGAGTAGTCTGCTTCAGGCATGGGTTTGTCTAGAGCAGGGGTCCTCAAACTTTTTAAACAGGGGTCCAGTTCATTGTCCCTCAGACCATTGGAGGGCCAGACTGCAGGCCCGGGGACCAGTTGGCTGCTAAGCAGGACAGGCAGCAGTGGCAAAAACACCAAGCGGGCTGGATAAATGTCCTAGGTGGGCTGCATGTGGCCCGCGGACCCTAGTTTGAGGATGCCTGGTCTAGAGGATCAAACAGTGTCATCAGGACTGGCTCTTACTTGCTCCTCCTTTCAGGTCTCTCTTCACCTGCCATGCTCTTCTCAAGGTTTCCCTGTGTGAGTACTAAAGCAGTCACATGTTTCCTCTTGTCATAAAGGACAGAAGAATGCCCAACCACACCGTGAGGCTGTTAGTGTGGAGGGGTTCTTCTCAAAGGAAACTCGATTACAAAAACATATAGATGCTAAACGGCAAATACAACAAATACTTCCTGGCAGTGTTAATGATGAATCGTCATGTGGATGGTAAAGTAGTGTCAGATTGACATATGTTTTCCCAGAAGGAAAACAGACCCAAGTCTTGCCATGCTTTTTGACATGTGGGCTTGCAATGATTAGGAAGAGTTGGAATTAAGAGTAAGAAGGAATTCTGAGAGGAGAGAATTGAAGAGCTGGGTTAGGGAAAGAGCTGGAAGACATGCTAGCAGCATTACGTTGGTGAGGGGGCCAAGAAGATCAAATCACTACAGCTGAAACTCCTGACCTGACAAGCAAAGGGAGAAGAGCAGAAAATGAATTGGGAGGAGTAGAAGCCAAGCAATAAACTGCAGGGGAGAGAAGGAAGAAGAAAAGAGAGCTGTATTTAGGAATGTGTGGGAAGTCACTGGATACAGTCCTTTAGTGGACGTGATGATTGTAATAATAACTATTGTTAAGCATTTCCCATGCGCCATGCTCTGCCCTTGTCTGTATTATCTTTACTATAAACTCCAACGAGGTGTATATGACTCTCCTTATTTAGATGTGAAGAGGATTATCTTTACATAGCTTGTCCAAAGACCACGATTATTTGGCCCATACCCCTTGCCACTTGCATTGAACAATGGCTCTTTGGGACCAAAGAATCCACTGTACTGACAGCATGTTGAATAAGACTCTGAGCCTCGTCTTCAGAAAGTAGGAGAGATTTTAATAGCACAAACTGCAATTGAAAATTTGCCATGTGATGAACACTGTGCTTAGAGCTTCATCAACATTACATACTTTTAATTTTCTATGAATCCTATTCCCACTGACTAGTGACAAAACTATGCTTTCCCCAAATCACCCAGGGAATCTGACCTAAGAATCTGTGCTCATCATTACTCTTCCGATCACATAATCAGTCATCAGAGTGCAAAAGACAACCTACAGAGTGGGAGGCAGTATTTGCAAATTATGTGTGTGACAAGTGACAAATATCCAAAACTCCAGAATTCACAAGAAACTCAAACATTTCAACAGCAAACAAAGAAAAGAAAATTGGCCAAATATTTTTTGTTTAAATCACTGTTTTCATTTGTAAGGTGAAGTCCAGGTTGTAGTTGGGTCCTTCACCCAGGAAGTGTGCCGTATACCTGCACAATGTTGACCCCTTTCCCTTCTTTCTGTTCTTGAATTTGAGTCCCTCTCTCATGTGAGCATGGTGTTAATTTACAAGTTTCAAATTGCTATTGAGCACATGTGATGCTATTGTTCCATCCTTTCCATTTCCATTTGGAGAATGTTGTCCAAATCCGTCCCAGTTGTAACAAAGGACGCAGAATCTTCATTCTTTTAATGGCTAAATAATATTCTACAGTCTAAAAAGTGGGCACGTAATCTTGACAGATGTTTCTCAAAAAAAAAGCCATAACCAATGCTCAATATCAGTGATCAACAGAGAAATGCCAATCAGCACCACAACAGGTAACATCTCACTTTCGTCAGAAAGGCTATTAATAAAATGACAAAAAATAACAAACGCAGGAGAGGATGTGGAGAAAGGGGACTCTTATAGACTGTAGGAATATGAACTAATATAGCCACTATGGAGAACGTTATGCGGGTTCCTACAAAATCTACAAGGAGAACTACTGTACAGTCCAGCAAACCTACCACTGGATATTTATCTAAAGATAAGGAAATCAGTCCATTGAAGAGACATTTGTACCCCTGTGTTTCTTGCAGCTCTATTCACGATAGCCAACTAGGGGAATAAACCTAGTGTCCTAGTGTCCAGATGAATAGATAACAAAATTGTAGTTATATCCACAACAGAATACTATTTAGTCAAAAAAATGAGTGAAATCTCATCATAGTGACAAGGATAGAACTAGAGGACGTTATGGTAAGTGAAATAAGCCGGAACAGACAGTTAAATCCCTCATGTTTTCTCTCATAGACAGAACCTAAAAAAGTTCCCTCATACACAGAATTCGTGAAGTTAAAGGGTAGAACATAGGTTAGTAGTGGCTGGAAAGAGTAGGGGGAACAGGAGGATAGGGAGTGATTTGTTAAAAGATTCAGAATTAAAACTAGAAAGGGGGAATTAGTTCTAGGGTTCTGTGGTGTTTTAGGAAGACCATAATTAATAATAATTACATATATATTTTTAAATAGTAGAATAGAGCATATTAAATGCTCCTCACACAAGGAAATGATAAGTATTTGAGATGAGGGATACACTAATTACCCTGACCTGATCACTATACGTTGTATGTATCAAAACATCACCATGTACCCATAAATATGTACAACTTCTATGTGTCAATTAAAATTTTTCAATAGTTCTCATCCCAGAGAAATTTGAGGGCTCTGGTTTATTCTTTTCCTACAGGAGGTCATTCTAAGTGGTCTCACTCTATCAAGCAGGCATGTTATCAGGGCTGTGAAGAAAATAGTATAAAATATTTCAACTTAGAGAAAAGGGGAGAGATGTTCTGCTCGTTAGTTTTGCCTTGAACTTTTAACTGGTTTCTCTTTAGTGAATTTCTTTCCTGATGCCTGAAGTTTGATGTTTTCCACCTTGGTCAGTTCTTTTCTTGGAGATGACACTGATACTGATATACGACTGGATTCCATTAGTTAGAGTTTCCTTGTTTTTTGATTGGTGCTGTGTCTAAAGCCCTCGGGACATGCATAAAAGATAATTGCTTTATTTTTACATACCAGGGAGAAGAAAATCAATTTCTATCCCTTAGGGGCACAACTTCTGGAGTCAAAATCCTTCTATGCTCCCAGTATATTCCTCTTGTCACGAGTGTCCTTTAGAACTATTGTGTGTGAAGATTATCTGATAATTTTATCAATAATAGTAATATATTCGTTTAACATACTTATTGAGCATAAGCTTATGTTCTAGGCTCTTGCAATATATCAGTAAACAAAACTTTCAGAGAGCTTTTATTCTAGCATGTAGATATGTACAAAAACAAGACACATAATAAGTAAATGCATAAAATAATGTGTAGTGATAAGGCTATTTAAAAAGGGGAAAACAGTGAAGCAAAGTAAGAAAATGGAAAATACAGAAAAGGGGCTGGCTGTGTATGAACTGGGATTAGCGTTACAAGCACCACTGAGAAGGCAAGATGGGAATGAAGACTGGAGGGGTGTGAAGGGGCTGTGAGTGCACAGCCAGGGGAAGAGTATTCCAGGCACAGGGACGGCCAGTGCGAAAGTGCTGAGTCATCTGTGCCCGGCAAGTCTGGGTTGGCAAAGTGGCCAAGGTGGCAGAAGCTGAGAGAGGTGGTGAAGACCAGAAGGAGATGAGGCTGGAGAGACAGGAGGGCTGGATCCCCCAGGCTTTGTTGGCCGTTGTAAGAATTGTTGCTTTCATTTTGATTGTAATAGGGTTTTGAGCAGAAGAGGGCTTTGGTCTATTCTTTATTTTTGAAAAATTACTCTGAGATTAGACTGTTAGGTTGTCAGAGGTAGAAGTGGAAATAGCTATTAGAAGATTATTACAGAATTCCTGGTGGAGGTCAGGCAGTAACAACAGATAATGAAAAAATGTCAGGTTCTGCACAGACCTTCACAGTCTCCTGCCGTATCTGATACGAAGTGTATCATACAGTGTGGTCATCAGTGGAGAGGGGGAAGGCTGTGAGTAGAACAGTTAGGGGTGGAGGATCTGGAGTTCCCTAAGTGTAACATATTTGTTTATCCTTTCATTGATTTATTTCTCATTCAGTCATTCAAAGCTGTTTATTAAAAGCCTACTAATGAGCTAGGCATTCTCTAACTAATTTTCAATGAAACCCTCAAAATTGCAGACAAAGAAAACAGGCTCAGAAAGCTATTTGCCAAATTTCATTATCCTAATAATCAGCAGCCTTGTAATTCCAATCTGAATCTTGTGTTTTTACTGCACTCACCTATAGCCTAGCACACACTGGCTTGACTACTCAGAATCATACGAAAAGGAGAAAATGATACTGTTTTACTTATATATTGTTAATTAGCAAGTAACACTTTATTTGCAAGTTAAAACATTTTATTTTCTGCCATTCCCTATTCTTTCTGTGAGATACTAACAACTGTCCTGCTCCCATTATATTTTAAGACCCTTAGAACCTCCCATTGATAATAATTCCAGGCATAAATCACTGGATGTTCTGCCATTTGCAAGATGGATCAAACAAACACCCCTCTTGTAGCTTACAAACATGACAGTCTTGGTATTTTAGTAAGTTACATTTTGCGACATCATTAAGTGGTATAGCATCAGTCATTTCTTCATCAGGGATGTAAATAGCAGTGAAAACCCCAGGTAAGCAATTAGGGTAAAGGTTTTCTATAAATACCCTGGGCAAAACATAAAAATAAACAAACAAATAAAAAGGTTTTGATAGTATAAACTATATCCCTTTGGATAGGAACTGTAGATCAAAAGAGGATGATTTTTCTTCAAAGAGTAGCTGTTTACAGCTCTGCGGGATGCTTCTCCAGCCCTCAGGTCCTCTTGCTCCCCCTGCCTCCCAGAAGGGGATGTGGTTACCCTGGTGGTTCTGCTCCCCAGGGCTGCCTCTGTGCCCTAGTTTGGGGTGGCATTAATGTTCCTGTTCATTTTGATTGCCTCTGTTGGAGCTGGGAACTTGTTTAGCCATGTAGGAGTGGAAAAAAGAAAAATGAAACAAAACCTCTCTCTTCTTTTATATTTACCCCCTTTTAATTTTAAAATTTAGGTACCTATTTAATAACTTAGATGTAGCCTGCAGTAGTTGTTTTGAGGCTGTTCTGGGATTTCTGATGTTTAGAAACTCTCTTATTAGTGATGGGCATAGTCCATAGACTTTATTTCTACATGTGAAGAAACCAGCACTCCCTTCCTCCATCTGTGATGCTGCATTTCTCCCTTAGGTGCAATTTTAAATTTAATAAAAAGGAATATAGCACACAGCGATGAAAAACAAAGATGTGCTTACAGTGTGATTTCACTTCTCCTCTCACCTTTAATGCCATCTGAAGGGGAAACAGAGGAGGTGCGGGATGGGAGGAGAGGGAGGACGGAGTCACTTACAGGAAGCAAATAGAACTTATAAATACTCAGGGACCCATAGAAAAATCATAGCAGCTTTCATTATGTGTTGGCCTAGCCCACAGTCACAAATAAGATGGAGAGATTATGAAAAGAATGGCAGGTTTGGCTAATCATAACTGCGTGCTGTTCTTACTCTTGGAGCTGCATTCAGGGCTAGGTAGTCTGGACTCAGGGAATTTTTTCATCAACCAAGAAGGTGTTTACTCCATGGCAGCAATGAGGGCATTCTCTCTCTTACTGAGCCTTAGATGGCAATTGGCCCTCACTCCTGCAGGCCACTGTGACAGAATGCTTCTAGAAGTTTGTAATGTCCCAAGATGACTTATTTCAATTGTGTAAGAAAACGTCATTATTTTGTACCTTCCACTTCTGAATTAGTGATAAATGGGTAAGAATAAGTTTATAATTTACTTTTTTATAATCTTTTAAGAAAGCAATTGATTGCTGAAAAACTGTCTAGCAATTTGAAGGACTTTGAACTCTTAAATAATTTCTGTTTTAATGCTAAGCAGTTACTGTTTTAATCTTCAACTTTTTTCTAAATCTTGAAGTAAGTCTGTTAATATTCTACATCTGCTGTAACAAATTACCATAAAATTAGTGCTTCAGAACAATACAAATGTATCTTATAGTTCCATAAGCCAGAATTCTAATGTGGATCTCATTAGGTTAAAAAGCAAGGTATTGACAGGGTGGTGCCTGTGGCTCAAAGGAGTAGGGAGGTGGCTGGTCCCATATACTGGAAGTGGCAGGTTCAAACCTGGTCCTGGCCAAAAACTGAAAAAAATAAAAAGCAAAATATTGACTATGTTTCTTTCTGGTTGCTGTAGGGTAGAACTCATGTTCTTGCTTTTTTTGTATTTTAGAAGCTACCACATTCCCTGGCTCATGGCCTTGCCCATTTTCAAAGTCAGCAATCACCAGCCAAGTTCTTCTCACATCCTTTCACTTGGACACTAACCATTCTCCTTCTCTCTTCTACACTTAAGGACCCTATGATTACCTTGGGCCAACACAGATAATCCAGAATATTATCCCTATTTACAGTCAGCTGATCAAAATCTTGAATTCCATCCTCAATTTTAATTCTCCCTTCCCATGACTACTGCATAAATATATGACATAACATATTTACAGATTCCGGGGATTAGGACATGAACATCTTTGGAGACCATTAGTCTGTCAAGGATGACAGGTCCTTGTGGATGGTCTCTATGATTAGCCCAGACCTCAGAAACTGTATCCTAGTGCCTTCCTCTCACTTTGGAATAGATGTGGATAACTGCTCACAGCACTTTTATGGTAAATGGCATCTTTTTAGTTTGATTTTGTAATTGTTTCTTGCCAATATGTAGAAATACATGTGATTTTTGTATATTGACCTTGTAGCTTCCTTCTTTGCTAAACTTATTTGTTGGTTCTAGTTTTCTTTTAGATTCCATTTAGTCAGTTACATGTGCAATTATGTCATCGCCAAAGAAGAAAACATTTTTGCTTTCTTCTAACCTGTGGGTTTATTCCTTTGAGTAAGATCACCAGTACATTATTGCATAGAAATCACTAGAACAGATCTTCTTGCCTCGTTCCTGGCCTATGAAGAAAAGTATTCAGTATTTCACTATTAAATATGATGGCAAGTTGCAGGATGTTTTTTAGATACATAATATCCGAGGTGAGGAAATTTTCTTCCTAATTTGATGAGAATTTTTATAATAAATGGAATATTGAATTTTGTAAAATATTATCTATACATATATTAATATCATTACATGATTTTCCTCTCAGTCTTTACTCTGGCAAATTATATTGATTTATTTTCAAATGTTAAAACAAACTTGCTTTCATGGTATAAACATCATTTGTCTGTTGTTATAAATTTGATTTCCTGACATTAAAAAAATTATCTTTTTTTTTCTCTTCCTGTGTTTATGATATACTCACTGTCTTTGCTTTCCATCAGCCTAACTATCATATGTTTAGATATGAGGTTATTTGTATTTATTCTGCTTTGGTTTCATTGAGTTCTTGCATCTAAGAATTGATGTCTTCTGTCTGTTTTAGAAAATCCTTCATTCTTACCTATGCAAATATTTTCCTGCCCTGTTCTTTCTTCTTCTGGGACACTAAATATCTATTAGACCACCTGATAGTGTTCCATAAGCATCTGATTTTTACCTCTTCCTCCATTTATTTTTTTTAGTATTTTCATTTGGATATTTTTTAACAAGCAATATTCAAGATGCCTCCTGTCACCTTCCCCTGCTGTTTCTAGTTTGTCATTAGGCCTACCAAATCAATTCTTCATTTCTGATATCAAATTTTTAACTTTTATTAAAGCACTTATTTTTGATATTTCTAACATTTTCCATATGTCTCTTCTATGAAGGACCTGTAACTTTCTGAAATTAAGTTTCTTAAGAGCATCTTTAGCTCTTTAATTGGCTATTAAAAACTATATTTCATAACTTACTGGGTTTGTTTAGATTTTTAACGTGAAGATGGGAATCTTTTGTGATTTACAACTTTCTAATAGTAATGAAAATTTGTAAATTCAAGATAAGGTTTGGGGGAAGATTGTTCTCTCTGTGGGATGCTAGATATGGAATTGTTTTAAGTACATATAAATGGCAGGGAATTAGGGATCTTTTCACAAGAGGCATTCTGGGCACAGATTGCAGCTGTTATCTTGAAATCAGTTCATAGACATTTTCCCTTAAAGAACATATTTAAAATAAATATAAATTTGGTGCTAATTTTTTTTAAAGGAGAACATTTGAACATAAAAATCTAGGTTTCTAGTTCTTTTGAAAAATTAAGAAAACTTACCCTAAAACGTGGGAATCAAGAATTTTTAGTGGCTATGTAAAAATAAGAAAATCGATAAAGTAGTTGTTTAGGGAATATTTTTTTTTTCCATGAGGCTCAAAACTTCTCAAAATCCCTTTGGCTATACTTCACATGCATATTAATCTTCCTACCAGTGACAGGATTGCCACTGAGGATGGTTAAGATTTCCTTTGCTCTGGAAAAAAAAAATACTATTCGTGTTTATGTCTCTGTCTTTCTCCCTTTCAGATTATTCTTTATTTATTTAACATGTATTGAATAAGCACTCACTGGGTAAAAGTTACTTTTCTAATGAAAAGAAGAACATGTAGGCTTTAACCTCATGATGGTCATAGACAAAAAAAGTAATTAGAACAATCGTAATGAAAGAAGTGCAGGTTATTATGGGAATAAATAACTAGGATTGTTCTACAAGTTTTCTCTTAAAAGGCAAATTACGTCCCTTATATCTAAACTCATGTTAGAGTTTATAGGAAGTACATGGATAGGCATTTCATTACATCCCATCAATATTCCATTACTAAATTGACAAAGTAGGAAGAGTGGTACAAATCTTTGCTGGAATAAATAAAAAAAATGTTCTCTACCAAGACTAGGCATGGATAGAGAAAAGCAGTGGAATTGAGGGCTAAGCATAAATTAATAGATATTTGGATACATGACTGGAAAGAGTAGCAATTATGTCATTTACAACAAATTTCCTCTTATTCCTAAAATTCCAGATCAAAGATAATCTCTCTATAAAATTCTCTGCATTTTTTCTGTCCCTTTCTGCTCCTAGAGAATGTTTGATTTCCAGGTCCTTTATTAATACTTCCAGGACAGCACTGTCTATGCCATTGTGTGAAGGTTGTTTGACAGGTTTGGCTCCTCTGCTTAGCTGTTATACCTCGGGGATAGAGGACCTTCTTCCTGTATTCCTATTTTCTAGTCTAATTAAATTCAACTGACAACTACTTCCATTGTGTATTTTCATTTTAACAATGGCTATACAATACCTTTGTCTGCTTATTTGTTTAATTAAATATTTCTTTTCTTTCTTTTTCTTTTTTTTTTTT
>NW_003852398.1:31370248-31383522 GCF_000181295.1 Otolemur garnettii | reverse complement strand
TTTTTTTTTTTTTTATTAAATCATAGCTGTGTACATTAATGCAATCATGGAGTACAGTATGGTGTTTTCATATATAATTTGAAATACTCTCATCAAACTGGTTAATGTAGCCTTCACATCATTTTCTTAGTTAAGATATTCATACTCTGCTTTTAGTAAGATTCACTTGTACTCTTGTAAGATAAACCATAGAGGTGACACCACCAATCACTTTCCCTCCACCCATCGACCCCCCTCCCCTCCCCCTCTCATCAAACTGGTTAATGTAGCCTTCATGTCATTTTCTTAGTTAAGACATTCATAGTCTGCTTTTAGAAAGATTCACTTGTACCCTTGTAAGATAAACCATAGTGGTGAACCCACCAATCACCCTCCCTCTACTCATCCATCCTCTCCCCTTTCCTCCCCAGATTCTAACGCTATAATTAGGTTATAACATTCCTATGAAAGCTATGAATTAGTTTCCAAATATGGCTGTGTACATTGGACACTTTTTCTTCCATTCTTGAGATACTTTGCTAAGAAGAACATTTTCCAGCTCCATCCATGTAACTAACCATGAAGGAGGTAAAGTCTCCATCTTTCTTTATGGCTGCATAATATTCCATGGTGTACATATACCACAATTTATTGATCCATTGGTGGGTCAATGGGCACTTGGCCTTCTTCCATGAGCTAGCAATTATGAATTGGGCTGCAATAAACATTGTGATACAAATATCTTTGTTGTAATGTGATTTTTGGTCTTCTGGATATATATCTAATAAAGAAATTGCAGGATCAAATGGCAGGTCTATTTTTAGTTCTCTAAGTTTGTTGTAAGTTTAGGGCTTGTTGAGCTTCCATGGAGATAACTTTTAATCAATAATTGTTGAAAGTCTACTGTGCCAGGAAATATGCTAGAAATTGGTGAAATGATTGTGAGTAAATATAATTATTTCTTCCCTCAATAAGGGCACATCTAATAAAGGAGAATAAAAATTATTGTGTGCAGAATTGCAATCCTGGTAAATTGAATTGGTACACAGTACTATTTGACCATACAGAAATCTATAGAGAACAACTATTTCTGTGAGTTAAATGACTCATAAAATGCATCATTTAAATATACAAATATTTAAAATTTCTTTACTAATGACATCAGTTAAGTAAAACAAATGTCATTATCTTCTGTCTCCTCACTCCATTATTTCTCCTCTCTTATTTTGTCTTCATAGTTTTTCTTTAACCATCTGTCAAAAGAGGGGGGAAAAGGAAGTAATTAGAATTTATGGTATGAAAATAGATTTAAGGAAAATTGGATGGTTTTAAAAACAGATTCCAAATACTTTCATCTTTAGCTTGACTTAACATAAATTCTGGTGACTGCTGTCTCTTATTCACTAAGGAGAGAGTTTGGTAAAAGAAATTTCAGTATTTGACCTTATGATATGCACAGACACACATGCATACATGCTTTAGCAAATAGACTTTAAAGGTTTGTTTTTATTTCCTATTAGAATTCTTGGCATAGCTTTTAAAAGCTGAAACACAAAAGCCATTTTTTTGAGTTTTATGAAAGAGTAATAAAACTATTCCTAGTTCATATGGTAACTGTCAGAATTAAAATAGGGGGTCTGCTATTGGATTAAGTAAGCACCATCTACCTCATCATTCTCATTGATTACAACTACAAATCCCAGAAAAAAATACATGAAGCAAATGATGACTCTGAAAAGTAAACAATGGCAGGCCAACTGGAAAGGGAAATAAAAACTTATGGAATGCACCATATGGCAGTGAGTTCTTTGGTTATTTCTAATCTTTACTCTCTCTTTGGTTACATGGTTTACAATGAGATGTTTGCCCTAATTCTTATCTTTGTTCCTCTTGAAGTCAGCTGTTTTTCTACCCTCAGCCTGTCTTTAAGATTTTCTCCTTGATTTTGGTTTTCTACAGTTGAAATATGATGTGTCTTCCTGGCTGTTTTTGGTTTTAGATTTGTTGGTTTAGTGTTGAGTGTGGCATTTATCCTGTTTCCATTCTCTGAGCAATCTGAGTTTGAGCCTGTTGTTAATTTTGAAATGCTCTCAGACATTATTACTCTAAATGTTTATTCTTCCCAATTCTATTTTTTTTTCCCTTCTGGTGTTCCAATCAGAGTTAAGCTTTATGTTTTGGAATTGTCTCACATTTCATGGATGTTCTTTTAAAAGAAAAAAAAAAGTAGTTGTTTTATTCTCTTTGCGTTTCAGTTTTGAAAGTTTCTGTTGACCTAGCTTCAAGTTCACTGATTCTTTCCTCAGATGTGTCATGTCCTCTGAGAACCCTTTTGAAGGAATTCTTCATTGTCATTGTCTATGTTTTTGATTCCTAGCATTTTCTTTGATTACTTCTTATAGTTCCATCCTTCTGCTGACATTACCCAGCTACATTTGACTGTAGTCTACTTTTTACATTAAAGTCCCTAACATGTTTGTTCTAGTTCTTTTACATGCTTTGTTTATAACTCCAATATCTGTATCATATGAGAGTCTGGGTCTGATGCTTACTCTTTTTATTTTTATTCAGATTCTTTTAGGGGGGTTTGCTTTATAATCTTTTGTTAAACCTTGGCATGTGTTATCAGATAGTAGTAGGTAGTAACATAGAAAGGCCTTTAGAGCAAGGATTTCATCAATCTGGTTAGGAACTGGGCTATGTTTAATTTTTCTTTCAATATAGGTACCAGGGCCTTCAAATTCTAGTAATTCCCTTATTTTTGTCTATTTTTCTGCTTTTTCTGCCTTTGAGGCTTTCCTTTGCACTGCTCCACAAAAACAGTCTTACAGTTCTTTCAGCTTTAATCCACTATTATTATATGGGTTGATGTGGTTAAAGTACATGGAAGAGAGAGAACATTCTATAATCTTACTAAGTCTTAACCTTTCAGTTGTCCTTTATCATAGAGATGTGGCCTTCTTCACAAGTGTTTCCTCTCTACTTCAGAAGTAGAGCGTTTTTTTTTTTCCTGTCTCCTACTTCTTTGTCTGACTGCACATCATTAATCCATTTTTTTGAATCCCTATTCATTATAGTTTTTTTTGTCCTTAAGTAAGGCTATAAGGCATGCTATAGACTTACAGCTTATAGCACAGAATGGACTGTGAGAATTCAAAACTGCCTCCAGGTGAATTCCTCACACTGGAAACCATTGTTATAGAGAAGTATTCAAGAGGGTAGTGGGGGGTATTCAAAATGACTTTCTCCCCCATCCACAAAGGTCATTAGAAAATCTTTCTCAGATCCACTTTAGAAGAAGGTGATACCATTCCTGGGATTGAAATTTATGAAAAGGGGCTGAGTGCCCTATGAATTTGGCTCCCAGGAGTATCTCATGCCAGTTAATTTTTAACCTCCAGAAATTCATCAAACTTACATGGTCCTAGCAGTTTATAGTCCTACCAGTGACTTCTCCAGATAAGCAAGTCTTGGATGTGCAATCTTTCTGGATGTAGCAGTCTCTACAGATTTTAAGATGAAGGTTGACCCATGACCTTAGTTTTCTTGAGTTCAGGAAAAGACACTGATTTACAGTTTGTAAGGATTTTTTCCTGTTTTAAGGATGAGAAGCACAGTTTCAAAGCTGTTTATATATTGAAGCTAAAATCAAAGGCCCCAAGTTGTTCTTTATTTCCATATGTCTCAACTCAGACTCTAGGATACTCTGAATCTTGGAACTACACACAAGAGTTCCTTCCTTAATTAAATAAACAACCCCTCCTTTTTGTTCTGGCCATAGGACCAAGAAAGGAGTGCCTATGAGAGATGGATTTTTTTAACTACTCCAGACCAACCTTAGGCAAGTCATATAATGAAGCTCTATCTCCATGGTGGCAGTGGAGGTGGGTGGCAAAGGAATTGGTAGAAGATGTAGAAAAAGCCCCACAGGCTTTTTCTCCTTCTGTTTTGGCTAGAGGCTGTTGCAATCATAAGAACTCTGCAACAGAACATGGAATCTAGAAGCTCAGCTTTCTAGCCAGGACAGCAAGAAAAAGAGACAGTTGAGAGCCAGGACAATTGGGAGAAATGATTAAGAAGATGAAGCTTAGAGAAAGGGCCTTTATGTCTGTGTGTAAAATTACAGACCTTTATTCATCTCTATAATTGATTGTGATCAACATAGCAAATGCTATGCTAAAATTTTCCTGAAAGAACTGAATAAGTAGAAAGAAATTCTATGTTCATGAATTCAAAGACTTGACATTGTTAACACGTCAGCACTACCAAGGGCAATTATAGATTCAATGCAATACCTATCAAAATTTCAACAGGCTTCTTGGCAAAAATGGAAAAGTCGATTCTTAAATTCATATGCTATTACAAGGGACTCCAGATAGCCAAAACAATATTGAAGAAGAAAAACAAAGCTGGAGGACTCAAGTTCTGATTTCAAATCTTACCATAAGCTATATGGTAAGCAAAATAGTGTGGTACTGGCACAATGATAGGCATATATACCACTGAAATAGATTTCAGAGTCCAGAAATAAATGTATACATTCATGGTCAATTGATTTTTGATAAAAAAAGTGACCATTCAATGAAAAAAGAATAATTTCTTTTATAAAATGTACCAGGAGGAATGGCTATTCACATGCAAAAGAATGAAGTTTGACTTCTATCTCACACTACATACAAAAATTATATCACAGTGTTTGATATCTGATACATGAGTTAAATCTACGAAACTCCTAGAAAAAATCCTAGGGAAATTTTTATGACTTCAGACAGGTCAATGGATTTTAAAGGGGTTGCACATATTCCTAGCATTCTGGGAGGCCAAGGCTGGTGAATTGCTTGAGCTCATGAGTTCAAGACCAGCCTGAGCCAGAGCAACTTCTCATCTCTAAAAATAGCTGGGTGTTGTGACGGGAGCCTGTAGTCCCAACTACTTGGGAGGCTGAGGTAAGAGAATCACTGGATTCCAAGAGTTTGAGATTGCTATGAGCTATGACACCACGGCGCTTTACTGAGGGTAACAAAGTGATCCCCAAAGCATGAGTAACAAAAGAAAAAATAAATTTTGACTTCATCAAAATTAAAAACTTTTGTGTATCAAACGATTATCAAGAAAGTGAAAAGTTAACCCATAGAATGGGAAAAGTATTTTCAAGTCATGTATCTGATAAGGCTCTGGTATTCACAGTACATAAGGAACTCTTGCAGTGCAATAACAAAAAGATAAACAATTCACTTAAAAAACAGGAACAGGCAAAGAACTTTAATAGGCCTTTCTCCAAAGAAGATATACAAAGGGTAAACAAGCACATGAATAAATGCTCAACATCTTTGGTAATCAGAGAAGTCTGTATCAAAATCTAAATTAGATACCACATCACAAGGAGGTCTGTTATCAAAACACGTAGACACACAAACAAGTATTGGCAAGGACTTGGGGAAATTGGAACATTTGTGTATTTCTGGTGGTAATGTAAAATAATGGCAGTTCCCTTAATGGCAGTTCCTCAAGTAGGCATAGCATGACTCAATGATTTCATGGTGAGCTATATATCTTAAATAACTAAAAACTTATGTTCATTAAGTACTTGTGCATGTGAGTTCACAGTAGCAATATTCACTATAATTAAAAGATGAAAAAAGCCCAAATGTCTGTCAACAGGTGAATGTGTATACAAATTGTGGTACATAAATGCAATGGAATTATTGAGCCATAAAAAAGGGATAGAGTAGTGCTGCATTGGGGATAAACCTTCAATACATTATGTTAAATGAAAGAAGCCAAGCACAAAAGGTCTCTTATTATGTAATTACATGTATATGAAATGTTAAAAATAGATATGTCTATAGAGACCAAATTCAGATTAATGTTTGCCAGTTGCTAGGGGTAGTGGAGAATAGGAAGAAATGGCTTAATAGCTGAGGGATTTTACTTTGTAGTGATTGAAATGTTTTGGAATTAGATAGATGTAGTAGCTGTACAACATTGTGAATATACTAAATTCTACTGAATTTTACACTTGAAAGTAGTTAATATTAGTGTTATTAAAATGTTAAAGTAAAAATGGATTATAAACTTAAATGTAAAATCTAAACCTTTGAGATTCTTAGCAGAAAACCTGATGACCTTGGGTTAATCACAGAGTTCTTAGAAATAACATAAAATATATAATCTTCTAAATTTAAAAATAATGAATTGGACTTAATCAAAGTTAAATAGTTTTATATGCAAAAGACACTACTTGAAAGCATGGGGAAAAAAGTCACATATTGTGAGAAGATATATTCATACCATGTATTCAAGTAACTTGAATCGAAACTATATAAAAAACTCTTAAAATTACCCAGAAATTAAAAAGTGAACCAAATAAAAAAGGGTCAAAGATTTGATCAGACATTTCAGCAATAAAAATTAGCATAGCAAATTAGCATATGAAAAATGTTCAATGTTAGGGAAAAAATACCCCATGAGTTACCACTATTTACCTGTTAAAATGGCTAAAATACATAACAATAATATTAACAGCTACAAATGGCTGACAGTATCATGTATTTGCTTGGAAATAGAGCAACTGGAAACCAGCTTACACCATCTTGGCAGAAATGCAAAATTCCAGTCTTGAAAAATACTCTGAAAAGTAATTTGACAGCATCTTATAAAGTTATACATACACTTACCATATAATTTAGCAATCTCACTTCTAGAGAAATAAAAATGCATGCTTATACAAAAACATGTTTATGGTATCATTATTCATAATCTCTAAAAACTGAAAATAACTCAAATATCCTTCAATTGAATACTACTCAGAAATAAGAAATGAACCAATGTAAACAGTAATGTGGATGGATCAATGAAGACAGTGCACTTTGCCAAATGAAGAAAAAGGCTCAAAAGGCTATACATTGTATGGTTCCATTTATATGATATTCTGGATAAGCCAGAAATATTGTGATGGAGAAAAGACTAGTGATTGCCAGAGGTTAAGGGTGAAAGAAGGGTTTGTCAAAACAGGGCCAGCCCTAGGAAATTTTTAGTGATGGAATTGTTCCGAAACTTGTTTGTGGTGGTGGTTACATGGATCTCTGCGTACTTTCAATCTCACAGAACTGTGTACCACCTAAAAGAGAATTTCAGTGAATGGAAATTTAAAGTCATTTAAAAATAAAATAATATTGGATGCCTATAAAACTGACTCATAAACCATAGAAAAGTATGTAAAACATTTTAGGAATAGCTTAATAGTGCTGAGTAGTCATGTAAATTGAACATACACATTTTTCTTTGAAGATTTTAATGAAATTTTGTTTGGTTTGGTTTGGTGAGTAATATCATCAAATTCTTCCTTTTTGGGGATCTCAGTGACCTGAGGTTAGTTTAGGTATACAGCTTATCTGCAGTTGGGTTGCATTTTTCTAGCGTACCTTCACAGGTGGGTCCTGAATGGCTTAAGCCAAGGAGCATATGCCTTCTACCTGGGATGGATACATAGCCCTGTTCAGACCAAGGTTGCTCAAGACATGTTTGTGGAAGAATAGTGATTCTGATAAAAAAGCATCCTTGTTGTTTCTCTCTATAGCACTGGAGCACCTTGCCTTCTCTTCCTCTGTATAAGGAATGTGAGGATGTGAGATCCAAAACTTATGCAAGCATTTTCCTTCTATCAGAAAAACCAGTCAGATGAGAAAATAAAAAATGCAGGAGGAAAGTGCTGAATAATTTGCAGAGAAATGAGACAGAAACTAAATCAAACTGATTCTTCATCTCACTTTCCAGTTAAATGGGTCAATGGATTTGCTTTACTATTAATCTCAATAGTTTATTTTTTTGCTCTTTTCAAGCAATAGCATCCGAAATGGTACAGAGAACATCTTAAGGTAGTTCTATTTTTTGGTTTGGAGATGGGACCCACTAATCATGTAAAATCAAAATAAGACATCCCATTCTAATAATATCATTACTTAGGCTGGTAAGTACAACATATAAATTAAAAATGATAATTCTTGAAAACCCCAAAATAACATGATCACAGCCAAAGCAAATTATTGGCCTAAATCACCCCATGATAATTTGTCAAATTTTGTAAAATGGAATACCATTTATTGAATGACTAGCCAGGATTACCAATAAACTGTGTCTCTAGTTGACCCTTATGTAGGTATGTCATCAGGGTATTTTAAAGATGATGGTTCCTGATGTTTGATCTCTTTAAGTCCATCAAAATTCTCATCATCTAAGGAGCAACAAGGTACTTTAAACTGGTGACTGGACAACTAACACTATGCTTTTAGCATAATCTTTAGCTTTGAGGATTACTTCCCCTCCTGTGCTTTAAGAACCACTGGCTTAACAGGATTAATTAATTTATAACACATAATAATATGTATTTGTAATTACAGCAGTGAAATGGGAAAGTGAAATCACTTGCTCGGGCCAACTGCTATGCATATGCATAATACCTTTGAGGAAGCAATAATAAAACATGATTATTTAGCCTTGAATTTTTGCTAAATGTTCTTACCTAATAAGATAGTGTTTTGGCCTGATGTGTCCCCCCTCAAAAATGTATGTATTGAAAATCCCCAATGCAACAGTGTTGGATATGAGCCTGAATGGGAAGTGCTTAGGGTATGGGAGCTGTGCCCTCATGAATGGATTAATGCCACAGTGAACAGGCTATGAGAGTGGGTTCATTGTCTGCCACTCTTCTGTCATGTGTGGACACAGCATTTTCTCTCTGTTGCCCTCCTTCCTTCTACCATATGAAGGCAAGCAAGAAAACATTTATAAGATGCTGGCACTTTGACCATGGACTTTACAACCTCTAGAACTATAAGAAATAAATGTCTATTCTTTTTATATTACACAGTCTGTGATATTCTGCTATAGCACTACAGAGACTAAGATGAGTAGGACCATTATAATAATAGTCATTATTTATACTTGTGCAAATATGGAAACTTAAACATTAAGTTGATGAACCATTTGCAAGAGATGAATGAGCATCTGTGCATTTTCCTTTCTATCTTCCACTTATCGTCTTCCTTTCTGTAGAGTAGTAAACACCTTCTGACCCCCCCCAACCAGGGGGTGGAGGATAAAACCATAAGTATTCTCTGTCTCTGTGATTTGTGGGATAATGATGCCACCTTTGTCTTCAGTGTTAGCAATGTGACCCAGGACTGACTAGCCAGCTTTACAACAGAAGCCATAGTGACTGCTTCAGGGGTGGGCCCATGACTCCACTGTAGGCTGCTTTCAAGGTACTATGAAGAAAAACAAAACAAACAAACAAAAAAATATTTTTTGGCTGAAACTGCTAGCTGTAAAGATGATGAGTATTGAAAAAACAGACTGATAGACAGGGAGAAGTTGTTGCTGGTTACATTTTTCCAGCCATGGATGTAGTCATGCCTAAAGTATTTTTTTTTAATTTAGATTAATTAAAAGTACAATTAGGTTACATGTTTGCCTAAAGTCTTTTTATTCCTCAACTTTCCCTTTAACCATGCCAAAATATATGGTTAAGCTGTATGAATGGAACTTCTGCCCCTCCTTGCATACAAGATTGTCATGGCTAATAGATTTATTTACTCAATGCAAGAAGGTAGTTAGTGAGGATCTGAAGTCAGGAAACAATTTCAAGTGACTATGTATCCAAAATAAAACTTAACTGCTGATATTTCAACCAGCATGTTCCGAGTTAGGAAATTATCTTGCCAACTTGCGTAGGTCAAGAGAAAAGCTAAATGTGAAGAAATTTATTTGTTTAGATCTCTTTCCCCTTGGGTTGACTCCGGATTGTAATTAATTGTAGCTTTGGGCTAATTTGTTGCCTAATATTCTTGTGTAAAACTGTAAATGCCATATTAGATTTAACTAGGAGAAGCAGGGGGCTGTCTTCCTGTAACTGGAGTTGCATGAACTATACAAATGAGCATTCACATAAGAATGCCATGTTTGTCTTCCTCATTGCTGCTTTCCCTGCAGGATAACTCTAGCTAATCTAGTAATTAGTGGTAGGAAGCTTGGAAATCTGCAAGCTAATTTACACATAAGAAAACTATGTTTAAAATGACATTAACTCACTAGGTTTCTGTGTGAGGCTTGGCACACAGCTGTTCCATTCCCCTGGCTGTATCCCCTGTGGTGCTTTGAAATTTGAAAGGGCATTAAGAGCTGGCTTGGAACCAGAGGCACATAAAGGAGGAGGAAGGCAAGATAGAAATTGTTCTCTTTGGTGTAGCTGAAATCCTAACAGGCCATGCCACGGATAGTAGAAGGCATTAATAGCCAAGCACTAAATAGTAATGATGATAATTCCTCCTTATTACTCAGTGCTGGCTGCCTCAAATGTATATATTATCACATTTACTCAAAAATTGCTCAATATCACGCCCATTTTATGGACAAGGAGATAATGACACAGAAAGCTTGATTTGTTTAATATCAGACAACGTTGGACAGTTAAATTCTTAAACTCAACCTTAAAAAAAGTGCTGGTGGATGGAAACAAATGAAGCCCTCCCAGCAAGAGCAATAAAACTGAGCAAGTTGAGGAGGGAGGAATAAGATGGCAGCTGTGTAACAGCTTCCTTGCAACTGGGCACGGTGAGACTGGGGAGAGAAGACTCAAGGCATCTCTGGTTGGTGGGATCTGCCCAGAAACATCCCTTTGGGGACACAGGAAGTAAGCAAGAGACTTCTGGACCCCATTAGGAGGACAAAAGCAGTGGAGAACTGGCAAGTGGTTGCATGTGCTTGTTTGGGCTAATCCTGCTGGCAGCTGACTCATCAAAACCCTAGGCCAGAGGCACAGTAACTTAAAGAGCAAGAGGAAGTGAATGGAAAATTAGGGCCAGGAAACAGGTAAAAGAAAACACTCATGAGGAAGAATTAGCAGAAAAATCCTGGTAATGAAAAACCAGTCCAGAGCAACCCCCCCACCCCCACCAAGGGACTGTGAAGTAGCTACTGCAAAGGATTCCATCTATGAAGAAATGTTAGAAATGACAAAAGGGGAATTTAGAATACAGATGATGAAAACAATGAAGGAAATGATGGAAACAATGAAGGAAACTGCTATTAAAAATGTAAAATAACCGAAGGGAAATCCAAAAACAGAATCAAATAAGAGATGAACAATATGAAGAATATAGAAAGGATATAGTAGAGATGAAGAAACTAAGGCAGTCAATTATGGAACTTAAAGATGCAATAGAAAGTATCAACAACAGATTGGAACATGCAGAAGAAAGAATCTCAGAGGTAGAGGACAAAGCTCTTGAAATAACTCAGATGGTTTAAGAGGAAGAAAAGAAGAGAGAGAAAGCACAACATTCACTGACAGAATTATGGGACTTCATGAAATGCTCAAAGATATGAGTTATAGGTATCCTAGAAGGGGAAGAAGAATGCTGCAGGGGAATGGAAGCCATACTAGAGAATATTATAAATGAAAATTTCCCAAATATCGCCAATGATTCTGACACACTCCTTTCAGAGGGATATCAGACCTCAGGTCACCTCAACTCTAACCGAGCTCCCCTAAGACATATTGTGATGAACCTGTCCAAAATTAAGACAAAAGAAAAGATTCTTCAAGCTGCCAGGAGTAAGCACCAGTTGACCTACAAGGGCAAATCCATCAGGGTGACAGCAGACTTCTCTAATGAATCTTTTCAAGCAATAAGACAATGGTCTTCTACCTTTAATTTTCTTAAACAGAACAGTTTCCAGCCCAGAATTCTATATCCTGCTAAGCTAAGCTTTAAGAGAAATCAAATTATTTACTGATATGCAAACATTGAGGAAATTCACCACAAGACCAGCTCTACAGGAAATACTTCAATCTGTTCTACACATTGACCATCACAATGGATCAACAGCAAACTAAGAACTCAGAAGTTAAAGGATAAAACCTAGCTTCCACAATGATGCAAAAATTAAAACTAAGCAATGGACTCTCACAAAATAAAATGAATAGAACACTACCACACTTATCAATTCTCTCAATAAATGTTAATGGCTTGAATTAACCACTGAAAAGGCATAGATTTGCTGACTGGATTAAAAAACACAAGCCATCCATTTGCTGTCTGCAGGAAACATATCTAGCTTCAAAAGACAAAACTCTGAGTTATGGGTTGGAGGACAATTTTTTAGGCAAACAGAATTCAGAAGAAAAGGGAAGTTGCAATCTTATTTTCAGATACATGTGGATTTAAAGTAACTGAAGTAAAAAAAAAAAAAAAGATGGTCACTTTATATTGGTCAAAGGAAAACTACAACAAGAAGACGTTTCAATTCTAAATATTTATGCACCCAACTTAAATGCTCCCAGATTCTTGAAACAGACCTTACTCAGTCTGAGCAATATGATATCCTATAACACCATAAGAATAGGGGACTTTAACGCTCCTCTTACAGAGCTGGACAGATCCTCAAAACAAAAATTAAACAAAGATAGAAGGGTCTTAAATGAGACCCTAGAACAACTGGGCTTGATAGACGCATATAGAACACTCTATCTGAAAGATAAAGAATATACATTCTTCTCATCAACCCATGGAACATTCTCCAAAATTGACCATATCCTAGAACACAAACCTCAACAGAATCAAAAGAATTGAAATTCTACCTTGTGTCTTCTCAGACCACAAGGCACTAAAGGTGGAACTCAACTCCAGCAAAAACATTCAACCGCACACAAAGGCATGGAAATTAAACAACCTCCTGTTGAGTGACAGTTGGGTGCAGGAAGAAATAAAGAGGAAATTATTAACTTCCTTGAGCATAATAACAATGAAGACACAAGCTACCAAAACCTGTGAGATGCTGCAAAAGCAGTTCTGAGAGGAAAATTTTATCACTTTAGATGCCTACATTCAAAAAACATAAAGAGCACATCAACAAAGTCACAAGCCATCTTATGGATTTGGAAAAAGAGCAACAATCTAAGCCTAAACCCAGCAGAAGAAAAGAAATATCCAAAATTAAATCAGAGAGCAATGAAATTGAAAACAAAAGAATCATTCAGAAAAATAATAAAACAAGGAGTCGGTTTTTTTAAAAAAATAAATAAAATAGATAAACCTTTGACCAGACTAACTAGAAATAGAAAAATAAAATCTCTAGTAACGTCAATCAGAAATGATAAAGGGGAAATAACGGATACCACGGAGATATAGAGATCATCTCTGAATACAACCAGAAACTCTATGCCCAGAAATTTGACAATGTGAAGGAAATGGATCAATATTTAGAATCACACCCTCTCCCTAGACTTATCCAGG
>NW_003852398.1:31368863-31369830 GCF_000181295.1 Otolemur garnettii | reverse complement strand
CATATTAACAGAAGCAAAAACAAAGACCATATGATCCTCTCAATAGTTGCAGAAAAAGCATTCAATAAAATCCAGCATCCTTTACTAATTAGCACACCGAAGAGTAAAGGCATAGGTGGAACATTTCTTAAACTGATAAAAGCTATCTATGACAAACCCACAGCTAATATTTTACTGAATGGAGTAAAACTGAAACCTTTTCCTCTTAGAACTAGAACCAGACAAGGTTGTCTTCTGTCCCCATTACTATTCAACATAGTGCTGGAAGTTCTAGCCAATACAATTAGGCAAGACAAGGAAATAAAAGGCATTCAAATGGGAGCAGAGGAGGTCAAACTCTCCCTTTGCTGATGATATGATCTTATACTTAGAGAGCCCCAAAGACTCAACCACAGATTCTTGAAATTCATCAAAAAATACAGTAATGTCTCAGGATATAAAATCAATATCCACAAGTCTGTAGCCTTTATGCCAATAACAGTCAAGAAAAGAGGCTAATTAAGGACACCACTGCTTTCATCACAGCTTCAAAGAAAATGAAATACCTAGAAATATACCTAAGTAGAGAGGTGAAGGACCTTTATAAAGAAAATTATGAAACCCTAAGAAAGGAAATAGCAGAGTATATTAACAAAAATGGATGAACATACCATATTCATGGCTGGGAAGAATCAACATTGTTAAAATGTCTATACTTCCCAAAGCGATCTACCAATTCAATGCCATCCCTATTAAAATACCAACATCATACTTTCAAGATTTGGAAAAAATGATTCTACATTTTATATGGAACCAGAAAAAAACCTGAGTAGCTAAGGTAGTTCTTAGTAACAGAAACAAAACCAGAGGCATCAGCATACCAGATTTTAGGATGTACTACAAAGCCATAGTGGTCAAGACAGCATGGTACTGGCACAAAAATAGAAACATACACATTTGGAATCAAATAGAAAACCAGGAAATAAGA
>NW_003852398.1:31300750-31368397 GCF_000181295.1 Otolemur garnettii | reverse complement strand
AGAACCTTCTCTAAAGAAGACAGACAAATGGCTAACAAACATATGAAAAAATGCTCATCATCCCTAATCATTAGAGAAATGCAAATCAAAACCACCCTGACATACCATCTAACCCAGCGAGAATGGCCCACATCACAAAATCTCAAAACTGCAGATGCTGGCGTGGATGTGGAGAGAAAGGAACACTTTCACACTGCTGGTGGGACTGAAAACTAATATAACCTTTTTGGAAGGAAGTATGGAGAACCTTCAAAGAACTCAAGCTAGACCTCCCATTTGATTCTGCAGTCCCATTACTGGGCATCTACTCAGAAGGAAAAAAATCATTTTATCATAAGGACACTTGCACTAGACTGTTAATTGCAGCTCAATTTACAATCACCAAAAATGTGGAAACAGCCTAAATGCTCACCAACCCAGGAATGTATTTACAGGCTGTGGTATATGTACACCACTTAATCCTATTCAGCCGTTAAAGAAATGGAGATGTTACAGCTTTTGTATTAACCTGGATGGAAGTGGAACACGTTCTTCTTAGTAAAGCATCACAAGAATGGAGAAGTATGAATTCTATGTACTCAATTTTGATATAAGGACAATTAATAACAATTAATGACATGGTGGGTTGAGGGAAGGGGAGAGCAGAGAGAGAAAGAAGGAGGGAGGGGTGGTGGAAGAAAGAGCAGAGAGAACAAGGCGGGGGTGGGGTCTTGGTGTGTGACACACCTTTTGTGGGCAAGACACAATTGTAAAAGGGACTTTACCTAACAAATGTAATCAGTGTAACCTGGTTTCTTGGATCCTCAATGAATCCCCAACAATAAAATAAATAAACTGAGCAAGTTGAAATTTGCACGAGTGAATCAGAAAGGACACTGTCCACTGTGTTTCTTGGAAATAATGAATCACAACACAGACTGTCTCAAACTGTCATAGTGACCCACGTACCTCATTGGTGAATAGCACTATGGTAACTGGATAGCCAAGAGGAGTACTTGCAAGATGTATATTTATTTTGTATATTTGCCAATAATGGAGACAGGATTCCTATGTGGGCCAAACTTCAATTGCAAAGTTTGCTGGCTGCTATGATACTAGCCTTTTGAAGAGAACTTCTATCCAGGATATCACCAACATTTTTTTTGTGTAATCAAACCTATTATTAAAAGGCTTATTATTATTACCTAAAATCTTATAGGCATGCAAACATCTTAATATCATTTTTTAAAAATCAACTTGATTCTTTCTATTCTCTTTCACAGCAAAAGTCCTTGGGAGAGTAGCCTCTGTCTGTTGACTCTGGATCTTCACCTCCTTTTGTCGTTTTAACCTGTTCTGATAGGGCTTTTCTCCTAATAATGAAACAGCTCTTACTGGGGTGAGCAGTCATCTCTTTCTCCCTTTTGTGTGCTGTCAGCTTTATTCGACATAGCTGATTCTTCTTCTTCTTTCTTGTTTCTTCATTCCAGAATATTAGGGGGTACACATTTTGTTTGTATACTTCGTTTTCATACAGATTGAGTCAAAGTTCTAAGTGTGCCCATTACCCAGATAGTGTGCACTGTACCCAGTAGGTATGATTTTACCCATACTCTTCTCTCCCCTCCCCCAACTTGAACTTCACTGAGATTTACTTCCATATGTACACTTAAATGTTGATCAGTTTGTTCCGATTTGGTATTTAGATAATGCTTTTTTTCTCCATTCTTATGATGTTTCATTTAGAAAAATGGCTTCCAGTTCCACCTTGACTGTCATAAAACATACTAGATCACCGTTTTCCTTTCTGAGCTGAGCAGTACTCGTGCTATGCAGGCACCACGTTGTATTAATCCATTTATGTATTGGTGGGCATTTGGATTGTTTCCACATACTTGCAATTGTTATTTGTGCTGCTGTGCTATAAATATTGCAGTGCAGCTGTCCTTTTTATTAAATGACTTTTGCCTTTGGGTATATACCTAGCAATGGGATTGCTAGATCAAATGGTAGGTCTACAATAAGTTCTTTGTTTTCATTTCTTCTTAAAGCTCTGTCTCCAACATCACACTCTCCTAACCCTTTGGCTACCTTTTGGCTGATTTTTCCTCCTGTCTCAGGTTGTTAAGGACTGAGTGCATCCTGAACTAAATACTCAGACCTCTTCTCTTCCACTTTTGCGCTGTGTTTGTCATGCCCTGTTGGTTTCACTTTTCACTCAAACCCACTGTTTATCACTCACCCCCTACCACCTTCCTTGCCCCAGCTGCAGCTCCTTTGCCTAGACTCTCACTGCAGCCTCTCAACTGGTCGGTCTCTTCTTTTTCTTTCTTTCTTCTCCTATAATCTATTCCCTCCTTAGTAGCCAAGGCAACCTGCTTAAAACACAAATCAGATTGCAAATATTCTCATGAAAGTTCTCCAATGCCTGCCCATTGTGCAAAGAATTCAATCCAAACTCCATTTCCTGGTGAGGTGTTCACTTCCTTAAGTTGCTTTTCACACCTTTCTCTTTGCTTCCTCTAGTCCTGCCACATTGACCTTGTTGGCTATTTCTCAAATATTATAATTTTATTTCCGAATCATGCCCTTCAAGTTCTCTTCCCTAAGGTTTTCACATAGCAGTGTGTTTCCATCATTCACACCTGTTCTTAAATGTCATTTCTTCAGAGGTTGTACCCATAACCTAAACTAAAAATCTTCCAGCCCTCACCTAAACTTCTCATTTCTTACCCTGCTTTGTTTTCTTCATTATAATACCTCTATCCAAAGTAGTATATATTTTTAATGTACTGTTAATTACCTTACTTCTTCATAAAATTGGGTAATTTTCTCGACTAGAAACCATACCACCTTTTCCTCTATGAGGGCTAGAACTTTGTTTTTTCACTGCTATTTTCATGGAACATAAAACAATGGCAAATATTCAAAAAATACTTCACTTATTTAACTTAAGAAATGAATACCTTTTAATGATAGTTTGTATGTGTCTCATGATCAGGCCTTCCTCTGATCTAGAAGGTCCTGCCTATCTTCCCTCTGGTAGAATATTTCTCTCCTATTTTTCAAATTCCTTCTATCTCTTAACTTTTTCGTCTACTTTCTTAGACTATACTTTCATTCCTTTCCACCCTTCTTAGTACCTATTATAGCATAGGAAAAAAATAAATGATGGAAGAAATAAACAACTTATGCCACAAGCAAATATTCATAAGCTCCTTAAAATAACTCAGTATGTAGGAGGGGAAGTGAGAAGATGGCCAAACAAAAGTGAATATACTATGGGTTAAATTAAATCATTTTGTGAAGTCTGGGCTTAATTTAAAGGCTTTCTGAATCATCAAATGGTCTTTATTAGGAAATTTGTAACATTACATGATCATATTCACAATAGCAAAGGATAATACTATTACCAGTGAAGAGGTGGCTGAGGAGAGAACGAAATTCTAGGCAGGGAATTCAGGTTGGAGGCTATTTTAGTAAAAAGAGATTTAACCTCAGAACTAGGACACTGGTACTATAAATGCAAATTAAAGAAAAAAAGTTTAAATCAAGCCATCTTAGGGGTAAATTGTGCAGGACTTAGTGAGTAATGGGATGTGTGTTTTATGAACAGAGGACGTTGAAGAAAGCTCTAGATCTCTAACCTAGGAATTTGAATGCTATTAATCTAGAGAGAAATCACAGAAAAGGTTACAGAGAGGACTCTTTTTGCTACAGAAATTCAGCCTGACTTTATACACACAGGTGAAATTGCTTCAAGGACACTGAATTCATTAGGCAGAATAATGATCCCCCAAAGATGTCCATGCCTTTATCCCCAGAACCTGTGAATATGTGCCCTGGCGACAGGCAATTTGCAGATGTGATTGTGGTTAAGGACCTTGAAATGAGGAGATTATCCTGGATTATCCAGATGGGCACATGACTCTTTAAAAGCAGAAATATTTCTCAGTTGAGGTTAGAGAGAAGGTGTGACATTGCTGGCTTTGCAGATAGAGGGATGGCCATGAGTCAAGGAAATTTCACAGCCTCTAGAAATCAGAAGAGGCAGGAATTGGAGATTTCCCAGAGTCCACAGAAAGGGATGCAAAGTTGCAGATACCTTAATTTTTTCCCAGTGAGATCTTACCAACATCCCATTTAGAGAATTTTCTTAGGAAGCCTACATATAGAAAAGTGGTTGAGCCTCAGGGATAGCCATAACTTAGAATGAAAACAGGATGATTTTTTTCCTGTGGCTCTCTGTGTGTTTACTTCATCCATATTTCTCTGGAGATTTCTATACTTCTCAAGTCATTAATAGTCTGAACAATGACTGCTGAGGGTTCCTGAGTGTTTTATCTAATAGATCAATTGCCCAAAGAGAGACTGCTTCTCTTTCTTGATGTTATTTCTAAGATTTTGTGCAAGGACATACTATCCTATCCTTGCTTGCACCAATCAGCTGTAGTCAGTATGAAAAATCTATACAGTTAATTAACAGGATGGTGACCCAGGTAAACCTGTGGATGAAGGAAAAAGGAGGAGGGTTGGTCCACAGAAGAAGAGGAGGGATGATACCTAGATATAACAGTGCAGCAATATAGAAGGGCACAGATTTAATGACTGGTGTTGCATCTTTCTTTTACCTGAGAAGTCAGACAGTCCATGAGCCTCATTGAGTACCTGCTTTGTGCTAGGCACTGAGCTAGTCACCATGCCTGGTGTTGAACATAACCAAGGCCAGTGTCAACACTAAGCTCATGGGAAAGGCAGTGATTTAATCAATGTTGACAGAAATGAGAGCCTAATTACAACTGTCTAAATGGTATTGACAAAGTACACATTTTAAAAGCTACATCTAATTGGGGTAGTGGAGAGAATAAGATCTACTTAATACATGCATTAGGGAAGAATTTAAGCTAAGATCCAAGGATAAGAAAAACAAGAAGCAGCTGATCAGACAAAAATGGGGATTCCTGACAGAAAATAACGTACGTAATTGGCTTAAAAGCAAAAAGAATGTGTAGTTTTGTAGAAACTGAGGGACAGTCAGCATAGCTGATGTTGAAGTGATGAGGGAAGGATAGTGACACTATGGCAATAAGGCAGGGAATGTCTTTGTCAGGTTGTAATGAGTCAGGCTAAAATTCAGGACACTAGTACAGGGCGGCATTTTAAATGGACCATACCTTATTCTTTATGTTCTGATACTGAGCCTCACCTGTAACCTTCTGAATCAAAATTTCTTGGAATGGACACTTAGGAATCTGCATTTTAGCATCACCTTTTCATAATTGTTATGTACCTTAAATTATAATCACTACTCTTCACAGAGAAATAAAACATTGCTTCTTGGCCTTTTGGCTAAGATCAAGTATAGAATCAAAGAGAAATAAGAATGGTATGTTTTTCTTTTAATATGTTTTTTAGAGAATTCAAGGTGAGTTTCAAATCTCTTAAGAACTGACATGGAAAGTATAGTGAATTATATTTTTCCAAAATACAAAAGATCAAGAGTTAATAAAGTAATAAAATCGTCAGACTTCATTGATGTTCACATTAGCATATCCTATGTTTCAATTAACCTCCTGACCTTCATCTCAATATCAGATGAAGAATGCTTATAATGGAACAAACTGCATATGGGTTTTACCAGCCTCAGCTCCTCAAGAGACATTTGATACTTTGTTCTTATTTATTTTAAAAATGAGAATGACCTTTATGTTGGGGGAGAACGTGGGATGTTTGTATTTACTTGTGCGCTATTGCTAGATAAAAAGTTTGTACTTTTCTGATTTTTATGTAGTATAAATTGATAAGATCTGACAACTGTTGACTTTTTACTCATGGATTCTAGTTACATTAGCACATACAATATGGTTACTGATCAGAAAGGACTTTCTGTTTTAGATGCTGAAAGAATCTCACCGACATTACTTTAGAATATGTGATGCATCTGCTTCATTTTTGTTTGTTCATAAAGGGAGAATACAGGCATTGGAAATTCTCTGATCAATTGCCTAAAGTCATGGAATGTTCTCTGTTGAATTCTCTTCTCCTTCTCTGGAGACAATTTGAAAGTGACTTTGAAAGGCACTTTATTCCGTATTTTTTGTTTGTTTGTTTGTTTGTTTTTTATTGTTTGGGATTCATTGAGGGTACAAAGAATTAGGTCACACTGATTGCATTTGTGAGGTAAAGTCCCTTTTATAATTGTGTCCTGCCCCTAGGGGTGTGCCACATACTGTGACTCCCCCAACCTCTTCCCTCTTCCCCTCTCCCGGATCCCTCATCCCCCTGCCCCCCACCATGTATTAGGTCATCTACTGCCTTCATATTAGACTTGATCATGCTCAAGGCAATGGTTGTTACAGGCCAAGCATAAGGCAACAGTGCAAGCTAAATGTATCTGGGTGCATAAATCTGGAGGCAAGGCTGGAAAACACAGAAAACCCTCCAATGATGAGCTCTAATAGGTGAAGATTTCTGGGGAGTCAGTAGTCTTTCTATCTCAATACCTGTTGAAGAGGAAGTTCTGATTCTTACCTGAAAAACATTTGAATCTGGTGTTAAACTGAATGTTAATAAAGTTGAAATAAAAACCAGATCAAGATCAATCACAGATTAGGAATCTGGCAAAAATAAAACAAAACAAAAACAGGAGCATGCCATTTTTTACTGAGTATGATATTACTTATTTCACTTCTATTGTTCTCTTATACACAATAGCATTAAATTTTAAAAACATGAAGAAGCAATAAAATGCAAAACATGAAAGAAAAGGGTCAATAAAAACAGATGCAGAAAAAATTCAGATAATGGTAATTGCAGACAGAAACTTTAATATAACTATCATAAATATGTTAATAAGGGGAGTGGAAAAGGTGGACGAAATGTGTGAACAGATTGAGAATTTTAGAAGAATAATAAAATCTAAAAACGTACCAATGGAAAGGGTAAAAATAAATTTTTAATAGAAAAAATGAAGAATTAGTTTGATAATCTTTACAGAAGACTGAACCTAGCAAAAAAGAATAGTAAGAGTGAAGATTAAGCAGAATCACAAAGATAAAAAGTGAAAAAAAAGCACCAGAGAAATAGAGGCCAAGGAGGCAACAAGAATCTGTTTAACATACATATAAATACAATACTACAGAAAAACAGTACAAAAGACATATTTAAAGAAATAGCAACATTTTTTTCAGAATTGATAAAACAAAAGCAGCCATCAGCTCAAGAGCTAACAGGTAAAACACATACAAAAGCAGTCAACCAATCCCTACATGCAGATGTGATATAATGAGTGCTTGAAACCAAATATAAAGAGCAATGTATATTTTTGAAGCCAGTCAAAGAAGAAATAGTGCATTGAGGAGGACAGTGGTAAGAATTACTGCAGCCTTATCAGTAAACTGGATGTCAGAAATTGATGGAATGATATCTTAAAAGGACAAAGACCCAAAACACAAAGACATATTCATTTTAAAAAGGTAAACTAATGACATTTGCAGAAACACTAAACTGAGATGATTCCTCCCTAACAGTCCTGCAGTATACAAAATTCTTTAAAAATTAAGTGGTGATAGTAATTGGAATTTTGGATCTATAAGAAGGGAAATTTCTTACGAGGGAAATTTCTCACGAGGGCAAATTTGGCACTAATATCAATTTTGTCTTTTAATATACAGCTTAAAGTCTTTCTTTGAACTATTTTCTGTTAATAAAAATTAAAAAATATAGAAATAATAGCATGTATAGACAGCATAAAAAGTAGCCATTAGATAAATTATACTGTTTTAAGATTCTTAAAATTTTAATTAAATAACTTATGTTGTATGAATATAGACTGATACAAATTAAGGATACGTACTTAATAGTCTAGAGTGACTATTAGAAAATATATAGCTAAAACATCAATAGAAAAAATAAAGAATATTAAAAAAATAATGCCCCATGATTTACACAAAAGAAGGCAAGAAAGAAAAAACAGAAATAAATTACAAGATTTATTTGGACTTAAGCACAACCACATCAAAATTATACTAATTATAAATGACCTAATCTCTAATTAAAGAAAATAGATGGTCACCATGATGTGCAGTTTATAACAATATTTTGTGTACTCAGAAATTTCTAAGAGAGAGATTTTAAGAGTTATAACCTCAAAAAATATAGGTAAATAAGGTAATGTTTATGTTAATTAGCTTTATTTAACCATTCACAATGTATGCATCTATCAAAACACCATGCTGTACATCATAGATATTTTATTGTACATCATAGATATTTTATTTGTTAATAAAAAGAAGGAAATCTCGAATAAAGTAAAATACAGAGGTTAGATGGGCTATGAAAGCAAGATCAAGCTATACAATTTACAAGAAGCATACATTATGTACAAAGGCGTAGACAGTTTGAATGTAGAACAATCTGAAAAGAGACCAAGCAAACATTAACCAAGAGAGAGGCTGTATGACTCTATTAATGTATAACTTAAAATATTACCAGAAGTATAGAAGGAAAATTCACAATGGCAAGGCTCTTTTTCTCAAGATGTAACAATTCTAAATGATTGTGCATGTCATCGTAGGGTTTAAAAATACCTGAAGCAAAACTTGAAAGAAAGAAAGGGAGAAATACTCAAACACACCATCATCTTAAAGATTTCACATGTTCCAATAATAGACAGAATTTGTACGTTAAAAGTATCAATGCAAAATAAGGAATGTCAAACAACTATCAACTAATTTGACCTTTTTGATATTTATACACGTAAATCCTCATGGTCAAGGAGGATTTCCTTTAGGAACATAGGACTTTGATTTTGATTTTGAAAGCAATGAATGAGATTTTCCACGGTGACATGATAGAGGATCATCTTGCTAGAAGCATGAAAACATTTTATTTATTTATTTATTTTTTATTAAATGATAACTATGTACATTAATACAATTCTGGGGTACAGTGTGGTGTTTTCACATACAATTTGAAATATTTTCATCAAACTAGTTAACATAGCCCTCATATCATTTTCTTAGTTATTGTGTTAAGACATTCATATTCTACTCTTAGAAAGATTTACTTGTACCTCTTTGACAAAATCTAATATCAATCTATGTTAAAAATAGCTAGCAAACTAAAATACACACAAAATATAAAGAGATTTTCTTACAATGATAAAGAGAATCAGTGAAAAATCTTCAGTTAGCATCATCATTAATAATAAAACCATGAATAATTTTCCTGTAAGACTTGGAACAAAGCAAGAATAACAAATCTCATAGCTGCTATGCAACACTGTCTGGAAACTGAACCCAGTGTAAAAAGATAAACAAAAAGGAATAAAGGTTAGAAAAGAAAAATAAAATCTCTCATTATTCACAGCTGACATAATTGTACACATAGAAAATCACGTGGGATGAGCGAAAACATTCCAGCACTGAGAAGTGAATTTTAAAATTCAATATACTGGTATCAAAAAGTGGAAAATGAATAAAAGAAAACTTTAAGAATAATGTCCAAAATTACATAACTTAGAATAAATATAACAAAACATGTTCAATAATATGAAAATTAATATTGAGAGAAATTAAAACAGATAAATAATTCAATCTTTTCTCATAGATTGAAAGACTCAGTGTAATAAGATGTTCATTGTTCCCAAACCGAATAATCTGAATTTAAATTTCAGCAATGTTTATATTGAGAAATTGCCCAGCTGATTGCAAAATGCATAAAGAAATGAAAAATACATAGCATAGTGAAAACAATCTTACAAAAGAAGAAGAAAGTTGGAGAATTTATAATACCTGATTACAGGCTTATTATAAAGGTGTGTTAATTATTAATACAGCATGTTATCCACATAAAGATAGGCAAGTAAATTAAAGTAACAGAAAAAGAACAACATGGTTGGTTGATTTTTATGTTTGAAAATGCTATTCATTTATTTTTACTTAATAATTTTTTAAATTGATGAGTAGACATTGTTCTCACCAAAATGGTTGACTTTTGACCAAGGTGCCAAGTCCATTCAATGGGGACTGGGAAGTTTTTAAACAAAAGTTGCCATCATAACTGAATAACAGAATTGTAGGGGGAAAATGCTTAAGCTCTACCTCATCCTTTATACAAAATTAATTTGAGATGAACTGTAGATCTAAATATAAAAGCTGTAAATAAAAATCTTAGACTAACAAACATGGAGAAGATCTGTGTGATGTCAGAGTGGCTAATGGTTTCTGTGACAAGACAAAATTCCTTAACCATAAAATCAAAAATTGATAAACTAGACATCATTAAAAATGTCTGGTCATCAAAAGACATCATTAAGAAGATCAATTTGTAAGCCGCAAAATGAGAAAAATATTCAAAAATACCTAAGTTCAACAAAAGATTCATGTAGACTATAGGAAGAACTCTTACAAATCAACAATAAAATAACAAAAATAAATGTAGGCAAAAATCTCAAATACAAGGCCAGGCATAGTGGCTCAGTTCATGCCTGTAATCCTAGTGCCCTAGGAGGCTGAGATAGGTGTATTGCTTGAGCTCAGGAGTTTGAGATCAGCCTGAGCAAAAGTGAGATCTTTGTCACTAAAAAAATAGCTGAGTATTGTGGTGGGCACCTTTAGTCCCAGCTACTTGGGAGGCTGAGGCAATAGGATCACTTAAGCCCAAAAGTTTGAGGTTGCTGTGAGCTGTGACACCACAGCCCTCTACTGAGAGTGACAAAGTGAGATTGTCTCAAAAAAAAAAAAACACCTCAAATATATATAAGAATGCATATGAATAACCAATAAGGACATGAAAAAGTGTTCAAAATTATTAGTCATCAATGAATTGTAAATTAAAGCCCCAATTGTTTCTTCAAGCTCTAGGGGAAAAGAAAAATTCCAGTCCCCTCAGGGCAACCTGTGTGGTTCCTGGCTGTCTCTACACGTTGATGCCATGCTTCTGTCTCCATGACTTCTGTAAGAGTCTCAGATCTGTGTACATGCTCTTACTGCAGCCTGGCTCCATGCTGATCCCCTCCTTTACTTTAGTTGCATATCTGGGGCTCTCTCATTCTTCAGGTTGCAACTTCAATTTAGTCCTTTCAGATCCTCATAAAGTCCATCTTGGATCAGTCTATCCAGTATAGCCCCACTTTCCCCTATGCTATAGAGCCTCTCTTATTCTGTTTCCTTGACAGCATGAATCATAATTTGTATGTATACTTCCTCAGAATATAAGTTTATGAGCATAGATTCTATCTTTTTGGTACCCACTGTATTATTAGAGTGTCTCACAAAGTAAATGGCACTAGTGCATACTCTGAAATATGCACTGTTTATTAATTAATGAATAAATGAGATGCGAGGGGTCAGTGAAACTGAGCAATTTAGGATCCACATCTGTGATTTCTAAACATGTCTATGGTTTCTGTTGAATTTCTGCAAAACTGTTACCAGTCAGAATAACTCTCTTCACAGATAGTCCTCGCTTTAGTGTATAAAGCTGCTGCCTGAGAGTCTCTACGGTATCGGGCAGGGGCTTTCCTCAGGGGATGATCTGTCTCCATACCAGGTGGCCAAGCATGAAAAGCCACCTCTTCTGTGCATGAGCCAGGCAGTTTCTGATGAAAGTAGCCACACACTCTTGAAGGGCTTCTGGGAAATCCAAAATGTTGCAAATGTTTTGTTGATAAGGACTTTTAACGAGATGGGTATATGTCCTTGCCATGGTCTGAACCAAGCCGTTGAAGCTCAGTCCTTTCACCTGCAAGAAGATGCTGTTACGTGAGAGGAACTATGCCAGACAGACAGAGCTGGGTCAGCAGCCGGACAAGCATTGTGCTATTTGATTTCTAAGTATAATAATTATTACATTTTACTGACACAGTGACTACATCTCACTTTAAAACAAAAATGTCATGAGATTGCAGTTCAACTTTCATACAGTTGAAGCCAAGCATTTTAATTTTTATTAAGCTGTCACTCTGAAAAAAGGAGCTGTGTGAGAGAGAGAGGGAGAGGAGTGTTCACGTCTTACTCTTTTCTCCCTGAAGTATTTTTACCTGGCATTAAACAAAACAATAGCAAAAGCTCACCGAAGACTGTGGTCAGAAGCCATCTGCAGAAGAGCAATTTTTTCTTTTAGCATAAAATAATACAGGCAAATGCTCCCCCAAGCAGTAATGAAGGTTAAATTTCTTTGACCATCAAACATTTGTGCCACAGCTAACTCAGGCAGCACAAGTACACAAAGTGACGAATTACGTATTCAGGACATCTGCCTCATTTCTCGGGCACTTTCTGCCACCTAAACAGTCATTTCAGGGCTGTACAAGTGTGAGCTGATGCTTCTTTGCCAAATTACCTTGTTTAAATCTCCATAAAACATTGCTACCATCAGCAGCTAGAAACTTTGGAAAGCAATTTAGGGTTGATATAATTTGCAAGTAATTTATCATTGCAAGTAGATGGTTTTATTAAACAGCTGCAGGGTACCTGTTTTAAAAAGAAAGAAAGAAAGGTTACATACATTAGCTCTCTCTGCCCTCCTTCCTGTTCTCCCGGTTTTTTTTTTTTGTTTTTTTTTTTTGGTTTTTTTTTGCTTCCATTCCTATTGTTTTCTTTTTCTATTATCATTCTTTAAACTTCTTCTCCTATGTTGGAGAACGGTGAAGTAGACAACACCCTAGTAAGTATTGACCTAAAAAGATCCACGAGGGTTTGATGAGCCTCCCTGCTCATGAAAGCAGACAGATTTTTGAGAAGAAAAAGCTCAACAAAAGCTGGACTAAACAAAGAAAACTTTGTGGGCCTTGAGTTGGGGCACAGAAGACAGAAGCATAAAAAAATTCCTTCAAGGCACAGAAAGGACATGGGTTAAGACCTAGAGGCAGAAATAAAGAGATGGCAAGGAGACTTTCCAGTAGAATTTTATTATTTCTTCTTAATACTAAATGTATTAAATAGCTGGATCTGTACATTGAACCTTGAACTACACGGATTGTACAGGTCCACTTTTCTTCCACCTGTGCCACCTTTGAGACAGTGCGCCCCACCTCCTCTCTACCTCCTCCTCCTCATCCTGGGGCTGGTCAACATGAGGATGATCAGAGGGGGGAAGGGCTTTATGATTATCCACTCCCACTTTACAAACAGTTAATATGTTTTTCCTTCTTTGTCATTTTCATAATGAAATTTTATTTTCTCTAGCTTATGTTATTGTGAGAATGCATGTAATACCCAGAATACGAGTTGATCGACAATTTGTGTTACCTATCTGTAAGGCTTCTGGTCCATATTAGGCTGTTAAGTTTTCGGTCAGTCAAAAGTAACATGCATTTTCAAATATGTGGGGATGTTTCACCCCCCACTCTGTTGAAGGGTTGACTGTACATTGAGTTGGTGATTTCAAATGCTTGCATTTTAATTTTGAATGAATCAATATGCTATGTCTTCAAATTATTCAAAACTCCCAAGGCCAACATTTATTCACCCGTCCGACCAAAATAGCACAACCAGGTGACACAGAAGCATCATCTCAGGCTGAGTAAGGTGAAGTTTTGCATTCACATTCTTTTAATAACACTGTAATGCTGAGTGAAATTTCTGTACGAGTATGTAGCAGCTAGGAGAAGCTTTAGGGGGCAAGTCAGAGAAGACTTTCCGGAGCAGGCAAGACTTTCAAAAACAGATGTTAGTGACTGTACAATAATTAGCATCTATTACTTGCAAATTTTCCACAGTTCAGGTTAACTGAAGGGGCATTCGATATGGTTACATGCTTGTATTTCATCGACACACGTGTGTGTCCTAGATGATTTCTTGGACTAAAAAGGCAAAAATGAATAAACCATAAATTTTTAAATGAGTTATCTGGGCCATAAAAAGAGGCATCCACTGGAGAGTAAGCAGCTAACAAAATTAATCTGGCTTTGAAGAGAAAGTATTGTCACTACTTAATGGTGGGTATTGATTGTGAGCAAACCCCATCCCCCTGACTACGACATAGTCATTTTGTTTCCTTGTCTCTCAGTTGAGCTTTTGGATTTTGATTAATTTTCCAGGCAGGATTTGGGATCTGGGAGCAGAGGTAGAGATTTGGGAGGAATCCATAGACATTCCTATGTTTATATATGTAAATAAGACCCCGTCATCAACCTCTTTCTGATTTATAGGCTCTGCAAAATGCAAAACCAGATGATGTTCCATGCTTAGAGGAAATAGTAGTGTTGGCCAATTTTTGTTTGAAATGAAAATAATCATTAAAAGAAATGAGCATGAATGATTTGAAACATTCAAGGAAAGTTGTTTTATAATTTTTTCCCCACAGTTTGTTCCCACATGGACTATATACCCTTGGGGAGGTGTTTTTCCTTTACTTTTTTCTCAAACTATCATTATGATTTGTTTGAAGTTTTTTTGTTTTTTTTTAATAAAGAAACTTAATTGGACTGACTAGCTCATCTTCTAATACCACCAAAAGAAAATAAAATATACGTATAATCAAAGACTTATCCTCTAAGAAAATAATGTGCAAATACTCACTGGGTGGTTTTTAAATAAGCTACCAATGAGAGGACAGTAGAGATTCTAGGTATTTTATTCTCAAATTTGGCCCAGTTTCCTATGTAGTCAAGCCATTGCTTGCAGTAAATACATAGATTTTATATTTGGCCATTTATATTTCATCAGTATTGGATATATGTGAGTTTCTTAGCTCCTTAATGTCAAGAGTGAATGAATGAATAAATACATAATTCAAAGCCCAAACAAGGAACTTTCCCATGACTGGCTCTCTATTTTTTCCTCCAGTGTAATTTGTGTTTAGACAAGAGGAGATAAGCAGAGAAACTAAATCTCATAGCTGGAGTAACTGTACTAAACAGGGAAGAGATCAGTGTCGTAGGAAAATGAAATTAAAGTCAGGGGTCCTCAGCTTTCTCCAATCCTACCCTTTCTCCAACCCAGTCTGGTGGGCTGACACCAGGGTCAGGGATGATGGAAGACATGTTTTCATAATCATTCATGCTGAAGTTCTAGGTTACTCATCAAAGCATGTTAATACTTATTTTGTGCCTATTTTATGCCCAGCATTGGGCTTGCATGATCGCGCTTAAGAGAAAGTAAATACCTTAAAAATTAGGTGTTAATATTTCTTTTTTTCCTTTTTTTTTTTTTTTTTTTAAGTAGAAGAGGCAGCTGAGGATCAGGAAGAATAAGCAACTTGCTCTAGGATATACTTAAGAGGCAGGGCCACCAATTGAGTCTAGGTCTGTGTAGAGCTAGTGCCTTTGTACATTTTTTTATTATCAATAAATGGCCACTTTAACAAATAAATTTGAGCTTAAAGCTGGACCAGTTGAGGATTATTGATCTCACTCTCACATAAAGTCATTATTTGTATGAAGTATCACTAGAACCTGGGAAGAGGGCAAATGAGAAAATATATTAAGTGGATTAACAAATGTTCTTACCTTATCTAAGAGGATACATTAACAACTAGTCAAAAAAAAAATTACACTACCTCAAATTAACTCACTCATTAAATATGGAGTCTAATACCAACTGTTGGTTAAAAATAAATCATCAGGAGAAGAGTTGAGAGGAGGGCTTCTGATCTTTAAGTGCCACAAGACAACAATGGGCCCTGTGATGCCTGATCATTTTTATTTTCAACATGTGGTCAGTGGTCCCCATGGGAACCTCACGTATGAAAGTAAGAGTCTAGTTCAATAGAAAATGAATTTAGTATTGATTCTTTGTACATTTAAGTCTATGATAAAGTAGACAAACAAGATGCTTTCAATAACAGAAATTAATATGAATTATAAAGCAACTGTGTAAGAACTGCACCAATAGATTCCTCATTTGGAAAGAAAATGTTAGTATGTTAGATCCAGACAGTGTAATGACTAGAAACTTGGCTTTCGTGGTGAGATAGTTACAAGACCTGACACTAATAACTAAGACTTTCAGAACAAACTTCTGTAAACCTCAGTCTTCTTGTAGCAAAATGACGATAACTGTTGTTTTTCCCTAGTAGGTTGTAATGAGAACTACAGGGGGGGCTGCATAGACACATAGCATGGTCTGTTGTGAGTCATCCTGATGTATTTTCATAATTTTTAATGAGTTCTATCAATATTGTTAGCATTGAAATAGCACATAGGAAGATGGGAACACCTTTGGACAATTCAGAATGGATCATTATATCACTGGGGTTCAAACTCATTCTTGTTCCATGAAGCAGCTTTACAAATGGAAAGACATTTTAATTATAATGAGTCTTCTGAAAAGATACATATTGATTTTAAATATAGCCCTTAAATCAGAATAATTACTAATTATTCTCTTTACTCAGAAGCTTTGTCACTCAACAAATATTTGAGTTGATTTCTTTTTGTTTTATTTGTTATTATGTAATTTATATAGTTATAAATTTACAGGTGAGCATTTTAAACATGGTACAGAACCCATCGATCAAGACTTATGATCCTTGCCCAGGATTTGTAGATCTCTATAATAAAACTATTTAACACAGTGACAACAATTATATTTTTCCAATCCTGGCACTACAATAAAGTCTTAATGTGTCAAAATAGGTGTTTTAACATTGTTTTATGACTTAATATTCACACTAAAATCAAAGAATCCAGTCTATTAATAAGCTGTTCAAAGTGTCAGGGCAGAAGTACACCAGATGTGCCTAACTTTTGTTCCAGTTGGCACAGAAGGAAGCCATTCTTTCATTTGACAGATATCCATTGAGCATTTCTGTATGACAAGGAATGTTTCAGAATTTAGGGATATAGAATGAGCAGGATATAGTAGGTCCTCACTCTTCTGGGCTTACATTCCAGTAAGCACGATCAGACAATAGGTAAGTAAATGATCCACAAAAAGCGATGTTTGATATAAAGAATTAAAACGAAGAAAGGTAATAAAGTTACCTTTCATAAACTCATAACGCTTGGGGAGGAGCTTGCAGAAAACATCAAAATGAGAGTCACTTTCAGACTTTATAAAGCCTTCAGACAGTTGGAATTTTTTATTCCAAGAGGCCAACAGATGTCGAGATCGCGAGGCTCCCTCTGCTTTGTGTGGCTGGCTGCCTCCGAGTCCTTCATCATCTGCTCCCTTGAAACTTGGAGTATGGTCTCCTGTAAAATTACATTTGTAATATCTCCCAAAGGCAATTTTGTGCCTCTTCTGAGTGTGTCCCTAGCACACTCTGTATCCCAGTTTTTATGCTGTACAGAGAGGGTTGTTTACTACCCGTATATGAACACACAGCCTCTTTTCTTCTGAAATGAAAGTCTCATTTTATTTAAATTCGTGTGTGTAGCACCTGGCAAAGCTATAACTTTCTCTATATGCTCAGGGTGAGAGATACATGAAACATAGGAAGTTTAAATTTCATTATTAAGTGCTAGGGCTCATTTCTTAAGCACTTCTATGTTTGCTTCTCGATATTTAAGCAATTTAAAATTAACTAATTCACTAAACTGTAGAGAGGACATTGCATTGTTAAACTATTCTATATATATATTGTTGTCTATATACATGTTGTCTTCAGAATCACAAAAGTCACAGAGGCCCTGGAAGTAATATTTAAGTACTAAGTTTCACCCCTAGGGTAGAGCTGATAGTTAATAAATGATAATTTATAGTAAATAAATAAAAATTTCTCATTTTGTGCCATTTTTTCATCTCCCTCCTATCTAATTATGCCAGATAATTTACTTCTTCCCAGACCATAATTCCCTACCCAAGACATCTCTTCTATACTTTAGTTTACTTTTTAATTTTTTTTAAATTTCAGGGTGATTTTAGGGTACAAAGGTTTAGGTTACATTGTTTGCATTTTTTAGGTAAAGTCCCAGTTGTAGTTGAGCCCTTCCCTAAGACGGTATGCCTTATATCCCTACCTTGTGTCTATCAGGTGAGAGCACATCAATCCCTCTCCCCTCTCCCTTATTCTCCCCCCCTCTTCCCTACTTGATTGGGGTAGTGATATTCTCTCATGTGGGTATGTAGTTGTTCATCTACTGGCTTCATATTGGTATTGAGTACATCAGATATTTGCTTTTCCATTCTTGTGATACTTTACTTGAAAAAATGCTCATCATCAGAGAAATGCAAATCAAAACCACCTTGAGATATCACCTAACCCCAGGGAGAACAGCCCACGTCCCTAAGTCCCAAATGTGCAGATGCTAGCGTGGATACAGAGAGAAGGGACCACTTAGATACTGTTGGTGGGATTGCAAACTAATACAGCCTTTTTGAAAAGAAGTATGGAGAATCCTTACTTCACATTTGAATGTCCCTTTTAAAGTACATCTTGGTTTCATGTTTTTGATCCTGGGAACTAGTTGAGGATGGGAAGGGATGCTCTACAATGGAAAGAGCTGGTGCTGAGGATTTGGTAGAAAAGCAAAACAATCAGTGGAGAATTTAGTTTAATTTCTAGAGAGTGGCATCATGCCAGCATTTCCCATCAGTTGGGATCCACCCTGAAATGAAAATGCTAAATGAAATCATTTAATATGTTCAGCTCAGTGGGCTTCAAAAATCTTTTACATCAAAGCTATTCATGAAGTTTTAGAATTTTGAACATTTTTGTTCAAAGCCCTAGTGCTGTGTAATTCATGTGCAGATCCAAGAAAAAAGAATCTCTTTGAGGGAATTTGAGGTGAGCTCTGAAGTTTTATATAGATATTCTCATGGTGCTATATAAATTATTAAATATATATATATATATATATTTTTTTTTACAAAAAAAGATGTGCTACTTGCTACTTTCTGGATATTCTATTAGAGCAGATACCATACAGACAGCAGTAGATTTAGAGCTGTGCACATTATAAATTCTCAATGAATGCTCTTCACTCAACAATGAAGTGTATGTAGGTTGTCATCATATGTTGTAAGTGAAGAAGAGTGAGCCTGTATAATAAATGATCTATATATTGTAAGTTGGGTCAAGTTTGACACATAGCCCTAGTTTCCCTGTATTATGGCCCTTGTTGGTAAGCAAGGCTAATTATTGCATAGTTTGCTGTCCTATTTTTCTAGTGCCTTTGAATTTTGTCATAATCACACTTTTTTTTCATGTTATAGGTAATAGTAATAAGCTATCATAAGTCTGTCTGAGAACATTATGGGTGTCAAATTCTGATGCTCATTGCCAACCACTTGCCAATTCTACTGATTTTACTCACTGTGTATTCTGTGTACTTCTCCGCTTAACTTGAATCCCACGCTCTTTGCTCTATTATAGGCCATATTTCTTTCATTAAGTTAGGTGATGTGTCTCTGATACACAACAGGTGTTTAATAAATTGCAGATTTAATAATATTTGAGTATATTTTCTTTCATCCTCCAAGAGAACTATTCTAAGGATGTCACATGTTTGTTCAAAACCTTCAATGATTCCCAAATACTGAAGAATGAAGTATAGACTCCTTATTCTGGTGTTCAGAGCCATCTTGGCCTAGCCCCAACCTTAACAGTCTTGGCCACAAGGCCTGGTTTACCAGGTAGTGCTTAAGAACTTGGACGGTGCTATCAGATTCCAATCTTGCTCCAGAATCTGTGACCTATGTGGCTTAATGTGTTCATCTATACAATACAACAAATATTATTCATTTCAATGAGTGATATAATAATTGAGATATTAAATGGGAAGTGCTTAGCACTGTTAGAGTCCTAACTCTCAGAATATATCTGATATATAGAAAATGTTCAATGTATGTTTCAGTATTAATGTTCAGCAGCCACTTTGTACAGAGTGCTATCTTATGTTTTTATGATGAGAAAACTTAAAAGGCATACTCTTCCCTCAAAGAATAATCTATTAGCAGATTACTTATTGCCAAAAAGGCAGATGTCTAATGGCCAAGGAAATTTAGCACTTTAAGCTTAGCTGATAAAATTCTTTGTCTAAACTTTCCTCTGCTTTAACTGCTTTGTCTAAGTTATGCTCAATTGATGGACAAAAATAATTCCCTTAAGGAGAGTGGTTTCCTTCTGAAATAATAATGTTTAGAGAGGGCTTGAGAATAACTGCAGTACTGAGAGTATCCTAAGGATTTCCTCAGTGCCCTGCCTGTGTGCAGGGAAAGGGAGGCTCCCGCAAGGATAAATTTTCCTCTCAACTCCATTCCCTTCCCTAAAGATTTCCTCAGTGCCCTGCCTGTGTGCAGGGAAAGGGAGGCTCCCCCAAGGATATCCCTTTACTTTTCCTCTCAACTCCATTCCCTTCCCCACATTTTTGGTGCAGTACCTCCTTACACTCTTACTTCCAACACTTCCCTGGAACTGAATGTGATCAATAATATCTTAGTTCTTTCTATATGATAACAACCCATCTAGAAAATGGCTCAGGAGCACACACAGCAACTGAAATTTTGGAAACCAAGAGATGACGAATATTTTCACCCACATTATAAACTTCACTTCTTTTCACATCTGCCCTCAATACTTCCTTGATTTCCTTCTAATCTCACTATTTTTCCAAGGAATTGCTTGTGTGTTTCCTTGTTCTTATCATCTTAGACATCAGTATTTTAATTAATGGGAGGCCTATCACACTGAGCATCAATGTTTTGATTAAAATTGCAAGGAGGGTCACAAAGGATGTTATAAGTGATCTGCTAAACTTTGTTCAGCTTTAGGACAGTGATTATCAGAAATCTCTGATGTTTAATATGATAATTGTCAAATGTGAAATAGACTTGATGTTCTGAGAGCCTGTATACACTTATAGCTTCTGACCAAAAAAATTCCCAAGGGATTCCTATACATAAATCTATATACTTTAACTCATGGGATCCTCTCTTCCTTTGCTATAGATTGCTGACATCTGTGCTAGAGGCAGCCTGATACCTGCTATCCTAACATGGCCCCTCTGTAGTAAATTGTCCCACTTAGATTTCATCAAAATCATTGGACATCATCAAATGATCTATTATTGGGTGCCAACCATGGACTTGATAAATTTTTGTATATCTTTTGCCAAATTTGGGAAATTTGCAATTACATCTTCGTAATTTGAAATTACATATTTAAATACCATGTTTCCCTGAAAAGAAGACCTACCCAAAAAATAAGCCCTAGCATGATTTCTATGCATTTGTTAAATATAAGCCCTACCCCAATAATAAGACCTAGTGATGGGCATGGCTATGCAGCAAAGCCACACCGTGCATTTTGGTGCAGAGAGGAAGACATCCCCTGAAAATAAGCCCTAGTGTGTCTTCTTGAGAAAAAATAAATATAAGACAGTGTCTTATTTTCGGGGAAACATGGTATCTTTTTCAGCCACTTTTCTCTTCTCTTTCTGGGACTCCAATTTCATACATTCTAGATATTTTGTTGTAGTTCTTCAGGCCTATGCCACTCTTTTCATGCATTTTAAGTCTATTCTTTCTGTGTTGTTTTGACTGGATGACTACTATGGCTCTATCTTGAAGTTCACTGATGGCTCTCTCTGTACTCTCCACTCTGCTGTTCAGCTTGTCTGTGTCTTTTTAATTTTGCTTCTTTTTACATTTCAGAGTTTTCATTTCATTTTCTTTTATATTTTCTGTATTTTTCCTAAGACTTTCTATTCTTTCATTACTTTCAAGCATGCTCATAATTGCTCGCTGAGCCACTTTTTTATTGGTTGCTTAATAACCCTTGTTAGGTAAATCTAGCATCTCTTTCATCTTAGTATTAGTGTTTGTTTATTGTCTTTTTTCATTCAGGATTATATTTGTCTATTTATTGGTAAGGTGAGTGATTTTCTATTGAGCCCTGGATATTTTGTGATTAATATTATATGCCTGAATCTGTAAGTCTTTGGCACTGGCAGCCCCTGTCAACACTCCACCAGTGGGTACAGTGGAACATCTTATGGTCATTCTCAGATAGTTTTGATAATCCTTCTTCCCTAATCAGCCTCCTTGACACCTTGAGTAATGTCTTATTACAATTGAGTTAGGAGTTCAGTCAGCTCATTGAGCTTGTGTTCTGGTTATATGATCTTATGCTAAAATAAAAAAGAAGGAAGAAAGGGAGCAAGGAAAGAAAGAAGGGAATAAAGAAGGAAGGAAAAACCCTTACTTAGAGTATAATCCCAACTAATAAATATGGAAATTAAACATTTATCATGGAAACTAAAACTTGTAGACTAATAAGGCATAGGAGATAGATATATATGTATGGGATGACCATCAAATTTGTGTGCAGTTATTTTAAAATAACTATTAAATTGCACATGAACTTTATGGCCACCCTGTCTATATGGTTTCAAAATATCTACCACAAATTATTTTCTGGTTATGATAAGAAAAATAAAGTAATAAATTTATAGTTATGGAACTTGCAAACACCACTATGATCAAGAGATCAAAGCTAATATAATGTCACTAATGCTAAGGTCAGTCAATAGACATCAAGGGCTTCAGTCATGACGCAGTAACAACACAATGTTGCTTAATTGGTATCCTATGCAAAGTGTATAGCGTTGATCTAATTATGTGAAAACTTTAGCAAGATTAAATTGAGGGCCATTTTACAAAATCACTATATGTATATTGAGGAAAAAATGAAGGTTAAAAGAAGGACAGAGAAAGTAAAGTTTTCTTCCTTTTAGAAGAGAGTGAAGATTCATTAACAACTAAAAAAATTCATTATCATGAATTAGGTCCTACAGCTAGAAAAAAATGATTAATAAAGGAGGCTATTGGAAGAATTAACACAAGTTTGAATATAAACTATCATTTGTCCATAGCTATTAAACTATAGCACATCTGGACATATCTATTCCATAGACTATTTTTGGATGACCTATAAGAGTAATTTTTAATTTTAAAATGTTATAAAACAAAAGTCCAAGTATATGCAACAGAGATCTTATGAAGCCCTCAAAGCCCGAAATATTTATTACCAGCTTGCAAACTTGGACTAGAGTACTAGCAAAAGCCAAACATATCATTTTTAGCTCTTAGATCCAGCAAGGTATATTCCACGCCTGTACATTTATAATAGCCAACAAATCCCCTTTGTTCTTCCTAAGCCACTTTAGTTAGGGTTCTGACACCTGCAACCTAAAGGGTCCTGACTCACACCAACATCCTGCACTCCCAAGGCAACACACCTTTACTTGAGAACTTCAAGTGGGGAATTTTCCCTCAATCTTTTTTCCCCCTGAAAAAACTGAAGATGAAAATGAGGCAACACAGTCAACCATTTACATACTCTTTAGCTATTTTTGGCTGTTAAATATCACGGTAATCACTGAATTTTCTATTTTATTTTTTAGTATAGGCTACATTTAAGATGATGAAGTTTTCCAGAACACTTAAGAGATCTCCAATCATGAGGGGTGTAACTGTCCAGGTGTAGAAGTTTTCCACTTCATCTGGTGCACATGTTTTTCCAATTCCTGTTATACATTCTGATCCACTCAGAAAAAATATTGATGAAATGTGTCCGATGTAATTAAAAATGGATTCATAATGGAAATGCCAATTCAATGAACATAACTAATAACACTGTGAGTTCATATAATTACTTTTTAAATGGTCTAAAGATCTGATAGGAAAAAAGACTTCACTATTGTATCATGCTATTTCATAAATATGTATTCCCAGAAAATTCATAAAGTAATTCTAAAGGGAGGAGAGAGTTGAAGGGAGATAAAATAATGCCAAAGTAATCTAGAGAACTAAGAATGTTTGCTTCAGACGGTTAGTCCAGCAGCTTTTGTTTGTTCTCATTTCCGCGCACCACAGTGAACATTATTGAGTATATGATGTGTGCCAGGCACTGTGGCAGATGAAGGATGTAATAATTAATATGATGCCATTCAAGTAATCAGATGTGTTAGGGAAAGGACATCTCATCTTATTGCAGTGTCACCTAAGTGAAATAAAAGTTGCTTATATAAAGCTTATTGCCTAAGTCTTTCAGAAAAGTTCTTTTTTTTTTTTTCAAAGACTGGAAGTTTTATCTGACTATTGAAGGTAAATAGAGGCTGCTTGAATAATTTTGATGAATGAAGGAGGCATAACATTTTTAAAAACCGTATTTACTGTCAGTGTTTCAAAGTGATTTCTTTTTCCTGACATACTTTCTGGTTTGTTAATAAGTTATCATTTGTTATGTTTTGTTTTAGAATATCTAGTGGATTATTTTTATTGGGTGCAGTCTTTAGTGAAACTTTTCATCGAGTAACCTATTTTCTTCCATAGGAATTGCAAGTATGTTAAAGTGCATGCCTGATATCGCAAGTATCTTGGGTACCTGTAGGCTTGGTTTTATTGCCTTTTCTGACTTTATCTCTTTTCTTGTTATGCCTGGGAATTTTTGATTAAATATCTGTAGGAAACATTGTAGAGGTCCTGGATGGTGTTCTAATCCTCACAAGATTGATTTACTCTTTTCTTCTGTTAGCTAGAGTCTGGAATATGCACTCAATACAATCAGGAGAGAGATTCTTTAAAGTTCAGAGTAAGGATCAGTATTCCTAAGGTGTAGGTCTCCAGGGGTCCTCACTGAGAGCCTGGAGAGCTTATTACGGCCCCTACTCCTTGATGGGTCCTGAACTCCAATTTTTGTTACTTACTCAGTACCACTGTAATGCTGAGAACTCTGTTCTGCTGAATACACACGGGATTCCTATTCCTAAAAGGCAAAAATTGTTTGATACAAAGTGAATGCATTTTTCTTTAGCTACAGCCTGTTCTTTTCCCTTCTACTTCGGTATCCACCACTCTGTACTATTTCACACCCAACTAGCTTCATTTACTTTCATCAGCCACATGGTCCCTATCTGTAATCATTTGATTTCTATTCCTTGAAATCAAGTAGGACAGTAGAATATTCTCTGTTCTTCAGACTAAACCGAGGAAGAAGTTTCCCGTGGCAATAAAAATTATTTATTTTTGGCAAAAAGTGAAGTGCAGTTTAAGAACTGACAAATGCTTCGATGGGAAACCCACTGAGTTTTAGGCTTGAATCTTAACCTTCTCTCAGGAATCTTGATTCCTCTCATACCGGTAACCTTGGCAGCTGCAAACTTCAATTTTGCCTCCGCAGTCCTGTGAAATTTCCAAAATACTCTGGTGACTTTTCTATGTTTTGATAGCTACCTCCTGCCTTTTGGCTTCCCTGTCTCTCCTCTTCTGCCAAAAACTTGCAAATCTCCCAGCAGGAAAACCGTACTCAGAATGTACAATTCACCTCAGTGAACTTTCCTTTTCTGAAATGTTGGCCTCATAAGTGCTAGTGTAATGTCATTTTTACTGTGTCTTCAGATTGTGTATGTGTACTCTGCATGGCTTTGAATTTGTCCTCATTGAGTCGTGCTGCTCCTCCATAACTTGAAACAGAAGAAATTTTACCTGTGTATTATTTCAGACATTAGTACATTGTATATTAAAGTTCAGATATTTTTTCCTCTTGAAAAATAACAAGCTATAGCGCGATTCTTATTTCTTCCAACTAGGCAGGTGTTTTCCAAGGTAGTGTCGAAGCCGTCTTCACCACTCCGTACTATCTCTCACTCTTCTAACTTCACTCATTTGCGTGACCCTTTAATTATTTTATTTTGCATCTCTTGAAGTATATTGAAAGAAGAGTAGGTCTTCAATCTATGGCAGAAGAAAGGAGCTTCAGTGGCAATAATAGGGATTTTGGTTAGACATAAAGAATTTCTCCATTATAGCTACTTTCTAATCTAGGCAAGGTATTTCTAGAATATATTGTGAACAGATTAGATTCTCCATCCATGTAATGTAGATGGGGCCATGCTGGGGATTTGGAATGATTAAAAATTAGACTGACTAGTGGACTTGATGACTATAGCTTTATTAACCTCTGGCACAGTGATTAAAAAATAAAAGAGTATGCAAAAATCATTCAGGTATTTAGTGTAAATATCTATCATACTTTTAAACAATCAATATTTACTGCACATTATATGTCAGCCTAGTTTCTAGGCACTCAGAATCAGTGGTGCTTTGATTTTAAAAGCAGTATAAGAAAGGCAATAAGTGACATAAATAAATAAAAAGAAACAGAATAATTTCAGATAGCCTTAAGTACTTCTGGTGGGCAGAATAATGGCTCTCAAAATTGTCCATGTCCTAATGTCTAGGATTTGTGAATTTGTTGCTTTACATGATAAAGGGGTCTTCGAAGATGTCACTAAAGTTAAGAACTTTAAAATGACAAGATTCGGCTGCATTAACCTTAATGTAATATTAGTCTCTGAAAACTGAGATTCTTTCCTGGCTGTAGGCAGAAGATGATGTGACTACAGAAGGGGGATGGGAAAGATGCCACATTGTTGACTGTTAATCTGGAGGAAAGGGTCTGGCAGCCATGGATTATGGATGGCTTTGAAAAACTGGAAAAGGAACAAAATTGATTTTTCCCTAAAGCCTTCAAAAAGAAATGCAGCCTTGCTGACACCTTGATCTCAGCCCAGCAGGAATTTGGATGTCCAACGTACAGAATTGTGAGACAATCCATTCGTATTTATTCTATGAAGCTAATATGTTAGTGGTAATCCGTTATAGCAGCAATAGAAAACTAATACAATGTTATAATGAAGATAATATAGGTTAGCGACAGTGAAAATAACATTTCAAAGAGGAAACATGATGAATAAGTCAGAGGACAATGAGGGAAAGTTTGTCATTTGAGGATTAGAAAAACTATCACTGGAGGCTAATTAAAGATAGAGGTGTGTGCATTGGGAGGCAAACAGGGAGACCAGAGCCTGGCTAGGAGATGAGGAAGGAGAAGCAAGCCGCTGTCAGATCCTGTGGGACATTGCAGGTACTGGGGGAGTATGTGGATTTTATCCTCATTTTGTTTCGGGGGGTTTAGCCATGATTCTTGGCCCCATTCCCAGAGAATCTGGTTTATTAGGTTTATGGAGAGGTCTCAGGATGTGCATGTTATAAGCATTACAACTAAATCTGATTCAGGTGGTCTTCGAGCTCTGCTTTGCTTTCTGTACCTCTTTTGGTCCCTCCCCATCTACCTTCAGGCTCATATGCATGTGTTTCCCGGCCCCACCCCATTGCTTTCTCTTTCTTATAGAAACTTTACAAAATATACCACTGTCTTAAAAGCACAGGACATTTTTAGGTTTCTTTTATATTGCTCATGGAGCCTAGCCCAATTCACAAAAGGCATCTCAGTACATATTTATGAATATTTAATTGAATTGAGCAATGTTTGTATAATGTCACAATTCTAGGTTGTTCCTTTTTCATACTGAATATGGATATATAGGACTATATTAATATACATTTCAGTGATACTTATACTGTGGAAATTCTACTTTCTATTTTGTTTTTTGTACTCAGTACAACTCTTAGGACTATGCTACATTTTTTTCTTTTTCTTCTTTTTTTTTTTTTTTTTTAAAGAAAATCGGTCCTGATAAAGTGAATAGACTGATAGCTTTGTTTGAGGAAGCAATAGAATATGCCTTTTTGAGGGGAGTGGGATGGGAGGAATACATCAGTGGAGCAGCTGGGCTAGGGAAAGGATGCATCGCTAAAATAGCCCAAACCTCAATTTATTGATCCATTCGTGGGTCAATGGACACTTGGGCTTCTTCCATGACTTAACAATTATGAACTAGGCTGCAATAAACCTTCTGGTATATGTACACCATGGAATATTATGCAGCTTTAAAGAAAGATGGAGAATTTACCTCTTCCATGTTTACATGGATTGAGCTGGAACGTATTCTTCTTAGCAGAGTATCTCAAGAATGGAAGAAAAAGTATCCAATGTACTCAGTCCTACTATGAAGCTAATTGCTAGCTTTCATACAGCTATAACCCAATTATAGTCCAAGAATATGGGAAAAGATGAAAGGGAGGAGAGGGAAGGGGAGGGAGAGGATGGGTGGAGGCAGGGTGATTGATGGGACCACACCTATGGTTCATCTTACAAGGGTACATGTGAAACTTACTAAGTGTAGAATGTAAATGTCTTAACACAATAACTAAGAAAATGCCATGAAGGCTATGTTAACCAGTTTGATGAAAATATTTCAAATTGTATATAAAACCAGCACATTGTACCCTATGACTACATTAATGTACACAGCAATGATTTAATAAAAAAAAGAAAAAAATAGACCAAACCTACAAATTGGATTTAGAAAATTAGACTCCAATTTGGAACACCATGGAATCTGGAGACATCTTATAAACCACCACAATGTTAGGTCTTTTCTTTTGTGTAAACAGCCCTCATACTTGATTTGACCTTCTTATTTCTTTAAAGATAATCCAACAGAGCTCTCCATCATTGTTTATTTGCCAAACCAATTCCTCGTCACTCTTCATAACCACCCAAGACAAGTATGTAGCCTAGAGAGGAGTGTCTCGTTTTAAAGAGGGAGCCAACTTTATCTGTCTTAATTTATGCTATTGGGCATGATTGAGAGCAAGAAATACTTTTTAAATTGGTAATCTTTCTTGCCTCATAACTATGTTTATTTGCAGGGACTGATGATTGGCAGCCAAGCATCCTGTTTAAAGGCACCCGTGTTTCAGGTGCTTCAAAATCATATCTTTGATCTTATGTAGAACTCAGCAGCTATATGTGGAAGTATTTCATAATTTCTCATCTAATCTTTCATCTCTGACTTGGCTTGGGAGTTGTGCTCATTGCATTTTTTTTCCTCAGAGGAATTATCTTTGAATGGCAGTATTAAACAGACATGAGTGTATGTTCTTATATAATTGTCCTGACTATGTGCCTATAAGGAGAACTGAGATAATGGGCGTGGTAATCCAGGCTCCTGGGGCCATTCTCTACTGTGCTCATATGGCCTCTTGGTGGTAGCTGCACTCACGCTCTGTTCAGAGCCTATCGGTGTGCCTCTTGACAAATGTGTCCACCAACTCCCGTCCATGAATGTGCAAAGGACTTAGAACAGAAAGGAAGCCAATACCAAGCTAGACTAAAGACCCCGTATCTGTAAGTTTGTGCCTTCTGCTTCCTGTGGTAATTCATATGCTTTCCTACAATGATCTCTCACAAATATAGAATTGATGTTGCTATCAATTTGAGTTTTTTCCATGCTCAAAACTTTGAATGGGGGCAGCACCTGTGGCTCAAGGAGTAGGGCGCCAGCCCCATATACCAAAAGCAGTGGGTTCAAACCTAGCCGCAGCCAAAAAAGAAAAAAAATCTTGAATGGTTTCCCCTTGCATGTGGAAGAAAGAAATGTCTTACCTTCGAATAGGGTGACCACTTAATTCTTCATCTAAACTGAGGCATTTTGCGAGTAAAAGGAATACCATGAATAACAACATTTGTGCAACAGACTCAAACCCATGCTGCTCTGGGTAAACGAGGATGAGGACAAAGGTATCTTCCAATGTACTCCATCTGTCTTATTACTCTGCTCCAATCTCGTTGCCCTCTTCAAGTCCTTACAAGTAAGCACTAAGCTATCCCCCTATAGCCTCTGTGAATACTATACATGTATCTAAAATACTTTCCACCTTGCTCCTTGCACAGCTGGCTCCTCCATTAGGTCTCAGTCTAAAAATCTTTGACCATCACTCTGATGACTCTTCTCACCCTGTTATAGCAGGGCACAGTTTACTTTTCTGATTATTTTGGATTATCACAAACCTAAGCTTTGCTTCTGGCTATCTGCTTCCTTTTCAATCATACAGCTCTTCTGCCACTCTTTCCTTATGGAAGGCACACACCTCCATATCTCCTATTACTTTGGAGGGTTCCAGTCACACAATACACTTGTCTTTTCTTATCTTGTCACAATTCCACACTCCCAGAGGGGTACTAATGGCCTCAGCTTGGTTTAGGTGACCTATTTTGGTATAGTTAAGTGTGTCTCAGAAGGTGGTCCAAGAAATATAAGCGTCCATGCCAAAAGCCCACATTTTTGCATGGGGACAATTAAGGAGCATGGGCCAAGATGTGCACTCTAAGATATCTAAACACATTTCTAGATGTTTTCTTTTCTTCCCTGGTGTCTGTAGTTTCCCAGGGTAGGATTCTGGTGCTATGTTCCCATTTGTTGGTTGGCTCTTTTCATTTCTGGCTATATCTAGCTACATATTGCATTCAATTCTTTTCAATAGAATGATTTGGAATTGTTTCCTCACTGATGTGTCCAGTCTGACTGAATTGAGTGCTTGTTTTTGGCATGATGTAGATAAAAACTCTGATTCAAATCTAATGAATCATTTGTTTGATCAAAACATGTGCATCATACCAATATTATGAACTTGACCCCTACCATTAGGCCAAAGGGTTTATTTTGACATTAGCTGTTTCTCTTTGGAAAATGGAGGATTTCCTCTTTGTTGATTATATATGATTATTTCATCTGATTTGGCAGATTAAAATCAGATGCATATTATGATTCTACTGTTTCAATAATGCAGTAAAACAGTTTCTTCCCTTTGGCACAAAAAGCTAATTAACCATGTGCCCCCCGCTCAGAGTTAGGAGGCTGGAGTTCTAGGTTGTGTCCTTTGCTCACTAACAGTGTGGTAGAGAAGAAATCATTTAGCCTATTGAATTGGTCCTTCTTCATCTTCTGAGTCAGAAATTGATTAATATTATTTCTTACCTGCCTTCCAGCTCTGATATGTTGTAATTTCTTGTGAAGGGATCATTTTATCTTTTGGTTACCAATTAAAAACCTCTGGATAAATTACTTTCCTTCTAAGTTAAATTCTTTAGAACATGGGGGTGGGGGGTGGGGTTATTATGTTTTTGAGACTGAAACATTGGAAGGGGAATGGACCCGAGTCCTAAAGGAAATAAGACTTTCAGAATCAGTTTTCTTCATAGTAACAAAATTTGATGACATTTTGCTGCATTTTGTCCGAAGATAAAAACAAAGAGCCAGAGTGGCCAAAATGGATGGTGACCTGATTTATGTTCAGAAAACTCAATTAGAAGATGGGGCCAAGATACAGGGCAGAGTAAGAGTCATTATTTTCTTACAGTAGATTAATGAGAATGAAGTAGAGAAAGATTTCTATTATGTAAACGTGCTACCTATGGTCATGTAACATAGGGCTCAGTACAGAATAAGGGAAGTCAAAACAGTCACTGAATGACAAGGGCCAGAAGCGGCTCATGACGTAATCTCAAGGAGAGTGAGGGACACCCTGACCCACTTCCTTCCCCACTTGATGTTTCCAGTAATGAGAATAAAGATGCTTTGCCAGTTGCAGAGCGACTTTCCTGTAACCTCTCAAAGAAGGTTCACAGCATCTTCTCACCACACACTAATGACATGAGCAGCATTACTCCTGGCACAGTCCCTCCCATAAGGGAGGTGACCACACAGTGCTGCTTTCCAGATGACGCTTGACAGCATTTAGCAATTCCTCAATGTTTAATAAATACATTGTGGTGAAATGATAGTTACTAGGATGTCAGCTGGCAACTCAGTTCATGGATTTCTATGCTTCTAAATCTTCTGGGTGTTCTTTAAGTGTCTTTTAAGTTGGCTTCAGTTTTTAGTTATCTGTACTAATGGAAGGGAGTTGTTAATTTAAAACAGCAGATTTTTTGAGAACAATCTTGGCATTGGTGCAGGTTTTGATAGAGATTTTCACAAGGGTGTACCTGATATTTTATTAATTCAAACTAAGACTCACCATACGTAAAAAGAGAAACTGTGAAAACTAAGATTTTTCACCTTAGAGCCTTCCCACTCTGAACTTTTTCATCTTTTAAATTCATTGCTAGGAATATAGAGAGGCACACATCAGAGAGAAGCAAATTATTGGCCTACAGCATGACTACCTTATCTCTACCATGGTCTTTGTACCTTCCTATTCCCATTCAATTTCACACACATTTATTAAGTACTTACCATAGAGGAGGCATGAAATGTGAAGTGACACTATACTCTGCCCTCAAAGAGCTGACAGTCCAGAGAAAGACACAGGCACCCAAAGGAATAATTAGAATGTAATGCAACAGAGGTTGCACAGAACTTAGAAGCAGAGATAAGGGTGCATGTAAGGAAGGTCCAAGAGAGTTACAGAGAAAATGTAACACATGAGCTGGGTTTGAAGGCTCAGTACAAATCTTCTATGTAGACAAGGGAAAGGGAGATGGGTTTCTAAGATGTGGGGACACTACTACTACTGGACACTACTAGCCAGAATTTCTCCGTCTGCCAAGTCTTTGGTCTCAAGGTTCAAGAATAAATCCATAGACCACACTAGTAAGCAGAAGAACAGACTGTATTGATAGAAAGATTGACAAGCAAAAAAGGGTAAACAGGATTTCTGGCAGTAGAAGGGGAACCCAAATGGGAAGCCTTGTGAGTCTTCTGTCTAATCCCTGGACTCTAGGGTTGGACATACTGCTTTTCCTATCTTTAGGCAGGAGGATCTGGGGAGATGGAATGTATGTCTGGAACCTGTCACAATTGCCAGGGTCCTGCAAGAATAAAGTAATTTTAAAACTGGCACAGTGCAAAGAAATTCAGTCCTTACAGTCCCTGCCCCAGGTGAGGTAGTAGCATCTGTTTCCTATTCCAGGAGGAGTATCTCAGATGAAACACCAGGCTGCTTTCTCCTGACCTTGCTTTGGGTCCAGGGAATGTGGTCTGTGAATAATCTGTTTGTGCCTAGAGGGGGGCTCTGTGAAGAGACTGATTTGTGAACTCACACAGGTCTAGAAAATGGGTCCGTGTCCATCCTGAGTGGGAGAACCCTGTATCACTCTGAGAAAAGCCAGAGAGGCATTTGAGTCAATGACTGGTTATAGAACAGAGAATGCTTGGTTGTGCGTTAAACCAGTGTGACCAGAAGGAATAGTGTTCAAAACCCCAAGCAGCTGAGCAACCTCAGTCAGTCCTGCCTGTTCTTCCAGGAGATCTTGGCCCCAGACTTAGCAAGGATCAAAGTCCTGCACACTCCTGAGATTCTGCTATTTGTGGTAGGGAATGTCTGCTGACCAGAGAGAGCACTTGGGAAGTGGGCAGCTAGACCTGTATTTTCTTTGGTCATGTTGTTGGGGGTCTAGACATGTCAAAGAAAATTCCCCTCCACTGGCCCCCAAACAGAAGAGGCTAATCAAACACTGAATTTATCATTATGTGCTAAGTGTTCCCTAATGTGTACAGCTCTGTGATGAGTGCTGTAGAGAATTCTGTTTCAATAACTTACTGGCTCTGTCACCGTGAGAGAATCATGGAACTTCTCTTAGCTTCAATGTTCTCATCTGTAAAATGGGAACGATGCTACCAAGCTCATGGACTATTATGACAGTAGAATGAGTTAACATATATCTATAGGATAAGGTTTAAATCAAACAGTTCTCAGTAAGTGGTCACTTTTATTTCTAACTATTATAAATTATTATGTATACATCTTTAACTTTATACACAGTATAAGACTTATCCATGAAGAACTTAGACTATTTCAAGTAACAAAACATAGGCATGTAAGACAAAGCTAATAATTCAAGGCAAAAGATGATGAGTGTGGATGAGACCTATAAACATTAAATACTAAAGATATTCTGAGTGCTGAGAGACTTGGGACCCCAGTGACTTAGGGCTCCCTGGAGGCCATCCATGGAGGTGAAGAGAATGACCATAGCAACAATCTTGCTTAGACAAGATAGCAATTAGAGGGGCTAAATCTCCAAGGGGACCCAGTCATCAGGGAAGAGGGGAACACATATTTGTGAGTTGTACCTCTTAGAGCTCTACAAACTTCTCACTGAATATCAGAAAAACAAACAAACAAACAAATCGCCTGTGTTTCTGGTAGTGGGAGGGGAAGAAGAATCATTTTGAAATATATCAAAGCATTCTGTCCTTCTTAGCAAGATCAGCTGTTAGGAGAAACCATTACGGTGCCTAACCTGCTGGACTTTTGCAAAGCCTAAGTGACCTAGGGGGAGAGGAATACCCAACTTCAGTTCTCTCTAGCTTTCCACAAGAAAGAAGGGAAACAGTCAATTCCAGCCACTCTAGCTACCCTGTCTCACTTAAAAGGAAAGGCAAAAAATTGAGAAGCACGTGGACAGTACACAGCCCAGAGGTTCAGGCTCACTGAGAGATAAGACGTAATCATAGGACACTTCATGTCTCCCCACACTTTACTAAAGGCCTGTTACAGCAATTCTTTTTACGCTGTACATCATGTCCAGTGTCAAAAAATAGTTATAAGATGTACTGAAAGGAAAAATAAAAATATAGTTTGAAGAGACAGAGCAAGCAGTGATGTCGGGATTAGCAGAGTAAAAATTTACAACAACTGTGATTAACATGCAGGGGGCTCAAATGGATAAAGTAGATGGCATGCAGGAAGTATTGGAAGCAGAGAGATGGAAATTCAAAAAAGAATCAAAAAGAAATGCCAGAGGTTAAAAACATTGTAACAGAAATGAAGAATGTTTGTGGGGGGTTATTAGTAGACCAAACAGAGCTGAGGAGAAAAAAATCTCTGAGCTTGAGGATATCTCAATAGAAACTTCAAAAACCAAAAAGCAACGAGAAAAAGAAATGAAAAGAATATCCAAGACTTTGGGACAACTACACAAGTTATTATTATGTATAATGGATATACAAGAAGGAGAAGAGAGAAAAAGCAAAAGATGGATTTGAAACTGTGTCGTCTACTTATTTCCTAAATAATTTACAGACACCAAATCACAGATCCAGGAAGCTCAAAAAATACAAAGCAGAATATAAAACTAAACAAAATAATGTGGGCACTTCGTTTTTATATTCCAGAAAATAAAAGATAAAGAAAAAAACTTGAAAGAAGATGGTAGGGGTGGGTGAGGATTCGTTACCTATTGAAGAACAAAGATCAAAATTACCCTGGACTTCTCTTCAGAAACCATGTAAATGAGAGAGGAATGCAAAGTTTAAAACAGGTGAGAGGAAAAGAATTACTCAATGAGACTTCTGTATCCTACGAAATTATACTTCAAAAGTGTGGAAGAAATAAATAACTTTAAGACAAACAAAACCTGAGGAGATTTGTAACAGACCTACCTTGAAAGGAAAGTTAAAAGTTCTTCACAAAGATAGAAAATAATATAGGTCAAAAGCTCAGTATTTGATTTTTTTTTTTAAACAGAGTCTCACTATGTTGCCCTGGGTAGAGTGCAGTAGCATCACAGCTCACAGCAACCTCCAACTCTGGGGCTTAAGCAATTCTTTTGCCTCAGTAGCTGGGACTATAGGTGCCCACCACAACTCCTGGCTATTTTTTGATTGTAGTTGTCATTGTGTGGCAGGCCTGGGCTGGGTTTGACCCACCAGCTCCAGTGTATGTGGCTGGCACCCTAGCTGCTGAGCTATAGGCTCCAAGCCAGTATTTGATATTGTGTGTGTGTGTGTGTTTGTGTATGCTTATATATAATGTCATCAAGGTTCATCCATACTGTTATATGTGACGTGATTTCTTCTTCTTTTTTAAGAATGAGTACCACTCCATGCTAATTATACATTCATGGGGTGATGGATATTTCAATTGGTTCCACCTCTTGAACAGTAGGAATAATGTTCCAATAAACATGGGAGTCCAACTACCTCTTCAAGAACCTGTTTGCAAATATTTCAGATATATACCCAGAAGTGGGATTGCTGGATCATATGGTAGTTCTTTTTCCATTTTTTGAGGACTCTTAAGTACTGTTTTCCACAGTGGCTGCCACATTCTGCATCCTCATCAAAAGCACACGAGAATTTCAATTTCTCCACGTCTTCAACACATGTTTTTCTTTTTAATTTATTTTTGTAGTAGCAATCCCATAAGGTGTGAGGTGATATCTCATTGCATTTTTGATATGCATTTCTCTGATGCTGAGTGACACTAAATATCTTTTTATACACCTGTTGGCCACGTGTATGTCTTCTTTGGAGAAATGTGAATTCAAGACTTTAGCTCACACAATAATTAAGTAAACGACGTGAGGTTTATATTAACCAGTGTGATGTAAATGCTCCGAATTCTATATGAAATCAGCACATTGTACCCCATAAATGCATTAATGTATACATGACCTATGTGTTTATTATTCCACTGTAGAAGTTCCTTATATCTTTTGAATATTGACCCGTTACAAGACGTAAGGTTGGCAAATATTTTCTTCCATTTCATAGGATGCCTCTTCACTGTCTTGATTCTTTTCTTCGCTGTGCAAGAGCTTTTTAGTTCGATAGAGTCTCCACTCGTCTTTGGTTGCTGTCTGCTTGTTGCAGCTGCTTGTTAGGAAATATTCTGCTTTCACATTTCCCAAAAATCATTGCCAAGACCAATATCATTGTTTTCTCATAGAAATTTTACAGTGTTAAGCCTTATGTTCAAGTCATTAGTCCATTTTGAGTTGATTTTTATGTATGGTATAAAATAAGAGTCAAATGTCATTCTCTTATCTACAGATATCCATTTTTCCTTCCACTATTTGTCAAAAAGACTATCCTTTCCACATCGTGTATTCTTCAAATCCTTATGGAAGATTAGTTGACATTGACTGTATATATGTGTAGACTTATTTCTGGGCACTCTATTCTATTCCATAGGTCAATATATCTGTCTTTATGTCAGTGTTCTACATTTTTAATTATTGTAGCTTTGTAATATGTTTTGAAATTAGAAAGTGTAATGCTTTCAGATTTGTTTTTCTTAGGGTTGGTTATTCATGGTACCTTTGTGGTTTCCCATGATTTTTAATATTTTTTCTTTTTCTGTAAAAAATTACATTGATATTTGAATAGAGATTATATTGAGTCTGTAGATTGCTTTAGAGCAGACATTTTAACAATATTAAGTATCCATGTCTTCACTTATTTATGTCTCCAGTATTTAAGTCTTTCACCTTCCTAATTATTTCTAAATATTTTATTCCTTTGGATACTATTAAAAATGTAATTGTTTATCTAATTTCTTTTTAATATTGTTTATTGTTAGTATATAGAAACACAACTGGTTTTTGTGTGTTGATTTTGAATCCTGCAACTGCTAAATTTATTCTCAAGGATTTTGAGAAAATATTAAGGTTTTTCTACAAATAAAATTATGTCATCTGAAAACAAAGATACTTTTACTTCTTTCCTTCTGATTGGGATGACTTTTCTTTCTTTTTATTTTTTTCCTCATTACCATAGCTAGAACTTCTAATACTATGTTGACTACAAGTATAGTGTAGACAATCCTGCCTTATTTCTTAGAGTAAAAGCTTTCAACTTTTGACTGTGGACTATGATGTCATCTGTGACCTTTTTTTTATATGGCATTATCAGGATGACATAATTTTCTTCTTTTCCTGATCTGTTGAGTATTTTTATCATTGAGCTTTGCTGAATTTTCAAATGCCTTTTCAGTATCTATTGAAATGAACATATGACTTTTTGTCATTTTTTTCTGTTAATATTGTATGTCACATTGATTTTCATATGTTGACCCATCCTTGCATCTCAGGGGTAAATGCCACTTGGTCATGATGTATGACTCTGTAGGGCTTTTTTTTTTTTCTTGTAATATTTTTATCTGGCCTTGGTATCAGGTGATATCAAACTTGTAAAATGAATTAGTAAGGGTTTCCTCCTTTAAGTGTTTTGAAAGAGTTTGAGAAAAATTAGTATTTGAGGCTTTTCTGTGTTGGGAGGTTTTTTGATTTCTGATTCAGTCATAAAAGAACTAGTGGGCTGCACCTGTGGCTCAAGGAGTAGGGCACCAGCCCTATATACTGGAGGTGGCAAGTTCAAGCCTGGCCCTGGCCAAAAACTGCAAAATAATAATAATAATAATAACTAGTTATAGCTCTGTTTCTATTTCTTCATACTGAGTTTGGTAGTGAATATTTCTAGGAATTTTTTCCCAGGTTATCCGTTTTGTTAATCTATAATTGTTCATGGTAGTACCTTTTCATCGTTTTCATTTTTGTGGTATTAGTTGTAATGTCTCTTTCTTCAGTTCTGATTTTACTTATTTAAGTTCTCTCTTTTTTTCTTGTTATTCTAACTAAAGATTTGTGAATTTTGTTTATCTTTAAAGAACAAAATTCACAAATCTTTAAAAACAAGTCTTAGTTCTGTTAATTTTTTTCTTTTGTTTTTCTATTCTCTATTTGACTTATATTTGCTCTAATCTTCATTATGTCCTTGCAACTTTTGTTTAGGCTATGGTTTTCTTTTTCCAGTTTTTTAAGGTATAGGATTCAAACTGTTATTTGAGATTTTCCTTATATTTCAATGCAGTTATTTACTACTATTACCTTCTTTCTTAACACTACTACTCCTACATCCCATGGGTATTGATGTGTTTTGTTTTCATTTTCATTTATTTGCAAATATTTTGTAATTTCCTTTTTGATTTCTTCCTTGACCTGTTGGTTGTTTATGTTTGTTTAATTTTCATATATTTGTGAACTTTTAAGTTTTAATTTTGCTATTAATTTTTAGTTTTATTGCACTGTGGTTGAAAAGGATACTTGCTGCTGTTGGGTGGACTTGTATTTCAGTCTTTTATTCCCTTCCCAGGGACGAGCTAGAAAGTGAGATTTTTCTATAATTTCTGCATTAAGGTAGGGAGAGTGACTATGGCAAGTAGGTGCCACAAACATCCCTTTTGGCTTAATGTGCTGGTTTCACAATGAGATACAGGAGCCTCTTAATGGTTGTCTAAATTTATCACAAATGGAATTGGTCCTTGTCCTGTACTTCCTATTCTGAAAGCGTGCTGACATCACCCTGCGTCTCATCATAAATACTTATTATGCTTTCTGAAGGAATGCTCATCAAATGTTTGATGGGTGGATATAACTAGAAATCAAGCTAGAAATAGAATGGTCAGGTACAAATCCTTAGTACCTATTGCTTACATAACATGAAGCTTGGTTTGAATCAGCACTTAAGAGTGACATAGGCATTGTTACTCTATTTTTTCCAAGTTAAACCTTGAAAGAAAAAAAGTATTGAAGTCTCTTGTTCAATTTCTCAAAAGTTTTTCAATGGGACTTTGAAAATACTCAAATATGTGTGTCATAGACTTCTTTTCCACTTAAATCACAGGGGTATTTGGCCAGCAATATAGAAGGCATCTAGCCATTTCCTCCACCATCAATTTTATATATGAGGAGACTAAGGCCTGGGAAAGTTAAGAGTTATTCAGAAACCTCACTGCTAGTTAGAGAAGCAAGTATGAGCCCTAAGGCCACCTTGATTATGGCTTTTTCTAATATGCCAAACCGTGTCTCAAGTCTGGAATAATTTAGTGTGAGAAATGCCTCAGAATGTTTGAGTACAAAATGCACTTCAAAGGTGAATTTAATATTCAAAGATCATTATTTTAGATCTCCAGCTGTTAGCAACAAGGCTGCCTAAAACTCCAGTGTTAACAGATGTCTGCTAAATACTTACTACTAATAATTGAAATAGTAACAGCAGTGCCTCAATTAGTCTACAAGATTTCGCTCTTGCTCTTGCTCTCTCTCACTCTCACACACATACACATCAAGCACCTTCTTCTATCCTTACTTTATTTTGTAGGTTTTAATGCATCTCTGTAACACCTTGAATAAATATTCTGAAAGAGAAAATTGAGAGGAAAAGCTCAAAACAGAGTACATACTGGGGAGATTAGTTTAAGCTATTTAAAAACAATTATCTGTCCTAGACAGTACATTTAGGTTGTGTTTAGGGAAAAATATATTTGTGAGATCAAAGAAATAAAACAAAGATAAGTCTAAGCAGGCTGTTTATTCACATGGAAAGATTAGATGACAGCTCTGGTACTAGGGAAAGGAAACGACATAAAGGCAAAGTGACCAAGCATTTTCATCAGTATTTTTTCTGCAGTATTCTTTCACCATTCGGCACAACTTGGGACAGTTGTGGCTTATCTGTGATTCTGATCAGTTTAGATATTTACTGACCTACTTATTCAAAAGCATTAGTTTGTTCCTTCCTTGGCATTGATTCATTCATTTGAAAAATATTTAAAACTCTTATTGTTTTCTACTTACATATTAGGAAGTTAGGCCTATGAGCTTATCATATAAACATTTTATTTTAAAAAATTAATAAAAATAGCATCAAGTGCTCACTGCATGTCAAATATTTGGCCCACACAATTCCATTTAAGCCTTTATGGCAGCCTTATAACAAATGTTGTATTATTGTAGTTTATTTTTATTGATAAAAAATGACATAAAAAGACTTTATGTAATTTGTACAAGGTCAGAATATTGGTATTTTGAAGGACAGGAATGAAATCTAAGACTTTCACTTCAAAATATGTTCTCTTCACCACTATTAGACATAGCTTCTCATAGGAACAGTTAGAAAATGATTTGTAAAGCTAGAGCAGTGGGGCTGCCATAAACTCTTTCTAGAATCTATCAAAAGAAAACTTAGTCCAGAAAAAAATGTAATAATGGATACACACATGTAATAATAAATGTATATCAGTGTTTTCATGACCTAATTCATGGCATTCAAAGGCTTTGCCTGGGATAAGAGGATGGGCAGCACTTAGGTCTAAGGTTAACACCACATGATGGATAAAATTACCTTTAAGCCCATCAGTTCAGGAGGGAACTGAGGTACCTAAACCTTTGACCTTTCTTATGAGATCACCCAGTGAGACTATAAATAGTGCCCCTCTTTGTCCAACACACTGCTGTCCAACTACATGTAACTAAATTTCTAATACATAGATTAAAACCAGTTCTTTTTAATGATGACGTAAAAACAGTAAGTTTAATTAAGTCCCATTTGTTTATTTATTTTGTTGCAATTGCCACAGGGTCTTCTTCATAAAATCTTTCCCAGGCCAATACCTTCAAGTGTTTTCCCCCACTTTCTTTGAGGATTTTTATTGTTTAATGCCCTAAATTTAAATATTCTATATGTCTTGAATCAATTTCTTAAGTGGGGAGAGGTGCAGGTCTAGTTTTAGTCTTTTGCACGTGGTTATCCAGTTCTCTCAACACCATTTATAGAACAGGGATTTTTTTTCTCCACCATATGTTATTGTTTGGTTTATGGTATTATTTGGTTTATCAGAGATCAGGTGGCTGTAAGATGTTAGTTTCATTTCCTGGTTTTCTATTTGATTCCGAATTTCCAATTTGGTTCTATTTTTGTGCCAATGCCATGCTTTTTTGATCACTATGGCCTTATAGTATAGCCAAAAGTCTGGTAGGGTGATACTTCTAGCTTTGTTTTTATTATTAAGAATTTCCTTGGCTATACAGAGTTTCTTTTGGTTCCATACACAATGAAGAATTAATTTTTCCAATTCTTGAAAGTATCATGATGGTATTTTAATGGGGATTTCACTGAATCTGAGATTGCTCTGGGTAGTATGGATATTGTAACAATGTTGATTCTTCCCAGCCATGAGCATGGTATGTTCTTCCATTTGTTAATATCTTCTCATATTTCTTTTCTTGAAGTTTTGTCATTTTCTTTGTAGAGGTCCTTCACCTCTTTTATTAGGTATATTCCTAGGTATTTCCTTTTTTTTTTTTTTTTTGAAGCCACTATGAAGGAAACTGTGTCCTCGACTAGCTTCTCATCTTGGCTGTTATTGGCATATACAAAGGCTAATTTGTGGACATTGATCTTATATCCTGAGACATTGCTGTATTTTTTTTATGACTTCCATGAGTCTTGTGGTTGAGTCTTTGAGGTCCTGTATCATCTGCAAAGAACCAGAATTTGACCTCCCCTGCACCCTTTTGGGTGCCCTTAATTACCTTCTCTTGCCCAATTGTATCGTTTAGAACATCCAGCACTATGTTGAATAGTAGTGATGATAGAGCACAACCTTGTATAATTTCAGTTCTAAGTGGAACAGCTTTCGGTTTTACATCATTCAGTATAATATTAGCTGTGGATTTGTTGTAGATGGCTTCAATCAGATTAAGAAATGTCCCCAAAACTTCTGTTTAGCTAAAGAAACAACAACTAAAGCAAGCAGACAACCTTCAGAATGGGAAAAGATATTTGCATATTTTGAATCAGACAAAAGCTTGATACCTTGGATCTATAGAGAACTCAAATTAATCAGCAGAAAAAGAACCAACAATATCATATATCACTGGGCAAGAGAGATGAATAGAAGCTTTTCTAAAGAAGACAGACAAATGGCTAACAAACATATGAAAAAATTCTCATCATCCCTAATCATCAAAGAAATACAAATCAAAACTCCCATGAGATATCACATAACCCCAGTGAGAATGGCCCACATCCCCAAATCTCAAAGCTGTAGAGGCTGATGTGGATGTAGAGAGAAGGGAACACTTTTACATGGCTGGTGGTACTGAAAACTAGTACAACCTTTTTGGAAGGAAGTATTAAGAATCCTTAAAGAGCTCAGTTTAGACCTCCGATTTGATCCTACAATTCCATTCTGGGCATCTATCCAGAAGGAAAAAAATCATTTTGTCATAAGGAAATTTGCATTAGACTATTTATGGCAGTTCAATTTACAATTGCCAAAATGTGAAAACAGGCAAAATGCCCACTAATCCAGTAATGGATTAACAAGGTGTGGTATATATATACCATAGAATACTATTCAGCCACTAAAAAAGATGGAGACTTTACATCTTTTGTATTAACCTGAATGAAGGTGGAACACATTCTTCCTAGTAAAGTATCACAAGAATGGAGAAGCAAGAATCCAATGTACTTAATTCTAATATGAAGGCAGTAGATGAGCTAATACAAGGGGAGGGGAAGGGGAATGAGGGATCAGGGAAAGGGAAGGAGGGAGTAGGATGGGAGGTCCTGGTGTATGGCATACCTCTTGGGGGCAGAACACAATTATAAGAGGGACTTTAACAAACGCAATCAGTAGAAGCTAATCCTTTGTCCCTTAATGAATCTCAAACAATAGAATAAATAAATAAACAAAAATAATGAGTTCAGGGATACTCTCTAAGATTGTTAGCCTTTAGAAAAGAGGAGCTAAGATATTAAAATTATTTTGATATTTATATATTCTCATGATTGTTTTTACAAATTATAAAAATCCCAACAAAGTATGAAATCAATATCAATGTAAATAATTTTAATAATTCTAATTGCTCCAGTTTAATTCTAAACATCAATAACCCAGGACTCAATGTATTCCATTCTCATATTCCATTTCAGTCTTGGGAGGAGGGTTCTTTCTATTTTTTAAACTTTGTCCTACCCTGAAAATAATCAATAGATCTGTGATCCAAATATGAACTTAAAGAGAGTCTCTCTTTTTCTCTAAATTAAATAATCTGTAAGTTTATTATTTATTATGACATTTACGGAATTTTGAAGACCTTGAAAGGAAATCTGTAGATTCTGACATTAGCACATGGAAAAAATCAATTTGATAAATGCAGGATTTGGATTCATTTTATTTTAGGGTGAAAAATACATGTAAAATATGGGCTTGTAGGTTTTATTAATCTTTTTATCCTTGAGGCCCAAATGCTGACACTTCTCTATTAGGGCCTTGAGAATTTATAGTGATAGGCAATCTATCAGCCAGCCTCAGGCCATGGACCTTTCTAGCAGCCTAGAGGTCTAGTGATCAATATGATATAACTTAGTGAAAGCTCCTGCCAATGTTGTCATCTTGTTGTGACTTACAAAGAATACAAATCTAGCTGGTCTGATTAGTTGTGATATTTATTTGTTCTGAGGTGTACCATTCTTGAAGCATACTTCCCCACTGTCAGTGCTCCATAAAATATCACGTAAAGTTTACACGACATAACAAAATGCTATCAGTGTTTGGAATCATTAGGAAAAAACACTGCATGAATGTGGATGTGTTACTTAGATTTGTCTGAGTTTCTCTCTCTCCTTCCTCTCCTCTCCCCTTATAAACCTGAAAACAGAATTTAGTGGTCGAAAGATATTGCAAAGATTAACTGTGCTAAAGCATGTGAAACAGTACAATGCTTGACACTTAATGAGTCTTCACTAAATGTGGCCTATGTTGTTGTTATTATTAATCTACTTTGAGAAATATTTGAATGCCTTTAGGAGGACTCCTTGAGCTGAGAGAGATATAGAGTATATGTGTGATAGAAAGAGTTCTCAAATTTAAATAAAAAATTGGGGTTCTTGCCTCAGTACTATTATTGGATAGAGGGCCACAGACTCCCAACTTGAAGGAAATTAACCGGCTCCATTCATTCAAAAAGATTTGTGAAGCCCCACTGGGCATGAAGTACTGAAACTGATGACTGTAGACACAGCTATGACCAAGACAGGCAAGATCCCTGTTGCAGTGAAGCTTTAATTCTAGTGAAAGAGACAAGGGATATAAACAAGGTCATGTTATAATAAAAGGTGATAACTACATAAAAATAAATAGAATAGAAAACTGAAATAGAGAGCAACTAGGAATAGGGGGAATCGCATTGGGTAGGGTTGTCAGAGAATGCTGGTCAACGCCTGGATGACGAATAGTCTTGCCGTGGAAAGATCTGAGGTAAGAACCTGTCAGATGGAAGGAACAGTGACATAGGGGGATAATCTTGCTCTGCTCAAGATGTAAAGGAGATCAAGGTAACTAGAATATGGTGAGAGAGAGATAGGTGAAGCTGGAGACATGCCAAGCATCTTGCAATGATTCAGAAGCTTCTTAGTTTATTTTTGACATTTCTAAGACTGACCTTTTCCATAGCTTAGCAGAGAATGAGACAGCACATTCACTCATTGATAAGAATTTGGGGCTCACTTACAGAAAAGGTTAACCATTTTGGAATATTATTTTTGTGAGTATTTGTGACTGTTATACTAAATTATAATTATTAAAGATTTTGAAAGATTTTCCTTATCACAGAGATTAAGAATGAAAGCACCAGTATCCCAAGCTTGTTAGAGCCCAAGAGTGAGTCAGAACCAGAGTAATTCTTCATTTTCTACAGAAGTAAAGTACATTTCTTTCAAATAAATTAAAATTAAAAACACCTCATGAATCTAAGTTCTTTCTGCTATTTAGAATGTTGCTTCTTTTACACTAGGAGATTAATCTAGTAATGCCTATAGATACAGCAATAACTTGTTAATGAGATATTGATTTTTAAAATTAAAACCTTACAAGTATCATATTTTCAATCTATATTAATGCTTCATTAAAATAATTAATAACATAACAATAACTAGAACTTTCAGAGATTGTAATTAATCATAATCACATCGTATTCCTGCACCAGTCTATAGGTGTAATGTGATCTTTTAGAAATCAGAGAATTTTTACACTTAAAGTAAGCCACAATGTCATTTTACTTTATGGAGTGTTCCTTCTGTAATATAATTAGATATATATTATGATATAAAGATGAGAGATTACATGTGGAGAGATGAATTTTGACTCTCTCATCTCTCTCTGCTGCTTACTACCTACACGGTCCTTAACAAATCACTCTCTCTGGATATATAGTTCGTTCATTTCAGAAATAGGAGAATTCAACTAAAAGACCCCTAAGATCTCTGATATTTCTAAAACTGTTATTTTGGGAGAATGCTATCCCTTGGGAAGAGATGACTTCATATCTTTCTATTTTTTTAATGCCTTTAGCCCCAACTCTATGTCTCTAATTCTTTCCTTATATTTAGCCTTTGTGTCTAAGAATCAAGTGGACATTTCAACTTAGATGTGAGGCAGGACATAAATGAGACTTTTACTAAGTCTGAACTATTCCTCTCCCCAATGAATTTATTCCTTGTGAGCTCCCTATTTTAATAAAGTATACCAATAACCATGCAGTCACTTAAGTCAAAATATGTGTTCCTTATACTCCACAGGTAATTAGCCAGTCTGCCTTGTAAAGGGTAACTTCCAAATAGCTCTCCAAACTGTTCTCCCTCTCACTGCCTGGCCTTAAGGTATGACATTATGTGCTCTACCCTGAGCTGCCTAAGGACTGCCACTCTCCTAGCCCCTTCATTGCTCCCCTACATTCCTTGCTCTCCACAACCTCCAAAGCAACCCCTTTGAAAAGCAAACCCAGTGATCTCACACCATGGCTTAAACTCATTCTCAAGCTTCTCACTATTCTACAGCCCCAAATATTGCACATGTTCTACAAACCTCCATGAGTTGGCCCCTGTCTACTGATTAAGCTTAATGTCTTGTCTCTTTCTTTTTCACTACTGTGATCCATCCACCTTCTCTCTTGTCTGAGACTATTTGTATCCTAGCCATTCTTTGAGGAAATCTATTCTTCCCCCCAAATTTCCTCATTTTATCTGGGCTTATAACAACTCAGTTTTAAACTCTGATAAATTCTATCCCATATTACACTCCATCATAGCTCCCCATTCTAATTAAGACAAAATATGTGGTCCTTTATTTTATAGGACAAGATCCATACTCCCGCAAGGGTCTTGGATTAGATGCTGTTTTTTTTTTTAATTTTTTTGTGTTACATACATTTATTTTTTATAGATCATGTATAGATTAATGCATTTATGGGGTACATCGTGCTGATTTCATACCGAATTAGGAACGCTTACATCACACTAATTAATATATACCTCATCTTGTTTACTTAATTATTGTGTTAAGACATTTATACTCTATGCTAATAGATCCGACAGGTACCCTAGCATTAAGCACTATAGGTGTGATCCCACCATTCACCTTCCCTCAATCTGACCCTGTCTTAGACATACTGGGACCTTCTGAGAGTGAAGAGGAGTACCAAAATGATTTTAAAGTATTAAAAAACTACATGGTTTTAAAGTATTTATTGGTCAAAAAATGGGGTCATATTTTTGAATTTTCATAATAATTCAATTCAAACAAATTCAAAAATCAAATTTTTGTTAGACAAAACACAAGTAACAGGGATGATCACTCTTTGTCTTCTAGTCACACAGCCTTTTTAAAATTAATTCAGCAAATTAGTTCCTAATTAGTGTCAGGTGCTTTGCTAATCACTTAGAATACATAAATGTAAAAGGTGACACTAAAATAGAGTACTGCTTTCATAAATTTTAACATGGAGAATAAAATAAATGAATAAACAAATAAAACCCAGTGATGACAAGTTCTCAGCAGAGGATGGAGGAAGTTAAAGTTGCACCATCCAATTTAAACTTTGAAATGATTGAAATGCTCCGTGCCATCTGATAGCATAGTCACCTGTGACTGAAATGTATATAAAGTTATTGAAAAGTTGCAACTTTAATTTTAGTTTATTTTAATTAGTGAAGTGCAAACAGATATGCATTAACAGTGGCTATCGTATTGGGCCACACTGGGTCAGGTTGGACAGTTCCCTGGAGTGTAGGTGCTGTTATATACATCAGCCAAAGAAAATTTTTTTTTTGAAAAGGTGACTTTTCAACAATGTATATAAATGGGGTAAAGGGATTATCTCCATCTAGAGGTAAGACAGGAATTTAGGGAAAGAGAAACAGCACATTTCTCAAGCAAGAAACTGGCTGTTATGTTTAAAGAAAACAGTTCAACGCAGCTGCAATGCAGTAAGCAAAGGGAGAATGTTGTTTGAATGTGTTGAGTCCATTTTGATCAGGGTTGCCAAAGTTATTACCTTTGTGGAAATACTCTTATCCTAAATCATCACTTGACCGGCTTCTAGTCATCATTCTGGTCCCAGTTCAAATCCAAATACCACTCCATCACCAGTTAACAACCTCGTATTTGGATTTATAATACTTATTACTATCTGAAATTTTATAGTCTTTTATTTTCTCATGTGTTTATTACCTTTATACCCAACTAAATTGTAAGCTATCTTATAAAGAAGGGGTTTTACTCTTGCTCACAATCAGCCCATAGTTTGTAAGAGAGTTTCAGGCGTATGTTGTACTTACACAATATTTGTTAACTAGTGAATGAAATTATAACCACTTATACTTCCTTTCTTAAGGGAAGACTTCCCTGCTTTCCTAGACCAAAAAACCAACTTTTTAGTATGTTTAGAAATTAACATATATAACCTTTCATAACATTCATCTCAGTCGTAACTTCTCTTGTCTTTCCTTTTTGTTAAAGACAAGTTCTCACCCTGTTGCCAAGGCTGGAGTGCAGTTGTGTCATTGTATTTCCTACCAACCTCAAATTCCTGGGCTTAAGCAACTCTCCTACCTGAGCCTTCTGCCCATCTGGGACTACAGGCACATGCCACAATGTCTGGCTGTTTTATTTTTTTTTAAGAGGGTCTCACTATCTTGCTCAGGCTAGTCTCAAACTCTTGGCCTCAAGTGATATTCCCACTTCACCTAGGATTACAGGTGTGAGTCTGTGCCCCAGCTACAATTATAATTTCTTGGCTAATATCTGTCTCCTAAATAGGTCTGTAGGCTTCATAAGACTCCAGGAGACTACCTTGTTTAACACTGTCTCTAGAATATTGACTAACTGTTAAGGTTTGCCTAGGACTATCCTAATTATATCTCTGAAGTTCTCTCTTCCTCAGAAACCCCTCAGTTCCAGGCAGACCAAGACACCTGGTTACCATAAGCATCTTGCTTGGTGCCCGACATATAGTATGTCATATTTATTTGGCTAATCTTCAGCAGCTGTACTTATGACTGCTGTTATCTGGTTCAAAGATTAAATATTACAGTTAGAGATGAGTTTTAAAACTTTGAAAATAGTTAACTAAAGACTGAAGCAGCAAGGAGCAGGGAAAGCCTAAGAAGATTCATATTACATAGAGAGGATATATGGCTCTGATGGACTATATTAAGTAAAAAAAAAAAAAAGAAAAAAGGAACTATTTTTTGTTATAAACAACCATCACATTTATGAGATTCAAATTTACACAAAGTTCAGACTCCATTAAATTTAGAGTCTATACGCCAAGAAATTTACATAAAACCTATCTCAAACTATTGAATCTCTGAAGCAATTTGAAGAAGCTGATTTTAAACTACTTTGCTAGTTCTGAGTACACAGAGCTACCACAGACCAAAAACCCTGCCACATTTTAACACACCACAGGCAGTTACAAACCACACAAGGAAATGATTCACTATGAGGGAAAGTCTCATTTTTTCCCCACAAATAAGCTAGAGGAATCTATCTAAACAGTGTGTTAAAAAAGAAAATTATAGGAGGGAAAAAAAAAACCCAGAAACCATAATGAAGTGACAGAATGCTATAAAAAATTAAGTAAGCCAACAAAAGAACCAAAAAGGACTTCTAGAAATGAAAGAGATATAGAATGATATTAAAAACTTTTATGGAAGGGGTGAGGAGCAGAAAAGACATAGCTGAACAGTGATTAAAGGACTAGAAGATACAGCTGAGTCAGTTTTCCAGCATGCAACACATAAATCATAAGAGATTTAAAATGTGATCGAGGAATTAAGAAATATAAGTGATAAATGAAGAGATCCAGTATTCTTTGAGGAATATGGGAAGAAAACAGTGGGAATAATAGGAAATATTAGAATTAAGGAGAGAAACTCAGTAGAAGAAAATGCAGGGAATGCCCAGAGAGAGGCAGACTACGCAAGCCTGTGATTCCAGCCCCAACTCCGTTGGGTTCTGATAACTTTCCTCTTTCTGTAATATTTTACTGGATGATGGTTCCTATATGGTGGTCTCTGTTCAATATTTGATTCTTGACAACACACTTCATTTAAGAGTGTCTTTGCTATTTTAATAATATGGGACCATAAAAACTGGTTTCAGAAATATTATGGACTTATTTTAAGAGCTGTTCTTCTGTTAACTGCCATCCAGCCTTCCTGAAACGATAGTTTGTTAGCTGCCTAAACTATTATTTTACATTCTTTTTTTTTTTGCTGTTTATCTCACTTTATTTTTTTAATTAAGTCATATACACATAGATCATGAATATATTTATGCATATGTGGGGTACAATGTGTTGATTTTTTATACAATCTGATGTGCTTACATCAAACCAATCAACATAGCTTTTGCCTCATTTACTTGATTATTGTGTTAAGACATTTATGTTCTATATTTGATAGGTTTGACTTGCACCCTTGAAATATGCTCCATAGATGTGGTCCTGCCTTTCGCCTTCCCTCTATCAAACCTACCCACTCCCCTCCCTTCCCACTCCATTTCTCTCCTTCATCCTGGGCTATAGTTGTGTTCTATCTTTCAGAAGAAAGTGTAAGTAAATATAAGTTGGTTTCATAGAAGTACTGAGTACATTGGATTACTTTAGGTTCCTTTGAAATCTAGTTTTCTTTTCAGGCATCCCCTCTATAGGCAAAAGTTGTTTTTGGTCAGTTTTCTTAGCCCAGGAAGAAATAATCTCTCAATATCAGATAGGGATAAATTTGGTGGGAGAGAAAGAATGAGAATCACCCAGAATTGGGTAGGATCAGAGGGTTTCTTCCAACCTGACAGTTAGTTTCACTCTCTACCTCCGGATCCATTCCTTATCTGTATGTGGGTTGAGTGTGAGGACTCTAGTCAGATGGGTCTTAATGCAACCTATACTTTGCCATTTGGCAAACACAAGGTAGCACCTTAAACCTTACTCTCATCATTTGTGGAATGAGGATAATCAAAGTACCTGTCTCATAGAATTTTTGTGAGGGTTACATGAGATAACGTATGTAATTTGTCTGTCAAGGTGCCCAGGACACATTAAGTGACGTAAAATATTTCCTGTCACTGCAGTAGCAGTGTGTAGTAGCATGATAAACTGTTTAGAAAAGTTCAATCAATTATCAACGTTCAGTAAATGGCCCATTCCCCCAGTGCCTTGATCTATGACCCAGGAAAGTGCAAAAGAAACAGAATATGGTCTTTAAGTTCATGATGCCAATAAAGCAAATAGGCAGAAAAAGTTACTTGTGAAAAGTAATCCATTTACCAACTGCTGCTGAGTGTCTTCTAGTCCCCTCTGTGATGGAAAGAAAGATTTGTACTCCAGTAGAATTTGCATTCCAAGCTAGCAAGCAGTGGTGATAATAAATAGTCCTAATGAAGATGTTGTTGTAGAATTTAAAGGGAAAAGATTAAGAAAGGTAGATTGAATGAATGCAATTTCAAGTAGTGGGGTAGTTATGCCACAGGAAAGATGATATTTGAACCATGATTTGGATGTAGTCAGGCAGTCATAGAAATGGAGATTCCTTATGCTTATTTAGGATCTTGGAATAAGTAAAGGATTTCAAAGAGAATAGGGATAAGGCATTTCAGGTAAGAAAGAATAGTAGGGTAGAGTCCTTAGTTCACTAATATGCTAATTAAACAAAACTTTATTTAGCGCCAGATAATAGAGAACTTAAAGAATATATCAGAACAAGAGTGAAAAGTGGCTTGTCTACCACCAGCCTCCCCTTTCCTAACCCATGATAAAAACCATTGATCTATATCAAGCATATAAACAGCCTTGGAATTCCTCTGAACAAGGAAAGCTGAATCAGGATCAGCACATGTGGCGATGTCTATTTTCAAATCTGTGCTTGATACAATGAAATGTCATTCACATTTAGGACAGATCTGCTATCAGAAGTCTTCTGACCTTCTGGTCCATATGTAGATATTTTCATTCTTCTGTTGTTAATATTTTTATACTTTATTTTCAAAATCTTTTCCATAAGCCACTTGCCACAGCAATTTCAGACAATAAGATTCCCCCACCCCCATCCAGCCGCAGCAGATTAGAGCCTTGGGCATAAATATATATAGGTTGCTGCCTCCATGATGTGATGAAGAATATTCATATCAAATGATCCGTGCCATGAATTTGTTACCAATAACTCTACAATTATAGATCTGTTTATTTGTATTGATACATTTTAGCATGGTTCAGTGCCTGTATGATTTGATATTCCCTCTTCCGGTACATATGACTTTGTAATATTATGCTTTCTCTCCAATTACTCCAGACCTATAAATTTCATCTGGCTTCTAAAGCAATGATGTTTAGAACACGGCTACCTTATGAGCTGATTTTCTTTTCCATGATGGCTTCTTTTATCCCCAATCTATTGAGTTAAAAGGCAAGCAGCTCAACTCCTGTGCTGCCTAAGTGGCATGTTAGATTATAAGTGTTCCCACTCTCTGTAAATAATTGTTTAGGACAGAAAATGAAGTCCTGTGTTATTGATTCAAGAGCTTGGGCTTTTTAAGTACAAAATAAAAAACCAAAAGTGAATCAACGCCGATTGCTTTGGAGAGAAAAAAGAAGAAAAGCAAGTTGCCTCGTCATTACAGAACATTTCGAAGGAACTGAAAAGGCTTTTTTTCCAGGCTAATAAAAAGTATTTGGTTCAAAGGAAAAGGAAATGTTTACCACTAAAAGGCAAATTTTGCTAAATGAAAATTAAACTTGTGGAGTGAACAGAGTTCCTATTGAAGTTGTTGGCCTACTTCCTGCCAGTTGAACAATGGTGCTCTAAGCAGGAAGGCAGGGGCCTCGACCTACATTCCCTGGGTCCCACATGGCTTCTCTCTGTGGTGACAAACTCAGGAATCGTATTTCATGGGTGATGGAGGCAGGGTGCATTGAAAAGCATTTTGGAAAAGCCTGCATGATCCGACTTGAATCGCTCTTGCAGATAAGGCCACCAGAGACTTGATCACATCTTTGTGGTTGTCATGGTGCTCCTATGTTCAGCATATGCAAAAGTAGAAATGAGAATTCTGCCAAAAATAATGCATGCACAAATATGCTCACAGGTGGAAAGAAAGGGAAGGAGGCAGAGAGGATGCCACAGGCAGAAGACAAACTGGGGGGACAATGGTGACCTTGAAGGGACTTTGAAAGACAGGTGAACTCTGCAATTGGCAAAACATAGTAATTATTTTAAGAAGGCTAGCTTAATGAAGATTAAAATGTGATTTAGGTGTCAGGGTGTGGTTTTCCAATAGATTCCAAATCACCACTGATGTATTTGGAGAGATAGCAGGTTTTTGTTTGTAGGCTCTGAAAGAAAGGCCTGGCAGTGGAGTGGAGTGCTCACTGCCTTGGGAATTTGAACGCTTTGGGTCTGGCTAGGAGTCTGCCTTGATCAGGTTGTGCTATCTTGGGCCAGAGTCATTTTCACTCTGAGCCTTGGTTTCGCCATTAATAAACTGAGAGCTTGTGGTTTTCACCATCCTTTATAGCTCTAATAGTGGATCCTATTCAAAAACCTGTACACACATGCATTATTTATATATTGAGGTATTTAAGAAAGAACTTAACATTCTTGGCAGGTCTTTCTGGCATTTTCTCATTAAGTCCTCACAAACCCCTTCGGGTGTGGTGGTATTGTCATTTCTATCTTAACAGGTTTGGAATGAAGCTTGGGTAGGCTTTGTTACCTAGTCGTGGTCAGTCTGTTGCCAAGGAGTGGAGGAGAGCTAGAAAACCCAAGCTCCGGACATGAGGGCAGTGCTTTCAACCACTTCCCAATTCCTCCCCCTCTAATATTTTATGCTGCTGTGAAGATGGCTTTTTTTACATTTCCCAAACTGAAGCTGCTAAAATACTTTCTGGAGTATATTGAAGTTTAAAATTTGATGCAGACTGGCTTTATATAATAACTGTGATATAATTCACCCCTGCTAATTTGAATATCTTAATTAATGGAAAGAGTCAGGAAGTAATGGTTTTGCTATTCTGTAGTGTCAAGGGTTGGGGAAGGGAAGGTGTCTTTAATGATCAGGGAAGATTGATTTTCAATCATTAAGGCAAATCACAAGAAAATGACTCCATCTACATATACTTCTCATGCTTTTAAACAAGTATATTAAAAGAAAATCTCTCCACAAGGTTAATGATGCTGTACATATGCGAATCCAACTACTTTTTTACTTTTTTTTGCAATTATATTGACAACATAAGAAAATTGTGGATGAAGATGGAAGATAAGCTTTGTGTTTTGAATGCAGGATCTTCTAACATTGCTAATGAATTTTTTGTCCTCAGAAACCTTCATGTCACATCCTGTCACCCTCATAATCACCACCATCACCCTTATCCTCATGGTGGGTGCTTTCCATGTTCTATTTAGTATATTGATTCTAACTTAGAGTTACTATTAACTTAAATTCAACAAATATTTATTAAGCACCAATAAAAGCAGCTTCACACGAAACATTAAAAGATAGCAAAGTATTTCAAGAATGGAAGAAAAAGTATCCAATGTACTCAGTCTTACTATGAAACCGATTTATAGCTTTCTTATGAAAGCTATAACCCAATTATAGCACAAGAAGAAGGAGAAAGGGGAGAGGGAGGGAAGGGGAGGGAGGAGGATGGATGGAGGAAAGGTCATTGGTGGGACCACACCTACGGTGCATCTTACAAGGGTACATGTGAAATTTACTAGGTGTAGAATATAAATGTCTTAACACAATAAGAAAATGCCATGAAGGCTATGTTGACCAGTTTGATGAAAGCATTTCAAATTGTATGTAAAACCAGCACATTGTACCCCATGATTGCATTAATGTACACAGCTATGATTTAATTAAGAAAAGATAATTTTAAAGCTAAATTTCATGGGCGGCACCTGTGGCTCAAAAGAGTAGGGTGCCGGCTCCATATGCAGGAGGTGGTGGGTTTAAACCCAGGCAAAAACTGCAAAAAAAAAAAAAAAAAAAAAGCTAAATGTCATAGATATATTTGTTGTCAGTCTTTAATAGAAACCCAATTCCTAGTGGTTTGAAGAAAAAAAGGAAAATAGCTTATGAATTTAGGCAATCCAGGAGTATGGTTACCTTTAGGCTCTGCTGAATTTAGGAGTCCAAAAACTGTTCTGGTTCTTTCTCTCTCTTTTATCAATCAGCTCTGCTTCCTCCTGTGTACATTGGCTTTATTTAGCCTCATTCTCTGGCAATACCTTTCTATATTGTAAGAAGAGACATCAGAAGCCATTAGAGCTCATGATCCAGAAGACTTTCCCCAGTGATTTTGCCTATGTGAAATCATCTTGGTGTTTGTGATTAATTGCCAGGGTCACATATTTATCTTTTTGGCTGCTGGTTGATCCCATCTCTATGATTGACAATGTTATAGAGTATGGCTTAGGAAGTCTGGTTTTCCAAATGAAAGTTGGTTGGCCAGAAAAACAGCTTATGGCTAATACACACATGTAATTATTTGTGAGTAATTTAAATATTCCCTACCACAAAAAGTTGGAAACACCCATGAATAAAGGAATAAAGCTACATAAATTCAGGTAAAGAAATCAGTGTAATTCAAAGTATAAAGGTGAGAAAAATGACCTTATTTTTAGAAAACAAGGGTACTAATGAAAACCAAAAGTATGACTCAAAGCTGTTCACAGGTCCACTTGTTGAATCAACTGACTGGAAACTATTAACTATTCAGACAAAGATATCACCACATTAATCTGAATCATTCATATAGCAGAAAAACTGCACTTTCTCTCCTTAAAATCAACTCACTCACTTTTTAAAAATCTCTCTCTTTCTCCTCTTCTGTCTCAATAATTTTCTTCAAATACATGAGAATTCTGGTGTGGAAATACTATTATAAAAACTAGTTATGGCCTTATGTAAGCCATGCGGAAGCACAATAACCCAAATGGTTATGAATTAGGATGACAGTTAAGATTGCACTTGTTACAACTTTGCTGTCCCAACAGAAGCCATCAAATTTCCACACCACACATGAACTTCCTCCTAGGTCATGAGGATGGTAGTTGTGGTTTGGGTGTTGAAGACTGGGATGCCTGGGAAGATGGGAAAGCCAAGTGGGTGAGAATTAGTTCTAGGTTCAGTCAGTGTCATTATAAAATCAGCTTTAAAAGCCCTATTACTTAAACAAGTTGCCATTGTTAATGCTATTATGTCCTTTCTAGAAAGGCTGCTGCTCCTAATTTGAAACAAGTGCTTCCTTTAGGGCTAATTAAGCAGATGAATGACGCTTCTGAGGACCACATAGTTAACATGTTCAGTCTGTAGCAAAACCAGGGGTGCTGGATGTGATGACTGAAGAATTTGCACTCCAAAAAATAACATCTGTCTTCACTCTGGGAAAACACTGAGTGAGTGCGAAAGGAAAACAATTTCATTAACATTTGTGTTTTGTTCTGTCTCAGCCTTTACCCTTTTCTTACTACCATCCCCCCATGAAGACAGATTTGTACCAGGCATTAGATATTCCTCAGCTTCCTCCCAAACAACACATCATTTCTCTGTTAAGACATGTGCCCCCTACCTGCAGCAATACAATTGTGGTGGGATTGACCCCACTCTACACTTCAACAATGGGTCTTTATTGGCTGAAGACAATCTGAGAGTCACAGGACCACTGAGCCTAGCTCAGGATAGTCACATGATCTTGATAGAGTTAAAGAGGTAGGAAAAAGTCCTAGTGTATGTCTTTTCTTTTTTTGGCCGGGGCTGAGTTTGAACCTGCCACCTCTGGCATATGGGGCTGGCACCCTACCCAGTTGAGCCACAGGCGCCACCCAAGTCTTAGTGTATTTCAACAAAAAAATTTGAGGAAAGAAGTGAAAGATTACAACCTGCCAACCCAAATATGTTTATCATTCCAAAATTGATGTAATGTTCTGTTGTTTTGGGTTTTCCCAGATGGATTAGGAGAAAAAGTTAGGTAATTATTTCTGTGCTCTTGAGATAAGGGAGGGTGTTCTAAGTATTTCACTAAAGCTAGAAACTGTATAATGAAAAATATCCATCTTATCTCATGAAATTTTAAACCTTTTATATAGAGAAAAATAGTAACAAAACTAAGACAAACTGGAAAAGGTACTTGCAAATTTATTAACTAAAGAATTATTATAACTGATGCTATTAATATATAATCACCTTTTATAAATTAATTAAAATTTGAGTACATCTGTAAAAATGAGCATGTAAAATGAATAGGCAATTCAAATAAGAAGATTTTATATCAATATCTATACATCAAATAGCCGCATTTCTGGCTAGACATTTTGAGCAATTGACTTTACATCTCCATTAAAATTAGTCTCTTCATTGTTTAAAACTGAGATAGTGATAATCTATCTGATTATCTGATAATTGGTTAACATAGGAATAATGCTGCTTCACAACATTTTAATACAATTAAAGTGAAGAAAGATCATATAAGATAATTTATGAATAAGAAGAATTTTAGGAAATGGTCTCCAAATTTATTCAGGTGGTTGTCTCATTTCTCACTGATTTTGCTTGTGGAGGAGAAGAAAAAACAAAAAAGCTCCTACCATTCAGAAAGCTCAAGCACAAGATTCAATTGCTAACTTATTGATTACCTCACAACATTCCATTTGAGTCAATGATTTCAATGACCAAAGTAATAAAACTACAACTAAAACAGTAAGCTTAACACAAGTTACTGATACATTGCTATAAAGTACTCATGGCTAGGTTAGGAAGGAAAATCATTTTGATGATCAAGGCCTTATTTTAGATAAGGTAATATTTGAAATACCTTCTCAGTATTCCTTAGTCTTTACAGTGATATACAGGGCATTAAAAAAACTGGAAACTGGGGGAGGAGGGGTCCCTGAGAATTTTTTTTGTAGTTTTATAACTTTATTTTATGTATCTGACAATATCAGGTAGTTCTCATCCACATTATCTGTAGATTTATGACAGTGGGAACAGGTACATAGGTGACCAAACTATAGAGCGTGTTTGGTGACTCTTCATCTTTGTTACATTTTCTGGACAACCGCACATGAGTACGCTATGGGACATTCTTTATGCCTTTGGCCCAGACAGCTTTGTTGAGCCTGGTATCAGTGCCACATCAGAATCCCCATCTCTTTCCTGGAAAATTTTAGGGTCTCTTTGAGTGGCTGAAGGCATGCTTCTTGAGGCCCACTCCATGGATGCGTTTGTGAATGGGGATGGTGTATTCTCTAGTCACCACCTCATTGATGGCAGGATGGCCCTTCTTCTTACCACCCATTTTTGCAGGAGCCATTCTGCTGGGCCAAAGTTGGAAAGATAGAGCATGAGAGATTGTGGCTCAGAGATATATATATATATATATATTTTTTTTTTTTTTTTACTCTTTTTTTTTTTTGAGACAGAGTCTCACTTTGTCACCCAGGCTAGAGTACCATGGCACCATAGCTTATGGCAACATCAAACTCTTGGGCTCGTGTGATCCTCTTTCCTCAGCCTCCCAAGTAGCTGTGTTTCCACTAAAATGCCAAGCTAGTTTTTCTATTCTTAGTAGAGATGGGGGTCTTACTCTTGTTGAGGCGGGTCTCTAACTCCTGAGCTCAAGGGTTCTTCCCACCTCAGCCTCCCAGAGTGCTAGGATTATAGGTGTAAGCCACTGAGCTTGGCTCCAGATATTAACAAGACCAGAGTGAACCTGTGAGCTAAGGACAAATACACATGCTTAGGTTACTCATTGTTTGACTTCATATGTTATAGTCAGCTAAGCTTTTTGAAATTCTTAAAAATGCTAGGATAGTGTGAGGATCTATACTCAGCCTTTTTTCACTTTTTTTTCCTACTTTTAAGTATATATCAGTGCCCATTTTGGGCTGGATGCTGAATGAGCATTTGAGAAACCAAGCATTGTGTTTGCTGTTGGCAATGTCAACAAATGAGATCCGACAGGGTTTCTGCCTACAGGAAGGAGCACATTATTTTTTTTTCTCAATTTATAATACATGCTGCTTTATTAGAGGTGCTTAGTGAATTCACTAACATTTGTAATTGTCTTATTAACTTTCTAAAATGTAGGGCTTCAAAATTCAACACCTTTAGATTCAAATCTTCACTAACTTTCTAACTATATAACTTTTATAAGTTTCTTGAAAGTTTTCTCTTCATCAAATTTGGAACAATAAATACTAATATCATTCATATGGATATGTAGGTAATGATGATCTGGAAAGAAGGTGGGGAGAGGAGGGGGAGGGGAGGGGAGGGAAGAATATGGGAAGAAGGAGGGTATTTGGTGGGACTTCACCTATTGTGCTTAATGTAATGGCATATTCCAAAACTACTAAGAGTATAGTACAAATGTCTTAGCACAACACATACGTAAGATGATGGTTATGTTAATCAGTCTGATTTAAGCATTCTACTTTGTATATCAAATCAGCACATTGCCCACAATTGTATACAGTTATGAATTTAAAAAAATAACATAATAAATGCCAAAAAATAAATATTAATACTAGTTGACACCAATGTCATTTGAATTAATTGAGATACCTTATGTAAAACATGATTAGAGTGCCTGGAACAGTGTGAGCACTCATCAAATGATGAATTTTATAACAATCACCAGGACTAATTCCTGTAATGCAGTCTCCAGGTGCTGCCTTTGGATGGAAAACCTCAGTATGCTTTGGTTTCATGAAGAGTAAAAATGAGTTGAACCGATGTTCCTCAAGAAAGGAAAAGATAATGACTTTGAATTTGAGGCCACTGGGACTGTTAAAGAATTTTGGTTTTCATGATGTTTCCACAAAGATTTATAAAGAGCTGAAAATCCTCAGGAAATTCTTTCTGGGGCTGAAGTGCCCATGAACTTCTTCACCTCAGGGCAAAGTCAGCAGTGGTGACAGCCACAGTTAGACTAATTCTAGATCATAGGATTTTACAGGAATTTTTATGGTCCTTTATATTCCAAATTATACACGTTTTGATTTTCATATCAAATTTTTTGGCGACCAAACTGTTTTTCAAAAGATTCCTTCAAGTACAGACAACATCACATTGCTTTCTTCCCAGAATGAAAATAGTGTCATGACATCAACATGGCCTTGTGTGCATTAGCATCTTTCTAATGCACACACATTTACAAAGTGCTTAGGAAACCATTTTCCATAGGGCATAAAGCTTCCATCTGCCTCCTTTATTTATTGCTGTTACTGAAGGGTGCACTTCATCGGAAGAGACCCGGGGTGTCAGTTACAGGTGACTTTTCGGCAGCTGCAGTCCTTAGTATGGACTGTAACTCTGGCTAGATGGAAGCAGCCATTCTTTTTTTTTTTTTTTGGCCAGGGCTGGGTTTGAACCCACCATGTCTGGTATATGGGGCCAGCGTCCTACTCCTTTGAGCCATAGGCACTGCCCAAAGAAGCTGTTCTGTTCCTCTTGAAATGACATTAAGATACCCTCCCTTGGTATAATATATTTCATTCTTGCACTTTTACATTTATTTTCACTACTCCATAAACTCTATAAAGTTCCACAGGATTTGTGAGTATATGAAAATTTACTTTGTTAGCTGAATGCGGTGGCTCCTGACTGTAATCCTAGCACTCTGGGAGGCTGAGGCCAGTGAATTTCTTGAACTCAGGAATTCAGGACCAGCCTAAGCAAGAATGAGTTCCTGTCTCTACTAAAAATAGAAAAACTAGCTTGGCACAGTGGCACATGACTCTAGTCCCAGCTACTTGGGAGGCTGAGGTGAGAGGATCACTTAAGCCCAAGAGTAGGCAACAGAATGAAACTCTGCTTAAAAAATATATATATATATTTTTTTTGGTGGTAGATTTTTCCCTTTAAATAAAATCTCTTAAGAATTTCAGTTTAGTTATGGGATATTTCTTTTCCAGGTGGTTTTTCTTCCATAATGCAGCTGTTTTTAAGCACATCAGTTAAGATAGCTGGGAAACGCACCCTAAGACAGAGTTAAGAGTGTAAAAAGAAATACTAGGGAGAAATACCAGTGAAAGGGAAGGCAGAAGCCACAGTGTCAGTCTTACAGCCTGTAGAATTATAGCAGGGACCTTCTGGGCTTGATTACCCATTAGAAGATTCCTGTGTTGGGAGAAGTGGCTCAGTCCTCATATCAGTGTCTTTACTAGTCACTGGAGTGAGCCACACATGGCTGAAAAGCTGAGGCAGATGCAAAGGAGCTCCCAGCTAGACATTGTCAGACAGCAGAATCCAGAACCCCGCAGCTGTGCAGTAAGGCCTTTCTGAAAGTGGGATCTGAGTACACCTTTTTGTGTTGAAGTTCTAGTCTACTAGTGCAGAGCAATATTTAATTATTTCTCTTTAAAGTTGGAAGTCTGACGTGAGGAGATATAAGAAAGCGTGTTACTCTGTTCCTGTTCCAGAATGCCCTGATCCTGCTACAACAAATACCTTAGACAAAAAAGGAAAAGAAAAGAATAGAGAGGAAAAGAAGAGAAAAGGGATAAGAAATAAAATACCCTGACAGCTCCAAAATCCTGTTGATGTAATTGTAGGCTTGAGGAAAAGACTTGACTGCCACTGGCAGCTTGCTGGTCTTTTAGAAATATCTTCTTGCATAGGCAAAAGTATTGAATTTTCCCTTTAGTTTTCAACCCTAAAAAGCCAATGGAGGCAAAGTAGATACCTCTTATTGTTCCAAATGAGCTGGCCACCAAATTATTTTCATAGTTCATTAAGAATTTAGTGCCGAATAACCCATGTAAAATGTCAGTGTTACCGAACCCGCTACCATTGGCCCTCCATTTCACAAAACCTGTTAGCCAGTTGAGTAGCCAATAAATACCTGTTGAGCAGTGGAATTGAATACCATACACAAATTTTCAGATAATAAACGTGCGTGTTTCTACAAATGGTTGTGACTTACGGAATTTTCCCCTAACATGTCCTCTTCCTAGCTCCCTCTCTTGCCCCAAATAAGCAGCTGCTTGTATATGTGTTTGTTACTCAGTGGGTCCCGGTGTGGTCCCAGCGTTCTGGGACTTCAGGTGGCGCTTTATATTTGTTGGTTGTATTTTCTGCCTTATAGATTCTTCCATATGATATTTCCTTATGTAGGTTGGGATGACTCACCACCGTTCCTTAACGATTTGCACTATTTTCCTGCTTAACTATCAACAAATTAGGGATTCTTAAAACCCCAAAGTGAACTAAAAGTGGTTCCAGGCATAAAGCCTTTGCGTGCAGGGCTGTCCTCCTCTATTTTCTAGATTGGAAAGGGCTCTACTAAGACCCTTGGAAAAAATAGACACTTCCATAGAAAAACCCCTCTCTGCCCCAGGGACTCATTCTTCATCTGTTATATGGTGGAGTTGGACTAAGGGATCTTTAATGTCTCCTATAGATCTCTGCCCATGTGTTTTAGAGGAAATGACTTTCCTCCCTAAAGACTAATAAGAAAAAATGACTGGTTTCCTTCTGCTAGACTCACACTCACTGAAACAGGCAGAATATGATCCGGGCTCTGGGAGAGAAGGAAGGGGCCTTATCTACAGAGGGCTCCAGAGGGTTTTGACAATATGACTTAGATAAAGGAGCCTGAAAATAATAGCAGTTACTCCTTAGTGATTATAATGTACCAATAACTATAAGTGTTTTATGTTTATTACATTTATAACAGCCCTAAGGAGATTGGTGCCATTGCCCCTATTTCATCGATGATGAGAATGAACGTCACAAAGAATAGGAAATGTGCCATTGTCATTCGACTTTTAGGGAGCTTACATGTGCACCGATGTGGATTCTCTCTGACTGTATCTTTCTTAATGACCATGCTATTCTATCTGGTCATTTTATTGATTAATTCGTTCACTACCTAGCTATTAAGGTCCTGCTCCTTCCAGGATGGATCACAGAAGGGGTGAATGGTTGCAGTGGGGTCTCTGTGGTGCTAGAAAACTCTCTGTGCCTTTTCTGGTATTGACTATTTTGTCTTTTCATGATGGCTCTTCTCTGATTGTGACACCATGAAATATTCCCTTTGACAAGCCAGTCTTTCATCAAGAGGAGTTCTGGAGTTCTAGGTTGCCGTATCTCCAGCACAGCTTTTAATTTGCTAATTCTTTCTCTGAGGGACAGTGTTGAGAACTGCCAGGAGGCATGCAGTTTCTCTCCCTGGAACATTCGGAAGACTCAGAGTGGGCAGGAGAGGGTCTATAGAGAGCTCTTTAGGGGACACAATGGGGTAGAAAGTAGTGTTATGTGAAAAAAAAAAATTACATTTCCCCCAATTTTGCAACACTACTTTCAAGCTACCATTTCAAAAAGTACAGTACTTCTCTTGCCTGCCTCATTGGTCACACGTTAGTTTATTTTTCAATCTTTCCCCTAAAACTGAGCCTACTGTATCCTGTTTAAGTTATTAGCCCTTAATATCTTCTGGCACAATAATTTATTTTTATCTCTTTAACAAATACTCACTGGCCACAGCTATGTCCCAAATAATATTTTTGGCATTGGAAATGCAGTGGCCAATGAGACAAATTCCTGTCCCAGCAGGAAGCTCATACCCACCTGAAGAGAAGGACAATAAGGAAGCAGAGAAACAGGCAAACATCTGTGATATAGTTTCATGTAGTGACAGGGTGTAGAAAGAGAAATAAGGCCAGGTAAGGGGCCAGATAGATAGTCTCTTTAGAAGGGGTCCTCAAACTTTTAAAACAGGGGGCCAGTTCACCGTCCCTCAGACCATTGGAGGGCAGGACTGTGGGCCCCAGGATGAGTCGGCTGTTAAGCAGGACAGGCAGCAGCGGCAAAAACACCCAGCAGGCTGGATAAATGTCCTAGGGGGGCCACATGTGGCTTGTGAGCCGTAGTTTGAGGACACCTGTCTCTAGATAAAATGTTGAAGAAGTTCTTTCTATAACTATAAAAACTGCAAAAGATCTGGATCTGGAGCTAAGAATATTCTAGGTAGTAGAAAAAAATGAAGGCTTGAGATAAGAATGAATTTGACCTGTTTGAGCAAAAGGAGGACAGCATGATGAAATAAGCAAGAAGAACATGTTAGGTGAGAATTCAGTGGCGGGATAAGCAGAGCTGAGCGTATAGAGGGCCGTAGAGCAAGGAGCTGGTGCAAATTCTTGCTCAACATCTGTTTATTGATATTGGCTATTCATCAGGCACCAATCTAGGTGCTAGAAGTGCAGTTACAAACAAATGTTATGCATTTTCCAGTGTGGGGAGAGCTTACATTATCAAGGTAGAGTCAAACATTAAATGACATAAATGATGAATATACATGGGTCATTGTGAAGCTTTTGACACAAAACTCAAGAAATGTAAAATACACGTGTACTGACACATGTAGTCCTCCCAGCAACACTTGTAAGCCAAACAAGTTGAAACTTGCCCAGGTCAATCAGAAAGACACTGTCAACTGTGTTTCTTGGAAATGAAATAATAGACCATGACACAGTCTGTCTCAAAAGTGACCTGCCCATATACATACATATGTAATATTAATTAGTGATAAGCGGTAAAGAAAAAAAAGGGTACAGAAATGAATGATATCAAATACTGGGACAAAGAGGAGGAGGTTTTGAAAAGTCAGATAAAAACTAAAGGAAGTGAAGAAATAGCCATAATTCTTCTTTTGGGAAAGAACTTTCCAGACAGAGGCAACAGACAGTGAAATTCAGAGAGAAGTGAAAAGGCCAGTGCTCTAGAGCAGCAGAAGCAAAGTAGTAGGAGGTGAGTAGGGAGGTGACATGAAATGGGAGTCAGATTAAATTGTGCCCTGCAGGTTATAATGGAGACTTTTTCTTTTATTTTCGGTAAGATGGAAATCACTCTTTGAGTGTTGCAGAGACTTGATCTGGAATAAGATTTCAACAAGCTGCTGATTTGAAAATAGACTAAAAAGAAGGAAGGGTGGAAGTAGGAAGATCAGATCCCTTAGAACAGTACTGTCTGGTTGAAATGTGTTGCAGACCATAAAAGTGAGCCACACATGTAACGTTCAGCTTTCTATTACCCACATAAAAAGTAAAAAAAAAAAAAAAAAAGAGGTGAAATGCATTAATGATGACTTTTATTTAACCCATGGAGATATTTTACCTTGTTTTCATATTACGTCATTGAAATCCACTGAGTGTTATACTCCCAGCGTATCTCAGTTCAGACAAGTTGTATTTCCAGTGCTCAGTGGCTAGTGGCTACTGTACAGGATGCCATGGTGGAAAGACTAGTGTGATCATTCGGATGATATAAGATGGCAGTGCAGTGAGGACGATGAGGCGTAGTCAGATTCTGGGTTTGTGGTAAGGATAGAGCTGATAGGGTTTGCTGAAAGAATGAAGGTATGGATGAATGAGGGAAGATGCTAACTGAAATAAAGGATTATGAAAAGGCAATTAAATCATAAGCAAGTTAAGACTATGAGCCGTTTTAGGCATAGGCATACATGCTGCAGTCTCTTGTCCCATTCTTTGTTAGAGAGGCCTGTCAAGGGCACTTTTCCAGTTGCTAAAGTAGGTGGGCTCCAGAGCTGGTCAGTGAACTTGTCTTAGAAAAATACAAGGGGGGGGGGCTCATGCTGCTGCTCTTATGGTGGCTTTCTTGTCCAGTTTATAGAAGGGCCACCATAACACTACATCTTCTAAGGTCTACAGTTACAAGGCTACATCAGGTAACCCTTGATCCTATTCCATGGTTCCAAATAACAATCTGAAATTATCAAATCTTATCTAATTCCAGGAGCTATAGCATCCCAGAGAGGATTCCTTTTACTGATTCATCCATCCAAAATGGGTGCATGTTTGTAGTTTATACAAATTCACACTGCTTTTCATGTAGTGGCATGAGATATTCTGGGGTAGTCTGGATTTTTTTTTTTTTAAGAGACAGAGTCTTTCTTTTATCACCCTTGGTAGAGTGCTGTGGTGTCACAGCTCACAGCAACCTCTGATTCCTGGGCTTAGGCAATTCTCTTGCCTCAGCTTCCCAAGGTAGTCCGGATTTTATCTGAAATTTGTTTCATTCAGCCATCCAATGTTATGAACTTGGTGATTTGAATCTTTATCCAGAGTTCTCCAGTCTCCACTATGTTCACACCTGGTCCCTGGGGCTTTTGCAATCATGTCTATGGAGTGCTTTTGCGTTCTTCTGAAATGTTTTCACAGAACATAGACATATCTCCTCTGTTCTACCTTCTTTGTCTAAGTAGGTTCTACAGGGTATACTGGAAAGAGAACTGTAGTGGGAGTCAAAGACCCTAGTAGGGGACTTGTCTTTACTTGAGGGAGTTGGGAAAGTCACTTTGTGAGTCTGGTCCTTATTTCTCCTCTCTGTAGTTTGTGTTAGTCCCAATCACTGTTGGAAAGGGAAAGGAAAGATGATGAAAAGACTCCATTTCCTGAGACGACATCAATGAGTAGCTCCTTGAGCAGATGGGGCTGGACGTTTTTATGTTCTGGTGAGGAATTTAATAATGGTACGTACATGAGTTCCTGAAGTATGATGAATTCTGGTCTCAAGAATGAAATCCAACCCCCCTTATAAACCTATGGAGAAGCCAAAGGTAAACTCCGGGGTCAGTGTGGATGAGCTGGTCAGTCAGGATGAGGATAGGGGATTTATGCACCTTTGAAGGTTTGTTATTTGGAAAATCAATGCATTTTAAAGAATAAACAATGAAAAAACAAAATTTAAAAAAAAGTGCACCTTACCCAAAACTCTGATGTTTGCAATAAAAGATCATTGTTCCAGCCAAGAAGTCAGAAGCCTCTCTGATATTGTGGACCCTGCATTCCCAACAGGACAAATGTCTTTCATAAAGGGGTGAAAATTAGATTTTGGGAAGGAAGGATAAAAAAGATCTAAGTCTTAGGCGGTGACTGGAGCTCAAAAGAGTAGGGCGCTGGCCCCATATACCAGAGGTGGAGGGTTCAAACCCGGCCCTGGTCAAAAATAAAATAAAATTAAAAAACTTAAAAAAAAAAAATCTTAGTCCTTTCTTGCATAAACACAGATGTGCATATAGTATATAAACAGACATACAGCATATCTATGGGATTAAAATGCCATAGGACATAGGGTCAGTAGAACAGCATACCTAAAACATTTCCTTAGTGAGAAATTTTTAAAATGTTTTGGGAAACAATGCTGTAGAGCTATCCATTTGCAAGTGGGAAAGAGAAAGAACACACAGAGGATGCAGTCAGAATGTAGAGAAACTGAGGCCCATACGTGGTGGTACAAGCTACTCTTTGCATAAACATAGTTGACTTTGTTTCTAGGACAGGTTATGCTTGTTCTGTGAAGACTTAAATCTGTCAACTCCAACTTCTCCATGATGACATTTGTAATCCAAGTGATCCAATTTACCTCTTAGAGATACTGCTTTTTTTTTTTTTTACATAAATTTATTTCCCAGATATTGTTGAGCAACTACTGTGTTGCTAGGCATTCATCCATGCAGTGGTGGATAAACAAGGTCCTTCTGTTCATGCAGTAAAAATTCTAGAAACAAAAATAAATAGGTAAATAAGTGGATGGAATGGTTTCAGGCAGTAATAACTGCTATAAGGGAATCCCATAGTTGTGCAATAGAGAGTGACTGGGCAGTGGGAATGGGGCACTGTTGGTTAATTTAGATACAGTGGTCAATGAACTCTCTCTAAATAGGAGATACCTGATCAACTCTCATTTCACAAGTGATTATTTGTCCTCTTAAATAAATTAAAATTAAGGCTGAAAGAGAAGGAATAGGCTAGGATTCAAGTTATGTTCTGCCATTATTTCATTCATTCATTCATTCATTCATCCATATCTATGAAAAGGACATACTGATTTCCAGGCAATAGGTGTTTATTTACTAACTTACTTAAACATCAAATATTTATTGAATACCTAGTAGGTGCTCTATTGTCAATATTTGTGGCAATAAGTGAAAGAAATATCCTGATGGCCAGGGATATGGTTCTGATTTTGTTAAATTGCAACATTTATTAGAAATCTAAATACATATGGTGAGTAGGCAATAGTGTATACCAGTCTAGATTTTGTGAGAGAGACAGGGCCAGGAAACCTCAGTTTGAGACTCATTAATACAGAG
>NW_003852398.1:31293114-31300366 GCF_000181295.1 Otolemur garnettii | reverse complement strand
TTTTATATGGAATCAGAAAAAACCTTCAATAGCAAATACATTACTCAGAAATAAGAGCAAATCAGGAGGTATCACATTACCAGGCTTCAGGCTATAATATAAATCTATAGTGATCATGATACTGGCACAAAAACAGAACAGAGATTTATGGAACAGAATAGAGAACCAAGAGATGAACCCAGCTACTTATCATCATTTGATCTTCGACAAGCCTATCAAAAATATTCAGTGGGGGAAAGACTCCCTATTTAACAAATGGTGCTGAGTGAACTGGCTGGTGACCTGTAGAAGACTGAAACTGGACCCCCACCTTTCACCATTACCAAAAATTGATTCTCACTGGATAAAAGATTTAAACTTAAGACATGAAACTATAAAAATATTAGAAAAGAGTACAGGGAAAACACCTGAAGAAATTGGCCTGGAAGAATATTTTATGAGGAGGACCCCTTGGGCAATTGAAGCAACACCAAAAATATATTACTAGGATCTGATCAAATTAAAAAGCTTTTGCACAGCCAAGAGCACAGTAAGTAAAGCAAACAACCTTCAGAATGGGAGAAGATTTTTGCATGTTACACTTCTGATGAAGTTCTTATAACTAGAATCTACAGAGAACTCAAACTAATCAATAAGAAAAGAATAAATAACCCCATTTCTATGTGGGCAAGAGACTTGAACAGAAACTTCTCTGATAAAGACGGGCCCATGGCCTACAAACATATGAAAAAATGCTTATCATCCTTAATCATCAGAGAAATGCAAATCAAAACCACTTTGAGATATCATCTAACTCCAATAAGATTAGCCCACATCACAAAATCCCCAAACTACAGATGTTGGCTTGGATGCGGAGATAATGGAATAGTTTTATTTATTTTTATTTTTAATTGTTATTTCAGATTGATATGAGTGTATAAACAATTAGGTTACATTGTTTGCGTTTGTCAGCCCAAGTCCAAATTATAGTTGAGCCCTGTTATCTTATCTGTTTGCTTTAGTTGTTGCGCCCTTAACTGTGCAAAAGCCTTTTAGTTTAATCACACCTAACTTATTTATTTTTGGTGTTGCAGTGATTGCCAATAGGGACTTCTTCATAAAATCTTTTCTCAGGCCAATATCTTCAGGATTTTTTCCCATACTTTATTCTAGAGTTTTTATTATTTCACGTCTGAAATTTAGATCCTTTATCCAGCAAGAGTTAATCTTTGTAAGTGATAAGAGGTGCAATCTTTTACTTTCAGCACTGTCCAGTTTCAGTCTTTTATGTGTGGTTGCCCAGTTCTCCCAACACCATTTATTAAATAGAGATTCTTTTCCCGAGCATATGCTTTTGTTTGGTTTATCAAACATCATAGGGTGATATGAGTCTGGTTTCATCTATAGATTCTTTATTCTATTCCATAGATCTGTATCTCTGTTTTTGTGCCAGTAAAATTTTTGTGCTGTTTTGATCACTAAACACTTATAACCTGAAGTCTGGTAACATGATACCTCCAGAATTGTTTTTATTTCTTAGAATTGCATTGACTATTCAGAGTTTTTTCAAAACAATCTACATTTAATGCAATCCCCACTGAAGAATCAATGTCATCCTTTGAAGAACTTGAAAAAATAGTACTTTGTTTCATCTGAGTGGAGTAGTTTTAAGAGAGAGTGTTAGAAGCGTAATCAAAGACAATGAGTCCAGACATGTTTTTGGAAGAATTTTATAGCAAAAGGCAGCAAAGAAATAGCCAGGAAGCTGACAAAATAAATTGGGTAAAGAAAAGAGTTGTTAAGATGGGAGTAATAGTAGCATTTTTGTATACTGCTGAGCAAAATGGAATAGTGAGTGAAAATAGTATATTAGGGAAGATAATTTTCTGCAGAGTTATTCTTAAGTAGATGAGAGAAACTAGAATTTAGTATGCACATAGAAAAACTTTCCTTGGAAAGGAGCATGGCTATTTTGTCTATGGTTGTAACCAGGAAGGTAGAGGATGTGGGTTCAGATGTTGGGGTGAGGTGAGGAGCTGTGCTGAAGGGCATTAGTGGGTGTTCTCTCATTGCTGCTTTAATTCTCCCAGTGAAGTAGGGCACACGAAGAGAAGGTCATGTTTTATAACAATTGTAAGCTGTATGAGCTAAAATAAGCAATTCAACATCTTTGAGTCTCAGGTTCCTCTTCTGTAAAAGGGGGATAAAAATATTTGTCTCTCATACATTAATAATGAACAAGGGTGACGTTACATCAGAAAGTACTAGCTTGATACCTGCATTATCAAGTGTTGGCCCAAGCTGACCTCAGTGGAGGTATAAAAGCATCGGCATTTGAAATGGCACGTGTTGCACGGAAGTCAGTCATGGGGTCTTGCTTTAGTACAGGGAGGCAGCCCTGAGCTAACAGCAGAACGAAACAAAGCCAAGAATAGCTTAATCAGTAAGAAGTGCATTTACATTTATAAAAGAATTGCTCTATTTGTCATGTGACTTTTGACCAAGGAGAGCTTGCTAACATGTTTTAACCATAATCTTCTCACACACCTGTTGATACCTCCAGACTTGGAGTGACAATGATCCACTGAACATGGAAGAAAACAAATGTCAATGTTCAGTCTCCTGTCCCAGGCTAAGTGTTTCAGGCATCAGGAATATCACCCTGATTAAAGTGTCAAATGGTCTTTAATCTCCTTAAAATGAAATGTGACCAGACTACACCAAGAAAAGGACATCCCTGTCACCTTTTCTCTTTTCCCCATAATGGCAATATCTATCTGCTCTATTCCAGATAATATGAATGTCTATTCATATTGTGGGGACAATGAGATGACTTGCATTTGACAGATCTTATTATGTTAGAAATCACCGCTCTAAAATTAACATAGACTCTTATTAAAGCGATTATGCAAAACTTCTCTGGTGCCTGGGATTTTTCACCAGGCAAATTTCTTCCTTGTATCCTTCCCTACCCTCTTTACTCTTTGTATATAGTTTTAAATTGGATCATTATGTAAGGATCTAGTATAGATATAACCAAGGTCAGACAGGTAACTATGTTTATCCATTACCTATGTTTGCCATCACTAGATAAGTGCTGATAATCTAACCAGGCTTCCTCAAACAACAGCCGGTGGGCCACATGTGGCCCGCCGAGGACACTTATCCAGCCCACTGGGTGTTTTTGCTGCCACTGCCTGTCCTGCTTAGCAGCCAACTCATCCCAGGGCCTGCAGTCTGGCCCTCCAATGGTCTGAGGGACAGTGAACTGGCCCCCTGTTTAAAAAGTTTGAGGACCTCTGATACTGAAACTACAGCTCAGGGCCTGTGGTACTTTATGACTAAAGTCATTTTCTCTATCTTTAATCCTAGATAGTCAACTCTATGGGAAAGGGAATTTGCACTGACCAAAGAGTTATTTTTCAGTTACCCAGTGAAATAACTAAGGAGACCTGGAAAAATAAACTTGGACCCACTCTGATATAAATAATTGGTGATTTATTTACACCTGCACAGGGCGCTGTTGTCCGAAGACAATCAGCCCCAAAGTGCAGGGTTTTTTGTCTTTTTTTTTTTGATACTTTTTTTTTTATTTCTTATAGCATAACTATGTACATTAATGCAATCATGGGGTACAGTGTGCCGTTTTCATATACATTTTGAAATACTCTCATCAAACTGGTTAACATAACCTTCATGTCATTTATGTTTATTGCAGCCCAATTCATAATTGCTAGGTCATGGAAAAAGCCTAAATGCCCATCCATCCACGAATGGATCAATAAATTGTGCTATATGTACACCATGGAATACTATGCAGTCTTTTATGCTGTTTTTTGTGTACAAGGAACGTTGCCATTGGCAGGGCACCATCAGCAGGGTTACAGTTTGGGTTTACAGTTTAGGTATCAATGGTTACAGCTTGGGTGGCAGTGGTTAAGGTAGCAATGGTTTCAGTTCAGATAGCAATATTTACAGTTTGGGTAACAATGGTTACAGTTCTGTTCCTGGCAACCTTAGGGGGAAGAAGGGGGCCTGGGAATGGGCTGAGAAGCTTGTTCTCTGCCACTCTGGGGGGAGGGGCATGGGAATGGGCTGGGTTACAACACCAGAATTATTTTCTGGTACCTAGAACATTACTTGGTGCATAGTAAGTACCTAATAAATATAGATTGGATAAGTTGATGTTAATAATAGTCTGGGGAAATTATGCTTCCCATTACAGGTTGTTTATGAAGAATCATGAGAAAATCTGCCCTTACATCAGAATTATTTTAATAATCCATCTCTAATGGGTTAGGTACAACAAATGTCTCCACCTTGTTGAAATTTTAAGTTACTAATAGTTTCCCCATTTTTCAACTGAATGACCTCTAAAGAAGATAAATGTGAAAAGGATAAAATGTTTCCCAGAAACACTCAAAATCATGATTTTTAAAGCATTTGTGGTCACCACCATAATTTTAAAAGTGTTTGTGGTCCTGTCATTTACGAGACTTGAATTTTTTTACTGTGGAAAATTATGTTTGTCCCAAATTGGAATATAGAACAAGTTCAAACTAGTCAAGTAAAAAAAGAAAACATTTAGAGACTTCAATTTTGACATCAAAAAATCGCCAGTTATCATATTATGTCAGTCAAGACTCTCAGATGATTGTCAAAAGGATAATCAAGTTTATTATTTAGAGTAAAGGTCATAAAATCAAATGTCTACAGAGAATAGACAGATGACCGTAAAAGTCATTTTGAATATAGAAAAATAGTTTGGGCTGGAAAGGTGGTGAACTGCACATTCCTTATCTAAAAGCATGCAAATCCATCCTTAAAAGAAAATCTACTTTTATTTGCACTAAAGATATGCACAGTTAAATCTAGCTTTTTACATAAGTAATATTATTGTGTTATGAGCAGTGTGTATGATAGAAGTGGTCCCAGTACGATCACATAAGAAAAAATTTATTTACTTAGAGACAAACAGGTTGTATTCCTATACTCCTAATTGTGTCCTTTCAAAGTCAAAGTCTCCAATTTTAATAATGGAGACAGGTTCAATAAGAATCTCTCGAGTAGAGAGCTCCATTTTCCCCCTTGCTACTGCTCTATGCCCAAAGAACAAGTTTCGAGGTCAGGTAGAGAGCATGAATTTTTAAAAGATAAGAAGAATAGAGGAAAACAAACATGTTAGTATTAAGACGTTATTTAGAATATGTAGGCTTTATAATAAGCAAAAATATTGAAGTCAAAAAATGGAAATATACATGAAAGTGTTCACATTATAGTTACTTATTCTCTCAGATTCATCTGGTTCTGGAGAGGGATGGGAACAAAGCCATGAAGTCTTCACTGGCTGGGCCTGGAGGGCAGTGTGCAGACCTTACACCACATTAGAATTACATGAGAGATTTTTTAAACTACATGTTCCTAACCTTCCTATACACACAGACACATACACAACAGTCCTCTCCTGAAATTTCAGTCTGCCAGGTCTGCATGGGGAACTCTGTTTTCAAAATGTACGTGATTGTAGACTATTATTTGGATGACTTTATTTGGAAGCCATATAGTCTTTCCAAATGCTGAAAATTCATGTAGTCTTTCCAAATGCTGAAAATTCATCTTCCAAATTTTTTGGAAGTAAAAACTAAAACAACCCAAGGTAGAAGGATAACTCCCACAACAATAATGATGTAAAGAAGAATGATGGAAGAAAATGATTGAGAAGTTGTCACTGAAATATTAATAACTAATGCCATTTTAAGAGAAGTCAGAATATATAAACATTTGGAGGGAGAAGGATTTTGATTCATTAAACTAATGTGTCTTTAATGTTACTCAGATTGTCTGTTGAAGGACTGAGAATATACAAATATGTGGTCTTTGTGAAATTCATAGTCTCAAAGCAAAGATGGCAAGTAAGTTTCAACTCATACGCTGACACAATTTAATTGGCAGTGGTTGCTTGAATCCTCTGTTGACAGACTGCATGACTCTGGGCTCAGAAGTAAAGTATGCAGTAATTGATTAGTGATGTCTGACATGAAACTGGAGATGAATGTGGTTGTACCCAGGAGATAGGATCTCTTTTCCTAAGATACTCTTATTTTTGTATTTGGAAACTACACCAAGATGTTTTAAAAATGTCCTACCTCTGCCTCTCAAATGGATGTATTTTAAATTGCCCTGGCACCCAGCACAATCCTAGGAAAATGTCAGTGCTGAGTAATTGTGCCTACTTGAACTGATTCCTTCCATTTAATTCTTAATGGCAATCTCACAAATTCTACAAGCTCACATATCCTTTGATAGAGCCACAGTTCCTTTATCTCTGTCTTAGCAAATATATGTTTGAGAGTGTGCATTAAGCATTAAATATTTACAAGTTGGATAGTTAGTATTGTTATATGGCTAGTTGAGCAGCATTGAGCCGAGTGGTAATTGGTAGAAGGATGATGGAGGCAACTGTCTCTGTTGGAGACAAAATGATGGCCGGGAATGGGCAGCTGAATGCTAGAAGAAAGAGAGGGTAAATTCTCATTGTGATAAGGCAGTTTCTCCTCAGAGTGAGAGATTCAAGCTAGATTCAAGACTGAAGACAAGTTAGAACCAGAAACTACAAGGTAAAGGCAAAAGGCCTCCCTGACTTGTGGTATTATTGTTCTACTCTCTTACTTGACAACAATAGCCTTAGAATCCAGGATGCCTGAAGTTTACTCAGACACCTTAGGCTTCTGTTCACTCTTAGTGCACATTTTAACCCATTGAAAACTTACTTAGGCTTAAGAGTATGTCTGATTTTCAAACACCAATATTGTTGCTTGGGGAAAGGCAGAAAAATATTATGCCATTGTAAAAAGATATTTCACCGTTAACTAGATTTTAATGTGTTTCAGCTCCACGGAGGTGGCTGTGCCACTTATCCATATATTTTGGCTCATATGCCTATCAGCTTGTACGTGGCAATGTTGTGATAATTACATGTGTATACTTTTCACCTGATTAGGCTGTGTCTTACTGAATAACATGTAAAATGCAATTCGATAATTCTCTCCAGTCTGTAAAAAGTGGTTTAGTTCTTTAAATTTCAATTGCCTTTTTCCCCATCTCTTTCTTTCATGTTTACATCAGTTGTTTCTGGTTAATGATACAGTTGAATCACTAAGAACCATTCTGATCAAATTTTCCAAAGAATAGAGAAGGAAAACATGATAAAGAAGGAAATATTTTAAGCAGGAGATGCCTAGTGCAACTATAGTCAGGTTAACCTCTGTGATAG
>NW_003852398.1:31267392-31290473 GCF_000181295.1 Otolemur garnettii | reverse complement strand
AAAAAAAAAAAAAAAAAAAAAAATCTACCCAGATGCTTGCATGTAAGGAAGGGCAACATGAGCAAGGGAGCTCTGTACCCTGCCACTGGGTGACATCTCCCTACTATTAGCTTTCAAAGCAGCCTGTGTGTGTCCTGTTATAACTTCTGTGCTTTTAGGTAATATTCTGGCTGTGTTCCTTATTGTGAATTAAGCTCTCTAAATACAGAGGTTTTGCTTTTATTTTCACTATTTGGCATTTGGTAAACATTTAATAAATGATTAACGAATAAATAAATAAGCCAATCAGACCACCATTGAAGCCTCTTAGATTATTCTAATAGAAGATGATTATAAGATTTGGGCAAAAAGGTCTTATTTTGAATTGGATTCAACTTTCAGTCATAACCTTATTTTCTGGCTTTGATTCCTGTCAATATTTGGGTCCAGATGATATCTCTTAGCTCAATGCAACATACAATGGAATAGAGCGAAAAACCATGCAGAGCAATAGGTTGTTAGATTCCCAACTATTCCATTAGCTGTATCAGTAAACGGTCTTGGTTTTTCAGGTGGACTGTAGAAAAATTAGAATATTCATTTAAAGGATAATCAGGAGACCTACCATGTTAGAAATATATTTATAACCTCAATCCTATGAATCTATGTGATTCATTTGCCCAGAAAGCATCAAAGGTGCACAGATTAATAACTTGGTAAGCACATGCTAGAATGGCAGATTTTATATATGCTCCTGATTTCATAGTTATGCCAACAACAATAACTAGCATGTATTGATCACCTGCTCCGCGTTGTTCCAGGAACTGGGCTAAGCACTTTACAGTGCAAGCTGATTTAATTCTCCTAGAAATTCTACAGTAAAAATACTGTTGTCATCCCCACTTTACAGGAAAGAAATTGGGGATCAGAAAAGATGAGTGACTTTTCCCAAAGTCATAAAATAAAGAAGAGGCTAATGCAATATTCAGATCATTCATTTGACCTGAAAGCCTGTGTACTTAATCATCAGGCTTGGCTGGCTCCCCAGTGTAGCTGAGGAATAGATAAGTACACAAATAACAACCATTCAAGGTAGGGTGGGGGACAATTCATGGATGGAATAAGGAAAGATGCCACCTGCTTTGGGAAGTTTTAACTTTCCTAATGAGATTAGCGAAGGGTAATTAACTAAGGCCGTTTCTGTTATCCTATTCATGAATCCAAAGTTTACCAATTTTTTTTTTCCAGGAGAATCTGAACTTTCAGTTGGTAATGCACTTAATTACCTCTATGTCCTATCACTTACTGGCTGATGTTCATTATGAATAATTTCTTCTTTTTTTCCTTGCCACTGCATCCCCTGAATCATTCACATAAAACTGAGTAAGTCTGAAAAGTGGACATTCAGCAAAACCACTTCATGAGAGAAATAGGAGTGATAATAAAGTAACCTGAGCCACAGCACTGTGGTCGGCGCAGCCAGCTCCAGAAGTGGCTTCAGCGGGTGATTCATCACTCTGAGTGAGCCCTGGGTACTGGGAATTATTATCTTCATTCTCTCTTAACATGAACTAACATGAACTGAAGAAAAATCCAAGTCAGACACTGCCTCTTAATCAGTCAGTGTCGAGAAGGGTTGCAGTCACTAGAGGCTCCCTTTGTTACCAGTCTTAGCCCGGAAAACCTTCGGGAGACTTTGTTTCTCATCCACATCTGACATGTTTGTCTCCAAAAGTGATTTTCAAGTCACATGGCCTCCAGACCTGGACAAAGATGTGCCAGGCACCGCCTCCTCAGAGACTCAATGCCTTTTCCATGAAACTAAATGCACTAACTGGTGCGTCCTGCTTCAGAGAGCATAAAAAATGTTCAATTTAGCATCTACTGAAACCCAAATCAGTAAACTGAGAGGGTTCTAGAATTTGTGTGGGAAATTATAGAACTTTACAAGATATTTATAAAATCTTCTCTGCATGTTGGCAACCTCTTTGTAAAAGTTCATAATGAATATTTTATAAATAAAGATACATTGAGCTATAATTTTCCATTTTTGCTAGGTGACCCTTTGGACACCCTGTAGTATAACAACTGCTGGAGATGTAGAAAACACTGTAGTCAGTAAGGAGGGCGCAGAAGAGCAACTCCACCCAGACATATCCTCCCACAGGACGCTGGGGAAGGGGCTTTACTTTTCTGATCCCTAATTTCCACATCTGTAAGATGGCAATAAGTGTTTTTACCTTATAATGCTTTCATCTAGATCAGAGATAAACAAACTATACCAGCAGATTGAGTCTGGACCCCAACCTGTTTTTGTCCATAAAATTTTATTGGAACACAGCCACACCCACTCATTTACACATTGTTGATGACCATTTTCACCTATAGTAGCAGAATAGTTGCTATTTCACTACAGAGATGTTTGCAGAAAAGTTTGCTCACCCAGGTGGTGCCTGTGGCTCCAGGAGTAGCCCCCTATACCAGAGGTGTGGGTTCAAACCTGGCCCTTGCCCCCCCCAAAAAAAAGTTTGCTCACCCTGGTTATTGGCCTTATTCTGAAGGCCCTTGGAAATGATGCTAAGTTCAAAGCAAATTCTGGTTTCCATCCCAATTGATACTATAGATTAGAGTTTTGTTTAAGATTTTCTTATATTTTATTATAAAAAAATCAGGCAAAAGAAAAATAGAAAAACTAAAGGTGTGCCAACTAGGCTCTTGATTTTGTTTTTCCCTGAACAGGAAAAATGAGCTCCTTTGAGTTGGTAAGTAGAATAGGAAAAAAGGATACAATGATACATCAGGTAGATAAAAGTGCCCCGATAAAGATACACTGGCAGAAATGATACCGAGCGTCTGTGGGGCTGCAGGTAGCTCGCAGTTGGTGGAGTATTGAACATGGACTTGGAAGGCAACGTTGGGCAGTGAGTGGCAGCCAGAGCATGCTTAATATGAGACGTTATTTTAAGGAGCTGGGACTTTGTCTTGTAAGAGATAAGAGATTTTGAAGTGTAGGAGAAAAAAAGTGACATTCTAAATTTTTCTTTTGATTTGGATCACTATGAAAGGGAATATGCAAAAATAATTGAAAGATAATGAAATGGAGGCAAGGAGAACAGCTGGAAGTGGTATTGGTAGTGCGTGTAATTTTTCTAATTGTCACATGCAAATTAGTTGAGTATTGCCAGGGCTGGAAAACTGAAAAATTCAGTCTGGCTAGAAAGTAAACATAATTTTTTTTCTGGATTTTTGATTAAGTAATTTTTAATTTATGCAAATCCTGATCAAGATAGCCACCATGTCTTATGAAAAATGAATTAAGGTAGAAATAGGGCATAGTCTTTTGCAGTGACGATGGGAGTACTCCCAGGTGAGTCCATAAAGCCTAGATACTGGGGTAGGAATGGTAATTAATATCTATCAGCATTCATTCATTGAATGATAAATTGTGAAACAGTACTTTTATATGCATTAATTCTTATAATAAAATAATTTTGAGGTATCCAGTGTTGTTATTTTCTGTTGAACAGATGAGAACATGCATGTAGAGCAGTGGAGTCACGTCCCAAATTACATGGGTAGTAAATGGGAGGCCTGAGCTTCAGACACAAATCTCATCTCTCCTCCAGAGATTGCAGAACTCATGAGCACATAATACTTTATTTCCTTCCATTCATAGAAAAGAGAATGACATTCAGTGGACACTGAATAAATACCACATAATGAATGACATTTTAATACATAAATAGAACTTTCTTGTTTGTAAGCTCTGTGATATTGCACCTGCTCAGTATTGTAAAATCTTAGCAGTGCTCATCAATTGTTCAGAGTAGAACCAGACATTTTCCTATGCCTGTAATTGTGTCCGATGCCTCTTAGATTATCTAATTTTTGTTCCTTGTTAATGCAATTGATTTATACTACACATTAGGTTACCAAGAACTTTGTAATACATCATCTCACTTAATCTTCATGAAAATCTTTTAAGGTATCTGTTCAATTTTAAAGATGAAAAAGCTGAGATTCAAAGAGGTTACCTGCCTAGCGTTACATAGCTGAACATCCAGTCTCCTGCATTCAAGTTTGTACACTTTCCACTGTATCAGAGCTGCTTTTAATGTAGATAGTAAAAAAGTGGAGCTATAAGGGATGCAAAATAAAAGGAATATTTTTTCACTGTTATAATAGTATGATATATGTGTGTGCTGTATGTGTACATGTGTATGAATGTATAATGAAATGCACAGGTTATAATTGTGCACTTCAGTACATTTTCATGCACCCATGAGCAGCACACAAACCAAGAGGCAGGATATTACTGGTGTCACAAGATCTCGTGTGCTCTCTTCAAACCAACAATTTCTCCCTGGAGAAGTACTTTTGTGAGGCTGAGGCTGTGACTACTAAACCAGGCTCCGTTTAAAACAGTGGTTCTCAACCTGTGGGTCGTGACTCCTTTTTAACAATGAAAATACATTGAGGCATTAGGAAGGTTGAGAACCACTGTTTTAAAAGGAGAAAGTGATGGAAAAATATCAGTGTTATCTTCTCTCTGCAAAGAGTCAGTGTCTTTATAATAAAGGATTTTATTCATTTGGAAGAATGGTTGTGGACATAACCCGATATAAGGTATGGTTTAGGTAAAAAAGTTACAAAGGGTATTGGGGTCGGTAGGGAAAAACAGAAAGTGTTAAGATATCAAAGTAATAAAAATTTATTACTAAAATGAAAAAGTTGAAATAAACTAATAGACAAGGTTGTTGTAGAATGGCACCTGTGAAACTGCATAAGATCTCATTTTAGAAAAAAATCTGTGTGTATGTGTGTTTGAGTTCATGAACATGCTCGAGTAGAGAAAATCCAGAAATATATGAGCTGAAGCCATTATCAGTAGCAATCTGGGGTGGTAGAGATATAAAGTTCCATTATTATTGTTCTTAACACTATTGCTTATCTTTATTTTCAACATTTCAAACTTGCACAAGTTCTAATCACTTTTTGGCCTTTTAGCTAAAATGAAGTGTGGTTTCTACCTTGTACAAGTTATCTGTTGATAAAAAGAATTATTTTAAGTAAAAACAAATACATAAAAATAGTTAAGTTATTCAGCACCATAAATTATCTGATGGGTGACTAATGCAAGTGGATAATCTAAGAACAACTGTGCCAATTGAAACACCATTAATCCTCATTAAGTAGACCAAGAACTGTGCTAAGTTTTATATAAACATCATGTCAATTGATTCTTCTAAAATGCCTATGAAGTAGGTACTATTATTGTTTGTATTTTAATGATAAGGAAACTGATAATCACAGAGGTTTACTAACTTGCCCAGGGACACAGGTAGCAAATAATGGGAGGCCAGATTAAGCCCAGATCTGTCTGAATGAAAATAATTGTTACTAGATTACCACCTACAGTGCTTCTTATGATTCTAGTACCAACATCATCATTATCTCATTGGCAGTTCCAATGATAATTTATTCCACTACATACAGAGATCATTCCACAAACTATCAGCATGTGTTACATTAAAAACCTGCTGTGCTCTTAAATGCAGAAATTTGGAAAACTGGAACAAAAATTGGGCAAGAATTCAAAGAATTTATAATCTAGTGAGGTAGAGAAAGAATTTGAATCTATTTATTGCTTCAAAATTTTTAGTGCAGTAAAAAACAGAAATAAATTGAAAACTTTTTTATAATATATGAATAGCCTAATAAATTAACATGAAACACTTAATATTGATTTTGTGTAGATATTTATATAAATACTAATAGACACCAAAGAATGGACATATGGATAAAAACTTATTAATGTTCTTAGTAGATGAGAAAACTTATAAATCTTAATTAAATACATTTATAAATGTAAACTAAATATGCTTATGAAGATTTCACATTTCCTTTGGTTGAAAATAATTGTTCTAGGAGATACATTTTGTAGAATCACATATATTTCATGTATGTGCCTCATTTCAATTTAAAGTTCACTGGGATTTATATTGCAATTAAACTTAATTGAACAAAATAAATACATAGCAAAAAATCACCAGATGCAATATACTAAGGAAAAGAACAATTCGTGTTAGATATTTTTCTTTAAAATGACATCTTAAATGTCCAGTTTTTCCAATGAATTTTCAAGGGGTTTACTGATGTGATTGAAATTTTTGGTGTAAGAACAATTCAGATATAATAGGAAAGAAAAGTCTTTCAAGAGCATAGCAGAATTCCTTGAGAGACAGACTGTCTTGACTCTGGAGGTTGTAGGTAGGCGGAAAACCCAACCAATCAACCAAACAAAGAATTTTTTGGAAATCCTTAGACCTATTTAGAATCATTGGGGTTTAAAATCTAGGGATGTTTATTGATTGTATGAGACGAAGAGAAAAAGCTTTACATTTAGGTTATACTTTATTCAATTATATTCATACTTTAATCTCCTCCCACTGCCACTTTAAAGAAAATACTACTATTACTGTTTCTTTTATTTTTTTCTCCTTTGCCTATAAATATTTTAGCTTGTATGTCACAAATAAAAGGAATGCTTTATATAGCCACAGTATAATGACTAGGATCACGAAATTAACATTGAAATGATGCTATTATATAATTTACAGACCTTGCTGCTATTTTGTCAGTTGTTCCAACAGTGTCCTTTACAGCAAAAGAAATAGAATATCTGCATTACATTCAGTTGTCATGTCTCTTTAGTCTCCTTTACTCTGGGTCTCTTTATAGTTCTGGGGTTTTTCTCTGTAGCTCAGAGCATTGACATTTTTAAAGAATACAGGTCCATTTTTTAGTAGAATGTCCCTCAATTTGTATTTCTTTGATGTTTCCTCATATAGAGATTCAGATTAACTACTTTTGGCAGTTACAGCTCCAAAAGTTGTGTGAGTCCTTTGCAGTGCATCTAGGAGAAGTGCACGCTACTGATAGACCACAATACTAGCAGTATAATTTTTTTAATTGACAGGTAATGTTGAAAAAATTTATTATGTATAACATAATATTTCAAGGTACATATAGATTGTGTAACTCTAATTTACAAATACATTAACTCATATAATTCTCATTTTTGTGGTGAGAGTACTCAATATCCACTCTTTGCAGTTTTCCAAACCACAATATATTGTCATTAACTATAGCCACTTTGTCATATAATAAATCTCTTGAATTTATTCCTCCTGTGTCCTACCGAAATGCAGTTATGTATCCTTTGACCAGTCTCTCCCCATATCACCTTCCCCTACCCATCCTGGCTGCTGATATCCACTATTCTGCCCTCTACTGCTATAAGAGGAATATTTTAAAATTCCACATAGGAGTGAGATCACATTATATTTTGTCTTTCTGTGCCTGGTCTATTTCACTCAACATAATGGCCTCCATGTTCATCTATGTTGTTGAAAATGACAAAATTTCCTTTTTTAGGGCTACATAGTATTCCATTGTGTGTATATGTGTGTGTTCGAGTGTGTGTGTATATCCGTTCATCTATAGATGGACATTTCATTTATTTTAGCTCTTGTAAATAGTGCTACAATAAACATGAGAGTAAAGATATCTCTTCAATATATTAATTTAATTTCCTTGAGATATATTCCCACTATAAAACTACTACAAGAAAATATAAGGGAAAACCTCCATGGCGGTGGTCTAGGCAAGGATTTTCTGGATAAGACCTCAAGAACACAGGCCAAAAAAGGTAAAAATATATAAATGGGATTACCTCTTGCACAACAAAAGAAACAATAAACACAATGAAAAGACAACCTATAAAATAGGAAAAAATAGTTGCAAACTATACAAAACCTATCAGCGTTAATACTATTTTTCATATTACATGGTTAGATAATTTCTGGATAGTCCTCATTTTTTGGTTTTTTTTTTTTTCAGTTTTTGGCTGGGGCCAGGTTTAAACCCACCATCTCCGGTTTATGGGGCCAGTGCCCTACTCTTTGAGCCACAGGTGCCACCCTATGGCCCTCATATTTTCAGTATTTGAATAACTTAAAAGCAAGCAAACTTTAAGGTGACTGGAAAATGGGCTAAAGACCTAAAAATACATTTCATAAAATAGAACATACCAAAGACTACCAGGTATATTTAAAAAAGAAAATGGTCAACATGAGTAATCACTAGAAATGAAAATCAAAAGCACAATGAGATGTCACCTCTCTCCAATTAGAATAGCTATCATCAAAAAGACAAAAGATAACAAATGCTGGAGAGAATGTTGAGAAAGAGAACACTTACACACTGTTGGTGAGGATGTAAGTTAGTAAAGCCATCAGGAAAAAGAGTACAGTTTTCTCAAAAAAATAAAAATAGAACTACCATACAAAAACACTACTTCTAATTAAAAGTAAGGAATATAGTCTCAAATATTGTTTATTAGACCCAAAATATAGATGAATTCATTAACTATTTTGATTTTCTGAAAGATCTAGGTCAATTTCAACAAAGAAAAACAGCATTCACTCTCTTCAGAACTTTCTATGTTCAACAAAGGAAAAGTAGCTGAAAGGATGAAGATGCCAGAGGTTTTTAAAAAATGAACTATATATTTGTCTTCTTATGAGGCAGAGATATGTTTTCCTACTCACTTCCTCCCAAATTCCTTACCGAAGTTTCTGATACAATTGTGATAAATTAGTAGGCATTTTGGAGTTGCAGTTATCTTAAGCACGTCTGTGCCCACGGAGTGAGCACTGAAGAAAGTTAATCTACTCATTTCCTATGTGTAGATAACGTTTCCAAAGCTAATCATGCCCTCAGCTCTCATTCACAGGAAAGAGATAGAATATCTCCAATACATTGGGATGCAGCCTTCTAGACTATTTAAATTTTAAAAAAGAAAATTAAAGTCATTCCAGTTCTACAGAAAATCATGCTTACAGTAGAGTATTTAATGCTGTTCATTTGCTCCTACGATCCCCAGTAACCTTTCTGCCACCACCATCCTAAGTTAGTTCATACATTTTGTGAGCAAATGCAATGCTCTGGTTTGTAGTACAACACAAATGTTTTCCATGATAAAACATGAATGTAAGGAGAATGTTAAGAATGCAGACTCTGGGTTCAAAATTCAGAACCTGGCTCTACCAGTTAACCTTTTGTGGAATATTGGGCATGTTCTTTAACCTCCTTCTCTTTCTCTTCATCTATAAAATTGGGATAATAATAGTATCCATTTCATAGGATTTAATGAATTTAGAAGTACTTAGAATAGCAAATGAAAAGTAGAACATGTGCCCAAAACAGTAGTATTATATTTTTCCACAAATATTAATATACACTGATACATATTAATATTATCCTAATAAGAAAATACATAATCATTGACTTTGCCATTTAATATACATAGTTGATGGATGTGTTTGTAATTGGGTTATTTTAATTTGATTTAATAGTTAGATTAACCTTGTGATATGTCAGATTTAATCAGAAGATATGCTCAAATTATAAATATGACTCTCACCAAAAATCAAGCAGGTGGGCAGGGGGTAGAGGGGATGGGTAAATTCACACCTAACAGGTACAATGTATACTATCTGGGTGACTGATGGGCACACTTATATGTATAACTTTGAATGAATGGTACAAAAGTAATTTGAGTAACCAATATGTTTGTACCCCCAGAATATTCTGATATAAAATTAAATTTAAAAAAATTTTAAATCATATTTTCTTTTTATACCTTTTCCCTATTATATATAAAAATACTTGGGTTGTTTTCAAGCACACGAATGGAAGTTAAGTAATCAAGGTTACCCTCTAGACAGTTTGTCTAAAAAATGTTGCTCTTGCCCCATATACTAGTACCATGATAATAAAATATTACCATGATAACAGTAAATAATCAAGGTAATATTTTCAATGAGTCACTTTACTTTAAGCTTGTGAGATGATATAAACTCTAATTATAGAAAGTCAAAAAGTTTCTCTTGTTGAAGCCAGAGAACTTGCCAAAAATATGATCCTTAAAAAAACATTGATTTTTTTATGCTACTAGGTATGAAGATTAACTTGACCTATCTGGAACACGAATCTAAGAATTCATGTTGTACAGGCACACCATTTTAGTGAATTATTATGAAATGTTAACTTTAAGCAAAGGATATAGATTTAGTCTATGAGGTCTGACAAGTTTCTGAACTCATCTTAGAAAAAGGGTTACACACCTCATTACTGAATATCAATATGACCACCCCCACCTGGGAAGTTATGCACCTACGCTAGCAGCTAGTTCACCTTCAAAGCAATATTGGAACTCTTTTTCAGGAATTGCCATCAGACCTGTTGTCATATTACCCTTGATGTCTTGAATGTCATCGAATTGTCCTCCTTTCAATATTTCCTTTATCTTTGGATAAAGAAAAAAGTCATTGGGGGGTTTTTTCAGATCAGGTGAGTAGGGAGGGTACTGCAACATAGTTATTTGTTTACTAGCTAAAAACTCCCTCACTGACAGTGCCATCTGAGCTGGTGCATTATAGTGATGAAAAAGCCATGAGTGGTTGGCCAAGAATTTCAGTTAAGATTTTCCTGCCTGTCTCTCTATTGATGTTTACTTGGTCTACTATGCTTCTCATAGCCAGCCAATGATTTTGAGTCACAATTCAATGAATTCTGTAATGTTTTCATCAGTTCTGGTCATTACTGGCTGCCCTGACCTTTTTCATCAGTGATGCTTTCTCTCCCCTCAGAAAAGCATTTAATCCATTGCATATTTCTGTTTACTTCCTGGCATTATCTCCATAAACTAGCCTACCATGTCCCTGATTTCACTTCCACTTTTGCCAAGTTTAACAAGAAATTTAATGTTTGTTCTTTGCTTTAATTCAAGCTTTCACATTCTTATGATGGGACACAAAAACAAGCAACCACAGTAATGGATGCCATACCACAAGACACCATCACACAGTGACATGAGCACAGCTGTGAAACACTGATATACGTAGGTTATGAAACCTTACTGACTTGTTTGTATAGTGCTACCAATGTAAGTGCACAATGGCAGGTTTACAAATTTGTCATATATTTAAAATTTGTTAGCTTCCTGGCTTTATACTTAAGAAAAAAGCTTGTGTGTTCTCTTAGAATAAGCCAAATACAGTAGACTTTTAAGAAGGAAGGCTGGGAAGGGAATGGGAGGGGGAAGAGAGGTGGTGGATGAGGGGAGGGAGGGTGATTGGTGGCGTCACCTTTATGGTTTATCTTACAAGGGTACAAGTGAATTTTTCTAAAAGCAGAGTATGAATGTTTTAACTCAATAACTAAGAAAATGACATGAAGGTTATGTTAACTAGTTTGATGAGAGTATTTCAAAATGTATATGAAAATAGCACACTGTACCCCATGATTGCATTAATGTACACAGTTATGCTATAAGAAATTAAAAAAAAAATGAAGGAAGGCTCACAGTGTTTTTGAGCTAAAATATTCCAGGTGAGTTACCAAAATAATTGTTTTCTCTGTAATGCAGTTATAATCAGAGGAGTATAAAGTGGAGCACTAGGCAGTTGTCAGTAAGTTTGATAAATGTCATAGACAAATAATATTAGGTTTTCTTTAACTAGAAGATTTTTCTGTGAATCTCTAAAACCTACATTTGTAATGTTCTCATTCTTTTGATTTCATTGGCTTAATTTATATGAATTACATTAAATGGACTGGCATAGACCCAGCCTAGTTCCATCAACCCTATTAATCGGACAGTAACCAGTGCCAACAGCTCTAGTGACCTACACCAGATTTTAATATGTCATGTGTTCTTCTTTCCCACATGTGATGTAAAAAAGAAAGTATGAGAAAACATTTAACAAACCGACAGTATCTGTAGGCAGCTCTGAGGTTTGGGAGATATATAGGACAACCCGCAAACAGACTCTGAGCCTTTCAAATGATTCTTCTCCCTCACAGGAAGAGGTCGTTCGAAAAGATTGTGCTCACTTGTCTTAAGCTATGAATGATAAACCCCATCTAAAAGTTAGATGGTTTCTCTGCCCAGTGAAGGACATTTATTGTGTGAAAATTCTGAAAGTCTCTTTGATGATAAATCATGCTTTCTTACCCTTTGTACTTTGTAGGCATTCATGTATTTATACACGCACACACATACATATTTCCTTTTATACTGAAAATGGTGAAAGAAAACAGTGAATATATAAAGCTAAGGACCAACAAACTCTGCCTGAGGAATGTAGACAGAAAATAAATATATTCCTCCTACTGTCCTGGAACAGGCTTTCATGAGTCTCTACAGGAAGTTAGTGTCTATGCTAAATGCCCTTTTATTGACCACCCTCACTTACCATATCTGGGGCCTAGAATTGTTGATATAATTGAAAATCCCCACCTCCTGGCAGACAACTACAAGTGATTCTGTTATCTTATTATTGCTTGGTCCGAATTTCATAAGTGCTTATGAAAAAATATTTTCTCATCCGAAGCCCTTGGAACACAATGGAAATTATAATCAGGTTTCGCTTTTAGTCCATGAATGGGGAATGCCTATGTAACAGAGTAAACCCATTAATTTACCTCTGAAGATAGGTAAAGTCATTGTCTATATCCACTGCCATACTTGCTTTATTTATTTACAGGGGCTTGGCGAGACTGAGGAGCATAAATTAAGTTTATACAAAGGGAAACTAAAGGAAGGGAATAGAGTTAGTTGCTAAGAGACTTTGGGGTCATCTCCTGCAGCCTCTCCCTTGTGTTCAGCTGAAATGAATACAAATCTTGTTTTATAGGAACTAGCTCACACATAAACTTGGAATCCAGGTAGATGCAGAAATGCACTGAATTACTGAGGAGTGGGCTGACAATTCAATGGTGGGATGCTTGGCAGTGAACTCTGAAGACTCCCTCAATCACTGGTTCTACTTAGCTAAGGTTCTTTGTCTATAAGCAGCAAAAAAGAAGTAGTAAGTACCATATGAGCAAAAAAATTTTTGTTGTACTTTTTCTATTGAACACAAATTTCTGTAAAGACTTGAAGTATCTTAAGAGGAAATGAAAAGAGGCCAGGTGTAGTGGCTCACTCTGTAATCCTAGCACTCTAGGAGGCCGAGGTGAGTGGATCGCCTGAGGTCAGGAGTTGGAGACCAGGCTGAGCAAAAGGAGACCCCATCTCTACTAAAAATAGAAAAACTAGCTGGATCTCTGGCAGGTATCTGTAGTTCCAGCTACGAGGGAGGCTGAGACAAATAATTTACCTGAGTCCAGGAGTTTGAGGATGCTGTGAGCTATGATGCCATGAACTTGCACTCAATCCCAGGGTGAAGGAGTGAGATTCTATCTTAAAAAAAAAAAAAAGAAAAGGAAGAAGAAATGAAAAAATAAAGAACTTGACTCAAAAAGAATAGAATAATAAGATGACTATGTTACTTCAGAAGGCATATGCTGTGGGGATTAATGGCCTGTGCTATTGGGGCATCACTGTTGGCCTGGATTCACTATGATTGTCTTGTGTGCTTATTTCACTTAGGAGTTGAGGTCTTAGGAGAGAATGATTCTAACAAGGCTCTCTTGGGTGAGATAAATCACTTATCTAGGGTTGGCAGGGTATCATTTTAGGAAATCTCATCAAAATTGCAAATATTTCTAATTATTTCAAAATGACATCAGGGAATTTCCAATATAATAATGTAAATAAATAATAGAAAAGTAGGGTGGTGCCTGTGGCTCAGTGAGTAGGGTGCTGGCCCCATATACTGAGGGTGGTGGGTTCAAACCCGGCCCTGGCCAAACTGCAACAAAAAAATAGCCAGTGTTGCGGTAGGTGCCTGTAATCCCAGCTACTTGGGAGGCTGAGGCAGGAGAATTGCCTAAGCCCGAGCTAGAGGTTGCTGTGAGCTGTGATGTCACAGCATCTTGGTGCTCTACCAAGGGCGACAAGGTAAAACTGTCTCCAAAAAAAAAAAGGAAAAGTCATCAACAAATATCCATTATACCAACCATCTACCCAACATGTTCTTTAATAAATATGTCTATGAGGAATACTACAAACCTCAACTCCAAACTCTGATGATTAGCCCATTCCTACTGAGGCTTGATTTTAGTCTGTTAGTATAGACCTAGAGTAGAACTTTTTCTAGAGCACAGTCCCTATTCCTAATAGAGACTTTTAGGACCTTTAGTTCCTTTTGTGTTTCTGGTAGATGGCTGGAGTATTAACAACATCTATTCATTTGGGATGGTCTAGAAGCAGACGTCCTCAAACTACGGCCTGCGGGCCACATGCAGCCTGCCTAGGACATTTATCTAACCCATCAGGTGTTTTTGTCACTACTGCCGTGTCCTGCTTTAGCAGCCAACTTATCCTAGGGCCCGCAGTCTGGTCTTATACATTCGCAGCCCAGCTGTCAGCCAAATAATTGCCTTAAACTACCCTTTCCAAACATTTAGTTTGTTTCCTCTGTGATACTCCTTCATCGAGAGTCCCCTCTCCTCCCACAGTTTTCAGACATTTCAGCAGCCTGGAACTCTGTTGTCTGCCATCTGAGCTCAGTGGGGCACCATGCCCTGTCTCTGCTCCTTGCCTTTGCAACACTCCAGAAACTGTCCCTAGGCAGAGGGATGAAAGAGGAACTTGTTAGTTTTCTTTTCTTAAGGATTGTTGTTATGTGTTATTTGTTTTCTAATTCTTGGAAATGTTTCCTTCAAATTTTTTTTTAAAGTTTCAGATATTTATAGCAGGCAGGATGATCCAGTTCCAGTTATTCCTTCATGGCCGGAAGTAGAAGTCCAGAAATATATTTAATAATATTTGATAAAATAGTAAATTCTGAAACATAATTATACCCTATATATTTTAGTAAAATTTCAGGAAAATCTTTTTAAAGAATATTTTGGAGCCCATATGTAGACAAAATTCCATGAAAAGATAATCAAATTAATAAACACAGGACTTAGGATATTGATTAGCTCAGATAGGCAAGGCAGAGTTTCATTCTACCTGGAGCAGGACTTACAGGTAGATGAGAGTTATTGTCCATATTCTACCTTTTGGCTTACATGGTCTTTCCACAAGTGCTGATTATATCATTAGAATAGACAAATATAGATAAATTACTATTTGATAAAAAGGGGCCTTCATCGAAAAGATTAGGTTGTATTTGTAGCTACTGCAAATGGGATTACTTTTGTGGTTTCTTTCTTAGATTGTTTACTGTTGGCATACAGAAATTCAAATGATTTTGGTATGTTGATTTTGTACCCTGCAACTTTAATGACTATATCCATCGTAATAGATTTAGGATGGAGACTTTATGTTTCTCTTGATATAAGATCATATCATCTACAAACAAGGATAATTTGACTTCTTTTCTAATTTGGATACCCTCTATTTCTTTCCCTTTTCTGATTGCTCTAGCTAGAACTTCCAGTACTATTTTGAATAACAGGAGTGAAAATGGGCATCCTTGTCATCTTCTAGATCTTAACGGAGAGTCTTTCACTCATTTCCCATTCAGTATAATACCAGCTGTGGGTCTGTCATGTGTGGCTCTTACTGGGTTGAGGTAAATTTCTTTTTACAGCCAGTTGGAGAGTTTTTATCATGAGTAATGTTAAATTTTACTAAACACCTGTGATCAGTTGAAGTGATTATAGTGTTTTTGTCCTGGGTTATATTGATTTGTGTACATTAAACCATCTTTGCATCTTTGGAAAGAATTCTACTTGATCATGATGAATAACATTTTACTGTGTTAAATTCAGTTTGCTAGTCTTTTGTTGAGAATTTTTGCATCTGTGTCCATCAGAGAAATCAGCTTATAGTTGTTGTGTCATCTTATTTTCGTATCAGAGGGATCCAAGCCTTATGAAATAAGTTTGAAATGTTTTGGTATCGGGGGAAACAAGCCTTATGAAATTAGTTTGGGAGTATCCTCTCCTTTTCAATTTTTTGGAATACTTAGGATTAACATTACCTTTTTGAATGCTTGGTAGAATTCAGCAGTAAAGCCACTGTGTCCTAGGCTTTTCTCTGATGGGAGACTTCTTATTACTGCTTCTACCTTACTACTTGTTATTGGTTTACTCAGGTTTTTTTTTCTTGCTGGTTAAATCATGATAGGCTGTGTGTTTCTGGGAATTTATTTATTTCTTCTATATTTTCTTTCTTTCTTTTTTTTTCCCTTAGAAACAGAGTCTCACTGTTTCACCCTTGGTAGAGTGCTATGGTATCACAGCTCACAGCAACCTCCAACTCCTGGGCTTAGGCGATTCTCTTGCCTCAGCCTCCTGAGTAGCTGGGACTACAGGCAGCCACCACAGCGCCCGGCTATTTTTTTGTTGCAGTTCGGCCAGGGTCTGGTTTGAACTGCCACCCTCAGTATATGGGACTGGTGCCTTACTCACTGAGCCAGAGGCACTGCCTCATTTCTTCTATATTTTCAATTTATTGGTATATAGTTATTCATATTCATCTCAAATTATGCTTTGGATTTCTGTAATATCAGTTGTAACATCTACTTTTTCATCTCTTACTTATTTGGGTTTGTGCTCTTTTTCTCTTTGACTAAAGTTGTGTCTATTGTTTATCTTAAAAAAATAAAATTTTGCTTTATTGAACTTTTGTTTTAATTTTATTTATGTTCTGATTTTTTGTTTGTTTTGTTTTTTTGTTGCAGTTTGGCCAGGGCCAAGTTTGAACTCACCACCCTCAGTATATAGGGACGGTGTCCTACTCACTGAGCCACAGACACTGCCCTATGCTCTGATTTTTATTATTTCTTTATTTCTACTTATTTTGGATTTTGTTTACTCTTGTTCTGTTTCTTTGAGATGCACTTTAGGTTGTCTGGAACATTCCTACCTTTTTGATGTAGGCATTTATTGCTATAAATTCTCCTCTTATTACTATTTTTTCTTTATCTCATAGATTTGTTGTGTTTTCTTTTTCATTTGTTTTGAGAAATTTGTAAATTTCTTTCTTAACCTCTTTATTGACCATTGGTCATTCAGGAGCATATTGTTTAATTTCCATGTGTTTGTATATTTTCCAATGTTCCTCTTGTTATTGAGTTTTCATTTTATTCCATTGTGATCAGATAAAATACTTGGTATTATTTCAATTTATTTTAATTGAGACTTTTTGTGGCTTAAGATATGGTCTATCCTTGAGAGTGTTCCATGAACTGAGGAGAAGAATGTGGATTCTGCCACCATTGGATAAAATATTCTATAAATGATGATCTGAAAGTAGAGGGTTGAGGTCTCCAAATAGAGTTATTATGATGGATTGACTCATGCAATTATAGAGACTGGGAAGTTTTATGATTTGCCGTCTGCAGACTGAGGCCCCAGGAAAACCTATGAGCTGAGAATTAAGTGAGTTGATGTGGTTTTCAGTCCAAATCCAAAGAGCCAAGAACCAAGAGAAAGCACTGATATCTGAGGGAAAGAAAGATGGACTTCCCAGTTCTAGCTTGAGTAGAGGGGGGGGAGAGAGAGGGAGAGGAGAGGAGAGGAAAGGGGAGAGAAGGAGAGAAGAGAGGAGAGGAGAGGAGAGGAGAGGAGAGATGCTTTAAGACATGGGTCTGGAATGCTTACATCAAACTGATTAACATAGCCTTCACCTCTCTTACTCAATTACTGTGTTAAGATAAGCATTCCAAATTATATATAAAATCAGCAGATTGTGCCTCATAAATGCATTAATGTATACCATTATGATTTCATAAAAAAAAAGGGGGGGGAAACAAAAGACATGGTTCTGTATCAACAGATCAATGGAGAACCTAACCAGCACAAAGGCGGTTAGTGGTGATGGTGCCGTTGACAGCATCCATTCTAGCACAGTGCCCTTTGTCAATTCAGCATCTTTATTGACGTCCTTTTGCCCATGTATAGGTTCCAAATAAGAATAGCAACATCTTGTTTCTGCTTAATACAATGCCAATGTCCCACATACCTCTGCTTGTATCCTACATACAAATGAGGACAAAGTAACCTCTCCCTGAAAGAGGAGGCCCAAACCTCATGGACTCTATTCACTTCTGGAGATACTTGTTGCTCTTCCAGATGAATTCCACTTCTGCTCTAATATCTTGTTACTCAGATAGGATATCTAACACTTACATTAGAGAATAGGAGACTGAGAGAGAGAGAAATGAAAAAAATGGCAAATATATGTAGAATAACAAAAATTCACAATACTATTATATTCCTTATTTCTGAACTGATCACAGATTCACATTTATAACTTCTTTCTTCCTTTTCCCATTTCAGGTTTTCTTTGCCCTCATTAAGGAACTAAGTATGTTGGGTTGGCCCACACCTTTGAGAATTAAAGTTGCTAAATTAGTAGAGACCAAAGTTGGAGAGATAAAAGAGAAAAATAACTGTTAGAAGTTCATTTTGTTTAATAATGACAAGAGTATAGTAGTTTTCTGTTTCTGTGTAAAAAATTACCACAAGCTTGGTCATTTAAATAACACACATATATTGCCTCATAGTTTCCAGGGATCAAGAGTCCAGACATGGCTTAGCTAGGTCCCATGTGAAGGGTTTCACAGGGCTGAAATCAAGATGCCTGTTGGCTGCATTTTCATCTTGAGACTCAAACAGGGAATGATCCGCTTTCAAGCTTCCTTCAGTTGTCAGCAGAATGCATTTCCTTAAGGCTATAGAATTAATAGTAACTTGTTAATTCAAAGCCAGCAACACCTAAAGAAATGGAGAGACAGAGAAAAACAGAGAGGGAGGAAGATAAGGAGGGAGAGAAAAATGGAGAATGAGAGAGATGGACTACTAATGTCATAGGATATTAGGGGAAGAAAATCATGTAGATCGCTGTAGAGTGTTCTATTAATTAGGATTCTTCAGAGAAACAAAAATAATAGTTTGTATGTATATATGTCTGTATATTTATTAATTTCAGGGAATTGGCTTATGGAATTATGAAGGATAATAAGTTTAAAATCCACGATGTGGATCAACGAGCTGGAGACCCAGAAGAGTCAATGCCATAGTTCCAGTCTAAAAGTAGACAGGCTGCAGGTGCAGAAGAGCTAACGGTGCAGATGAAGTTTAAGTGGTCTGTGAGAGAGTTCCCCCTCACTTGAGGAGGCCAGTCTTTCTGTTCTACTCAGTTTTTCAAGGGATTTGTTGAGGCCCACCCATGATGTGAAGGGCAATCTGTTTTACCACGAGTTCACCAGTTTAAATGTTAATCCCGTCCAAAAATACCTTTCCTGTCAACACATAAAATTTACTACCACAGGTGTGTCTACCATGCCTAAGAAAATCTTTTCTTTATAAATAAGGAACTAGAGTAAATAGAAATAAAATGGCAGCACGTTATATCTATAACCGTTATACACACACTTGTGAGACCAGATAGCTAATGATTTTTCTGAGGAATTGATAATTAAGGACCTTCTCTATGGCAGGCATAGTGAAAGTTTTTTGTCTATATGTCCATATTTTAATTTTCTTAACCACTTAGTAGGACAGCAATTATTATTCTCAATTTATTTGTGAGGAAAAGGTTAAAAAAGTACCTTGTGAAAAACCCTTCAACTGGAAAGTGGCTAAATCAGAACTCAAAATCGGGTAGACCTCTCCACAAGGCCTTAAGGGGAGCCATTCATGACATTTCCTTGGCCAATATCTCATTTACACACACTCTAGTGTATGAGAATGTATTAAATGTCTTTATCTGCATTGTGCTTGTTATTTAAAGGAATGATTCAGTTATGAGTGACAGATCACATGTAAAGTGACTAAAGCAAATAGAGACACAGTTTAATCGCAAACAAGCACAATGTAGGTAAAGGTATTTAATGATGGTGTAGATGATTCTCCTTATTTGTCTTTTTTGAAATATTTTCTATCTACTCCATAATTTTGGTCAGTCATTCATAAAATGTCTATTTACAAATATTAGGAATGTTATTAAATTGTGGTTTCAAATATATGCTTAGCAAATAACTATCTTGAAAATAGCTAGGTGTCAGATTTAAAAGTGTCTACCGATCGAAGAGACAATTTTGTATGTTGTTTTAAATTATGGAATTTTTTTGTGCAGAAACAATAGCATTATTAAGTCCAGAAATCGAAAAGTACTTCAGTGGAAATGATAACATAAACACTTAGTTCAAATCTACTTTATTAACCCAAACCAGTTTTCATGTATGCTTTTATTTATTGACGGGTTACTGAAATAACAAGTTGCATCACTTTTAAACAAATCAGGTGAGAGTCTTCCTGGATTCAGTTTCATCTTCTATAGACTTTCAGAATTTCAGGGTCAGTTTCCCACAGACAGGGTTTATGTGTCAAGGGCAACTAGTTTACAGGATTCCACACGTTGCAATTGCAGCTTTCAAAGCTGGTTTAGGGGCTCTCTGTCGATAAGTCCCCAGGACACAGGAGCATCTGAGCATTCACTGTTGACCTGAACATGCTGCCACAAATCAGACTACTGTCTTTATTTCAGTTAAATGGAATTTTCCTGTATTTTATTCAATGCTTTTGAAATAAAGGCCTACAGTGCCATGAATGTTGATGATACTTTCATCGTCAAGTTACTTCCTATTTCAGGACCTCTGAATTTCTCCTTGTGAATACAGCAGGCAGGTTTGGCTGTCTAGCCTGGTGTCCACGTCTAATTACAACATAGAACCTCAAAACAGTAAAGCCACTCTCCTCTGATACCTTGGGGGCTTTTAACACAGCTTTGTCCAGGAAACATAAGTGGATATGGTGCAGACATGTAGGGATCACCTTCCGAGGGGATTTTCACTTTTCTGACAAAAAGACTCAGGCATTGCTTACGCTATTTATTTTGTCCTTTCCCCTCCCAACTTCCTGAATTGAATGAGAGGGAGGATCCAGGCTCTCTAGCCGATATCCTGAGACTCTGAGAATTAAAGCGGAAAATGATACATGTCGTGGAGTATAAAGATTAAAAACAAGCAAAAAAAGCAAACTTTGGTCCTTGAGGGTATTATTGAACCACAGAATCAAAGGCAGGAGTTGCCCATTTCCAGGCCTTGTATTACCCAAAGAAAAATGCTATCACTATTTGCTTAAGTGACTTCTATTCGGATCACTGTTACTCAAAACCAAAAGCTTTCTCTAATGCATTAATTAGTAATAATGATAATAATCTTAACATTAATAAAAATAGATTGATGTATACAGTGTTTGCTGTGCGACAAAAAAATCTAAATTATTTAGGTTTATTAGCTTATGTAATCCTCATAACAACACTATAAAATAACTGTTAGTCTTTATTTTGAAGCCCATTTTCCTTCTGAAGAAACAGAGGTGACGTATGCTCAAGGTCATAAGGTCAGCATTTGCCCATAAAATATGCTTATATGCTTCACTGAAGCAAAAGTTTCAGGATGTGGGACAAAAATCCACATCAAGGGCTGTTCATACTGTCCTAAGAGACTCACTTATTTACTCAGTGAACACAGGGCTTGGTGTCAATGTAACTGTGATCTGTTGAGAACTTGGGCTGTGTAGTCAGAGCCAAGTTTAAATCTAAGTTCTGTCACTTGTTAGGCATCTTATCTTGTGTAATATTGTAAGTTCTCTAAAACTCGGTTTACTCATAAGGCTTAGTATGTATCTTCTTATTTAAGACAGAAATAAAAGTCTCTGAGAAACTAAAAAAAAAAAAAAAAACCCGCCAATGTGCTCATGCTCGGCATCACATTGTCATTACGGCTAAGCACTTATTAAGTCCTAACTGTGAGTTAGATGCGGAGATACACACTTTATGTATAAGACATTATTTGATTCTTGTACACCCCATAAGTAGGCACTATTACTTTCCCCTCTTGTAAATATAAAAAATATGACCATACTGTTTTTAAGCAGTACAACCAGGGTCCATACTCAGGTACAACTGATTCCAAAAACATATTGTAATCACTATGTTTGTCTGTCCTCTGGAGGTACTAGAATCATAAATAACAACCAGACAGAGTTCTCATTCCCCCATGAGAGTCCAGGGGCAAGACCAAGAAGGAAATGGTACTTGCAACTCTATGGTAGGGCAATGCAGAAGGACCAAAGGTGGTGGCATTTTGATGTCTAATTTGTACCAGATCTCATATTTTGCCAAGAGGATACTACAAAATTTCATTGAGAGGGAGAGAGAGAAAGACACCTTTCTTCTCCTCATGACTTAGTGCTATGTGGTTTTTCCTGGATCATATTTGCTGTAGACTACTGGGTGCTGCTTTTTAGAGACGGGCATGACAGGGGACATGTAGGTTGGAAGGCAGCAGAGGAGAATGAAGTCTTCCTTTCCAAACAGGCTCCTCCCTGCCTTTTGAGAAACAGAGTCACACTGCTATGTCCTTGAAGAAAACAAAGGAGGAATTGAAACCATTAATATTAAAGATTTTATTAGGGACATATGCTACCCTTTCCAGAAACTCTGAAATGGGTATTGTTCAAGTGATTTAAATTCCCTAAAAGATCGTTCTACTATGTTATTTCAAGACTAATGACTAGAATGTGAACAGTAGGGCAATGGAAAAAAGAAAAAAAAAATACATTTGAAGTCTATTTCCTGGATTTCAGTCACAGCCCCTTTAGCTGACAAATGGCAATTGTCATCTGTATCTTACGATGCCACCCTAATTCAGATCATGATGCTTTCATGTATTTCAGCTATGCAATTCAATCATAGACTAGAAGACTCTACTTGCAAAATTTAACAATTACTTTAAAATTCACTTGGCAATTTGGAACATTTTAGACAAATAAAAGTGAACATTATGCCCAGGCAAAATATTAATAGGAGACTGTGGAACAATCTATCTTTGCATAGCAATTTAGGAACATATGGTGATACATTCAAACAAAAGGCCACGTTCAAGTTTGAAACAGCCTTTGTGCAATGGGGCAGGCAGTAACTCATGGCATTGATTACAAAAAATGCAGCTCCAGGCTTCTTTCTGACTTGCTTTTTTATAGGTTCACACCGGGTTACTAATAAGGAAAGCTAGGGGTGTGCATAAGGTTTACAAGGCAAACCGTACATCTCTTGGTCATTTATCTACTCCTGTTGTTAATTTCTTTTTTATGATCTGATTCTGTAAGAGGTAACATGTAGC
>NW_003852398.1:31263716-31266308 GCF_000181295.1 Otolemur garnettii | reverse complement strand
TGCCAGCTACTCAGGAGTCTGAGGAGGGAGGATTGCTTGAGCCCAGGAGTTTGAGGGTACAATGAGGGAACATACCACTGCACTCCAGCCCAGGCAACTCAGCAAGACCCTGTGTCTTCAAAAAAAAAAATCTAGATATTACACTAAGAAAGGTAAAATCCTGTGAAATACTTTAAACAGAGGGGTTAAAGAGTTAAATTTGTGTTTATCATTCCTGCTGTGGGTGTACGACAGTGAGAATTTAGCAGTAAATGTGGACATATTACAGAACATACCCAAGAAAATCAATGACTTAGTTTTAAAAAATGATTTCTACTTACCCTTTACTGACTTGTTTCTGTACCCTTTCTTCATCTCAATCTAAAATTAGAGTGTCATATTAATTTAAGAAAGAGAAGACTTATTCTTTGTCATTTTAGAATGAAAAAACTGTAGTTAGGTTAGAAGAAAGAAGATTTCCGCTCAGTCTTGATAAATGATCTAGTGATTAGAACTCTTTGAGAATCACTCAGGCAAACTCAGGAAGGAAGGATTGCAGAGGTGGGAAGACTGATAAAGGGACAGGAGGGAGAGAGGACTCTGTTGCAAGGAGGTCAGATTAAATGACGTCTGGAGTTTCTTCAGGCTCTCAAACTATTTTAAATTCCCATCTGCTTGAATTATAGTTAATCAATGTTCTAATACTATTTTGCGATTCCCGAATTGTCTCAAAATTGTTTAATCATTCTCACTCTTCCTTTCTGGACACAGAAGGTAAATTTTTTCAGATGTTAACGCTCTCTGTATTGCTTACTACAAGACAGAGAGTGACATAAGTTACAAAATAAAGTGTTTGTGTGCTGCCCTGAATTTTTATAGACCCTGATTCCTGGCACGAAGATTGTTTCCATGGGTGCAGGTAGTTACATATTTTGAAATTGCTGCTCCATTTTGAAAACATCTCAGAGAAATAAAATGAGCATCATTACTCAGAGACATAATCCAGGACATAATATTTTCAAAGACCTTATTATACACATTTGGGCACGGTAGTGCTTATCCAATTAACTACATTCACAGTCAAGGAACTCTTCTCTGGTTCCTCCAAATGAATTCACATATGAATAAATGAACAAATGTATTGGAGATTCATGGTTGATGTAACAGACAATTTTGGAAGATTTTCCATGAGCTAAAAGGAAGATATACAGGAAAAAAAAATGCTTAACAATTTCAAAATTGTCAATGTTGTTTAAGACTTCAGTCTTGTTTTACTACTGTGCTTCTTCAGTAGTTTCAAATTCACTGTGCATAACAGAAAGTGTTACTTCTCATAAATCGGATTCAAGGTAAAGGGAGTTAGGATAACTTCCCTTCTGTCTTTACAATGCCACAAGGTTTTATTTAAAAATGTCGTTACATCCTTAAGAAGCATTTACTACATTTGGCTATTATGTATTCCTTTTGAAGTTGAGAACAATAAATACAGAGGTTTTTAGCTGCATTGATAAGATCTTAGGATAAGACTTCTAGCATCAAATGCACCCAGTTTTTCCCTTCTTGTGATACTTCACTTAAAGAATGGTCTCCAGGTCTGTCCAGGTTGAGCAGTACTTATATCCACATATGGAAACAAAACTCAATAGAAATCAAGTAGGTGGGAGGTGGGAGAAGGGGGTGTGGTTATTCACACCTAACTGATATAATACACACTGCCTAGAGGAAGGGCACACTTTGACCTGAAATGTTAAAATTAACCTATGTAATCCAAATGTGTACCCCTGTGATATTCTGAAATGAAAAAATAATACACATAGTTGTTCCTATGTAACTCATACTAATGTTAAAGCTTGTGGTGAGTTAAGTTAGATATGATATTCAGAAAACTAAATACTTATTGTACTTATTACATTTTCTATTCTAAGGCAATTTCTGATTTTGAAGTTCTTTTTTGCATGTTGTGAGTATGTTCTATTTTGGTCATTAGAATCTATTTAGGAAGATGACCATATGAGACAAATCATAATTAACAATTTATAAGCAGTCATTGCAGAGATTTCCTACATCCCTTGCTCATTCTGTACTAATGGTACTAGTAGTGAATCCAATAAGGACAACTAAATTTTCTCAGTTACTTGAAATATTTCATGTGGATATCCTCCTACCTGTGCCTAATTAGATAAAAATTGAGTTTATAATAACTTTTTATATCCTCTCTCCCTTATATCTATGTCAAAAAAGTAGGTGGTGAAATCACATAAACACATTGTTTGAGACAGTAATTTTCTGTTGTGAAGTGTCTTGCTGAGATTACAGGAAATGTGCAGAAAGATATTTTTACTGCCTGTGCTTAGGAGATATTGTTCTAACCACCCTCTCATACTGAACAAAAGGAAACAAATTATAATCAACTTGAGGTTGTAAATGTTTTCCTCTCACCTAAAAAAATCTTGGTTTATCCAGGATTGTATATATCTGCACACATCTCGTGAGACCCCAAAGAGTTAGAATCCAACATGTAAAATCTGGGATTGTCCTGATTGATCTTAGGGCAATGATCCTCTTCAACCATTGTTGACTCAGTAATAGAAACTCATATCACTAAGAGAAAAG
>NW_003852398.1:31259401-31263443 GCF_000181295.1 Otolemur garnettii | reverse complement strand
GAGTTCTATTCACATTTCACTAGCAAAAGAGAGTCATATGACCACATCTAACTTCAAGGAAGCAGAGACATAGAAATCTACATGTGCCATGTAAAAAACAAGAAATATTTGTTAGCCAACACTAATGATTATCCAAGTCTTCCTCTGGGCATCTTCCTTTTTCTTGCTAATGGACAGAAAAGGAAGGTCTTACATTGAAGAGTGCACTGCAAAGAGTCTACCAGGAAAACTGCTCCAGATTCCATGATCTAACCTAGTCTTAATAATGCCCGTCCTACCTCTGGATCCATAGTTTTTGGGGTGATCAATTTCCAGAATGTTTAAGCCAGTCTCAGTTGTATAACTTGCAGCCAAAATTAACTAACTGATACATATTTACTATCAAATCCTTTTCTAAGTAAATATCACCTGCCAGGCCCAATTATAGAGAGAAGATACTATGGGTTATAATTGAAGCCAATACTCTGCCCTTGGATTTTTGTGAGATTTATATCAGAGAATCTGAGTAGGGAAAAGTAAATGCAAGCTCTGCCCACATGTTGTGTATAACTCAGTTGTTCTTCAGTGGAGCAATTTTTTTTACATATTATATATAAAATTCCTAGAAATAAACAAAGAAGAAATTGCTGTATCTCATTGCAGAAACAGCATGGAAAGGTAGATGCCTACTGTTTATTCTCTGGCTTTGGCTCCTGGTATATGTGAGGAATGGGCATTGGAGACCTGGCTATTTCTTGAGATTCTTTCTTTGAATGTCACAGAGAAGCAGTCAAGCTTTAGGGAGAGCTTATACAATATTATAAGCTGTATTCTAGGGTATATTTTTGATCCATTCTGAATTATGTTTTATAACAGTGAAGGTCAAATTAAATGAATTGGAGGTTACTTGTTTTGGTTTTTAAGGATGTAGAAATTCAATATTGTGAATTGTGCAGGAAGTAAAGGAGAGTGAGTCAGGATATAGACCTAAGTCGTGGACCGATGAATCCCTTTCATTTTCCAGGTTCTATCCTGCCAGTCTCTAGAGATTCTTACTGTGTTTGACCTGATTTACTAGTGTCATCCTGTCCTCAAACTCCTGTGAATGCATCTGCAATGTCAAAACAAAAATCACTAAGATGTCTATGCGTGAGGCCTGACTAGTCCTGGACTTATCAGAGATGTGAACTATTAACTCCTTTTCCATTTTTATCCATTTTGACTTGGATTTTTATGCCATAGAAATTAAAACATACCTAAAAATGATTTCTAAAATCATCTCATTGTTGTACTTGTACCACATCTTAAGAAACACTGCTAAAATGCTAACAAATAACTTGAATAATACGGTATTAGACCCTGAAGTAGGCCATTCAATCGACCACTAGTGACAAAGTTTTCCTGATGACATTTTCAGTACTTGCTTATTCATATAGGCTCATGTCATGATTTCCTTCACTAACCATTGTATAACTCTGCCCTCATCAAATGAAAAAGGAGGCTTATATCTCTCCTAACAAGCATGTAGTTGGTTATCCTGTGCTTTATTTTTTCACAGCCATTTTCATACTTTGAGTAATTTGTCTATTCATATATCTCACTATCCATATTATTGGGAGCTCCTTGAGGGTGTAGAAGATTGATTTCTATAATATTGGTCTGAATAAAATTTAAAGTGACTTACAGATGTGAACAGTGCTTTGTTCTAGCATGCCAAATGAGTTCTAGCACTGTTCTAACTCTCATGGTTTGGCAGTAGCTTTCAGAGACATATGCTGAGACAAATTCTGTGACCACATTTCATGGGTAATAGTGCTATGTCTGATTTTTGGTATCTGCATCAGGAAAAGAAAGGTAGATTTATGACATATAATTTCCTATTCATGATCTATATATTTGCTTATGAATGCATGACAAATTTGGATCTAAACTTTTGGCAACAGAGGGAAAAGTGGATAGTTGTACAAATTGCAATGCTCACAAAACAAAAACACAAATACCATTAAGAGGGAAACATAGGTTTTATTGGTAGCTGGTGAGTTGGAATCTTTGCTGGAAATCATCATATAGTGCACATTGGGGTAGAATGAACATCACACATGACAACATTCTAAAATGGGATATAATGACAAGGCATACTTTTTGAGACAGAGTCTTACTCTGTCACACTGGGTAGAGTACCATGGCATCAGGCTAGTTTTTCTATTTTTAGTGGAGATGGTAGGGAGAGATGGATCTCATTCTTGCTTGGGCTGACTTTGAATTCCTGAGCTTAAGCAATCCACCCACCTTGGCCTCTCATAGTAGTAGGGCCAATGTGCCCATTCCCCCGAACAAGACTTACAATGTTATCTTTCTTACTGATCCTAAATAATGATCAGTGCAACTATCTGGTACAATTTATCAAAAATAACCCAGGTCATCACTGGTATGATGAACTATGCAAGCCGTTCTCTACCTATCTAGGTAGATTTAAAAAATACATGGAGGAATAAATAAACTAAATATACTTCAAATTGTATGCTACAAAAACTCTCCCAGATAATGTTTTGATGCATAAGCTTAATATTTTGATGCAGTAAGCTTAGTATTATATGGCAACAGAACTAGTGCCTAAACTCAGCTATGCTATGTGGCCAATTAATTATGGAAAACAATGATAATAATAGTAACAACAAATCATATTAGAGTTCTCCAGAGTAACATAACTGGTAGAGCACAGATAGATATGTACATATAGATGGAAGAGATGAGATTTATTATAGGACTTCATTCAAATGATTCTGGAGGCCATGGAATCCCGTGATTTGTCATTAGCAAACTGGAGATCTAAGAAAGCCAGTAGTGCACATCATTCAATCTCAGCCCAAAGGCCTAGGAATCTGGGGAGCCATTGGTGTAAGTCTCTGTCTGAGTCCAAAAGCCTCATTCAGAAGAATGAAAAGGGAGAAAATGTGTGTCTCAGCTCAAGCAAAGAGAGGAAATTCAACCTTTCCCCACCTTTTTGCTCTATTTTGGCCCTCCGTGAGTTGGAGGGTACCTGCTCATACTGGAGAAGGCCATTTGCTTTACTCAGCTTATCTATTCAAAAGCTTATTTCTTCCAGAAGCACCCTCACTGATATATTCTCAAATAATATTTTACCAGTTATCTACATTCCTTAGCTCACTTTAAGTTGGTTGATAAAATTAACCATCATAATAAACATTTTGATGCATACGTTTTATATAAACATAAACTCTGTTCAGCTCCTTGCCTAAATTGTATCTCATTTAATTTTTACAAAAAAGCTCAATAAAGTGTTTTTTCCCCCAGAAGATAAAACTCATAATTGTCAAAATAAGAAATTTTCTCTGAATCTTAATCTAGTAATTAGGATGGGAGGAAATTTGGCATCAAATAGAGTGGAATCTATGGTCCATAATCTTAACAAGACAAACTCTACCACAAATACACTTTAACAGGAAGCTGAGCTGAAATTACAATTACCTTTATGGTCCCCTAGTAAATTAGGATTCATTTTAAAAGGTAGTCACCCCAGCTCCAATGATTTTGACTTTTCTATATCTATCAAGCACAAAGAAGCACTCAATTAATTGATGAATGAATTTATAAGTAAATAAAGCAGTTGAAGATTAGAAATTTTTAAGTCCCAGTCTTGCTCATATAAACACATTTAGTACATAATTTTCAGTCATAGCAAATTATTTCTATATCATATCTATCCTATTTCCAAGATATTTTTCTGTATAGGTGATATATTTGGTTTTATTAATTTCAAAACTATTGTCTAAACATGCCACTTTTTTTGTTTCTAATTATTTTGGGCAAATAAATCCACTTGCCCCATTAGATTATAAGGGGGCTAGTTGAGGGCAGAGGGAATTTCATTCAAGGGGCATGATGAACACAAAGTATCTGATTTATCTCTTCACTTAACACTGAGGTACACATCTAGAACCAATACCAACATTAAATCAAGGATTTTTTTCCCCATATAGTTATTTATTTGATTTAGGCAAGTTAGCATGGATGAAAATGAAACCAATTTTTTTTTTTTTTT
>NW_003852398.1:31198844-31259343 GCF_000181295.1 Otolemur garnettii | reverse complement strand
AACTCCTGGGCTCAAGCGAGTCTCCTGCCTCAGCCTCCCAAGTAGCTGGGACCACAGGTGCCCACCACAATGCCCAGCTATTTTTTGGTTGCAGCCTTCATTGTTTGGCGGGCCCAGGCTGGATTCAAACCCACCACCTTAGGTGTATGTGGCTGGCGCCTTAGCCGCTTGAGCCACAGGCACCAAGCCATGAAACCAATTTCACTTGATCTCTAGGCTTCTTTTATTCAAAGGGTCTACTAAAGATTCTGAGAACAGGAAAATTATATTTTATTTTAAATAAGTTCATCGGTGAGAAGTCACTTACAAGTAGTTGAACTCAACTCACAATGAAAAATTGATTAAAATGAAGTTAGAGTACTATCCCTGATCCGAGGATGACTTCGTGACTAGCTACCTCTTACCCCTACTCTATCCCATTGTGAGATCTTCAGAGAGAGTGTCCTGGCTTTCCCCAGCATGCATTGACCTAGGGTGATAGTTTTTATTTCTTGATATTTGACTTGAATTTTCCTTTAAATATTCAATGTCTGCCTCTTTAATATTCATTTCCTCTTTCTTCTTCCTAACAGTACTCCACGCTTCCCACCCATGTCAATGAATGAAATTTATTTCACTCCCAGTTTTATGATTTATTCTCAATTTTCTTAAGTCAGCAAATATTATCTTCCAGCAAACATTATCTTTTATACATGGCAATAGACTAAGACGTGGGCACAAGACCCAAAATAAGTCAATCAAAGTCAATGAGAGTCAATTAAAGGCATTTATTTAAACTATAGAAAACAGAGTGTTTCTTCCCAATATAGGCTTGAACAAAAAGCATGACAAGGCTGACCCTGCTGATCACCTTCTTGATATCATATAGAAAGAGTCTTACTAAGATAGAAGGTAAATCTGCGAAAGTATTGTTGAGAAATGGTAAAGGTGAGGCTGGTAGGATAGTGAGACAGAGAGAGATGGTGGATGGAGAACTGAGGAAAGTAGGGAACCTTGATAAGAAAAAAAAAACCCAGCTACTTACCGCTATATGATCTTTGACAAGCCAATTAAAAACATCGAATGGGGAAAAGATTCCCTATTCAACAAATGGTGCTGGATGAACTGGCTAGCGACGTGCAGAAAACTGAAACTGGACCCACACCTGTCACCACTAACTAAGATAGATTCTCACTGGATTAAAGACTTAAATTTAAGACATGAAACTATAAAAACATTAGAAGAAAGTGTGGGGAAAACTCTTGAAGAAATAGGCCTGGGCGAAAATTTTATGAGGAGGACCCCCTGGGCAATTGAAGCAACATCAAAAATATACTACTGGGACCTCCTCAAATTAAAAAGCCTCTGCACAGCCAAGAACACAGTAAGAAAAGTAAGTAGACAACCCTCAGAATGGGAAAAGATATTTGCTGGTTATGCTTCCGACAAAGGTCTTATAACCAGAATCCACAGAGAACTCAAGCGTAGTAGCAAGAAGAGAACAAGCAATCCCATCACAGGATGGGCAAGAGACTTAAAGAGAAACTTCTCTGAAGAAGACAGACGCATGGCCTACAGATATATGAAAAAATGCTCACCATCCTTAATCATCAGAGAAATGCAAATCAAAACCACTCTGAGATATCATCTAACACCAGTTAGAATAGCCCATATCACAAAATCCCAAAATCACAAATGCTGGCGGGGTTGAGGAGAAAAGGGAACACTACTACACTGCTGGTGGGAATGCAAACTAATACGTCCCTTTTGAAAAACCATATGGAGAACACTCAGAGATCTAAATATAGATCTACCATTTGATCTTGTAATTCCTCCGTTAGGTATATACCAAGAAGACCATAAATCATGCTATAATACAGATATCTGTACCAGAATGTTCATTGCAGCCCAATTCACAATCGCTAGGTCATGGAAGAAGCCCAAGTGCCCATCGACCTATGAATGGATCAATAAATTGTGGTATATGTACACCATGGAATACTATACAGCCACAAAGAAAGATGGAGACCTTGCCTCCTTCATGTTTACATGGATGGAGCTGGAAAATGTCCTCCTTAGCAAAGTGTCTCAAGAATGGAAGAAAAAGTATCCAATGTAGTCAACACTATTATGAAACCAATTGTTAGCTATCTTAGGAAAGCTACAATCCAAATGGAGCCCTAGACTACGGGGAAAGGGGAGGAGGGGAGGGGAGGGGGAGGATGGGTGAAGAGAATGATATTGTGGGGATCACGCCTATAATTTATCCTATTTGGGTACAGGGGAGTTTGTCTAAAGGTCTAATATAAATGTCTTAACATAACAATTATGAGAAAGACATGATGGCTATGTTAGCCACTTGGATGAGAGTTTTCCAAACTGCATATAGAAGTAACACACTGTATCCTATGAGAGAATTAATGTACACAATTATGATCTAATAAAAAACAAATTAAAAAAATATGTTAACAACAACAAAAAAAATATGAAAAGAAAATAATTGGGGGCATTATATCATTTGGTACCTTTTATAGCCATAATGAAGCTATTTTAGCCCTGAAATTATCTGTAACCTAAGACCCTTGTATATATGGCATGTATATATTGTGTATGCCCCATCTTAAAACTTTAAGCCCCAAACTCTACTTCCTGGGAGTTTTGTGTTTTATTTTCAAATCTCATTTCTTGCATCCAAGGAGGAAAAATTAATATAGAAGATAGAACTTTCGCTCAGTTTGTACTTTAATATGAAACTGAAATTACTATTTCTTTATTTTAAATTGTATCTTCAAGATGTGGCAATCTTCTACCATTTTTTCTAGTTTTTCCAACAATCACTTAAAACTTTATTAATATTCATTAGTATTTCAGAAATAGAATTTCAGAGTATATGAAGAGTCAACTGCATTAAATTGTTCCCTCAATTTTTCATCAAGTAGAGTGATAAAAAGGAGGTTTTTAAAGGTCTTTGTTCTCTGACCCTTTAGGAAGAGACTCATAAAAGTTAAAATGAAACTGTGTGTACAAATACACAAAATAGTCCAATTTGGAATAAATGGAAAGAGCCTAGGAAAGGTAGCTGTGAACGAGACACTGAAAGATCGGCTGCCACAGCCAGGATTTTGCCACACTCAAGACTTTGCAATCATTTTGACTAATCTGAATATGCAAAATAAAATTATCTGGATTAATTTAATTTATTAAATGCATTCCTTCCTCAATTTTACAATAACACGAACAATTGTGATCCATCAGCCAAGTTAAGTATTAAAGCCTACCATTACATAATCTCTCTGTGCCCTCTTTAATCATAGAGCTCTTTTCCCTCCTCAGAGGTAATGATAGCCTCATTGTATACATTTCTTTGCTTTCCTTTATGGTTTTGCCTGTAACATATAATTATATAGTATAATCTCTCTCCCTATACACATGCTGTAATATTTTGATTATATATTAGTATACCTAATCATCATAGTATTCATTTTCTCCTCTTTAAATATTATGTAAATAAAGTAAAAGTATATGTCATTTACTAAAAACTTACCATAGGTTTTGTTTTGGAATTTTATTGTTGTAGATTTATTGACAAAGCTGTACTTTATGAATTTTTGCTGATGTGTGGTATTTATATTAACAAAATCACATTTTAATTGTCTATTTTACAGCACAGAATGGTATAGCATGGTATAGCATGAATTTTTCTAGATTTTGGCTATCATAAACAAGTACAAAAAATACTGCTCTAAATGTTCATGTACATGTCTCCTGGGCACAGAGGAATAATTAGTAGTAAAATGACCATGTCGAATACACTAGTTAATGTTTTATCTATTGCCAAAGTCGTTGTAACAAATAACTTTATTTTCAACTTATGAGTCTCTTCCTTGCCCTAACCTCATCAACACTGGATATTGTTGGACTTGATTTAGTTATACTTTTTTATTGTATGAGGAGATGGGAGTAATTGAGTGAGTGTGAAATAATGCCTCACCTGAAGTTCTATTTACATTTATTTACTAATGACTTACGTAGTTGACCACTTTTTAGTATTTTTGGAATCACCTATCTTTCCTCTTCTGTGAAATACCCGTTGCCTTCTCTGTTCATCTCCAGCAATAAATCAGTTGTTCTCTGCTGGGTTTTGCGGCACCTTGTCCTCCGTAGGCACAAGCCAACCAAGTTCCCATGGTAAATTTCCTTGCAGATATCTGGAGTCCCTTCCACATATCTTTTTCTTTCCTTGTAACCTAATCTCAAACTTCAGCTAGAGTTTAGCCCTGAATCCGACCTCTGATTTCTTAGTTCAGCTCATGCTTCTCTCTTCTCTGCATCACACTAGGAGGAGAAACTTAACCTATGTGTTTTCCAAGGCATATTTCTGTTCCTGCTATGAATGCTATGTTGTCCAATTGGTGAAAATAGTCATTTTGTCTAGTCTTATAGTTGTTTATTATGAGATAGTAACTTAAATACTAATTACTTTATTATAGTTGGAATTTCTAAGATTCAATTTAAGTAATTTTTAATTTGTATAACTTCTTTGGTTTATAAGTTTCTTAAATTCTTCTTCAATTTCCAGATACGTGGGCTTTTCTATATTCTTTTTGTTGTTAAGCTCTAATTTGCATCATTATTTTTGAATATGGCCTTTACCATAGTGATTCTTTCGAACTTGGCAAAGTTATAAGAGTAGAACATACAATTTTCTTAAGTGCTTGATAAGAGTATGTATTTTCCACTTCTCAGTGTAATATTCTATTACATCCTATAGATCAAATTCATTTTTATTGTATACTTTAGGACACCACTAATCTTACTAGCCTTTCTATTTAATGCACCATTTATAGAGAGACATGTTAAGATATCACACAATGTGGGTGAACTTTTTTACTTTTTATTTATAGATCTATTAACTATTTTCTTTATGTAATCCAAGCCAATAACACTAGGTGGATGCAAATTTTAAATGTTTTGTGGGTTCGGTTCTTAGGAAAATATACTGAGATAGAGTTTGGGATATTTGTTAATTAGAGATGTACATCTGGACAGAAAGAGGGAAGAAGGATTGTGTAAAGAAAACACAAATTATAATGCAGGACCAAAAAAGGGATAGAACAAACTGTCAGCTAACTTTGGAGCGAGTATTTTCTTTTCATTGCATCATCTTCTACCAGGCTAAGATGGCCAGGGATTTAAACCCCGCTTTGTTCAGTCCTCTCATGGAGGCTCCCCAAGGTAGGCGTGAGACACCCAGACCACCGCGGGCACTCTGCGACCGCTCTCCCTGCGGAGGGCCGCGAGTTCTCTGATGGGATGGGCAGTATTTCTCTGTGTCCTTTCTGGTGCTCTAAGATCCACTTCTCCCCGTATCTTGGAGAAGCAGTTTCTCAAAGACTCTAGCAGCAGTTCTCAACCTGTGGGTCGGGACCCCTTTGTGGGGGGGGAATCTCTTGCATATCAGATATTTACATTACGATTCATAACAGTAGCAAAATTATAGTTATGAAGTAGCCACAGAAATAATTTTATGGTCTGGGTTCACCACGACATGAGGAACTGTATTAAAGGGGTTGCGGCATTAGGAAGGTTGAGAACCCCTGCGAGTCTAGTGGGCCTTTCTTTCTAAGGAGAAACTTCGAAGAGGGAGGGAAGGAGGACGGACTATCGCTTCCAGAGATCTGGTTTCTGAACTGCCGGGGATGCTCATCCTCGCCTTTCTTCACTCTCCATTCTGGATTCCCCTCATCCGCACCTGCTGTCTCTGCCGACCTCATTGGCTTACTGGGTAAAAAACGCTCCCCCCTGGCTTTGGGCGTTCTTAACCCCTTGGCCCCCTGGTCCTTAGGCTCTCTGCATTTCTCCATTCGCGTCACAAGTGAGTGGGAGAGAGGCAGGAGCCCTCCTCGGGACCACCTCATTTCCTTGTCTTCTCTAGTCTTGCCTGCCTGGGTAGCATTACTCTTACCACCTCCGCTGATCCTTTCCAGACAGTGTGTCTTCCTGCCTGTTGGTCCCGGGACCCGAGGAGTTCAAAGTGCTCAGGTAGCAAGTCTAGATTACTATACAATGTGTTCCCAGGTGGCAGTGTGCCTCCCTTGAGGTCCAGGACCTCTCGTATTGTTGATTCCAGAGTTTGGGGGAAGCAGCAGCCAGCCAAGCCATGCTGGGTTTCCACCCCTGCTTCTTGGCCCCCTGCATTCTTCACTGGGGACATGCTGTGTGCAGACTTCCTTATTTTAGGGCATAGATTTCACCCTAAGGGATGGCAACCTGTGCTTGTCAGCTTTAGCTCTGACCTAGTGATTCAGCTGTTCCTTCAACAGTTGTTGTAAGTTTGCGTCAGCCTTGGATGTAGTTCATGTAGTCCAGTCCGACTGGGGTAAATCATGACCATGAATACTTGGTGTGCTATTGCAAGTCCCTCTTCTTCAGGACCCAGACGCCTACCTCTTCAGATTTGAGGTCTGGGCAATGGGTTATGACCTTTCACTGACAACTCTCATTTTTATTATTGTCTACCTGTCTCCTTGGAATGCTGCATTCTCTACCTAACCCCAAGACACTGAGGGTCAGGTGTCCTTGGCTGCTACTCTGACTTTGCTGCTCATTACAGCTGTTAAGATACGACATTTTAATTTTAATTTGTTATGTGTCACAACCTTACCTTTATAGTTTTAGGATCTTCTCATCCCTATTGCTGTGAGTGAGCTGGATTCTGTCCGAGCTTCCTCTATAGTCAGCCTGTGCTGTGGAGGAGAGCCACTGCTGGAGTTTTTAGTGATTCTCACGTTCCTTTTAACAGCATGTTCTTCATGACTTTGGTGACTGATGTGTCTTCTGGATTTTCCTGTGAAACATAAAATTTGGTGTGCCTTCTGATCTAGTCCAGCGTGGCCACTTCCCAAAGCCGTTTAATCCCGACTTCCACCATCTGCCACATGGTGATTCTTGCAGTTCAGCTTCACTCAGAACAGAGCATCATTTTTTCCATGGCCCTAGTAGTAAGTTCACACACTATCTCCCTCCTAGGATCGTTCCTAGGGATCCTAAATCCCTCGTCCATTTGAGCTGCCTATTTAAGCATCCTCATGCTTACTTTACACGGCTCAGCATTGCAGCCGTTTGCAGCACGTTCCTTTCCTTCTTCTCACCTCGTTCCAGCTAGATCCTGCTGTGCCTTAACCACATCCACAGGTCCTCTAGCCAGCAGATAAAGTGAGGGCAGATTCTGAAGCAGATACCTCTGACCTGTGGTGGCCTGCCCCCTGAGAGAGACAGAGAGAGAGATGTCACTACTGTCAGGTGAAGGCAGAGTGGGTGGGAGTTAGTTCTTAATAGGAAGGGATCTGGCCATTTCTAAAGGCTTAGAGAGTTCAGGGGTTTCTGAGAAGCCACAGCTCTGAGGCCCTACATCTAGACGTCTTCATCCCATATGTCACATTTCTGATTTTACCAACAAGGACCTGATAACAGACCTGTTTCACTGAGATGTTTAATTAACTTGGAAGTTTAGATGCTGGGACTATTACAGGGTTTTTTTCCCATCCTGCTTCATGCATAGGGGACTTCTTAGTGTGTAGCCAAAGAGGCTTTCTGGTCATTACACTTCACGCATAGCTTTTAACTGCCTTTTGTGCCATATCAAATCATCATTATCTTTTTGTGTAACAGCAGTGGTGCCTATCAATAGTCATCCAGTCTAATCCAATAATCTTTATTGCTACTATTTTCTTCATACAGCTCAAAAGTTGGATACACTGCTCCAGCGAGTGCATTCTCTTCACTCTTCTCCAAGGACTGCAGCCTTGTACCAGGCCTGTCAATGCATCACTGGTCACCAGCGCTGGATCCTTTATGATCAACTTGTGGGTGAGTAATGATGAACAACTCTTGGTTATTTTTATCCCAGGGAAACCTTTTTTAATCCACTAAGTGCCGAGGTTGTTATAGTCAGGTTTTCTTGCTCTTCCCTTCTGTGGGAGACAGTTTATTATTTTTCCACCCTAAAAAGAAAACCTGGGTGTGAAGTTATTAGACGCAAACTTTATGCAGAGGTCTGTAATTGAAATACCAACTTCCCGTGAATCCCATGGTTTATTTCCTTTTTCTATCACTTCTTATGGTTCTCAAAGTATAAGCTTAAGCTTCTGAGTTTGTATCATTGTGGCTGTAAATCTTTTCCAAGTGACTGGGCTGGACAATTGATCCTGTGCTTATCCATGAGGCTATCCTATTCTCTGCATTTGTGTTCAATAATTTTATATCAATGTGGTATTTTCCTTCTTATTACTACAAAGAAGTTTTGTCATATATTATGTATAATGGTTCATTGTTATATGTGTATTATATAAATATCTGTTTTTATCTTTGGATGAAAGGTAATGAAAAAAGTGTAGTTAAGAAAACTATCGCAGTGTCTGGCTTACATTACAGGATAATGATCTGACATTTACATAGAAAGGCAACTTAGGGAACACACAAGCTTTGGAAGTGACTTGTAAAGCTGAGCTGAGGTAATAAGAAACATCATCATAAACTTTACCTGGTTTTTCTTCTGTTTTCACTTTCTTGTCTTTAGTTTCTAAGCTTAGTTACTGGTTTGTTTTTTAATGGAAATTTACAAACTGACACGCATTTGTGAGAATTTTACCAACTCATCTAATGTAATATTTCCTCAGTTCTCTAAAAAGGTGATATTTTGCAAAACTATAATATTACAGCTAGTATATTGTTATTGCTGTAACCATTTATTGGCAAGTTAATATAATCTCCTCTTCCCAAAGTTTCTTTGGCTATTCTTTTGGATTGTTTATGTAGAGGATTATATCATCTGCAAACAAATACGGTTTATTTCTCTCTTCCCAATCTGCATCATTTACCATGTATGCCCAATTCTGGTCATATTGGCATTAGCTAGGATTTCTAGCAGAATGATGAAAAACAGTAGTGAAAAGGAACATCCCTGCTGTATTCTTGATCTTTGTGTGAAAGTACTGAATTGTTGGGTTTTGAAATTTTTTTGTTTATTGTAAATACTAATCCTCTGTCAGATATGTGAGATATTTTCTCTCACTCTCAAGTCTGGCTTTTCATTGTCAATAGGATCTTTTTTACAGCATCATTTTAAAAGCACAGTTATAGAATACATACAAAACACTTAGAAAGAATAATAAAATAAGAGGAATCACTTCACCTGAGTTTTTACCACAACTATATTTTTACCACCATAAATGTATGTATGTACCACACATACCCTTTATGTTTTCTCATATGAATTGTAGAGTAAGGAAGTCTATGTCTACCAAAAGCCTTGTGATATCTCACTGTGGTTTTCATTTTATGATTTGTACATGTCTAATGATATTGAGCATGATTTTATGTGCTTATTTTACATCTGTAAATCCTCTCTGGTGAAATGTCTCTTGATAAAAATTATATTAGGACTATAGATTGATTTGAGAATTGTCATTTTATCATGCAAAGTCTTTTAATTCATGAAAATGACATTTCTTTCCCTTTATTTAGATCTTCTTTGATCTCTTTTATTAGCATTTTTGAGTTTGCAGTACAGAAATAGTGTACATGTTGTGGTAAGATTATAACTAGATATTTCATTCTCTTTGAAGAAATCATATGTAACATTTTTGCTTTCTGGTTTTGCAAGTTCATTGTTAGTATATAGAAATGCAGTTGGCAATTTGTGTTAATCTTGTATCCTGCAATCTTGTAGAACTCTCTTTTTACTCTGAGTTTTTTTTTTTTCTTAATTTGTAGATTACTTAAAGTTTTCTCATTGATCATGATGTTGTATTCAAGTAGGGACTGTTTTATTTGCTTCCGTATGCATTTATTTCTTCTTTGTTGCAGTGGTTTAATGAATAAGAATAGCAACAGTGGATATCCTTGCCTTGCTTTTGATCTTTAAGGAAACATTTAGTCATTCTTCATTATAAAAATTATGTTAGCTATGGGATTTTTGTAGGTAATTTTGTCAGCTGAGGCAATTCCACTCTAATCCTAATTTTCTGGGTGCTGTGGTCTTGAATAAATGTTGGATTTTATCCAATCCTATTTCTGTATTGAAGAAATAGTTTTTCTTCAATAGTCTAGTGATACTGAGGATTATATTAATTGATTCACAAATGCCAAACTAGTCATGCATATATGGAATAAATTTCATTTGTTCATGGGGAATAAATATTCTTCTGCATTGATGAAATTTTTTGAAATATGTAGATGAGTAGTTGTTTTCTTTTTTCTTCCAGGTTTAGTAAGGTATAATTCATATATGAAATTTTATATATCCAAGATGTGCACTGTGATGTTTGTTGTTTGAAATGATTAACTCAAATTACACTAATTAACATAGTCATAACGTCACACAGTTACTTTTTTTCTGTGTCTATGGTAAGAACTTTCAAAATCTATTCTTTTAGCAAATTTCAGGTGCACGATATAGTACTGTTAGCTGTAGTCACTGGACTTAGTTATTCATCCAGCACAATTGACAAATTGTACCCTTTGGCCACCATCTCCCTATTCCCCACACACCTTGGGACCCCTTGCCTCAGTTTCTGGCAACCATCAATCTACTCTCTGCTTCTGTGAGTTAGATATTTTTATATTTCACTTGTAAGTAAGATCATGCAGTGTTTGCTTTTCTGTGTCTCGCTTATTTTATTTAACATAATATCTTCCAGATTTATTCATGCTGTTAGTTTTCAATTCTATTGTTAATAAATTATTATTCAAAATTTCATTGATTTCTCTTCTTTATTTAATTCCTTTTGCTTGTTTGGGATTGTTTTTCTTTTTCCTTTCCAGTTTCTTGAAGTAGAAACTTAGATCATTGAACATTTCTCATTTCTAGTTTGAGCATTTAGTGCTATAAATTTCCCTCTCGACACTGCTTAATCTATATCCTACATATTTTTTGATATGTTATATTTTCCTTTTTATTCAGTTCTATGAATATTTTAAATTCCTTTTGACATTTATTGATTTCTAGTTTGATCCCACTATGGTCATTGTATATGCTTTCTATAATTTTAATTTTTTAATTTATTGAAATTTGACACATAGCATGCAATTTGGTATATCTTGGTAAATTTCCATGAGCATTTAAAAATGCGTATTCTGTTCTTATTGGGTAGGCTGTTCTATAATGCCAATTATGCCCTCTTGGCTGACTGTAATATTAAGTATTCTATAGCCTTAGCAATTATGAATTGGGCTGCAATAAACATTCTGGTACAAATATCTTTGTTATAATGTGATATTTAGTCTTCTGGATATATACCTAGTAGAGGAATTGTAGGATAGAATGGCAGGTCTATTTTTGGATCCCTAAGTATTTAAAATCAGCACATTGTACCCCATGATTGCATTAATGTACACAGCTATGTTTTAATTAAAAAAAAATTCTATAGCCTTGGTGATCTTTTAGTTCTATCAGTTGCTGAGCAGGCAGGTTGAAGTCCCCTTCTACAACTGAGTATTTCTCTTTTTCTCCTTTCAAATTTTTAAGTTATTTCACATATTTTGAGGTCCTATCTAAACTGTGTCCACATTTAGAATTATTATGTCTTCTTGATGGATTGATCCTTTTACAATTGTTAATGTCCTTTCTTATTGCTGGTAGCATTCTGTGCACTAAGGTATTGAGTACCTTAAATATTATAGTACTGAGTATCAGATGACATCATAACTTTTGTTTCAATCAGCAAATATGATTTATCAAATTTATGAGAAAAAATAATCTATTTTATGCATCCATATTTCTGCTTTGTTTTCATTGTATCTCTTTCTTCCTGGGTCTCCAATATTCTTTATCATTTCTCTTTTGTTAAAGATCTTCTTTTAGGCATTCTTATGGAGTGGGGACAAATTTATTTAATTTTCCTTCATTTGACAATGCCTTTATTTCCACCTAATTCCCAAGGGATAGTTTTGATGGTCATGGTGTTTGTAGTTAATTTTTCTCTCACCATGCAAAAAATTTTGTGCCAGAATTTTCTGGTCTTTTCAGATGAGAAATATTCTGTCATCTGAATCAATTTTACCTCTGGATAATGTACCATTTCTCTGGCTGATTTCAGTTTTTTTTCTTTGTCATTAGTTTTCAGAAATTTAATTCTGATGTGTCTTGCCATGGATATCCTATTTATTAAGCTTCTCAAATCTTTGTGTCTTTTATAAAATTTAGAAAGTGTCCAACCAATTTCTGTCAGCTTCACTCTCTTTTTCTTGTAGGATTCTGACAGTGCAAATGTTGAATCTATTATCATCTCAGAAGATTGTTTTTGTTGAGTCTATTTTGTCTCTGTTTTTACTGATGGGGTAAATTCTATTGTCCTATCCTCAAGTCTACTGATCTTATCCTTTGTCATCTCCACTATACAAGGCAGTCCATCTAGTAAGTTTTTAATTTCCATTGCAGTATTTTTCAGATTTTTAACTTTCATTTGGTTCTTTTTTATAGTCTATTTATTTCCTGAAATTTTCTATTTTTATCTGTTTTAATTGAATTTGCTATTGCTTGTTTAATAATTTTTTATAATAGCTGATTAAAATCCTTTTCAGGATATGATCTTAGTATTCTTATCAGTTGATTGTCTTTTCTCCTTTAAGTTATGATTTTCTTGGTTTTTGGTACAACAAATAATTATCTATTATATACTAGAGATTTCAGCTGTTATGTGAGAAGACTCAGAGTCTTATTCAAATCTTTTATTTTAGCAGGTAATCATCCTGTCTCATTTCAGCACACAGGTCCTGGACTATTTTTTGGGTAGTGGTTCCAAAGACACTTTGATTTTCAAAGCTCTTATCACATCATTATAGTCTGATTGGTTTGTCCAATACTGTTGGGACTGCCCTGATCCCTGCTGGTGCTGCTGAGGAGATGGTCTCTCTGTGGAGGGTGGCGGCAACTCTCAGATCCACAGTGATAGAGAGGCTTCTGGGACCAAGTCATTTCCTGTGCCTGAGCTCCACTTGGTGGTTTATCGTTCTACCTGAGTATTCCTCAGTGGCAGAGTGAAGGTTTGGGCCTGTCAGGGAAGAAGAGTTTGCTGGGGCACTTATTGTTTGTGGCGATCTCAATGATTATTCCTTTGCAGTGTGTCAGTCTTGCTTGATGTAAGGAGATTTCCCGTTCAGTCTAGGAGAGCCCCTACCTGGGCTTCTTTCAGTCACTAGGTTGAGTGTGCAGGAATATTGTGTCTGAGTTGCTTTGTTCTTCTGCATAGGGAGTCATAAGATAACGTTTCACTATATATTTTCTCCTGTCATGGGGCTCAAAGCCAGAGTCCTTCTCACTACCTTTTCAATGTTCCCTTTGGCCATGTCTAGCATTATTTTCAGAGTTTGTGGTGGTGCTCTGCCCGGGGGAGCAGGAAGTGATAGGTCTATATCATCTTCCCTGATTAGAAGTCATTTCAAATCCTTTGAACATTAATGTGGGCATCCATGAGAGTCCCCATCTCTCTCCCTTCTACTCTGATCTTTGACTTAGTGACCTGAGTTCTCTAAAATGACAAGGAAAAACACAACTTTATCTCAGCATGTCCTGTGTGTGTTTAATTAGTTGACTTTGATATTTCTTAGGATTTTGCTCCAAGGTAAGGCTTATATAACCCTGGCATGTTTCTTCCAGGAATTCACAATGAGTGAGTGTGTGTGTGTGTGTATTAATCTCAACACTTTCTGTAAAATTGTCATCATGTCAGGCCAAACAGAAAGAGAAAAACATGCGCCACAGTAACTACTGGATATGACAACTTAATAAGAAATCTTCAACCTTGAAGTCAATATAATTATCATTAGCATATCAAAACATTCAGATCTATTTTTTTTTATGTGTGTTTGTGTGCATATATTTAAGATGGTATCACCCACAATGGGGCCTAAGGTGATAATATTTATGCTTTCATTATTCACATACCTTCATAATTTCCTTTGCTAGTTATGAAGAATTTAGAACACTTTGTTTTTCTTAGGAACTCTGCATGATACATCTCCCTGTACTTTTACTAACAAACACTAGTACATTGTTCACATGTTGGTTTTCCAATGTATCCCCTGGAGAAAGCACAGGATAGTGCACAAATATGTTTAAGCTTCTGTGGCACAGAAGGTTTTGGGTGGAATTACTGGCTTACATGGGTTCACTTCCACAGCTACCATGTGGGAACCTTAATCAAAGGGAATCATTTGGTACCTTTGTTCTCAAGAGTAAAGGTCTGCTTCCTTTTCAGTCTTAGCCACTGTCAAGTCAAAAATTTAGGTATCTTGACAGTCTTAGTGTGCAACTAATCTGGAAGAAAGTGTTTTAGATTACTTAACCACAGTTTCAAGTTCTCCATCTTTATTATATGATTTTATTTGTTTACTTATTTAAGGTCAATTAACACATTCATTAGTTTGAAGCATTCTTTCTCTTTTGATTCCTACTGAGCTGGTACAGATTGGAAACCTACTGAGTCAGTCATTCATTGACATGAGATAGGATATATCTACTCATTCTGGTATGATCTGTAGTAGTATAAACACTTTAGAGAAATGGCTAATTAAAATTTGAAACATTCACACTTCCCAGTGCTTAAAGCCCTTACTTCTGAGTATATTATACTGCCAACCTCTTTATTCTTCTGGTAAAAATACAGTTGAATATATTAGATATTACATCCCTGTTCTTCATGTCTCTTAACTATGTTTCTACTTGTATATTTTTCTCTTTCTTCTTTCTATACGGAATTCCTGCTTAGATACTTATAAATATCTTACTAGGTTAAGAATTCTATCTTCTTGTGAAAGGGCTTGCTAATGAATGCACTCACTGAAATTTAATTATACTTTTTTTACATCAAATTTGTATTTGATCTTTTATCTCCCTCCCTTATATCAAATGGCCATTTTTATAGTCTCTTGTTATTTACTCAAATTTTTTACTTGATTTTTAGTCTACTAAACATATTTTTTAATTTAAATTTTAGATCAGGTAATTCCAATATCCAAAGTCTTACTATGTCTGAATTTACTATGCATTTTTTCCACTGGATTTGGCAAAACTATTTTATTTCATTGAATGTTTTATTGATTTTAATCATAACTTCACATTTGTACAATTTTATTTGTAAGACTTCTTTACTCTCTGATTCACAGATGCTTAGTTCTGTTTCAGCTTTTTAAAACTAATATGAACTCATGATACAAACCTACAAAAGGCCATTATGTGTTCTCAAAGTCACAAAAGAGGTTTATTTATACTCAATGTGAAAGTTCAAGGCAAAACATTTTCCTTGTGGTTAGTTGAAGGACATGTTTTTCTATTCCTCATTTACCCTGAAGTTATGCTCTTTTGAGATCACAGCTCTAACATATGAGATTTCCAATTAGACTTCCACCACTGGCACACACCAAGTTTTTATACATTTTACATTTATATTTTCAAGACTCTGATGAGATTTCAGGCACTTTAAATGTCCTAAGGAAAGTTACAACTTTAGTTATCTTTTGAATTTTTTTCACTACTCAGGAATAATAATTTTATTTTCCAAGAATTCCTTACCATCTCTTTGGCCAACTAATTCATTTAAAGAATTTATTTTATTTTATTTATAATTTATTTCGTCTAATTTTTAAAAGAAAAAAATTTTTTTTTGTCAATAGAGATTTTGTTTTTTATCAATACTTTTGTTTATTAAAGTACTTAGTTTTCAATTTCACAGAACTGGAAGTCTGATGACAAACTTAGATGCTAGTTTGTACTATCAAACTTTCCTATGGTAGAAGAAATCAGTTGCCAGTGGTCTAGCACAACTGTATAAATAGCAGTTGCTACTTAAATATGGCAATGCCGGTAATGAGTACTCATGTCATGAAATCCTATTTAAGTAGTCCTTTTCTATGCTTTGATAACATCTTCTTTCTTCAAATTGTTCTATTTTAACATTTTACTGCATCTTCAGTTTTTAATTCCTTGTTCAGTGGCTAAAATTCCTAGTAGACATTGTGGTCCCCAGTGAAGGAAGGGCCTTATCCTTTGTTTTGTTTAAATTGTTTTAAAAATATATTTTATTTTTCTAGAGTAGTTTTCAGTTCACAGCAAAATTGAGCAGAAAGTACAGAGAATTCCCATATTCCTCTTTTCTTCAGAAATTGACAAACTTCACCACTATCAACATCTCATCCATAGTGATATAATTATTGCAATCACCCTACACTGACATGTACATCATTATAGTTCAGGGTTCTTGCTTCCATTAGAATTCACTCTTGCTGTTGTATGATCTGTGTGTTCAGATGAATGTATAATGGTACATTATATATGTGTATTATAGTACACAAACTCAATAGTTCTATCTCCTTGAATATCCGGTCTTTTGGATATTCCATTTCCTTAAACTCTGACAGTCACTGATCTTTATATCACATCATTTTACCTTTATCTTTTGAAAGGGATTTTGGACCTTTTAGAGAACTAGTATAATTTCTTTCTTACATTTTTAGTAGAATTCAGGGTCTGTTGCTTTCTGGTTGGGAAGTTATTTATTATTGACTCAAATTTCTTTTATATATATACACATACATATATATGCCTATTAATATTGCCAATTTATATAATTTTGGCAGATTGTGTCTTTCAAGAAATTTGTCTATTTTGTTATCAAATTCTAGATGTAGAGTTGTTAAGAATATATATTTTTATTCTTTTAATGTCCATAGTATTTGTAATGATGTATCTTTCATTTCTAATATTAGTAATTTATGTCTCTCTCTTTTTTCTTAGCCTGCTAGAAAGTTATCAGTTTTGGTGGTCTTTTAAAACAGATAGTTTTTGAGTCTATTGATTTTCTCTCTTGGGTTCCTAGTTTCAATTTCACTTAGTTCTGCTCTATTTTTTTTATTTCTTTCTGTCTGCTTACTTTTAAATTAATTTTCTCTTCTTTTTCTAGTTCATAAGATAAAAACTTAGATTCTTGATTTTCAATCATTTTTCCTTTCTAATATATAAATTCGTTTCTACAAATTTTCCTGTAAGCATTGTTTTCACTGTATCCCAAAAATTTTGGCAAGTGGTATTTTAATTTTCATTTAGTTCAAAATATGTATTTTTAAATTTTCCTGGAGATTTCTTTTGAACCCAGATGTTATTTAGAAGTGTGTTAAATTTCCATATATTTGGTAATTTTCAGGATATCTATCTGTTAATTGATTTCTAAGTTATTTCTACTACGGTCTGACAGCAACTATTACATGATTTCTATTCACTTAAGTTTGTTAGGGAGCATTTTATGGCCCAAGATAGGGAATATCTTGGTGAATGTTCTGTGTGAGCTTCAGAAGAATGAGTATTCTGGTCATGCACAGTGGCTCATGCCTGTAATCCTAGCACTCTGAGAGGTCATCCGGAGGATCCCTCAAGCTCAGGAGTTTGAGACCACCTGAGCCAAGAGCAAGACCCCACCTTTACTAAAAGTAGAACAATTAGCTCGGCATCATGGCTAGCACCTGTAATTCTTTTCTTTTCATGTCCACACCAGTATCTGTTGTTTTAAGATTTTTTGATAAAAGATACTCTTACTATAGTTAGGTGATGACCCATTTTGGTTTTCTTTTTTTTTTTTTTTGAGACAGAGCCTCAAGCTGTCTCCCTGGGTAGAGTGCCATGGCATTACAGCTCACAGCAACCTCCAACTCCTGGGCTCAAGCGAGTCTCCTGCCTCCGCCTCCCAAGTAGCTGGGACCACAGGCGCCCGCCACAGCGCCCGGCTATTTTTTGGTTGCAGCCATCATTGTTGTTTGGCGGGCCCGGGCTGGGGATTCGAACCCGCCACCCTAGGTGTACGTGGCTGGCGCCTTAGCCGCTTGAGCTACAGGCGCCGAGCCCCATTTTGGTTTTCGTTTGTATTTATCTGACATTTAGAGATGGTGAGCATTTTTTCATGTGTTTATTGACCATTAGTCTATTTTTTAAGCTTCTGTTTATGACTTTCCCCACCTTTTTAGTGGAGTTGTTTGATTTTCTCTTGCTGATTTGTTTGAATTCTTTTTTTTTTTTTTTTTTTTTGCAGTTTTTGGCTGGTTTTGAACCCACCACCTCTAGCATACGGGGCTGGCGCCTTACTCCTTTGAGCCACAGGTGCCACCCTTGTTTGAATTCTGTATAGATTCTTGTTATTAGTCTATTGTCAAATGCATACCATGCAAATATTTTTTCTTATTCTATAGGTTGTCTATTTGTTCTATTGTTTTTTTTTTTGTTTGTTTTTTTTTTTGCTGTGCAGAAACTTTCTAATGAAGTCCATTTGTTAATTTTTGTTGTTGCTGTGATCATCATAAGATCTTTGCCTAGGCTGATGAAAAATACAGAAGATTAATGAAATAAAAAGTTGGATCTTTGATAAGATAAAGAATATCTACAGACTCCTTGCTAGATTAACCAGAAACAGAAAGGGAGGACTCTAATAAGTTCAATCAAAAAAGTGAAAGAAGATATTATGTTTGATACCACAGAAACACAGACATCATCTCTGAATACTATGAAAACATTTATGCATATACACTTGAAAATGTTGAGAAAATATACAATAAATAATAATCTTCTCAGGCTTTATCAGGAAGAAAAGGAACTCTTAAATAGACCAATATCAAGAAATAAAATTGGACCAGCAATAGAAAGCTTCCAACAATAAATGTCCTGGACCAGATGATTTCATAGCCATATTTTACCAGACCAACAAAAAGAAACTGGTACCTATAGTGGAGAAGTTATTATATAAAATTTTTGTGAAGGAAGGTTTCCACTCATACTTATTCCACAAATCCAATAAAGGACACAACAACAACAAGCTAGAGACCAATATCCCTTATGAATATAGATTCAAATATTCTTAATATAATTCTAGAAAACAGATCTCAGAAGCACATACAAGAAAAGAAAATCTACCACAACAAGTGGGCTTCATCCCAAGGATGGTTCAATATACACAAATGTATAAATGTGATTCACCACATGAACAAAAGCAAAAACAAAGACCTTATGATCATCTAAATGGACACAGAGAAAGCATTTGACAACATTTAAAGCTCTTTACAATAGAACTCTTAATAAAATAGTCATAGGTAGAATATGCCTCAAAATTATAAAAGCCATATACAACAAAACCCCACCCAACATCATAATGAACAGGGAAAAATTGAAAACATTCCTGATTAGATCTAAAACTAGACAAAATTGCCAACTCTCACCACTTTTATTCAATGTAATGATAGAAGTCCTAACCAAAATAATAAGACAAGAAGAAAATCAAGCATTTCCAATGAGAACAGAAGAGGTTAAATTATCACTCTTTGTTGATGATATGATCTTATATCTAGAAAACTCCAAAGATTCTGCCACAAGACTACTGAAATAAATTCAGCATAGTCTTAGGTTATAAAATTAATGTACACGAATTGATAGCATGGCTATACATCAAGAACAGTCAAGCTGAAAATCAAATCAAAGGATCAACACTTTTCATAATAGCAACAAAGGAAATAACATACCTAGGAATCTGTTTAATCAAGGTGGTAAAAGAACTCTACAGCAAGAACTATAAGAACTATAAGGTACTGAGGAAGAAAATTAGGATGTAAACAAAGGGAAAAATATATCATGCTCATGGATCAGCAGACTCAACATTAGTAAAATATTTATATTACCCAAAGTAATCTACAAATTAAATGCAATCTCCATTAAAATACCAGCATTATTTTTCAAAAATTTAGAATAAATATTTCTGTGTTTCATATGGAACTAGAAAAGAGCTCAAATAGCAAAAAGGACAAATTATGAGGCATTATATTATCAGATTTCAAGCTATACTGCAAGGCTACAGTAACCAAAACAGCATGGTACTGGCATAAGAACAGAGACATAGACCAATGGATCAGAACAGAAAACACATACAAAACCAACCCCAAGTGGCCATCTGATCATTGACAAAGCAGACCATGACATAAGTGAAGAAAAGAATCTCTATTCACTAAATAGCACTAGGAAAATCAGATAGCCACACAGAAGATGGAAACAGGATGCACATCTCTCATTACTCATAAAAAATAATTCATGATGGATAACAGAGGTAAATCTAAATAAGAATTCTAGAAGAAAATGTTGGAAAACAATCTTTTTTTTTTTAATTCCTGGTTTGGTAATTTCAACAAGCCTTCTATTTTTGACATTGGTTTTAATGCTTGTTCAGTATCTTCAAAGTGTTTTTTTTTTCGTTTGTTTGTTTTAGTATGCCTCTGATTTTTTGTTGAAAGATGGAATTAAGTGCTATCTGAAAAGAATTGTGATAAATAGTCTATTAGTAATATAGTGGTGAGCTTTTGGTGGAAGGGGAAGTGTCCTGTAGTCCTATAATTATGTCTTAGTCTTTTGGTGAGCTTATGTCCCTGGACTATGAGCTTCACTAGTGCGTCTCCATTTTTCCCCTTTTAGGTGGGAGAAGATGGCTAAAGGAAGCAAGAGTTGGATTATTTCTCTTCTTTCAGGCAGTTTAGGCTATAATAAAATCCTAGTAGTATGGGATCTGGTAAAATAGTTTCTTGAGGACAGTCCGTATTAAGAAAAACAGAATAATCTGTAATAATTATTAATAATGTGTAAAAGGAAACTTTTCCCCCTTCCCTTGCTAGAAGCAAGAGGGGATTTACTCCACCCATTTTCACTATGATGACCTAGAGAACTCTTGGAGGTAAAACTCACAAAAACATAGTTTTCAATCATCAGGTTCATCTTCACTGAGTCTCAGTTAATACCCCAGTTACAGTTCTGGTTACACTACCCTTGCCCCAATTCCCACAAAGGTTTTTTCTTATGGGTTATTGTTCTGCTAAGTTGTGATTATCTGTACCTATCTATTTTTTATATTTTGGCAGGTTAGCAGTTTGCCATGTGACCTCACTTATCTGATACATCCATAAAGAGTTGCTGACTTTTCAGTTTGTTTTTACTTCTTGTATGTTCTTTTCCCCTATTATTTCTCTTGCACATGGTTCATTATCTTGCAGACAAGGTTTTCAATAGGTACATATCTATTGAAAGAATATATGAAAAATGGATAAATTAGTACATAAGAGAATGATTACATGCAGCCCTTCACTTAGTTGGTTGCCATGGAACTTGAGGTAGCTGTAGCCACCAGAGGATGCAGACTGGTTCCTTTCCATACCACAGACCTCTTATCTAACCTGCTGACTGGAAAGGACCCGGAAGATAATTCTTCTCACAGTGACACAGCTCCAAAGGTTAGAGAATATGAGGCAAAATAGCAATTTAGTCCTCCTAAATCTTTTCCCCTTCTCACTTCTGGAAGGGAGGGATTTATTTATTATAAAACAATGAAGCAATCATTTCTAGTAAGGAATTTTTGTGCCTGTCTTGGAAATACTCCTCTTTGAAGAATGGAAAGACTCGATGGGATTTCAAGGCCTCAGACACAAGAGTCATTAGCAACTTAAAAATAGAACTCTTGGGAAAATGGTAGAGAGGTGATTAAATGAAGTTAAAGGGAAGACCAAGGGGCAGAAGAATCCTCCATATATCCTCTAATGGGAACTTTGCTTGCACAAACACATAATCCAATGGGAGGAATAATATATTTTTTTTTTGAGACAGAGCCTCAAGCTGTTGCCCTGGGTAGAGTGCTGTGTTGTCATAGCTCACAGCAACCTCAAACTCTTGGGCTGAAGTGATTCTCTTGCCTCAGCCTCCCAAGTAGCTGGGACTACAAGTGTCCACTACAACACCCCGCTGTTTTTTGTTGCAGTTGCCACTGTTGTTTGGTGAGCCAGGGCTGGATTCGAACCCACCAGCTCTGCTGTATGTGGCTGGCACCCTAGCTGCTTGACCTACAGACAATGAGCCAGGAATAATCTCTCTGTATTACTCAAGAAGCACAGAGTATGTGATCAGCAAGATAAGTACAAGTGGCTTCTCTCTGACAAGGGACTCTGTTTTCATGTTCTTCCAGACCTTACAAGACATCATGACAGGGTTACAAAGGCCTAGGCATGTGTACCTTTGGGAGGGTCTGTAGTTCTTGAAGGGGTAACACATGTATTCATTGAGAAGAGGCAGCCTGCTGCTCCATTGTCAAAAATCCTGGGTTTCAATTGACAGAAAGAAAGCTACAGGTGCTTTTGACCAGGCTCTTGTTTGAGATCCTTTTGGGAATATAAAACATATTTTGTTTCTTTGCCAAACCAGACAATTAAAACATTAAAAATAAAAGGCCCCTCAAACGCTGGCACAGCACACCGCAATGCCTACAACTGAAGAACAGGCTCTTCTCTGCCACCTGTTCTTATTGAGGACAAAAAAGAAAAAGAAATCAGAACAAGGCCGTTGAAATTAGTTACTTTGTCAGTGGGGTGTTTTAAGTAGACTTGTAAAATCAAAGGCATTTCTTTCTTGGATTCCCAAAAACATACACTGGCACATATTCACAGGGAACTTTGAAATGAATATTTTTTCTTTTTTTAAAGACAGAGTCTCACTCTGTCCTCCTGGGTAGAGTGCTGTAGAGTCACAACTCACAACAACCCCTGACTCTTGGGTTCAAGTGATCCTTCCAACTCAGCCTCCCAAGTCTCTAGGACTACAGGCACCACCACCATGCCCAGCTAGTTTTTATATTTTTAGTAGAGACAGAGAGTAGAGCAGAGTCTCACTCCTGCTCAGGCTGGTCTTGAACTCCTGAGCTCAGGCGATCCACACACCTCCACTTCCCAGAGTGCTAGTGTATTCAGACCTTTGGTATGTGAAGACTAATCTCCATACCTTTGTTTCCTTCCTGATGGTGTGTTCTTTGGAGCCTCTGATCGGAGACACAGGGGAAAGAAGCTGCAGATGGGATGATTGATTTAAAGGGAGGCCGAGACTCACTCTGGTCAGTGGCCCGGCTAAACTTTACTGATAATCTTACAGACTTTCAAACATTCAGTAAGAATTTAACATATATACAAAGAAGTGAAGTAACATTAGGAAGCTACCATTTAAGATTACAAATCAGTGTGAAGGTTAAGGAAAACACATACAATTGATTTTGTTTAAAGTAAAAACATAAGAGAGATTGGCTGTCTGTCCTTGCTAGCCCAAACCGAAACTAGGGATTATAATGTTAATGAAGGGGGAAGACAGAGAACAGGACCCAATGCTCGAACACCCCCAGCTGTGACCCGGCTGATTCTCCACAATTTCTTTTAGAGAGACCTTTCTGCATATTTCTGCATATCTATAGGCAGGTACAGAAGCTCGATCTTCAAAGAAATGTTTCTCAGAATCAATCTCCTGGGGGAGCACATTGAAGTGAACTGCCATGTCTGAGAAAGGGGTGCTTACCTCCTACACCTCCCATATTACAGCCTGAAAAAGGTGTGAACATAGTGGGGACTGGCAGTTAGGCTGATATCAAAAGTCCCCTTGTCTGCTTCTCTTGGCTGGTCACCTGTGAATTTAACTTTCTGGTGGACTTTGATCTGGTTTGAGCCCCACTTGGCAGCCTACTCTAGCTCCAGAATGCTCCCAGGATATAGTAGGTTACTGTATGGATTTTCATCTCGCGCTGTATTCCACTTTGACTCACTCTGGCTACAGTGCTGAGCTGGAAACTCCTGAGAGTCATACTTTAAAGAGCATAGTGCACAGGACTACATTTTGTTTCCTACAAAGCATCTTGACCTATGGATTGTTCTGTAATGTGGTAGAAAGACACCCACTTTGTAACCTGAAAAATGTGGAGAAAGCTAATATTAGGTCTGGGTATCAGGTTAATGGAGAAGATAGTATAAACTGTGCCATAGAGCCATTCAAAAGCTTGAACTTATATGGAGTATCCAGCATAATGCCTGGCATATAGTAAGTGTCCAAATAGGGTTTTAAAAAAATTAAATTTAGGTAAAAAAGCCAAACATTGCCACAAGTTTAGGGTACAAGATAGGCATGACTGAACTGCACAGAATTGGCGTTTTGAAGAACAATATTGGTTAGCAGTGTATGTTTATCTGAATCAGTATTTTAGTGTGCAATCTAATGTATCCAATTGTTCAGAATAGATTAAATACCATGCTGATTGCTGACACTTCAGTTCTGTGTCAGGTATTTGAAATCGTGTTAGGCCCAGCATAACATTTTTAAAACTAAGCATGAAACTGACTATTTTCATAGGGAGGAGAATTGCGAAACATTTTTCTGGCCATTTAAAATGAAGTAGTTGGGTCCAATCTACTCTTTGATAAAACAATATTATAGTAAAACCTCTGGGTTGCCTCTTTTTCAAACTAGTATTTTTCTCTGAATAAATAGTCTCAGCAATTACAATTTCCTCCTTCTCTTTTTTCACCAGAGAGGCTACCTTTCTTGTAGAATTGTATGTTCTGACACTTTCTGCACTATTCACATCGCTCTTCATTTCTATTGAAGCTGATAGAATTGGAATATTGACTCTCGCCCCGTTGAGTTGGTGAAGCGATGGTCAGACCATTTTGAGCTTAAGAAATCTATTTCTTGAGGGACACTTTGGAGGCACAATTCATAGTTCAATCTCCTGCGGCTGAAAAGCATGCTGCTAATGGCTTTTGAAGATCACCTGCAAAGGGATCTCACCGCTAAATGTTCCAACTTACATGAATATGCCTATCAGGTCACAGTGGCTGTGGACGATAGATATGAAAGGTGACATCATCATAAATGTGTGTGTCTGTATGAGACGCTGCCTTTGCTGGTTTGCCATGGGATATGTTTCTGTATTAGAAGTTGATTTTCAGGTCGTTTTCAGAATTTGGGCGAGTTTGTTTTTTTGTCTTTTTTAATGCTTGCATTAGGCCCAATCTTAACCAACCTGTGAATACAACCACATTGTTTCTAAGCAACCTCACGAATAAAAAAAGCAACCATATTTGTCTGTGATTGTGGGGGCGAAATTTGATAAGGAAACAGATGGCACTTTGTAGCTTCCAGGAATTTTCAATAAACAAGCTGATATTGAAAGAGGTTTTTCAAAAGAAAAAATAGATACTACTTTATTAATGTATATATATTTTTTGAGTGGAAGGCTTGAATACTAAATTTCAATCCTGAATAATGTCAATGTCAAATCTGACCAACCTCAGAACATGATAATTCTGGGTGCAGAGTGCGTAGTGTCTGGAGATCATTATTACCTTTGCTTTCCTTTGCACTAATACATCACCTATGCCAAGCTAGAGGCCTGGACACCACCCTAATTCCACCACAGATGGCAAACTCCTACTATCCAGTGAGTCAAGAGTGAAGCATGTTTTAAGCAAATATTGTGTAGGCTGTCTCACCTCACAAGAGGTGTGTTTTAGGGGGCACCAGTGTTTTCAAATCGGAGTAATTATATGTCAGTACTTTGAGTTTTCAGAAGACAAGCAGTAAGTAAATACAGTAGAGTCTTATAAGCATTTAGCATACATCAAACCTCATGCACTGAAAATCTGATACAATATTTTCATATAAAAGCACATAGGTTACTCTATATATCCTACATTAATGTGATTATATAGGGTTGAATACAATCAGCCCCTTGTATGTATTTATAAAGAAATTTTTTTAGCAATTGTCAAAGACAAAATTAATTTCAGATGATTTTTGACGATGCACTGAGTTTAGAAATCAAACACTATTATGGAAAGTTTTCTTGCTTTATATTCTTCACTGTCATGTACAAAAGTCTGTGTCCACATTGTTCTCATTCACCCAGGCCCACCTTTGCCTGCCCTTCCTTTCCCAGCTGGTAATGCCCCCCTCTCACTTCGGTCTCTACCTTTCCAGTGTCTTTCTCTGGGATCACTGAGAGTTGTAACCACTTGACCTTTCTCCTGAGCTGATTCTATCATATATAAATATTAGGTGTAGTATTTGCTTGAGTGTTTTGTCCTTTCTGTTTCTTCTTATTTTTTTAAGTCTCTTTTCCTTTCTCTCTCATTCCTTCTCTTTCTTCTAGGCTGTAATGAGCTGTCAGTGCCTTACACACACCGATGGAGATTATTTGGGTTCTAATGTCCCTTGTCCCTTGATACTGAAGACTCCTTCTCATGGTGCCATTGCCATGCCAGGAGGCAGGGAAAACTGTTGTAGGATCCCTGTCTAGCCACCATAGGCCCTGCTAAAGAAAAGGCAGGACTCCTCAGGTACAGACCTATCCTTCAGTCCCTAATCTGGCTGCACCAAATATTTTAGGATAGTGATTAAGATTCTGAGCTCTGGAAGGGCACTGCCTTGGTATAAATTCTAGTTCTATGATGTAGGACCTGAATGACGTAAGTTTCTTAAGCTCCAATTTTTTTAATGTGCATTAAGAATATTTGATTTATGGTTGTTGTAGGGATTTAAAAGAGCAAGCATGTGTATGTAAACCACTTGTATAGTAAGAATTGCAAAAATGTGAGGAACTGTAACATATAGATTAATAGTTCTATTATCCTGCCATTAATTAATCCTTTCAACAACTCTTTATCAAATGCCATTTAAGGGCCAGATGCTATGCTATCACTGGGGAAATAAGACAAATTAGGCAAAGCACTTGCCATCAAGAACCACAAAGTCAAGACTTAGAGACAACTAGGCAAATAAAACAAAGCTGAAGAATCACCAAAGTCCTTGCCTTCCTCCCTGCTTTGCCGACCAGCCTAGGTTCCTCTGGGTATACTGGTCCAGGGGATACCATGGACTGACAAGGAAAAAAATAGAAAGTACCTTGGGAGAGAGGGTGCAGTTGGTGATCTTTGTGGTTTAAGCCTTAAGAAAGGTGGGATGTTTACTCCAAAGCTAGAGAGGTTAGTGGAGATGTAGGCACCACTCCCTGACCTCCAAGTATGAGGTTTCTGAGGGTGTGAACAGCTCCTACTGAGATGTTCTCTGGGGATGCCTCATACACTGCATCCTCCATGGAAGTCCAAGGCTTGGTTATGGCAAGAGGTAGAAGAAAATTTCTGTGGCCAGGTGTGGATAAAAAGGAATTTTTATTTTTACCATGTGCTTAGGACTGTAGAGAGTCTTAAATAAAGGATTAAGGAGAAGGGAACCATGAGAGATTGCATCAGGAAAGGGACAGCATGGTGAAGGGTGGAGATGACATTAGTCTGTGATGAGAGCTGACCATGCTTATAATTTTGATAGCTACTAGGGCTAACAGAGATGTGACCAGTGGTAGGATTAATGGCACACAAGTTTTCACACAGAGCTCTCCACTTATTTGCTAATTCTACTTTGCAAAGGCAATGGATGTCCTAAACTATTGCTATAGAGAATTTGAATTTGGATAATTCTTACACCACAGTTCTGGGACAAACATGTGGGTTTTATTTACCCAGAGCAAATTTTTTAAGAGAAATTTCTAGAATGCTCAGGAGTCTCTGCATTTTTTCTGAATATCTTCCTCAGATTGCTTTCTGAGGCCTGGAAGGCTTTCAGTTAATAAAGAAAAAGGTAATAGGTTTACTTTTATATGTTTACTTAACAAATGTTTACTTAGTTTCTACAGTATGTGAAACATTGTACTAGTCACTAAGGAAAATCACTGTGAACTAAACTGTAAATCTTTGTTTTCATGAATTTTCTTTTTTAGTAGGAGAAAGTCTAAAAATAAAAAACAAAGAATAAAACCCTCTAGGTATCAAGACATGCTGTGGAAACTAGTGTGAGATTCAATGTAAATAGTGGCCAGTTTATGTAAAGTTCTGAGAGAAAGCCTCCCTGAGAAGGACGCAGAGGGAGAAATTGGGGAGGAGCAGGAAAAGCACTGGGGCAAGGGAACAGGAAGTCCCGAGCTGGCCTGGTGTGTTTTTAGAGCAGCCAGGAGGCCGGCATGACTAGACTATTATGGAAGGCAAGACTGAAATAGGATTTGAGGTCAGAGCAGTGATGGGCACCAGAGTACACAGAATCATGTCCACAGCAACAATATTTTAGTTTGAGTGATGTGAAGCCATTGGGCAGGTTTGAGCAAAGAATGGATGTGATTTAACTCATAAATAAAAAATCCCATATGGGTGTCCCTGTGGAGAACTAGCTAGAGAGTAGAAACAGGAGACCAATTAAAGACTATTACCAACAATAAAAGGGAAGTTGATGGGGCTTGTCCACCAGCTGCAGCAATGGAGATGAGAACAGTGGCCAAATTCTGAATATATTTCAAAGGAAGGATAAACAGATTTGTCTGTAGAATGTATGTGGAGAAGAAGAAAAAGCAAAACTAAGGGTGAATGTAAGTATTTTGGCCTGAGCAACTAAAAAGGTGAAATTGCCAATGATTGAGTTGAGGAGTATGTGCAGGTTGCAAGCAAAGAGTGCAGGGGGCAAAGAGTGTGGGCATCAGAGGGTCAGTTTTGAACATGTTAGAGATAGCTGGCATCAGAGATGGCTATTAGGAGGCTCAGCAGCTGGACATACGAATCTGGTGTTCAGGGGAGAGTTCTGAACATTATCTGCTGAGGAACCCAATAAGAAGAGAGTTTAGATAGAAAGAAGAGTGCCTACTGTGAACAGTGTTCCGAGTTCTCCCTGCTCCTGCATCCTGACAGCAACTCTGTCAAGTGGGAACTCTTCTTCCCCCCACCCATAGTACAGATGTAAAACTGGAAGTTAGTGGCTTCTGTAACTTGCCCAAAGGGACACTACCAAGATTGGCTCCACAGATATTCTGGTTATTGACCTTGTACTTACTACTAAAGCTGGAAATTCAACCCACGAATGAGAAAAGGCACTGATATAAGTGACCATTTAGCTGAAAAGACTGGTAGCTGCCAGGAAAAGAAAAGAGAAGAGTCTATTTATGTCTTAAGAGAAATACTCCTATAATATGCAATCTCAATGCTATCACCACAGTCAGCCTCCTTCAGAGAAGCAGAACAGAGGTTTCAAGGGCAGTCCCCTTGTTCCTTACTCACAGGAGGTTTACAATTGTAGTAATAGTGCCACTTTGTGGTCACCCTTTCCTACCAAAGGATGTTTTGAATGGGGTCCCTAGAAAGGGATTCAGGCTTTATCTTTTATGGGACTTTTTCTCTGATCTCAGTCTCATTTTGAGTGGGATGGGTTCATTCATTCACTAGACAGCTATTTGTGGTTGGCCTATTATGAGACAGCTGTTGGATATACAATGATTAAATAGCAGTAGTCTCTGTTCTGTTAAATAAGATGTCCTATTGGTGGAGAATAAAAGATCTCATTACAGACAGGTACACAGACAAATCAATAGAATAATTATAAGTTGTGGCAAATGCTATGAAGAAAAGAATGAGGTAGCTACCGCTAACAGGAATATCTAGTTGTGATGGTTAAGGGAGGTCTTTAAAAAGAGGTGCCATTTAAGCCAATATCTGATGGATGAGCAGGAAACATCCATTGGTAAGGAAGACAGAAGGAGATTCTGTGCAGTGGTGTTAGCATGACTCCAGAGGCTCTGAAAGCTCAGCAACTTTAGTAGTTGGAGGTGGGTGAAGGAGTAGGGAATGCCTTTTATAATACATGAGTAAAGTATAAAAGTATGAAATGAAGTAATTTAAAATAACTCAGATATTGCTTTGCCTCTATAATTCCATTTAGACAAAAAAGATTATCGTTAATACAACAAACCTAATAATTTTATGACAGAGCCAAATGCATTAGCTTTGAAATGCCCAGCAAGACCTTAGTATGTGTGGTAAGTTAGTATTTATTTAGTCTAATTGTTTTGTGAAATGTCCTCTGGCAATGACAATAACCAGTTGCTGAATAGTAAGGTGAATATGGCCTGAAGTTATCAGTTCTGATGAGCAGATCACAGCTTATTCTCCAGACCTCATCATACAGGCGGAGCCAGGGCTGGGCGTTTCCATGCTGTCCTAGCTAAATCCTCTTCTAGTCCCATACAGTGACACTTTCCAAGATGTGTAAGGACCCTATGGACTTTTCCCATGCAAACTAGGGTATCTTTGTCCTTAAAATGTTTACATCAGTAAGCTATTATGTCAGTTTTAACCTCTTTATATTGTAAAAGTAGGAAACCAATTCAATCTTTGTTTTTATTTTTTTTTATTTTTTGCAGTTTTTGGCCAGGGCTGGGTTTGAACCTGCCACCTCTGGCATATGGGGCCAGCACCCTACTCCTTTGAGCCATAGGTGCCCCCCACAATTCAATCTTAAATCATGTCTTTTTTGTGTGTGTTTTGATAGTTCACATGACTGAAGTATGGAAAGAGGAAGAATAAGCAAGGTCTTGTGTAGGCCCATCAGAAACAGAAGTCTTGAAGGACATGGGACTTCTCTCTCACTCTTGCCTGCATATGGGCTTGGTTCTTCCTGCTGCCTTTGGGTTTATCCTACATTAATCGCTTGATTCAATCCTGTAAAAATTTAATGAGCACCTATTTAAGTGCGAGGCACCCTGTTAAGGTCTGGATAAAGAGTGGTACTCAAGTCAAGCAAGCTCTGCTCATGAGTACACAGAGCTCCAGAGCCTCCAAATCCTTTTATAGAGAGTAAAGGCAGGATTTAAGAAAAAAATAAATTTATACAGTAACATTCAAGTAGTACAATATCCTACAAAAGGTAATTCAGGATAAAGTAATGGACTATGAGTAGTGGAAGAGAGTGGATGACTTTATGTAGAGTGGTCAGGGTAGCCTTTTCTGAAAGTGGTGAGGTTCGAGTTGAGACCTAGAATAGGACATAGAAGCAGTGGGTCAGAGATCTGACCTGATGAATTCCCAGGAGGAAGGCTCAGTGTCTATAAAGATGCTAACGTGAAAATGACCTTTGCAGAGACAAAGCTCATATGAGTAGAGCAGAGGATCTATGGAGAACGTGGTAGGTAGATGTTGGATAAACAAGGACCGATTATCTAGGACTGCCGTGCAGTTCATGGTAAGGAGTGCAGATTTTATTTTAGTTTGAACAGGAAGCCGTTGGAATATTTTAATCAGAAACTGAAAGAATCATGTTTAAGCTTTGCATTATCTTTCCAGTGAAAAGTAGGATGTATGATGTCAAGAGAGAATGTAAAGGAACCAGCTAGGAGATAGACACTTCAATCCTAATGAGAAATTATAGCAGTGTGGCTCAGGCAGCAGCTGTAAAGTAGGCAAGAAATTGCTCAATCCAAAAAGTATCTTGAAAATAGAGAGCTAAAGGGACTTGGAGATGGATTGAATGCAGGAGCTGAAAGAGAAGTAAACAATATGTTTGCTAAGATAGTTCCCTGAACAGACAGGTGGGTAGATAGGTGGTTTTGTGGGCCATTTACTGAGAGGGGAAAATCTAGGGGAGGAATAGGTTTGAGTAGCATGTTTGGGAAAAATTAAAAATCCAGTTCAACATGCCCATCAGCTGTGAAGGCAGTGATAAAATGACTGTAGCTATCAGAGTCTAGTGTTCACAGAAGGAATCTTCACTGAAGATAGAGATTTGGAGGCATCGATATTACAAATTAAGCCTCATAACAAGGAATATGGCTGAAGACAGTTCTCAACTCGCATCCCTTTAGCTCAGTAAATCAACCAGAAGAGTTTCTGATTTCTATTCGAAGAACTGTAGTCAGGAGCTCTTATTGGCTTTATTGCTCTGGGTTTGATCATCTGCCATTTCTCCCTCTCCGTCTCTTTTAACTGGGATGGTTACTAGAAGATGGAGTTGCACAGATACAGTGGCTGTGTCTATTTACCCAGTGCAAAATGCAAAAATCAAACTAGTGTCTAAAATATACTTTGCCTCTCCTTTTTATTTGCTATTTCCCTAAGAACTTTGTCTTCCAAAACATTGTATGCCTTGTCTTTTAAAATAATCACTGCTTTATTAGAGAACAATCTGCACTTGTGCCACACACCAAGTAATTTGGGAGATTCTCTAGATGAGTGGTTATTGAACTTGAGCCCACACAAGAATCTTGCAGAGGATCTAGCGAAACATAAATGTCTGGGCCCCACACTCAGAGTTTCTGATTCAAGGGGCCCCCAAAATTTGTGTTTCTAAGTTTCTGGGTGTTGCTGGTGCCTCAGAGGCAGACAGCACACTTTGAGGAAGATCGATCTTATGTGCGCACATGATGTGTGAGGACGTGGGTGCAAGTATGTATGTGGGATATGTGTAAATGTGTTTACCATTGACTAATATTTTGAACTTGATATTCAGTTCCTCAAAAATTCAATTTATTCTCCAGAACGATGAATGCATGCAGCTGACCAATTCACAGTGATGATGAAAAAATACACTGTTGTGATATTGGACAAGAAGGCAGGAGAACAAGTATTATCACTGAATGCTTGTCAAGAGTTGATACCATTATTTTTCCTTTTTCATAAAACAATTACCCACAAGTGCCAGGCTCTGTGCTAACTCTGAGCAGACATAGCTAAATTGTGGATTTTAACTAATCATTTTCAGAACTATTTAAAAAGAGTTAGTTTTGCTGGCATAGTTCCAGGATAGCCAAAATAATATTTTTAGATGTCAGATATCAAGGAAAAATGGATGAAAATAAAATATTCTACTATCTATTTTTGCTGCAAAAAATGTCTAGGGTTGAGTAATTTCTTCTGTTCTCTTTTCATTTTGTGTATTGCCATGGGCAAGGAACTCCCAATAAAACATTTCTGTTCCCACAACAGGTTGTAACTTCCTCTGGCATGGCATAAAACTTCATTTCATGTGCGCCAGGAACACGATTTTCCAAAGCTCCGGCTAATTATAGGAGATTTATCTCTGTGGAAACACAGGGATTAAGCAAGCAGGAAAAAAAATAAGGAAAATTTATTTAGTGGCAGTGTTTAACAAAGGATAATGAAGGTTACACGAAACAAAGTCTTTCCTGAAATAAATACCTAACCAGTGAAGGGAATCATAAGCATTCTGTTGGAGTTTTAATCATGGCCTAACAGAAACTGCTACCAATAACAGAAATACAAAACAGACATATTTGCCTGTAAGCCTGTGCTGGAACCTCCTTTAACCTTATCTCTTTAATATTCTTGTTCCTAAGCTTTCTGGTTCTCATTTTCTGATTATTCTTCAGTAGAACCTTTGCTTTAAGAAAAAAAAATAAAAACTCTTATCTTTGTGGTGTGTTAATTTCTCATGAAAAGCGTATTATTTAAAAGAATACTTTTAGTGTCTAGCTAATTCCTTATAATTAATTGTTTTGTCTGAAGTCCTAAGTTTACTTGTCTAGATTTATCCCCCTAGAATTAACCGTTTTCCTGTTATTGGCTAATTGCACATTATATCCTGCTCCAATTGTCATATTTCACAATTACTTTATCTGAGGGGAAAAAAAGACTCCAGTGTTTTATTTCCTTTAATACAGAGTTTTAATTTCCTCAATTTGCAATCTTAATATTTGGCTTTCTCTTCATAGGCATATTTGTAAATTTATGACTGGGGATGACCCTAATCTTTCAAATACGAGAAAAGACACTTGAAAGTGCTACATCATTGTCATCTATTATTTATTTGGATGGCAGGCCTTTTGTCATAAATGAGGATAAAAAAAGTCTGTTGTTTATTCAGGTTATGACAAATATATCATATTTTCAGAATTTAATTAGCACAAACTCTTCAACTTTATTTATGATTCTTTTTTTTTAAATTACCAATTTTTTTAAAGTAAAGGTATACTTTCTGCTTTGAAAGGTAGCTCTACAGTGGATTTAAGTATCATCTGAAGTGTAGCCTGAATATTCTGTGGCCTACTTGAGAGGTAAAATTAAATTAGATTATACTGTCCCCAGGGCAGTCTTTCTCTCATTTTCCCTGCTAAGGGAGCTACTCTGACTTGCTAGTGAAATACTATTGCTCTTTTGGGGTCTGAGGACCTGAGGTAGGTTCCTCCCAAGTGAGTGGGGTATGTAGCCTTTTCAAGTTACTCTTTGGTTTCCTGTAACTTTCCTTGGCAATCTTTCCTCTCTTACAATTCCCTCATATGTAATACATAAATAAAAATGACCTAAGAGAGCGGATTCCTAAGAGGACTAAATGAGATAAAGAATGAAAAACAGGGTGGCGCCTGTGGCTCAAAGGAATAGGGCGCCGGCCCCATATGCCGGAGGTGGTGGGTTCAAACCCAGCCCCAGCCAAAAATTGTGAAAAAAAAAAAAAAGAATGAAAACCATATTTTCATGTCATGATGACATAAAAGTGGATTGAGCAGATGTTTGCCGGAACTTTTCAGTATGGAATGTTGGAGTCAGCATTCGGAGGGAGAAACCTAGCTGGAAGGAGAACCAGAGGATAGTTTGGAGTTGCATTTTCCTCTAAACATGCAGGTTCTGTTTGTCTTATAGAGTTTACAGAGGTCACATCTCTGAGCATCTCCACACTGCATCCCCACTCTTCTCCGCCCTGCCATCGCCTCCAAGCTGGTCTGTGTGGATGGCATCGATAAGCTCCCTTGCGTTCCAGCTTCCCATTGACTATAGTAGTACACAGGCTGTTATAGTAAGGAAGAATAAAATCAGGCTATTTTTTTTCTCCTAGATCCTTCATGTCAGACCCCCGTGGTTTGGCTTTTCTCAGCTCACAAGTTATCACGGTCACATCTCCTAGGCATCAGCCTCTGATGCGGCTCTTCCTCGTTCTCTCATTCCATCACCCTTCATCTTCTTGTTTTTTCAAAACTAGGAGTAGATATTGTCTCCAGATGTTACAAATTCTGAGAAACTGCACTCTTATCCATGGCTTCTTTATTTTGCATCAATGGTAGTCATTCTCTTAAATCCCTCAAATTATCTCTCCGTGTGTGTGTGTGTGTGTGCGCACGTATGTTTACTTTTTAATGTTTGAACAGCAGAGTAAATAGGAAAAAGAGTTCATTGCTACAAACTAGGTCCAGAGATGGTTTCAGTTTTTTTCCTATCCTCTAGGAACTCAGTTTTATGGGGAAATGACAGACATACAAATAAACATTTATAGAAGGTGGTGAAAAGCTTCAGAGTTGGGATCTCCATGGAGCCCAAGGCCCCGGTAGCGGTAGCTCCCAGTGAAGTCTGTGGGAGTGATAATGAAGAGTTTCTATCCCTGCCTTGGGTCAGGCCCCTGTTATCTGTCACCTGCACAACCTAACTGCTTCCTTATTACTTTCTCTTCTGCCCATCTGGTAGAAACCACTATTCTGTTTATATCACTCAGGGATGTCTCTCCTGGCCCTGGGATAAAATATGATCTCCTTGGCATGATAAGCATGATAAATATGATGTTCTCCTATGTCTGGCCTTTACTTACTGGCCTATTCTCACCTTGGGGAGGATGGCAATTTAAAACTATATGGAAATAAATAATGTAAGATTCCTAACCCATATCACATCCACAAATGAATTCTAAAGATCTGAGTGTGAAAATCAACCTTTAATATTCGTAGGAAAAAAAGGAAACAATCTTTATGAACTTCTGCACAGGAACAGCTTAAAATAAGACATAATAGGTACAAACCATAAGGTAAAAATTACTATCATTAATGAGTTTATATAAAAAGCATTATTAAAATTTAAAAATTCAAAGACTGGAAGAAAACATTAATAATATAAATAACTCAAGATCAATATTTATAACAAAAAGAACCCCAATGTATTGAAAAGAAAAACATAGACAAAGGTTTAATAACCAGAATCCATAGAGAACTTAAACATATTAGCAAGAAGAAAACGAGTGATCCCATCTCAGGGTGGGCAAGGGACTTGAAGAGAAATTTCTCTGAAGAAGATCGGCACACGGCCTACAGATATATGAAAAAATGCTCACCATCCTTAATCATCAGAGAAATGCAAATCAAAACTACTTTGAGATATCACCTAACTCCAGTAAGATTAGCCCATATCACAAAATCCCAAAACCAGAGATGCTGGTGTGGTTGTGGAGAAAAGGGAACACTCCTACACTGCTGGTGGGAATGTAAACTAATATGTTCCTTTTGGAAAGACATCTGGAGAACACTGAGAGAACTAAAAATAGACCCTGCAATTCCTTTATTAGGTATATTCCCAGACAACCAAAAATTGCATTACAACAAAGATATTTGTATCAGAATGTTTATTGCAGCTGAATTCATAATTGCCAGGTCATAGAAGAAGCCCAAGTGCCCATCAATCCACGAATGTATCAACAAACTGTGGTATAAGTACACCATGGAATACTATGCAGCCATAAAGAAAGATGGAGACTTTACGTCCTTCATGTTCACACGGATGGAGCTGGAAAATGTTCTTCTTAGCAAAGTATCACAAGAATGGAAGAAAAAGTATCCAATGTACACACTCCTATTATGAAATTAGTTTATACCTTTTATATGAAAGCTATAACCTAATAACAGTCTAAGAATATGGGGAGGAGGGGGGGATGGGTGGAGGGTGAGGGATTGGAGGGATCACTTCTGTGGTTTATCTTACAACGGTACAAGTGAATGTTTCTAAGAGTAAAATATGAACATTTTAACACAATAACTAAGAAAATGACATGAAGGCTATGTTAACCAGTTTGATGGAAGTGTTTTGGATTGTGTGTGAAAACACCACACTGTACCCCAGAAGTGCATTAATGTACATAGTTACCGTTCAATAAAAAAAAGAAAAGAAAAACATAATAGCCTAATTAAAAAAATTGACAAATGTCAGAAATGTACAAGAGGAAATAACTTGATACCAAATAAATTTCAAAAATGCATTCCATCTCACTAGTAATACAAGAAATGGCATTTAAACATGATTCATCTCTAATGTATATACCCATCAGGTGTGCAAAAATGTCAGTTTGAAAAATGGCAATTGTTAGAGTATGTGAAATAAAGAAAAACCCTTATTAATTAGGGTACCTACTTTGGAGAACAATTTGGTAATACAAGTAAAGTTGAAGAAGTAAAACATTTGTTAATAACTAGTATGGTTGAAATCTTTATTCCCCACATAGTGATTCCGTGTTGTAGAGAAAGCCCCGCACACCTCCACAGAGGCCCCAATCTATACATAGACAACACGCAGAGAAACTCTGTGTAGCAATGGGAGAAAAAAGCCTCCATAACAAAAATAGTTAAGTAAACCGAAATGGTTGCTTGAAATTGAATAGATAAATACGATGTGATGTTTTATTAAAACTGAATAATGTAAAATTGGGAAATTGAAGAAGCTGGAGCTGTGTAAATAAAATACATAAAGTTCATAGCATACATTTGAGTGAAAAAGCAATTTTCTGAAGAATATGTAAATGACAATGTTATATCTGGAAATTAAAATCTAGTAAACATTGCTTTATATTGTTTTGAATAAATACATATAGTAAAAGCATAAAAAATGGATGGATATATAAAAACTAAATTTTGAATATTGATTACTCGTGATACAGGCTGAGGGAGAGGAGTGCATTTATGGGCTTTCAGAACATCTATTCTGTTGCCAATGTGTTTTTTTCTTGAGAATAGTGTTTTTAAAAAATTATTCTTTCTATTTTTCATATATTACAAACTACTATATAATTAAAATGCATACAAAATAACGTCTTAAGTATTTTAATGAAAAGTAAATGAACTGTATACAGGGCAGGGTTAAACACATGCAGAATAGAGATTCAGAAAGTTTCTGCCTCTTCTCTTTTTTTGTTTATCTTACATTTAGGAATCACTTTCTTTTTTAGGCTTCTCTTCTTTCTGTTTTTATGAGGAGTGTGGTCATAAATTAATGGGCTCTACCATATAGTCTGGATTCAAATTTGAGATGTCTGTCACATCTGATCTCTCATCTAGGGTCAATTGCTTTACTTCTTTGAAACTCGATGTTCTCTATCTGAACAATAAGGAAAGAAATGGTGTTTATATTGCATATTTATGTTGTCTATGTTGCAGATAAAGTTCTTATTTTAGACTCTGTCACAGAATAAGTCCATTAATCTATCTGTTGTTTTCATCAACCAGCTAAAAATCACACAGCTGATTGATGACACAGTTAAGAGTACTAAGATTAAGAGCTCTCTTTTAGGAATATTCCTTATGTTTTATGCATTGTACCAAGTCATTTTTTAAATATATTATCTCATAATAATCACAATGCAGGAGTTTGGTGCTATTATTATCTACTTGCAGAAACAGAGATAGCAGTGTAAGACCTACATGAGTCCAGGGATAAAATAGAAGAATCCAGATACAAATCTAGTCCAGTTGACTCTAAAATCCAATGATTTTAATCATTAACTTCCTGTGCCTGCAAGTTTTATGGTCTTTCTTGCTCAGGACCCTGGTGGTGAGGGGGAAAAACTACTATTGTCTCTTCTGACTGACCACTGAAGTCACTGTCTTGTGTGAGAAGTGTTGTGTGTATTTCTTTCCTGCTTTCTATGAGTTAATGCTCATTTTGCCACACCTGTGATCTATATGCAGTGTTGATACCAGTGTAGGCCATGTCAACTGGAGCTACAGTCAACAAATTCATACCAGCAGTGCTTTCACATAGAAGTCTGTCTGGAATGGAAATCTGATATATGTCCCTCTAAGAAGTTATCTGAAGAGTTCAATCTTTTGCATGTGACCTAACTGGCATTTTTAAAAAATGTAACTGTGCTTCTTTTTTTCTTTGTTTCTTTCATTGTGTGGGATTCATTGAGAGTAAAAAGAATTAGGTTGCCCTGATTGAATTCGTTAGATATGTCCCTCTTGTAATTGTGTCCCTCTCCCAAGAGGTGTGCCATACATACCCCTTCCTCCTCTCCCCTTGTTCCCCTACCTGTGTGCTTACATTTTTCTAAAACATTGTTTTGTCTGTGTGTGAGTAGCTCAGTGAAGAAAAATAAGAGTATGAAATAGTTTCAAGTATGGAAAAGATCAACTGATTTATTTTTAACTTCTAACCAGAGAAAAATATCTTCTATGTAGAAGATATTATTATCCTATGAAAAAGGCACCTTATATGTTTTGAAAACATGAAAAAAAAAATTCAGAAGAGCTAAGTGTTTTGTGTATTGTAAGGAGGGTATATGGTGACTGTATTCATCCAGAATTGCTATAGTCAGCATTTTTAAAGTCATATTTCATCTGAGTTTATAAAGGTACTTGAAGCCATGGTGAGTAAGGTAAGCAGACTATCAATCTTCCCATCACCTCAGATCACCCTAGGTCCTATATCAGAAACAAAAATCCTTCTAGATTTTTTGTTTAGATCGGTTTTAAAATTCTTCATTAGAGTAGAATAATGTATAGAATAATGCATAGAATAATTAATATCAAGAGACTAATATTAATCACCTCTCTATTTTCAAGATGCAAAAGATTAGTATTGAGTCCATGGTAACTGTGAGCTTAACTAGTTAAATCCAGATTATCTCTAATCTTTAGCTATGTGTAATGCTAACATACTGGGTAGTGCAGCCGTCCCTGCCTGTTTTATAGTTGCAGTCATTCTCCAATGATGCATGTCAATGGCATGAATGTGCCTCTGCCAGCACATAAATTCCTACTCCATCTCTGCAGCATGTAGAGCTTTAAACATTTCACAACATGATACATTGCCATGCATCTTACTTATCTTCTTATATTTATATTGTCAAAGTCTCTAAATAATATGTTTTTACTCTACTTCAGAGATATAAATCTTTGAGAATATGTATTTTTAATGGTATTCCTCTTTGGAAATGTTTTAGCTATACAAAAAGGTTTTGCTGAATTTATGAATTAAGAGCTCAATAGACTATTGGTTGTGCAGAATTTATGAGCTCTCTATTGAACTTTAATTTGAATGAAGCTGACTACTCAAGTCACATCAATTTTCGAATTCTCATTACTGGCATTCTAATGAACAAATATTAACAACTTGTTTGTTGTTGTTTGTTGTTTTTTGTCATGCTTACTAATAAGATTTTTACCAGAGAGGCACCACATGCATCATTTATTCAACAACCTATATTCTAGCCCATTGGCTGAGGAATGAACTATGTCAGCAAACAAGACAAAGTCTCTGCAATTGTGGAACTTCTGTATTTGTGAGAAAATAGGGCATCTGACAAGTAATGACATTTATTTTCCCTTAGCTTCCTTAAGTAAAAAAGTGAGTGCCTTGCTTTCCAAACAAATGTCGTACCACACACAGATCAGAATTCTGCAGCTGTCTTTAATGATTTGAACATAGTATCTCTTTTCACTCTATAAAAAAAAAAAAAGATATGATAAGGAATTTAGCCTCATTCTTCCACAGATGGTAGTTGCATGTTGAAATCCTAATTGAAAGGACTGGACTGATGTTCATGGTCCTAAGTGTATCAAATCGCTACAGAATGGGTGGGAACATTGCTGTCGATTTGATTGCTAGACTAAATTTCATAGATGCCAAACATATGGAAGTGACCGTAGCATATTGTTGGCTTTGTAAAATTTTACAGGCATTGTGGACAAAAACTGCTCTAGAACATTATTATCAGTACATTTTTAGTCAATTAATTTCAATCTAAGCATATGCGACTCAACTTGACTATATGCTACTTGAGAAGTCCAAGTGATAGAATAAAACTGCTGATTTGGGGGAAGGGTAATACCAGTTTTCTTCATCTAATGTTTTTGTTCTTTCTTTTCTTTTTCTTTATAGTTCTGATTTTATTTTATTTTTAATAGGCTCTTTGAATTATAACATTATACTAAATTTTTGGAGCTTCATGTTAGAAACTTTCAGAGTGTCTCACACTAGAGCATTATTAGAAAATCGAACAAATTTATGAGCATGTGGGACTAGTCACTGCAAGATCACTTCTATTAATTTAAATTCTTTTGCAAAATTGGCCCATGCTATATACATATCCCAATATTGGGGACAATTGTTACAATTTATTTGTATTGTTCTAAACCTGCACATTCTGTATGGAAAATGAATTGCACACGGACTTTTCCACACATCTTGGCTGACTGGTTCAGTGTTTCAAAGACTCCCTCACAGTTGCTGATGATTAGAGGTTGTTGTCCGTGGTGCTCAGTGTCACAGACAGGGGAGCTTGTACCTCAGCAAGCACATGATATCTGTTTCCTTGGGAAAAGTTCTAGAGGCCATTTTCTTTATGCTTCTCCATTATTCTCCACCAAGTTTTATTTTTTAAAAAATATGGTCCTTTCTCCATGTTGAAATACCATTTCATATTCATTAGAATGGCTAGTATAAAAAATACAGAAAATATCAAATATTGGTGAAGATCTGGAATTTTGCACATTGTTGGTGGGAATGCAAAAAGGTATGGCCACTATAGAAAGGAGTATGGAAGTTTCTCAAAAAATTCAAATTAGAAATATTATATTATTTAGCAATTCCACTTCTGAGTATAGATCCAAAAAAATGAAAGCAGAGTCTTGAAGATAGAGGGTCCATCCATTTTCATAACAATATTATACATAGTAGCCTAGAGGAGAATGCAATCCCAATATCCATCAATGGATAAATGGACATATACTATACATACACTGGAATATTCATTATTCAGCCTTAAAAAGTATGGTGATTCCAGCATATGCCACAAAATGAACCTTGAGGACATCCTGTTAAGTAAAATAAGCCAGATACAAAAGAGACATATGCTATGATTCCACTTAAATGAGGTCATCTAGGGTAGTTAAATTCATTAAAAAAGGAAGCAAAATGGTGGCTTCCTGGGGCTGAAAGGAGGGATGAATGGAGAGTTTTTAATGATATAAAGTTTCAGTTTTAAAAAATGATGACTTTAAGAGACAGATGGTGGTGATGCTTGCACAAAGCTGTGAATGTACTTAACACTACTGAACTGTACACTTAAAAACAATTAAGATGGTAAATTTCATGTGTATTTCATCACAATTTAAAAAACATGTTTCTTTGTAATGTGTATGCTCTTGTTATCTAACTGTGAATGAATAAAATCTGAAAATGTCTGATAGTACTCCAAGCAAATTTTTTTCATAATCATTATTTGTTATTTCAGATTACTGTGAGGGTACAAACAACTAGGTTACAATGTTTGCATTTGTTAGACAGAGTCCCACTTGTAGTTGTGTATCACATCCAAGAGGTATTTCATATACCCTTGCATTGTGCCTGCTAAGTGGGAGCTAATGTTTTTTCTTTCTACAAGTTGTAAGTGGCTAGTGAAAGTTTTAATGATGGGGAAGTCTCTCCCCTCTTGAGACTTCAGAGTTGTGCCTGGACCTGAAGACTTTTTAATTGAGTTCCCATCACTAATACTAACCTGGTAGAACCTCACTAAGATCCAACACTTCACCCAGGACCCCTAGTCCTGAGCAGTCATCAGTCCTGGACTTGGTTTGAGATAATCCTAACCAAAAGAAAACAGATGTTCTGAATACCTATTAATCCAGAGCCAAGAGAAGCAAGATGAGCAAAACAAACAAACAAACAACAAAAACAACAACAAAAAAAACCCTGGCAACAGGAAAAAGTAGTAGTTTGACACTCCCAAGAGAACACCCTGGAGCCACAGTAGTGGGCTTCACCCACAAGGAAATTACCAAAATGACAAAAATGGCATTCAGAATATGGATGACAAATAAGATTATTAGAATTGAAGAGAATATTAAAAACAAACAAAAAGAAGCCAAAAGAATATTTCAGGGAATCAATGAAATAATCACTAGAGAGATAGACAACAATAAAAAGGATATAATAGAAAAGAGTCATTCAAGGAATTTCATAGTGCAATTGAAAACTTTAACAACGGGCTAACATAAGGAGAAAAAAGGATCTCAGAACCTGAAGACAGGCTCTTGAGATAAACCAGTCATTCAAAGAGGCAGAGAAGAATATACAAAATCTAAGCAGTCACTGAGAGAGATATGGGACTATGTAAAACACTCTAACGTTTGCATTATAGGTATACTGAAGGTGGAAAAATTAAAAGTATGGAAAGCCTATTTGAGGAAATTTTTGAGGAAAACTTCTGGAACACTCCCTGAAAATCAGACATACAGATGGAAGATGGACATTGAAGATTCATAGCAAATGGGTCACCTCTCAGACACATCGTAATCATCCTGGCCACAGTCAACATAAAGGAGAAAATTCTCCAAGCAGCAAGATGAAAGCATCATATAACTTACAAAGGGGAAGACATCTGGCTATCTGCAGACTTCTCAGTGGAAACTTTATAAGCTAGAAGAGATTGAGACCCCATCTTCAATGGACTTCCAGCCTAGAACGTTTTGTCATGCAAACTAAGTCTCACAATAGATAAGTTCTTTCCAGACAAGCAAACACTGAGGGACTTTTTCATTTTCATACCTGCTTTGGACAAAATATTCCAAACATTATTATACAAAAATTAGCACAACAGATACTCACCTGTGTAAATTCACCTAGAAAACACTTGAAATTCATAAGTCCTATGAAACAACTGAATGAGAGATAAAACAATAAGGGAGTACTCAATAGGGTGAACAGAACATCATCCCACATATCAATGCTATCAATCAATGTGAATGGACTGAATGTTCCTCTCAAAAGACACAGGCTGGCCAAATGGATGAAAAAACACCCCCATGTATCAGCTGTCTCTAGTAAACACATCTAAACCACAAGGATGCACTCAGACTCATCGTGAAAGGATGGAAAAAAATATTCCATGCAAATGGAAATCAAAAGAGAGCAGGTGTAACCATTCTCACATCAGATAAAATTGACATTAAGCCTACAAAGGTAAAGAAAGACAAAGAACACCTTGTAAAGGGAGCTATCCAACAAGATGTAACAATCCTAAACATGTATGTGACTAGTACAGAAACTTCCAGATATATAAAGCAAATACTGCTAGTACTAAGAAAAGAAATAAATAGTACCATTTTAATTGCCAGGTACCTCAACACCACACAGTCAGAGATTGATAAATCATCTAAGCAGAAAATAAATAAACAATGGACTTAAACCAAACTCTAAATCAAATGAGCCTAACATTTAAAGAACAAAATACAGAATACATATTCTTCTCATCAGCACTTAGGAAATTCTCCAAGATTGATCATATCTTAAGCAATAAAATAGGTGATAACAAATTAAAAAAACTTGAAATAATACCATGTTTCTTCTCAAACCGCAGCAAACTAAGACTAGAAATCAGTCAGAGAAACACTCAAACCTACAAAAATCATGGAAATTGAACAACCTGATGCTGAATAATTACTTAATCAAAAATTAAATTAAGATGGAAACCAAAAATGTCTTTGAGCAGAATGACAACGGGGACACAAGCTATCAGAATCTTTGGGACAGGCTCGGCGCCTATAGCTCAACCGGCTAAGGCGCCAGCCACGTACACCTAAGCTGTCGGGTTCGAATCCCCAGCCCGGACCCACCAAACAACGATGATGGCTGCAACCAAAAAATAGCCGGGCGTTGTGGCGGGCGCCTGTGGTCCCAGCTACTTGGGAGGCGGAGGCAGGAGACTCGCTTGAGCCCAGGAGTTGGAGGTTGCTGTGAGCTGTAATGCCATGGCACTCTGCCCAGGGGGACAGCTTGAGGCTCTGTCTCAAAAAAAAAAAAAAAAAAAAAAAGAATCTTTGGGACATCCAAAAACCTCCTCAGGAAAAATCTCATATCCTTAAATGCCTACATGAAAAAGGCAGAAATATCACAAATTGATAACCTAAAGTTACCCCTTAAGGAACTAGCAAAGAAAGAGCAAACCAAACCCAAAAGCAGCAGAAGAAAATGAAATAACAAAGTATCACCTTGATCTCAAAGCTAGGAAAGATACAACAACAATGACAACAACAAAAACAAGAAGAAAGAAAAAATACTACAGGTCAAATTCCTATGAATGTAGATGCAAATATCCTCAAGAACATACTAGAAAACTGAATTCAAGAGCATGTAAAAAATGCCATTGAACTTCATCTCAGGAATGCAAGAGTGATTTAACATATGTAAATAAATGTGATTCACCACATAAAAGCAAAACAAAGACCACAAAATCCTCTCAATACATTCAGAAAAAGCATTCCAAAAATATCCAGCACTTTTTCATGATAAAAAGAGTCAACAAACTAAGCATGGAATGAATATATGATTAGAATAATAAAAACCACATATGTCAAACCCACAGTAAACATCATACTGAATGAGGAAAAGTTGAAAATACTTCTCCTAAATGTTGGAATATGAGGATGCTCACTGCCACCACTCCTATTCAACATAGTGCTAGAAGTTTTAGCCAAGGGCAATCAAGCAAGAGAATATTAAGGGTATCCAAATGGGGAAAGAAGAGATCAAAATATCACAAACCCAATGATTCCAGCAAGAGTCTCCTGGAATTGATAAATAAATTCTGTGAAGTCTCAGGATACAAAATCAATGTACATAAATCAGTAGTATTTCTATTTGCTGATAACATTCAAGCTGTGAGTCAAACCAAAGGCTCAAAACAGTAGCTACAAAAGAAATAAAATACTCAGGAATATAGTCAACCAAGGAGGTAAGAGATTTCTATAGGGAGAACTGTGAACACCTGAGGAAAGAAATCACAGATGACACAAACATATGGAAAAACATCTCAAGTTCAAGGATAGGTAGAATCAACATTGTTCAATTGTCCATCCTTACTGCCCAAAGTAATTTGCAGATTCAATGCAATCCCCATCAAGTTACCAAGCTCACAGATCTAAAAAATAATAATTTTATGCTTTGTTTGGAATGAGAAAAGAGCCTGAATAGCCAATGCAATATTCAGAAAAAAGAACAAAACTGTAGGTATCACTTTACAAACTATACTACAAAGGTAGAGTTATCCAAACAGCTAGTACTGGTACAAGAATAGAGACACAGCCCATGGAAGAGATGGAGAACCCAAATATAAAAGAATCTACATACAACCAATCGATCTTTGACAATGCGGATACTTGGACTTGTATATTGATAGCAGCACAATTTACAATCCCAAAGATGTGGAAACAACCCAAGTGCCCTTCAACACATTAACCAATTAATATATAGTGGTATTGGTATACCACAGAATACTATTCATCTCTAAAAGTTTTGTATCTTTTGTTACAACTTGGATAGGTTTGGTGAGCACTCTATTGTGTTAAGTATCACAAGGATGGAAAATCAAGCATCCCATGTACTCGATACTAAGTTGAAACTTGTAGATTAAAAACAATGCACACACATGAAAGAAAAGCTCAATTAAATTCAAGAAGGGTGGGGTTTGTAAGTTTCTACCTAACAGGTACAATGTATGGGTAGATGGAACACTTCCTGGGTGCAAGTCACAACTACAACTAGGACTTTATCTTACAAACTCAAATAGTGTACCCTCATATTAATCTGAAATTTTAAAAAATGTTCGGAAAAAAAAAAAAACCTTACTATTAAATTGGACCTGACTGATGAGCACACAAGTGCAGAAAGAAAAGTAGAACTTAGTGGAGACAAACAGGAGGTGTAGGTATGGGGGATAGGAAGAGTGAATAAAATAAGGCAACATAATGGGTATTGTGAACACTCTTTGGATGATGGGCACACTTATAGCCAAGACCTAAGCATTACGAAGATGATCTATGTAACCTAAAACATTTGTGTTCCCTCAATATTCTGAGGAAAAAAATTATAGGTAAGTTTACTTTCTTACATGATCAAATGCAATAGTATCAGATATCTAGGCTACTTCAGGATTTTATGTGTAGGTGGTATAAATTTGGTTATTGGCCTGTAATAAAGTATTAAATACATTAGGAATCTGGACTCTGATATGATATAGAAGTGGCACCTTATATATCTAACTTTGAACCTTCCAGTTTTAATGAAGTCATTTACTTATATGACTTATCACAAGGGTTATTAACAGAGTCAAAATTTGTGTAATGAAAAAACATAAAATTAGGTAAGGCAGAATAATGTGGAAATAATGTACACATTTTCAGGTGTAAAAATTCAGGATAAAAATTTCACATTTTAAGAGTTTCAAAAGCTGCTGGGTCACAAAATCTTGATCTGAGATTTGAAATACAGATTACTAAGATAATTATTGATATAAAATTTCTTAAAAAGGAGGTGTATTGCATGACTATATCAAAGGATAATTTATGGAATGTTTTCAGATTTATGACAGAATAGATAACAATTCCAAAAAACCAATAACTCTGGCCCTTGTAATTAGTCATCTAATATTTTTTGTGAGACAGAGTCTCACTATGTCACCCTTGGTAGAGTGCGTGGTGTCATAGCTCACAGCAACCTTGAACTCTTGGGCTTAAGCAATTCTCCTGCCTCAGCCTCTGAGTAGCTGGGACTATAGGCACCTGCCACAACGCCTGGCTATTTTTTTGTTGCAGTTGTTATTGTTGTTTAGCTGACCTAGTCTAGGTTCAAACCTGCCAGCCTAGGTGTATGTGGCCGGCACCCTACCCACTGAGCTACAGGTGCCGCCTACTCATCTAAATTAACATAAATGAATGTAAACATCTGTATAAACAAAGATGTTCATTGTATCTTACACTTCTGCATGAAAAAAAAAAAAAGACAAAACTAGAACAGCCTATTTCCTATCTTTTCTGCCCTTTTTTCCGTGGGAGATACAGTTCTTCTCCTTTCCATTCATACTTCAGCATAAAATCACTGATTGAAAGAAAGAGTTTGAACCAATGGTTTTGTCTCTCATATATATTTAGTGGAATTTTATTCACCAGATTCTTTGTGCCCTCGCCACAACCAAAACCACTAGCATTGTGTGCATGAGAGTTTCACCTACCAGAGATGACAATATATTAAAAATATGCTTATTATATAGGTCAGAAACCATTAAAATGTTAAATGTTAATTTTCAACTTTTTAGAGAATGTGTTTTAAAATGTATAGGGCATCATATATATGAAAACTTGTTATCTCAGTTTGCTTTCCTGCTTTTTACATAATGATAGTTTTTAAGCATCTCTAACATCATGTTAGTGGATATAGAATACTCAATCATATGTATAAACCATAATTTAACCATTTAGGTTGTTAGTGACTAATAGACCAAGGAAGTCTAGGGATTCATCTACTTTCAGGTATGGATGGATCCAGGCACCCAATCAATATCTTCAAGGAAATATATCTCTTTATTTTCTTTTTCTTTTTTTTAAGATTTTTTTATTAAATCATAGCTTTGTACATTAATGCAATCACAGGGTACAGTGTGGTGTTTTCATATACATTTTGAAATACTCTCATCAAACTGGTTAATGTAGCCTTCATGTTATTTTCTTAGTTATTGAGTTAAGACATTCATACTCTGCTTTTAGAAAGATTCAAAGACTCACTTGTACCCTTGTAGGATAAACCATAGAGGTGACCCCTCCACCCTCCCTCCACCCATCCACCCCCGTTCCCTCCCTCCCTCTTCCCCATATTCTAAGGCTATAATTAGGTTATAACATTCCTATGAAAGCTATAAATTAGTTTCAAAATAGGGCTGTGTGCATTGGATACTTTTTCTACCATTCTTGAGACACTTTGCTAAGAAGAACATTTTCTAGTTCCCTCTGTGTAAACCTGAAGGAGGTAAAGTCTCCATCTTTCTTTAGGGCTGAATAATATTCCATGGTGTACATATACCACAATTTATTAATCCATTTGTGGGTTGATGGGCACTTGGGCTTCTTCCATGACCTAGCAATTATGAATTGGGCTGCAAGAAACTCATTTTCTACTATTTTGTGTACATCATCAGGCAAGGTCTTTCTATAAGCATCAAAGGGCAAGAGTTTTCAGGGCACCATGGTTTTTCATGTCTGACACATCCTAGGTGTTTGGATTGATTAAGAGACATGATCCTGGGCCATGTCTTCAGTATGTATTGTGTAATTAAAGTTTATTGCTAGCATAGTAAACAGTCATCTTAAAAACAATGTTTCTAATTCAGTCTTACCCAGAAAAGGATCAAAATTGCTTCTCTGCTATTCAGGCTACCTTTACTGTTTCAATGCATAATATTAAGATGAACTCTTCCTATTTGCCCTGGGGGAAAAAAATTACCTTATACCACATTGCAGCTAACAATTAGCAACTTCACTTTTCCAATAGTTCCAGCAAATGTCCTCAGATTCCTTTTACTGATCTATGTTTGGTGACATATTTAACTTTGAATTAATATTACTCTTGATTTTGCAGGCTTAGATTAAAGATCGAATTTATAGCTAAAGGACTGATAATCCTCTTGTGAACTGCAGTGTCATCACAAGGGTAAAGGTGGCTTCCTACGGGACAAGTTGCTGTTAACTACCCCAAAAGGGAAAGTGTATTGAACAGGGAAATACAGAAGCCTACTACCTGATATTATTTTATTTAATTCTTGTAACTAGACTCTGAGCTAGAAATTTTCTCCATTTAGAGATAAAGAAATTGAAGGTCAAAGACTGTAAGTAACTTTCACAAAGTTATAATGCTAATAGGCGGTGAATATGTGATTCAAATTTTGTCTGACTTCATAGCCCATGCCTTAAATGCTGTATGACACTGCCCTCATTATAATTTTTACATTGGTGACTGGAGAACAGAGGTGCAATCAAATATTCCAAATCTCTTATGCAGCCTCAGCTTTTCTGCAATGGTTCAGGTCAGAAACCTTTTCCCTGCAGTCCTTCATTCTTCTCATTTTATCTTGCTTTGGGCTTTACAAATTCTGTTTAGAATTTTAGTGTCCAACAATAAAATGCAATACAAGGGCATTGTAATATCAGGCAGGTTAACTTAGTTTTGTTCTCAAACAGAGTTCCTTGACTGTGAATGTAATGAGCACAGAGATTTTACTTTGTTTGACTCTGCATCTCTAGTGCCTAAAACAGTACCTGACATAGTAGGGTAAGTATTCGTCAATATGCTTGGGAAAATAAAACAAAAATATTTCTGTTCACATAAAAGTAAAGTACGTCCTTCAATCTATGCATGCCATGCTGATAGACCTGAGGTAAGTCTCAGATCTGCCTTTTGTTTAAGTGTGATCTTGGTCCAGTGGATAAAACTCTTTCAGGGTTCCAGTTCTCTCATTTAAACAAAACCAAAGATAATATTATGGAGAATTTGAGGTGATGTAAGTAGAGTCAAAGCAGGGCCCGTGACACATAGGAAAGACCCACCAAAGGGTGATTATTATTGGCATAATTTATTTGCTGGGCCACAGAATAATGCTAGAGAAAAATACTTGAATATATTTCACAATAAAACTTTAGAAGAACCGATTATTTAGACTGCAGGTGCATGCAACACACACCCAAGACTCAACTATGTGTATGTTTTGAATTCTTTAGAATTCAATCTGTATCCATAACGCAAAGTGATTTGATGAGCACAATATACTCAATCTATTGAATAGAATACTGAATCTATTTTGAGAATAAATATAGTTTTTCACTTCTCCCACCAAAAAAGAAAGAAAACTACTTGACTAAAATACTTTACATTTTAAAGTTAATTGCTTTGTATATACCACTCTTGGGATGCTCACTGTTACTTTAAGAAAATCTGTTTTTCATTCACCAGTCAGCTTTCTCTAATACTCAACTTCTTTCTTCTCAAAGATAATCCTCTATTATGTATTAATATAAAAATGATTCAAAATGTTGATGAGTTACTATGGTAAATAATTTATGACAATTTTATTGAACTATTATGTTATGTGGGATGTTTCCAATTGCAAGTGACAGAAACCCAACTGAAAATGACATAGGCAGGAGAGAAGAAGGAGTAGTAAAAGAAAAGAGAAAAAGTAGAAATACATTGGCTTTTGTAATTTAGATGTTCAAGGGTAGGTAGTTTTAGGTAAGTCCAGATCACAGTATAAATTCAGTGTTGTCTTTGAGTCTCTTTTTTGCGTCCTTCATTGTGGCTTATTCTCAGAGAGGCTTTCTCCTTGAGACTATAAAATGAGTAGCACCATCTCCAGTCTGCATTCTACCAACTGAGTAACCCCACTGGGAAATGAGCTCCATTTAAGGTTCCTAAGAAATGCAGGAGTTAATGCCATTCACCTGCTTTGATCACATGCCCTTCCCTGAATTAGTCATGTGGTCTGGGGTAGGTATAATGCTTTGATAGGCTGAATGTACATAATTTCACTTTTTTAGGGATAGAAGAAAGTGGTACCAACTAAACGCATAGACTCAGAGGGGAGAAAAGGTGGCCCTCCAAAATAACAATGGGGGTGCTATTAGTTCAAGAAAACTGGATGGATAAAGGTTTGACAAAGAGACAGGATGGCTATATTAATCATTCTCAAAATTTTCTCCCAACCTTTAATTTTATTTTTGGAGAGACAGAGTCTCACCATATTGCCCTTGGTAGAGTACCATGGCATCACACAGCTCACAGCAACTCCAACTCCTGGGCTTAAGCAATTCTCTTGCCTCAGCTTCCCAGGTAACTGGGACTACAGGTGCCCACCATAATGCCTGGATATTTTTTGGTTGCAGTTCGGCCAGGGCGAGGTTTGAACCTGCCACCCTCAGTACATGGGGCTGGGGCCCTATTCACTGAGCCACAGGCACTACCCGTGACCTTTAATTTTTAAAAATTAAAATAGTATTTAGATCAAATAATGTCAAGAAGATTAGAAATCACTATCATTTCTAGCATACAAATACTCCTTGACTTATAGTGGAGTTATTTCCCACTAAACTCATAATAAGTTGAAAATATCAAAAGTCAAAAATGCACTTAATGTATCTCACTTGCCAAACATCATAGCTTATCCTAGCCTACTTTAAACATGCTCTGAACACTTCTATTAGCCTAAAGTTGTACCAAAGTCATCCAACAGCGCTATTTTATAATTATGTGCTATCTCATGTAATTTATTGAACACTGTGCATTACATGTACTTGTGACAGCTTTATACCACTGTAAAGTAGAAAAATCATAAGGCAGACCACTTTAAGTCAGAGACTGTCTGTAATCCAAAACCATATATTTATATTATCTTTATTGCTTGTCAAAATTGTAAAAATGTGTGTGTACACACTTATTTTTCCTGTATTTTAGAACCTAGGAAGGAAGCTAAAGCAAGAATCTTATATTTAAATATTCATTTTTAAATACCATTGTAAAGTAATTTGAAGGGAAAAATTCAATCACATTTTTGTAACGTGACAAATACACTAAGAAAAAGTGTATAACAATTTACTACAGATAATCAATCATCATTTCTGAGTCTTTTGAAAAGGGTCAGTTTGACAACATCCCCCTCTGAAATTAATGTCTTTTTCCTACAATAAGTGTGGACCAAACTCTCAAGAACCATGTCATTCTAGAACAGATGTCAGGAGGTCACAAACCAGAGATATCCGAACAGATTTATTTAAAGTGTAACATGGAGGAGATGAGAAATCACAAGCAGAAAGAAGGATTTTATACCCTATTAACCTGAAAAAAAATGTAACCCATGATAATATTTTTTTCCTTTTCATTGAGAGGCAAGAGATTTTGAAGCTATTGTCAAGGCACAGACTACCTGGGGAGCTCAGCCCTGGCCCAAAACTCTGCTGTGGAGCACGAACATACTAGCAGTGGGGGTGACGTGAGATCATAGAGCATAGATATCAATAAATAATACAAGATAAAGTTAGATCAAGACTGCTCACAGAGCTGAAGTTCCAACTGATTTAACCAGACAGAAGAGAAATGTATTTTTAGTTTCAAAGCTAATTCATATATTTCTTAACAACTGCTGTAGTGTGAAAAAAAAATGGTTGGGAATCAAAGAGGCTTCTAATACAGAGGGCAGCATCAGTAATCCAACTGACTCTGTTACAAAGGAAAGACTCAAAATGTCATGAGAGATGGCGCATGAAGAAAATCTGCAATAATTTTTATGTATTAGAAGAGCCAAAACCTTTTCCCTTCCTCCAGTCCCTCAACATTCCTACCTAAACTTAGTTTTTTCTAAGTTAAATCTCAAGTCAAAAACACATGTTATGGTTGTGATGCCTAGGACATCGTAACACTGTATCCTCATGTTTGAAAAAAAAGTGATCCAATTTTACAGTTATTTTCAAAACTTAATGATGCAGAAACTAGTGTTCCAGTAAAATATAACTAGGTCAATGGAGTGTCTACCCGATAAAAGAAAAAATGCTCCAAGGACGATATCACTGTATTTAGAACCAGAAAGCTTGGATTTGAATTTCAGAGACTGTGTTTCTTGATAGCTAAGTAAATTGGGGGTCACCTGGTTTTCTCAATATCTATTTTCTACTCTGGTACAAGTAGTAATCTCGGTGTGCCTGCTGCAAGAGAACATCATGAAAAAATAATGAGGTAATACAAGTGACATCTTTAAAAATGCCTAGTGTAGTATTATGTTACAGGAAGTTATTTTTACTGGAAATTGTCTTAATATTCTGCCCATGTTCAGTCATTAAAGATGGGTAATTATCAGCTCCTAGAAGATAGGAAAGATCCAGTGATTAAAGATGGGTAATTATCAGCTCCTAGAAGATAGGAAAGATCCAAAATGAAATAAAACATTGAATGACCCCATTGAATTTCTGAAGGCATTGATTTTGATCATGGAGGAAGAAAATCATCTCAGCTGTCTGCATGAAAACAAGGAATAAAGAAACAGACCGATAGCTAAGAGTAGGAGATACCTTCTCATCGCCTTTCGTGATGAGGAACAAATAAATCAATTTTAACCAATAAGAAAGATGTTTATGCCACACAACACCATAAACCTGTCTATCTACAAACGCATAGACGTGTGCATGTGTGTAGATAGATAAGTTGTGTTGATAATTTATCCTTGAAAATCCTAAATAAATATTTTTGTTTACGGGCACACAAAGATTAATCAAGACTTTTTCAGTGATAAAAGCCCAACTCAAACTTCTTTATGCAGAAAAGGGAAGAGGGGCAGACTTTAATGAAGGTTATAAGGAAAATCAAGGCGATAATTCTGGCTTTAGGCCATGCAAGATATAGAGATTCAAATGATGCCATCAGTTTTCTTCTCTGTCTCTCCTCAACTTCCCCTGAGGTTACTCTATTTTTTAGATCTCTCTTCATGATTGCACAAACCTTATAAGCTATAAACTTCTATTCTTATGTGTCATAGTCCCAAGAACCCTCTCCTTCTTAATGGCTGCTGCATTCATTATTTAAAAGACAACACTGTGTGGTATTGCTTGAAGGAATGACTCCTTTTTGCTAGTTATTTGTATTAGGTGCTTGGATTATCCAGTCTGGATTATATGCCCATTCCTATTGCTGGGAAGTAAGGACCTGGACTTACACATTTATAAATAACATTTGGAATAGAGGAAAGGTGGTTCTTAAAAAGAAAGGATGCAGGCACAAACTAAAATAACAACAACAATAATAAGAGCACCTGATATCCACTGTCAGATCTTTAACCAGTTTGTAACATGTATCTTATAGGCATAAATATTGAGAAAGAGAGAAAATAAAAGCATCTCTTTATTGATGACACTGGCAAATTTGCATTTCTTAATCAGGTTGGCCACCCTTGAACTGTAATTATCCTTGTTGAGAGGTCAGAACATGCTGACAGCAGTCCATGAGCTGATAATATGTGAGCTTCTGCTAGAACTTTGTAAAGAGGTCAAAGCTGAAACAAGCTTACAGTTTTGAAGTTAAGAAAATCAAACAATCCCTTTGACCTAGAATGAGATTCATGGAGAGAATTAAAACATTGACTCCTTTTGGTGGCACAGCAGAGCTCTGCCCCTGCCCTGAATTGCAGGACTTCATACACCAGGAATGCACAGTGGCTTATCCTATAATACTCAGAGCCTAGGGGATACACCAGCAGAACCTGAAGTAGCTTTTTAAAATATGTTTAAAAAAAATTTTCAGATATTATCAACAATACTCTCTTGGAACAGTCAAATGAAGATGGACACTGTGAAAACACAGTGTCAAAAGATGTCACACAAATGCCAACACGTATATGAAAAAATGCTTGATTTCACTTATCATCCAGGAGATAAAAAGTCAACTCACAATGAGATGCTACCTCACAACTATTAGAATGTCTACTATAAAAAAAACAATGTTGGTGAAATAGGGGAGAGGAACCCAGATACACTGTTGGTAAAAATGTAAATTAGTGCAACTATTATGAAAAACAGTATGGAGGCTCCTCAAAAAAATGTAAAATAGAACTACCCTATAATCCAGCAATTCTCCTTCTGGGTATACAACGTAAGGAAATGGCACCAGCATGTCTAAGGGAAAGCTGCACTCCCATATTCATGGTGGCATTACTCACAAGAGCTAAGATACATAAACAGCCTGCGTGTCTGTCAGCAGATGATGAGTAAAGAAAATGAGCTATATCAACACCGTGGAACGGTATTTAGTCCTTAAAAAGATTAAATCCTGTCATTTGTGACAACACAGCTGAGACCTAGAGAACATTATGTTAAGTGAAATAAGTCAGACACAGAAAGAAAAATACTGCCTGATCTCACTATATGCGGATTTTAAAACAGTCATAGTCATACAGGAAGAGAATAGAATGGTGGATATGAAAGGCTAGTGCTGAGGAAAATTGGGGAGATAATGGCCAAAGCATACAAAATTGCAGTTAGACAGAAGGAATGGTTTCACTACATCTATTGTACAACCTAGTGACTGTATTTAATAACAATGTATTGTGAACTTGAAAATCACTGACAGTGAACATTAAATGTTCTCACCACAGAGAAAAATGATAAGTCTGTGAGGTGATGCATATGTTAATTAACTTGATTTAGCCATTCTGCAAGGGATATTTCAAAATATCACATTACATCATAAATATATATAAATTTTATTTTTTATAAAGATTCATTGATGTCAAGAAACAAAAAGTGATTTCTATATATTTCAATCAAAAGTCAACTGATTAGAAGGAAATGGTGAAACTCATACAAATAAGGGATATCTGTACAGAAAATAAAAATGCAGGCAGCCCCCAGAATCCAGGTACAAAGAAGGAATAAACCATTTCATCAGGAAGCTTCTTCTGGGACAAATCAACTCTCAACAGTGCTTTTGTTTTGGTTTGGTTTTTTGCTTTTTTAAAATTATTTTTTTATTAAATCATAAACTCATAGATCATATATACATTAATGCATTGATGAGGTACAATATGCTGATTTCATATAGAATTAGGAACCCTTACATCACACTGGTTAATATATACCTCACCTCATTTACTTAATTATTGTGTTAAGACATTTATACTCTATACTAATAGATCTGACATGTACCCTTGCATTATGTACCATAGGTGTGATCCCACCATTCACCCTCCCTCAATCTGACCTTCCCCCTCCCCTTTGATCCCCCTCTCCTTCATCTTGGGCCATAGTTGTGATCTATTCTTCATATGAAAGTGAGTGATTATAAATTGGTTTCATAATAGTACTGAGTACATTGGATATTTTTTCTTCTATTCTTGAGATACTTTACTAAGTAGGATATGTTCCAGCTCCATCCATGTAAACATAAAGGAGGTAAAGTCTCCATTTTTTAAGACTGCATAATATTCCATGATATACATATACCACAATTTATTAATCCATTCATGGGTCAATGGGCACTTGGGGTTCTTCCATGACTTGGCTATTATGAATTGAGCTGCAATGAACAATCTGGTACAAATATCTTTGTTATAAAGTGATTTTTGGTCTTTTGGATACACACCTAGTAGAGGAATTGCAGGATCAAATGGTAGGTCTACTTTTAGATCCCTGAGTATTCTCCATACTTCTTGTCCATACTCCCACCAGCAGTACAGATGTGTTCCCTTTTCTCCACATCCACGCCAACATCTGTAGTTTTGAGATTTTGTTATGTGAACCACTCTTATTGGAGTTAGATGATCTCTCAAAGTGGTTTTGATTTGCATTTCTCTGATGATTAAATATGATGAGCATTTTTTCATGTGTCTGTAGGCCGTGCACCTATGATCTTCAGAGAAGCTTCTGTTCTAGTCCCTTGCCCACAGTGAAATAGGATTACTTGTTCTTTTCTTATTAATAAGTTTGAGTTCTCTGTGGATTCTGGTTATCAAACCACTGTCAGAATCATAACCTGTAAATATCCTCTCCCATTCTGAGGGCTGTCTGCTTTTGTTCTTAAGTCCTCTTTGAATCCTACTACCAGCAATTAAATATTGGGTCTTTGGTCTTAGAATATTCTCTGCCATTGAAAAGTGGGTGTAACATTAGCATCTTTTTTAATAACTGTTGTGAGACACATGAAGGCTTAGATTAATGTTAAACCCACAGTACCCACTCAAAAGTAATAAGTATTATTATTGTATGTCAGATTCTACAGGTACAGTCCATGTGGCTAAGAATGGCACCTCAATTAATGAGCCATCAGGGCAACGCAGGAGATGATGTAAGGGGTACTAAAAGCTGGGGAGGCAGGGCACAGCAAATATCCATGCCCACCAGAGTTACCCACCCATGGAGCTTACAATTCCATTGACTTCCTTATGTATTCTTATAGGGTATAGCTGCAGAAGATCAGTAACTGGGCTTCATAAAAGAAACCTTGAGAGTGTGGTTGATCTGATGACAAGGGTAGATTGCTACAGAAAAAGTTATATGAAAATTTGCCTCCAGAAAAAGTACTGATTGTTCACAAATCTGTTTTGATACATGTGATAAAATTGAACGATATTTGGAGGAGAGTATGAGAGAACTTATATTAACTTATTTAAACTCTATTGTATTTATCAAAGAGGAGGCCACATTCTTCGCCAGTCTGGTTGCAGTTAACAAAAGAAAAGCCAAAAAGCGCTCTGGGCCACACTGCCTTGTGTGGAAAATTTACTTGTTCATTTATAATGTCTTGACCTTTTTTTTTTTTTTTTAACAAGTTATTGAATAAAAATAAATAAATATACATTTGATTCTTCAGGGCTTAACAAAATTTAGCAAATATTCATTTAACTTCTTGGCAGTTATAAGTAATAAAGGAGCATCTTGAAGTAGCTTTGTATAAAACTTAATTTGGTTTTGCTTATGCAAAATCCTTAGGAACTAGGAATTGAAATATGTTTCTTGACCTGATTTTTTTTTTCTTTTGTCACTGAGTACATTCATTTATACTTTTCGTCTGGGGCTGTTCTGGACTATTGAGATGCTACTTTGATTTATGTTAGTTTTTATTTCACAGTGGAAGGAAAAATGAGCCATTAAGCACTTGGCTTTGGACAAAATCTCCCAGAGTACAATGAATGGCAGACTTTTCAAAACTGAGCTCAGAAAGTGTATCAGGTTGGACTTCAGCTGTTTTGTAATTTGGGCATACTTTTAAGATACTGTGGAGCCATACATACATCCTTGAAGATAAGTAGTAAGGGGAAAAAGTTTTTCTTATGCTCTTTTTCATTCATTGTAAACAAACAAAAAAAAATGTGTGAATAGATATCACACAGCACGCTATGGGCTTGTCATGTATTATCACATTTAGTTATTCATCATTTGACAAGTATTTAATGAGGGCCTTCTCTGTGCTGGGTGCTGTTCTAAAAGCTGGGAAACAACCAGCCCCAAAAGACAAATATTCCTACCGTCATGAAATTAAGAGAAGTAAGTAAGAACAACTTTTGTTAAATAGTGATAAGAGTTAGGAGAAAAATCAAGCAGGGAAATGGAATAGAAATTTTGTAGGGTGGGAGGTTGAAATTTTAAAAGGGTAGCTAAGGAAGGCTTCTCAAAGAAGGTATTTCTTGACCAAAAACTGAAAAAAAAGTAAGAAGGGCACCTATAATTTGGGGAAGAGTATTCAAGGGAGAGAAAAATGACCAGCCGAGGGCCCTCAAGTGGCTAGGCCAAGTGCACGGGGATAGCTAGGCAGCCAGTGTTCATGGAGTGGCTGATTGAGTAGAAAGTAAGAGGGGTGATGTCAGAGATGTAAGGTGGAGTGCAAGGGAGAAGACTATGTTGGCCTTTGCAATGTCATGATAAACCATTTAATTGTTACTATGGATAAATAAGATTCCACAGGAGGGTTTCCCAGGGTGGGTTGGCATATCTGACTTATGCTTCATCAGGATCACTCTGGCTGGCCTAAACAGACCTCTTCCCAATGAAGAGACATGTAGGATGTTTCATCTTGAACCAGCATGGAGATGATAGTGGTGATAAAGGTTGCTAAATTCTAAATATATTGTGAAAGTTAATTAGACAGAATTTGCTGATTGAGCAAATGTTAATTTTTAAAAGTGTGTATATATACATACTCATCTTCCCATTTTCTATCTCCAAATGGAAATGCTTGCTTAATAATCTCTCTCTTTCTCTGTACCTGTATATCAATTATTCGTTCACCTATCACTATTTCTCACATTTCTACCCATATCTATTCATATTTCCATTTTTTCTATCTTTTATGACTACAGTTAAGGGCTGGACAAAGGAAAGGAAAATATAATATTATTGTCATCTAGGCATAAATAAGTAATATTAATTAGAAGAGATTTTTGGAAGTGGAGCTGAACATCAAGGAAATAGCATCAAAGACAGCTAGAATTTAAAAGGAGTTAAGTTAATACATTTAGGAGAACAGAAAAGTTAACCTGACTTTGTTAGGAAAGAGACAAGACCAAGAAAGAGCAGGCAGAACCATGTAGTAGTTTGCTTTCTTTTGACAAAAAGAGGAGGAGAGACCTGGGTATAAAATTATCTAACCAAGTAGAGTTAAAAGTTTAAAGAGTCCATCAAACTGCCTTGAGGATAATTCTATTATAATGAGAAAAATTAATAGAAACAAAATAATATTTATAGATAAAGGCATATGTTGGCTAATGTCTAGAGGAGATCTGGGAAGGAAATTGGGCTTTAGATAATAAATGAATTTATAAACACTATGATTTATGTATAAAATGGTAAAGTTACATTTCCATGCTCAGGAAACCCTCTGAGTTATGCTACTTTCTTTCTTTTTCTGAGGGCTGATAGTCAAGCCAGTGCAGGTGGACATCATGTATTTGCACATTCACATCGTCTTACTCACAGTACTTCTTGTGTAACTGCTGGAGAGGGACCATAGGCTGAGAAATGACAAAATATTTTCCTGGAGCCTTATGTAAATTTTACTGAGATCAGACAACTCAAGAAGCCCATCCTTAAGATAGCAACGCCTGAGCTACCCATCATCTAAGTAAGGAACTAAAATAGGGAAATAATGTTGTCCATGGGGCAATTCATTTTAGATATTTCTACCTGAAACAGAATCAAAGTTATCATTAGAAACTGCATAGTGTAATATGTGAATATTTATTCAACAAATAAAACAATATTAATGAATTTCTCCTGTCATTTAAAGATAGATAGTACCAGTAATGTGCCTGGTTTAAAATTAATTCAATTTTACATTTGATAAGATACATTAGGTTAACATTATTATTTTATTTTTATTAAATCATCGCTGTGTACATTAATGTAGTGATGGGGTACAATGTGCTGGTTTTATATACAATTTGAAATATTTTCATCAAACTGGTTAACATAGCCTTCATGGCATTTTCTTAGTTATTGTGTTAAGA
>NW_003852398.1:31187514-31198695 GCF_000181295.1 Otolemur garnettii | reverse complement strand
AGAAGAATATGTTCTAGCTCCATCCATGTAAACAAGAAAGAGGTAAAGTCTCCATCTTTCTTTAAGGCTGCATAATATTCCATGATGTACATATACCACAATTAAAATTCTTGTTCTGATAAACAAAGAATACTAATATATGCTGCATACTTCATATATCCTTAAATGACTTGGAAAACTTTCATGATCATGGGGACCAGCGAATGATAGAGTGAATCTATTAACAGGGAGTAGTAGGAACTAAACAAATAAGTCTCACTGGTAGAGGCAATGATGAGGAGTTTTAGACATCTTTTTTTAAGTAGCAGTATAACTCAAAAATGTTACATGTTTTGAGCTTGTCCTGCCTATCCAACATGAAATCATTTGTAAAAATTCTTATTAGAACAACCAAAACACATTCATGATCTACAAGTTTGGCATATTTGTCTAAAATTTTCAAGCTAAAAAAAGTGATGAAGAGTAATGATTAAGAACCCAAATTCTTTTTTTTTTTATTGTTGTAGGTTAATTAATAGTACAAAGAATTAGGTTACATTGTTTCCATTTGTTAGGTAAAGTCCCTCTTATAGTTGTGTCCTGCCCCCAAGAGGTATGTCATACCCTAACCCCTCCCTATTCCCTTCTCCCTGCTCCCTTGTTCCCCCACCCTGAATTGATGTGAGTTTTTCACTTATGTGGATATGTATTTGATTGTCTACTGGCTTCATATTAGAATTAAGTACACTAGATTCTTGCTTCTCAATTCTTGTGATACTTTACTAAGAAGAATGTGTTACAGCTCCATCCAGGTTAATACAAAAGACGTAAAGTCTCCATCTTTTTCAATGGCTGAATAGTATTCCATGGTATACATACCACAGCTTTTTAATCCATTCCTGGGTTGGTGGACATTTAGGTTGTTAGGAACCCAAACTCTTAACACAACCTGGGTCAAACACCCCCTCTATTCCTATCAACTGAATGATCTTGGTAAGTTACCCAAATTCACTGAGCCTCAATTGCCTCAATTATAAAAACATATGGAATGCCTAAATTTTGGAATTTTGAAAATTAGGATAATATATTTGAAACTTATAAATAGGAAATGGTTACTGGTGATGATTAATGAAAGTAACTCCAATTTTTTTAAGTGCTGATTTCTGAAGTGCTATCACACACCAATCCCATTAGACTAAGGATTCTAATCTTTATTTTTTAAGTGATGAATATATAGTACATTAAAAGCATTGTGAAAAATTTTGTATATGCAAATTTGCTAGTATAGTTCAATACTAACAATTTCAAGTAAGGTATTATTATTATAGTGCTATTTTACATGTTTGAAAATTGACATAAGACTAAGCCATTGTACAAGATCATGAGGTAAATGGAGGAAGTGAAATTCAAAATAAGTTTATCTAAGACCACAATAGAATTCCTAGCTATGGCCTTATAAATAAATGATTGCATACTTTAGTTTATACCAAGGGTAAAGAAGAAGGAGATGTAATGTTAGACAATTTGTAAATGAAGGAGGGAGGAACAAAAAAGAGGCCTATAGTACCTATATGGCATTAAGGAACTTCCTAAAATGTCTATAAATGCTTCTGGTAAGCATAGTGTTGTGGGCAAAATACAAATCAATTAGTGCTTTTCAATATATAAACTATAAAATTTAATGTCCTTTTAGAGGGAATTTATTTTTAATTTCTGTGGAAAGTTACTATTGTATCCGTCATATAACTGATAAAGTTTTTCTATGATGGAATCACTTTGTAGCCAATTTATCCAGCTGAAATATCCAGCAAACAAGAAAATACCTACAAGAACAAAAACCACAGGTCAGAGCAGCCTTTCGGAAATGGAAGATAACACAACAACTGAAGAAAAAGCAACAGATGGAATGTACTGTAAAATTGTGCACCCTGTATTTGGTTGCATCTATTATGTTGATGTGTAAAGATTAGTGCTAAACTCATGCAGCTCGGAATTCTTTCAGGAACTTGGCAGGATTAGGTTTAGCTGTGGGTGTTAATGAATTTACTGGAACACTGAACAGACCTTGGAGAAAGTAACAGTCCCTAGAAAGAGATTTTGAAGGGTATCTCAGCCCGGAATATGTGGTACTCCGGGTGCCCACATGCTTCAGAAGCAGAGGTGGAGGCACAGTTGTGGCCATTCCTAAGGAGAATATTCATTAGGAGTGGAGAAAGCACTGGGACTTAGAAAAGCTGAAGGGAGAGGTTAACAAAAATGTTTGTCTTTTGTTTCCTCTGACTATGGGAAGCAGAGAACATAGCATATTGGTGTTTTCTTGTTGTAGAAGCTAATTCCCATTCCAGAAGCAAGTGCTACATTGATGGGATTTAGGAAGAACCAGGAGGATTTCCTGTCCTCTATCTTTTCCTTGAACTTGCCGTGATATTCAAACCTCTTACTGTTGTTTTTATTAAAGTTAGCAATTAATAACTATTATTTAGTAATAATAATCAATGTATTGATAAAGAAAGCAGAATCATAGAGAAATTACCATTCCCCAAGGCCATACTGGAAAAAATCTGCTACTCAGGGCTTGATCTGTCTGATTCTAAACTCCATTGTCTGCAACACCAAATCATAACTCTCAGTGACCATGTTTAGAAATAATCAAGAGTCAACCTTTCAACCGGTTGCTTTATTCTAGTAAAGGTCCAAAATACTATGTGCCAATGAGCATCCTCAGTAATAGGGAAAAGAACATTGTTTCAAGAGCTTCAAGAACAGATCCAAATAGAGTGTAAACTCAGTATAGCATAATATCACACAACACTTCCATCAATGATTTGTGATTATTTTGATTTTGTTAATTCCATTTTGGAGGGCCAGAAAAGCAAAATGATGGCCAATAATTGGGAAATCAATAATTTCATAGCACGGTTAGTAAGTTGCTCTAAAATTAGCTCTTAATCAACCAGAACGCAGATTGATTGGTAAAGTGACAGCCAAAATTTGATTATGGTCTTCACTCTGTGATAAATAAATGGAGAGTCCAGCCATAGATGCTATGATGAAGGCTTTTCGTAGCATCTGCTTAGATCAAATGGTTATTATTAATAATTTCTAAATTATTACTTATCTGTCTATAATCTCAAATTGTTCTCCAATCATGTTTGATAAATCTGATTGCTGAAAATATAGTAATGGAGCAGTTCACTCCATTTTTGGTTGACAATTCTGATGAAAATGATGGTTTTTCTAAAATTGAGCAAAAAACCATTTATTTGTATCCACCTCTTACCGGCCTTGACGCTTTCTTCTTCAGAAATGAGCTACAATCTTTAAAAATTATCTTTAAATTTGAAGATATGCTGTCAAATTTCTTAAATTACTTTGGACTCTTATTATTTCTTTTAGATTTAGGACCCACACAAATGTTAATTAGGAAAAGGCTTATTTAACTCTCTCAGCTAAAGTATATTTGTGTATCTACTTCTAGCCAGGCACTTCCACACACTTTACAGGAATCTTCTTATCCTTATCTCCATAGAAGCCTTTATGATTTATCATTATTAGCTGCTTTCTATAGGAGAATAAAGTAAGACCTAGAGCAATTAACTAGCTGAGGTTATGCAGGTAATAATTTGATGCAATAGTCTTCAACTCCATGTCTCTGTAATGTGGGCTCTATTCACATCACTGTTCTGCTTCTTCCTAGAATTTGAGCCACTTAAAGGCAGAGTCTATAATTTATTGATCACAGTATCCTCATGATTAATAAGGTACCTGCTATAAAATTAGACCAAATATCTATTTAATTGAACTATATATATTTTTTAAGAAATCCATTTGATTTGTGCCCTGTATCAAAAATGCCTATCAGTAAATTCAATTTAACCTTTCAGTATTATGATTGTTCTGCTTACAGATATTTCTATTACTTCTTTAATCTCCCTTTACCCCCTTTTTTATTTCTGTGGAATATTCTGGAAGGCTTTTGAATATTTTAAGCACATATTTATTTTGGAATACTTAGAATATTTTGGAAACCTCAGATCATATGGCTTTAGTTTCTTTTCACCACATCATCTCTATATATTTATTCTTGCTTACATTTTCTTCTAAAATGGAAATATATTGCTGTTATGACTTGAAAAAGGAAATACATTTACCCAAAAATTTCCCTAAAGGAATTTTAATCATTCACATTGCTCACTTAGAATCAATTGCTTTGACATCAAAAGGCTTCACAAGGTAATACAAAATTACCCTCAAAAATAACTTTATTGAGGGGAGGAGACAAGATGGCTGACCAGAGACACTAGCTGCCAGATCACCTCAGAAAGAAGGAAAAAGTTTAGATGAAAAAGGAAAAAAAAATCATAGAACAGATGTAATTCTGAGAGAAATATTATAACCTTCAAGAGATTCCACAAAAAGAAGTTGCAGACCAGAATAAGGAGAAATATATCGACAGAGGACAACCCCAGAGAGGCTTCCAGTCCAGCAAGAAAGGAAAGTGGAACCCCCCTCCCCCATATGCCTGACAACTAGAGGGCTCCTGAGTTGCTGAGAGACTTTCTGCCCACATGAGCCCAGAGGCTACTGCCATCAGTGAGCTGGGAACTGCTTGTGAACAAGGCACCAGGCTCCCAGCTCCCCTGGGGCACTTCCTGCCCCTGGGGACTCAGCTGGATCCATAGATACCATATTGCTTCTCAAGTCACAGGGTACCTTTGGCCTTCCCAGGGGGGCTTCAACTTCTCAGCTTTCACCTTGCTCATTTCCACATAGATATTTCCTAACTCTCTTCCAGATTGCAGGATCCACTGGGGTCCAGTGGGTCCTGGATGATTTGCATGACTCCAGAGCCTGGAAATTCTGGGCAGACACCTTCTTGCTCAGACTGCTACCATTCTTCCACAAAGATTTTCTTCAGCCCCTTCCCATTGCCACCTATAGACAACTGACCCACTGTACCAAGGTTACCATGGAGTATAGGATTCAGAACTTACTGCATAAGGTCCTTCAGTCGACCAAGAGGTGTTCAGACTGTGAGCTCCATATTTGCTGGCTCACCCTGGTCCTACATGTCCAGTGGCTCCATCAGAGCTGGGCATACCCTGAGGCACAGAGACATTGATCCTTCTTAGGCATCCTATGGGTGACTTAGGACAAGTATGCTTCTCCCTGATTTGGTTTGAGATTGACTTTCTTGGACTAGGGAAGTGACGGAGCCCTATAGGCAGGTCAGGGGTGACAATGTAGTGTGAGTCTTAGCTGTGACATGTTCACAGGTACCCCCATTCAGAGGGCTGCACTCTCAGCTCAGGCTAGAATCCTGCACAGGGAACCGCTTAGCCCACAGCGGTCATAGGGGAGCTTGCAGGGGAACATTGTGGAATGGAGGGTAAGGAAGGGTTCACTGCAGGCTACCAGTTTATGAATCTCAGACAGATTTGCCTCCATAAATAGATTTTCTGGTTGGGTGGGGTCACTTCAGTCTCCCCCAGCAAGACTATGCCCAGAAGCTGGGGGCACACTTTTGAACCTAGCCAAAACATCTAACTTGCCAGCTTCTGTAGACCCTAAGGGCAAGTACCAACCAAGTACTGCCCAGCCACATTCTCCGACCTGCCTTTGCTGCTTAAGGATGACTATGGAAGGCCCAGGTCCCTAGCCACCACATGAGGCTTTCAAATGCTTACTCTGAGTTACTAGAGCTAGTCACAGGACCCCAAAACAATGCTGTTGTTTGTACCTTCTGGCAAATGCCACCAACTAATAGGTCAATTTGCATGCCCTTCATACTATTTATTGACTTAATTTTACAAGGTGTCCAGGGAGTAGCCATTTGGAAGAGCACCTCCCCTTCCCCCACAAAAAACCCCTCTGCTACTGATTTAAGAGTGGGAAGAACTCAGCCTCATACCTTTATATGCAATCATTTAGCCCCACTTCCCTACGAAAAGCTCTGCTGATCTGGAAAGCTTGTGCTGATGCGCCTACCAGAAGCTCCCCCTAGTGGACAGAAAAGCAACATCTGCACCCTCCTGAAGCTTTTCAAAGCCCTTCAGCTTAGAAAACACAGACACAGACTGCCCTGCTTCTTCCCTTTCCTTTGTGGTGATGAGATCAAGAAACCCCTAGGAGTTAGAGGGTGCCCTCTAAAGCTTGGGGCACTCAAGTACTCCACCTAGGGGACGAAAGCCTACCACAGACACGAAAGAACATCTCGGGGGTGTTCTTACTCACATAATCATTAACCAAAGACAGGGAGAACAATGATACAGCCTTTCAAAGTGTCTTCCAACTCAAGCAAACAAGGTGTGGCTGATTCACCTTAAGAAGTAACACCCTCCATCACAGACAGTAAGCTGGAGGCCTACTTCACAACATGCTTTTATAAGGAGGTGAAGATAGCAGACCAGAAATAATCCCAGAGGTATAGTAAATTTGTTAGAACAACTCAAAAGCAACTCAGGACCAGCATTTTTCTCTGACAGAGTTAGGGACTGATATTCAGGGTTTCAGCAACAATCCCATAAGCCAACCATAACACCTTTGGCTCTCAATTGAGAGGCCAGATAAGAAGGAACCAACAACAATAAATAAATAAATAAATCTCTGAAAAGAAAGAAAAATCAAAGTAAAAGGACACCCTATAAAGAAAAATATAACTTCTTAACAATGGATTCCAACCTAAATGAAAAGATTAAAATGCCAGATGAAGAATTTTGAACATGAGTTGTAAGGAAGCTCATGGAAATACAAAAGAAAATAGAAAGCTAACACAAAGAACCCACAAAGACAAGGGAAATAGTGAAAAATTACTTAAAGAAATAGAAGCATTAAAGAAAACCATACAGAACTTCTGGAAACGAAAAATCTATTCAATGAGTTACAAAGCACAGTGGAAAGCTTTAAGAATAGGATTCATCAGGCAGAAGAATCTCAAACTTGAAGATAATAGCTTTGTGCTAACCAAGTCAGTCAAAGAGAAAGAACAGAGAAATAAAAGGCGTGAACAAAGCCCACTAGAAATGTTGGACTATGTGAAGAGGCCAAACATAAAAATCATAAGCATCCTTGGGGGTCAAGAAAAAAATACACAAGGGTTGGATAATTTATTAGAAAGAATTACTGAGGGAAATTTACCTAACCTTGCTAGAAATCTAGATATCCAACACAAGAAACCCTTAGGATTTGGGGGAGATTCATCATAAAGAGGTCACCATCACACATAATCTTTAGGCCAGCCAATGTAAACATGAAAGAGGCACTCATGGAAACAGTAAAGCAAAAACAGCAGATACCTTACTGCAGACTTCGCAAATGAAATCTTATAAGGGAATGGGGACCCATCCTTTAGCCTTCTAAAACAGAATAATGGTCAACATATAATTCTGTATAGTGCAAAACTGAGTTTCTTTTGTGAGGGAGAAATAAAGACTTTCTCAGATAAGCAATAGCTGAGGGAATTTGCAAAGACCAAACCTGCCCTGCAGGAAATACTCAGACCTACATTATACAGTGATTAGCACAATAGACACTCATCAGTATAAAACAATTCAAAAGTTAAAGTTCATAGCCCCAATACCACAATGGCTCAAGAGGTAAAACAAAATAATAAGGGTCTACCTAATAGGATAAACAGAAATTCACCACACATGTCAATACTGTCAATAATTGTAAATGGCTTGAACTCCCCACTGAAGAGATCTAGTCTGGATACATAGATATGAAAAATAAGCCAAGTAATTGCTGTCTCTAGGAAACACATCTGACCCACAAGGACTCATTTAAACTAAAGGTGAAAGGATGGAAAACAATATTGCATGCAAATGGAACCAAAAGAAAGCTGGTGTAGTCATTTTCATATCACATAACATAGACATCAAAAAAAGTAAAGAAAAACCACATCAATATGCAATGGTGAAGGGAATAATTCCACAACAATACTTAACAGTCTTAAATATTTATGCACCTAATGCAGGAGTGTCCAGATTAATAAAGCAAATTCTACTTGATCTAAATAAAATAATAGCAGCACCATAATTGCTGAGGACTTCAACACCCCACTGACACAACTAGATACATCCTCTGGAACAAATGAGGCTAACAGATATTTACAGAACAAAAACTGCTGAATCTACATTATTCTCATTAGCACATGGAACATATTCTAGGCAACAAAATATGTGTCAACAAATTTTTAAAAATGGAAATTATACCATGTATCTTCTCAGATCACAGTGGAATAAAATTTTTATTTTATTTTACTTTTTTAGAGACAGACTCTCACTTTGTCACCCTCAGTAGAGTGCTATGGTGTTACAGCTCACAGCAACCTCTAGTTCTTGGGCTTAGGTGATTCTTTTGCCTCAGCCTCCCGAGTTGCTGGGACTATAGGCGCCCACCAGAACACCTAGTTATTTTTTGGTTGCAGTTTGGCCGGGGCTGGGTTTGAACCCACTGCCCTTGGTATATAGGCACTGGCCCATTGGAATAAAATTAGAAATCAATTCCAACAGCAACACTCCTCCCTACACGAAGTCATGGAAACTAAAAAACCTATCGTTGAAAGATAGTTGGGTCAATGATGAAATAAAGATAGAAATCAAAAATTTCTTTGAATTAAGTAATAATGGGGATATAAGTTACCAAAAATCTGTGGGATATAGCAAAAGCAGTCCTGAAAAGAAAACTCATAGCCCCAAATGCCCACATCTAAAAGACAGAAAGATCACAAATTAACAATCTAATGAATAATCTTAAGAAATTAGAAAAAGAAGAGCAAACCAATCCCAAACCCAGCAAAAGAAAATAAGTAACAATAGTTAAAGAAGAACTAAATGAAATCTAGAGGAACAGGCTTTACAGAAGATTGATGAAGCATAAAGTTAGTTCTTTGAAAATTAACAAATCTCCTGCCAGATTAACCAGAAATAGAAAATAGAGAACTCTAAGCTCAATTAAAAACGAAAAAGGAGAAATCACAACTAATATCATGAAAATAAGAAATTTCATCTTGAAATCTCATAAAGATTTCTATGATAACAAACTTGAAAATAGGGAGGAAATAGACAAATTATTGGAAACAAACAACCTCCCTAGGCTCAATCAGGAAGAAATGGAACAGACCAAAATCAAGTACTAAAATCGAAACAGAAATAAAAACTCTTACAATAAAAAATGTCCCACACAAGATGATTTCACACTAAATGTTACCAAACCTACAAAGAAGAAATTGTACCTATCTTGCAGAAATCATTGCATAATATTTATATTTTGAAAAGTAAATTTATTTTAGGTTAATGTGAGGGTACAAACAACCAGGTCAAAATATCTGATTTTCTTAGGTAGAGTCCCTCTTGTGATTATGTCCCACACACAACAGGTGTGCCAAACACCCACACCTCATACCCATTTGGTGAGAACACCTCAACTCCTTCCCCCTCTCCTTCCCTCCAACTTGAATTGAAATGAGTTTTTCTCCTATGTGGGCATGCATCAATCAGAACATCTACTGGCTTCATATTCATATTGAATAAATTGGATAATTGCTTTTCCATTCTTGTGATACTTAAAAGAATGTTTCCACTCCATCCAGGATATTACAAAAGATGTGAAGTCACCATCTTTTTTTATGGGTGAATAATATTTCATGGTATACAATTTGTTATTTTGCATGATATTGAGGACAGACTCCTCCCCATTGCATTCTACAAAACCAATACAAATATCAACTTAATACCAAAATCAAGAAAGGACACAACTAAAAAAGAAAACTACAGACCAATATCCTTTATGAATATAGATGCGAAAATTTTCACACACTAATCTTAGCAAACCAAATTCAGTCAAAAAGATAATTCATCATGACCAAGCAGGCTTCATCCTTATCCCAGAGATGCAAGGATGGTTCAACATATGTGAATCTATGAATGTAATTAGCCAAATAAATAAAGGTAAAAACAAAGATCATATGTCCTTTCATTGACACAGAAAAAGCATTTGACAAAATTCATCATCCTTTATAAGAATGCTTAACAAAGCATTTTGTACCTATCTAAAAATTATAAAGTCTACACATGACAAACCCATAGCCAACATCATATTGAATGAGGAAAAACTGAAAGCTTTACCACTTAGAATTGAATCTAGACAAGATTAACCGTTCTTATCACTTCTATTCAACATGGTATTGGAAGTCAGCCTAAGAGAAAGAAATTAAGGATATCCAAACGAGGACAGAAAAGATCAAATTATCATTCTTTGTTGACAATATAATATTATATCTACAAAACCCTAAAGATTATGCCAAGAGGCTCCTGGAATTGATAAATAATTTCAGCCATGTCTCAAGTTACAAAATTCCTGTACACAAATCAATAGCTTTCATACAGGCTGACAACAGTCAAGCTAAGAATTAAATCAAACACACAATACCTTTCACAGTAGCATCAAGAAAATAAATACCTAGGAATATACTTAAGTAAGGAGGTAAAGTACCTTTATAGGGATAACAATGAAATAGTGAGGAAAGAAATCACAGAGGATACAAACAGATGGAAAAAAATTCTACTATACTTATGTATCTATAGAATCAACATTGTTAAAATGGTTATATTTCCCAAAGTGATTTACAAATTCAATGCAATCTCCCTTAAATACCAACATCACTTTTTTCAGGTCTAGAGAAAATAATTCCATGCTTTGTATGGATCCAGAATAGATCCCAAATAGCCAATGCAATCTTATGTGATTGGAACAAAGCAGAAGTCATCATTTTACTCTACTTCAAACTATACTCCAAGAATATTATTGTAACCCAAACAGCATGGTACTGGCACAAAATCTGGCACAAAAATAGATGTCTGTATCAGAACAGAGAACCCATAAATAAAACCATCCTCATATTCCTATCAGATTTTTGACCAATCAGATACAGACATACACTGTGGAAAAGAATTCCTGTTCAATAAATGGTGCTGTGAAAACTGGCCATATGTAAAAGACTGAACAAGATCTACACCTCTCACCACTCACAAAAATTAACTGACAATGGATAAAAGACTTTAACTGGGATTCTGGGAAGATGGCCGACTGGTAGCAACCCTGGTCAGAGGCTCCTGAACAAAGGAAGAAAAACTGGTTGGAATCAGAATCTATGAAGTCAAAGACGGGGAGCTGAGCCCAGAAAGAAGTTCGGCAAGCTAT
>NW_003852398.1:31164869-31181624 GCF_000181295.1 Otolemur garnettii | reverse complement strand
CTTCAGGAAAAAATTTATGAAGAAAGAATCAATCACAGCAACAATAGAAATAGAAAATGGGGCCTGATAAAATGAAAAAGTTTATGCACAACCAAGGATACAATCAAAAAGTAAATAGGCAAAATGGAAGAAAATATTTGCATGCAGTATATCCAATAAAGAACTTATTAGCAGAATATACAAAGAACTAAAGCAAACCAGCAAGAAATAATCAAACAACTACATTAAAAATTAGGCAAAAGATATGGACAGAAACTGTTTTTTTTTGGCCAGGGCCGGGTTTAAACCCACCAACTCCAGTATATGGGGCTGGCGCCCTACTCCTTTGAGCTATAGGCACTGCCCAGACAGAAACTTTTTAAGTGAAGATAGTATATTGGCTAACAAACACATGAAAAATGGTCAACATCACTATTCATCAGGGAAATACAAATCAAAACCAAAATGAGACATCATCTAACTCCAGTGAGAATGACTCTTATCAAAAAGTCCCAAGACACTAAGTGATGATAAGGATGCAAAGAGAAAGGACAAACTGTTACAAGTGTTGGCAGGAATGCAAATTAGAACAAACTCTATGGAAAGTAGCATGGAGAGACCTCAAAGAACTAAAAGTAGTTTAGTTTGGGGCATTTGACTCAGAAATCCCACTACTAGTTTTTAACCCAAAGGTAGAAAAAAAAAATTTTATATGCAGTTGTACATTTATAGTGGCACAATTCATAATTGCAAAGATGTGGAAACAGCCCAAGTGCCCCTCATGTGTGAGTAGATTAATAAAATGTGGTATACATATAGCATGGAGTACTACTCAGACATAAAAGATTGTGATCTAGTATGTTTTGTAACAATCTGGATGGAACTAGGGACTATTTTGCTAAGTGAAATACCTCAAGAATGAAAAAACAAATGCCACATGTATTCAATACTAAATTGGAACTAGCTGACCAACACTATATGCACATATGGAAGTAAAACTCAATAAGAATTAAGAAAGTGGCAGGGGGAGGAGGGGTTCAGTTAATTTACACCTAGTGTTACAATACAAACGTTCTAGGTGAATGACACACTTAGAACTTTGACTTAAAATGTACAAAAGCCAATTATGTAGCTATAATGTGTATACCCTATAATCTAAAATTTAAAAAAACTTATTGAAATGGAAAGCGAAAATCCATAGTCTTGATGCAGACCAAATAAAGAAGTAGCATCCATTTATATAAGGAATAATTTTATATAATATAGATTTTATAAGAATTCTGATGGTATTTTCTACTCTTTGAGGTAGATAGCTAATTTCTAAATGATGTAATTTAACTAATCAGCTTGTACTCGATATTATGTTACACAAGACCATTCATAATAACAATTATTTGATCTATTTATTATTCATAGCCATTGACCTAAGTTTCTCTGTCTAGATATTGATGATTCTTATTAGAAAACTTTGTAGCATTGTTTTCCTTAATTAGAGCAGTTATTACTTAATAAATTGTGTTTTACTTATTTATCATTTTTTAAATCATTATCTACATTGTGTCTCTTCAGTGTTTAAGACACCAGAAAGGAAGTACTTTGTCCTCAAATGCCTGAAGATTAGAGGAAAGGCAAATATGTCAAGAAAAATATTACAATACAATTGAATTGTTACTATAATTTAGTTTCTGTATTTATAGGATGGTTGAGAATATAAGAAAGATATCCCTGTATCTGGGCAAATAAAAGAAAGCTTCACAGAAACAATAGGGTTTGAGTTAAGACAGGAAATTAAGTTAACATAGTTTATTGCTTAGCGATATAAGGGGACCCAGTGTCTTTGAAAATCAATAAAATATTGGAAAGCTTTCACTAATGGGCACAATTGAAAGATATATAGCACATCCTGCTATATAAAAGGCTCAACTACAACTTGAAGTTCACCTAACAAATGCTAACAATGTATTCTAATCATTTGTACACTCATATTTATTGAAAAGTTTTTTAAAAGTAAAAATATAAAAACTTAAAAGATCAATAAAATAATTCTCAAAGGAATATACTGTTATATAAAGTTAACTTTATATAACTTTGAGCAGAAATATAATGTAATTAGGAGTGCTCAATGCTACATTTATTTTAGAGGAATGACGATTGTGCTATTGACAGTAAGTCAATCCTAGCTCTGCTCCAGTGATTTACAACACTTACTGTCTAGGTTTCCTTGGTTTCATGTCTTATATGCTGTAACTAGCTTTAGACTGATAAAAACTCTTATCTAAAAGTAAGCTTGTCATTGTCACTGTTACACAATATTGTATATGTTACTTTTTTGACCTGCCAAAACCACATTTCACTTACATTATCATGCAATATGATTCAATTAGACTTTTTCTGAGCCCTAGTTCTCAACTATTGCCTATAGAAGGAATCAATGATGCCGACTTATCAAATATTCTGGTACAGGGTGCTGACATTTTAAGATAAAGAAGTAGACAGGCAGCTAATTCTCATCTTGTCCTTCCCAGAATCCTGATTACAGTTTCCTTTAGCGATGATTATCACCAATGCCTGGGGGAGATATGTCAGATGTGAAGCACCACTAATAAATTAAGGCAGTATAACTCTCCACTTGTCAAAGAAACATAGTGGATAAGTTTGAGAATGTCATGACATGTGTACTGTTTTATTGATACCATGAACTTGAAGTCCTAAATTCAATTTGAGAACCAGAGGTCATTTTTGAAATGTTCTGTGCTACTCTGAAATCCTGCAAAGCCCTCGGTATGTATGGATTGGATACCCTTGAACTTAAAGACACTCTTAAATCATTGCCCAGAAAAATGATTACAGATTTCACCCACAATTGGAAAATTTTCAGTCATGTAAATTATGATTCTTCTTATGATTTTTTTTTTCAACTTTCTATTGTTGATGGTAGAATCTCAGAAATCATTGGCAAACACTTAAAATGTTTATTTTATGTTTTAAAATTTATAACTAAAATTATAAGCACAAACAAGTTCTACACTTAGTTTAAAAGTTTTAAACTTTTAATACTAAGTTTATTACACTTCTATTTTATTGCACTTCATACATATTTTAATTTTTTTTTAACAAATTGAAGGTTTTGGCAACCCTGAGTTGAATAAGTCTCTTGGCATCATTCTTCCGATTGCAGTGTGCTCATTTCTTGTTTCTCTGCCACACTTTGGTAATTCTTACAATATTTAAACTTTTTTCATCATTGTTATACCTGTTATGTTGATTTGTGATCAGTGTTTATTAATATTATGATTTTAATTATTTTGGGATGACATAAAGTGTACTCATATAACATGGCAAACTTAGTAGATCAATGTTATGTGTGTTCAATTTTCCCATTAACCAGCCCTTCCCCTACCCTCTCATCTTCCTTTGGTCCTCTTTATTTCCTGAGACAAAACAATATTGAAATTAGGCCAATTAACTCTACAATGGTCTCTACTGTTATAGTAGAGAAAAGAAAAGTTGCATGTCTCACTTCAAATCAAAAACTCTGCATGTGTGGGGTCAGAATAGAATAGCAGATTAGACACTACTCTTTATTAGCCACATGCACTGAGACAGGGGAACCAGAAATCCAGCCACCTATAGCTAGGGGAACTTACCTAGGGACATCATTTTGAGGGCATAGTGAAGCAGTGGTGGACTCCAGGAGCCATGAGGAAGTCTGGAACTGAGAAGAACTAGCACTGAAGGCAAGTGTTTGATACAGGCAGGGTACGGTCAGCCAGCCTTCACACAAAGGTCTGGGGACAGGAAAGGGCTGTCCTACAGGTTTTTGATTTTGGACCAAATTGTTCACTGGAGTTCTTTGGACAGCTTAAAGAAGTGAAAGGATTTGAACAGCATCCAGTGGCAGAATTGCATGCCTGGTGGGGTGGCTCTCCCATTGGCTTGGCTGCTAGTAAGGCTCTGCCAATGTGGAAAGGCCATGCTGGAGGGATGGTCCACAAAGTCCTAATGCATGGCAGGCTCTGGTATGCTTACTGAGCTTGGGCAACCATTCTTGAGGTAAGTTGCACCCCTGGGAAGGATAGTTTGTTGGTAGAGAGCACTGTGTGATATCCCTCCTAAAGAAGCTAGTGAGAGTTTTAGGACCCAAATCTTACAGGAGCTGAATGCTGATGAAGTGACCAGGCCCTGATAGAGGGCAAGTAAGTCAGGAAGACAAGACCAAATCTTCTCTACAACTAGAAAAAGGCTTCTGGCCTTATCATACATATAGCAAAGGCAGAATGTATTCTCTGTATCCTAACACCACATTGCCACCTGGTGTTCAGGCATATATTGCAATATATATAGTTATATATACATACACACATATATATAGTTATTTCAGTTTTGCTCCTTTTCTTAATTTTTTTTTCTGTTTCCCTTTTCTCAATTTTTTATGTAGTGTTTTTTTTTTTATTTGGTTGTATTTTTATTTTTTTCATTTTTACTTTCTTCAATAGCAGGGGCTATTCTGTTTTTGCTATGGTTCTTCAGCCCTTTTATTCTTTCTTCCTTCTCTCCTTCTTTCTTTTAGAAAATATTTTTCTACTTTCCCACATAAAATTCTCATTTTTTCTATTTCTTTTCTCTTTTCCTTTTTATTCTTTCTTTTCTCTATCCCTTTGCTTCTATTCTTTATCTTATATAATTGTAATTTTAATTTTCTTTATTGACTTTTATGTTTGTTTTGTACTTTTTGTCTTCTTTTCTCTGAGGGCTGCAGGGTCATGGCATTAGAAAAGCTGGGACATAGTGCATTTCTCTTAGGCACAGAGGTAATGGGCTGAAGGTCTAGGGTGTCCTTCTAGCTTTGGCCTTTGAAAAAAAGTATTGATAGAAACATCAATACTTGACATGCTGTGACATGCTGCTGATTTTTATTTTCTTCTAGATTTTGTGAAGATGGGGTCTTGTTTTTGCCAAGGCTAGTAAAGAGCTCCTGACTTCAAGAGACCCACCCATTTCAGCCCCCAATAGGCTAGATTTGTGAGTGTGGCAATAGCACTCTGCTAATCACCACCATTTCTCTCATTACTCTATTCCTCTCTTTTCATCCTCTTCTTCTCTTTAATTCTTTTCTTTCATCCCACTTTCTTTCTTCTTCTTTTTTCCTCTTCATCTTTTCTTTTTTTTCTTTGTTCCTTCTCACATTTTTCTCTTACTTTTGACCTTATACCACTTCAACACCTAAGATCTGAGACAAGATAATTCAAAGCAAAGGAGGTAGTGAGACAGAAAAAGTAGGGGAAGGAAGTAAACAAGAGGAAAACACACATGAGGAGGAATCAACAGAAAATTTCTGGCAATATTAAAAAAAAAAATAGAGCAACCTCCCTACAAGGGCTCATGAGGCAGCTCCCACAGAAGATTCCACCTACAAAGGATTAATGGAAATGCAATTTAAAATATGGATGGCAAAGGCAATAAAAAGAACTGATGAGAAAGTGGAAAAAAAGAACCAAGAAATGGATGAAAGGTATGAAAAATATTTAAAGGATATGGCAGAGCTTAAGGAATTGAAGGAGTCAATCAAGAAACTTAGAGATGCAATAGAATATTTCAAAACAAATAATCTTAGAGCTAGAGGATAAAGCTCTTGAGCTAACCCACATAGTTAAAGAGGCAGAAAAGAGAGAAAGCAGAACATTCAGAGGATTATGGGACTTCATGAAGTATTCACACATACAAATTATAAGAATCACTGAAGGGGAAGAAGAATGTCCCAAAGGAACGTAAACTCTACTGGAATATATCAAAATAAAAATTTGCCAAGTTTTACTAATGATTTCAAAACACTGGTTTTAGAGGGATATTAAACCCCAGACATACTCAACACAAATAGACCATAATGAACCTTTCCAAAGTGAAAACCAAAGAGAAAATTTTTTAATTAGACAAGAAAGTGCCAATTGACATATAGGAGCAGATCCATCAGGTGGCAATGGACCTCTCAGCTGAAACTTTCCAAGCCATAAGATAATGGTCACCTATCTCTAACCTTCTTAAAGAAAATAATTTTCATCCTGGAATTCTGTTTTCTGCTGAAAAAACTTCAACATTGATGGAGAAATCAAATTTTTTACTGATATACAAACATTGAGGAAATTCACCACAATAAGACCAGCTTGGCAGGAAATACTTAGACCTATTCTTCATACTGACCATCACAAAGGAACACTATCAAAGTAAACACACAGAAACTAAAGGATAAAACCTAATTTCCCCATGGCTCAAAGTATAAAACTAAGCAATGGACTTTCACAAAATAGGATAAATAGGATTCCATCACACTTAACAATTATCTCAATAAATGTTGATGGCTTGAATTCCCCACTAAACAGGTATAGGCTGGCTGATTGTATAAAAAAGCACAAGCCATTTGCCATCTGCAGGAAACATTCGTATAGCCTTGAAGGACAAAGTAAAACTCAGAGTTAAATGATGGAAAACAATTTTTCAGGCAAATGGAAATCAGAATAAAAGGGGGGTACAATCTTATTTTCAGATACAAGTGGATTTAAAGTAACTAAAGCCAAAAAAGACAAAGATGGACACTTCATATTGGTCAAGAGAACAATACAACAAGAAGATGTTTCAATTCTAAATATTTATGCACCCAATTTAAATGCTCCCAGATTTTTGAAATAGGCCTCAATTAGTCTGAGCAATATATCTTGTAACATCATAATAGCAGGGTACGTTAATACTCCTCTTACAGAGCTGAATAGACCCTCTAAACAAAAACTAAACAAAAATACAATAAATATGACCCTATAAAACTGTGCTTAACAGACATATACACAACACCCTATCCCAAAGCTAAAGAATATAAGTTCTTATCAGCCCATGAAACATTCTCCAAAATAGATCATATCATAAGACATAAATCATGCCTCAACAAAATCAAAAGAACTGAAATTATATCTTGTATCTTCTCAGACCACAATGCAATAAAGGTAGAACTCAAATCCAACAAAAAATATCATCTCCACACAAAGACATGAAAATTAAACAACCTTATGCTGAATGACAGTTGGGTCAAAGAAGAGATAAAAAAGGAAATCATTAACTTCCTTGAGCATAACAACAATTAAGACACAAGTTACTAAAACCTGTGGTACACTGCAAAAACAGTCCTAACAGGGAAATTTATCACATTTGATACCTACATCCAAAAGACAGAAAGAGAGCACATCAACAATCTAATGAATCATCTTAAATAATTGAAAAAGGAAGAGCAATCCAATCCAAAACCTAGCAGAAGAAAAGAAATAACCAAAATAAATCAGAAATAAATGAAATTGAAAATAAAAGAAACATTCAGAATATTAAGGAAACAAAAAGTTGGTTCTTCGAAATGATAAATAAAATTGACAGACCATTCTATTAACCAAAAATGGAAAAGTCAAGTCTTTAATAACCTCAATCAGAAATGAAAAAGGGAAAATAACAACTGATACCACAGAGATACAAGAGATTATTTCTGACTACTACCAAAAACTTTATGACCATAAATTTGACAATGTGGAAGAAATGGACCAATACCTGGAATCACACTATCTTCCCAAACTTAACCAAGAAGAAATAGATCTCTTGAACAAATATCAAGCACTGAGACTGCAGAAATAATCAAATAACTTCCAACAAACAAGAAAAGCCTGAGACCAGATGGCTTCACATCATCATTCTATCACACCTTTCAAGATGAGCGTGTATCTATATCAGAGAATCTATTTCAAAACACTGATAGGGAAGAAACCTTCCCCAACACATTTTATGACACAAACATCACCTTGATTCCCAAACCAGGAAAGGAAGTAACTAAAAAGGATAACTACTGACCAGTTTCACTAATGAATATTGATGCAAAAATACTCAACAAAATCTTAGGTAATTGATTGAAGCTATGCATTAAAAGAAATTATACATCATGAGCAAGTAGGCTTCATCCAAGGGATGCAAGATATATATATATATATATATATATATTTTTTTTTTTTTTTTGCAGTTTTTAGCCAGGGCTGGGTTTGAACCCACTACTTCCAGTATATGGGGCTGGCACCCTACTCCTTTGAGCCACAGGTGCCGCCCCAGATTTATACATTTTTGATATTTAAGGATAGGTTATGTGACATTAGAGTCAGCTGTTTTTTATTGGATAAATACACTCACCTAAAAATCAGCTGGTCTTGATTAAAATGTTAAGTTTAAAAACTTTTCAATATTCTTTGATGATTGGTCTCAAGTTTTTGAAGTTTTCTTTCCTAGGTTAATTTGGGTAATTTTATTCTGTTAAGAAAATGTCAATTTTTCTTTTTTTCTTTTCTTTTTTCTTTTTTCCTAGTTTAATTTGGGTAATTTTATTCTATTAAGAAAACATCAATTTTTCTTTTTTTTTAATCAAACCTACTGGCAAAAAGTTTCAGGCACTGATGTGTGTTTAATAATCATCTCCTTGGAGGAAAAAGGCTCTAATTTGTAACATTTTATCATTTTCTGTGGTATAAATATTTCTGATAATTTCAAGATATTGGTATGATGTTAGGGATTGTGGAGGTAGGAAGAGAGATGTACAATTGGCTCTCAAAAACCTTCATAAGCCTTTTTCCAGAACACTACTGAGTGCTTATAATGTTTTCTTAACATAATTTATCATCTGTGTTTGTTTATTAACTTGTTTAAGAGAACCAGTTCTTAGATGCACTTATCCCTATTTCAGTTTTTTATTTCTTTTTATTTCTAATTCTTGATTTCAGTTTTGTCTTTTTCAACTTCCATTTTTAATAAATTCTGATGCATTTCCATGTTATTTAACTAATTTCTAAGATGAAGACGAAGTTTCTAATTTTTAAAACTTTTTTCTTTAGTAATGATGGCAGTTAAAACTGTAAATTACCATCTAAATAACAAGTTTGTAGTCTCACAAGATGTGGCATGGTCGGTTCTTTTCACTACTTTCTGAAGGTTCAATGTAAGTTTGATTTCTTTTGTGATCCTGTAATTACAAGGAAATATTTAAGGAAGTTTAGAGAGGAGGAGGTCATTTTTATAAATGATTCATTTTATTTTTCATTGGCTAACAATTCAGATACTATGCCTTATCTCTTACTCTGTCCCTCTCTCTCTTAAATGGTAACCTCCCTGCTTTGCAGGTTAGCATGGCTTTAGGACTCCAATCCCTCAAATTCATCCACTGTTTTTTCAAGTCTCAGGTGATCCTCAAGTCCATCTGCCATGGGTGCTTCTTGTTTTAGCAACTCAACTGCCACTGATACTGAATGCATTTTCCAATTTAGCCCTCTGTTTCCTCTTTTGAATGTTAAAATATCATTTCTTAAAGAAATCTTTCCCAGAGGCCCCCAGAATGGGGTATATCACCTGTTTTGTACCTTTGTCGCCTTCTTTCTTTTGCCTTCATTATTATAATTATAAACATCTCTCTAATTAGTTTGATGGCAATATATATGGATATAGAAATTAACTGTATGCTATTTTAGAGTCTTCCAGTTTATCAGGAACAATGAATAGGTATTGTTTCCTTTTTCTCTCCCAGTAGAGTAGACAATGCCTTCCTGGTACTTTCTAATTTCAGATAAAAGGTCTCTTGAAAAATCTATAAATGACACTGGGATGAACCCCAGAGATTGATTCATAGTGTTTAATATCTTCAGCAAAGGAAATATCTTCTTACTTTCTTTGACCTGGGAGGGGTGTGTTTGGCATAAATACAATGGAGCTCTTTTATCCAGCATTCAGAACTTCTGCAGCATTATTGGAGAACTTAAAATAAGTGCGTATGAAAGGATATTTGTTCTCATTTAGTTTTGCTGATGAAATAAAAATGTAGGAAAATGAGTGAAATTAGCAAATACATCATTCATTCTTGTATTAACTTATCCATCTGTATTGAACAAATCACTGTTATGACAAAAGTTCTGATTTAGCTTCTCTTAGCAATATATAAATAAAGCTCAACTCAAGGCAAAATTAGAGACATGAAAAATTACATGGTGTGATGGAGAGAAGGTAGGTAGACTAAAGGACAATAAGAATTAAATACTATGTATTTTGTAGTCAGACATACTTTTCCTTCGTGTGTTGGCTGTGTTTATCACACTAAGCCAAAACCTCTGCTTCATTTTCCTCTTCTGCAAGATGAATTTACTTGTAGGATTGTGAGGATTTGATGAGATCATGAGTATAAAGCTATTTGTATAGTGTTGGGCACATAGTAAGCACTTAAAGCAATCTCTTTTTATTTTTTCTTGTGAATTTTATTTCTATCAAAACTCAAAATATTTTATACAAGCAGCCTTACCCCACCACTTGAGTACCATTTCTCTAATACAGAACCACAGAGCTGTGTTGAGAGGAGATGGACAGTTCTCTAGGCTAGTGCAGTAGCTAAATCTCTTTTTTTTTTAACACCAGCTCAAAGTGATTTAAATTCACACCACAACAGTATGACAAGTTTTACAAGTCATGTACCTCTCAGGGTCACTTAAGAAGAATTTAAACTGAAAATGTTAAATTCACAAGATGCCAAAAATCTGCTTGTATGTAATTACATATATCTCAAGAAAGCAAGTGATAAATGCTGGTCAGGAGACTGATAAGGTGCTGCAGGAGGCTAGAGGGGGAAAGTCTGCATTTTTAAGGAGTGATTCAAGGCTGTAGCTAGAATGTCCTTCTTGAAAAGCACATATTTATCTGTTATCATTTCATACTTGAACGCGGTTACAAATGGAACCACTATGAGTTCTTAGAACTGTATAAAATGGAAACTGGACATGTAAGGGATGTTTGGTACTTTCTTGTGGCCTAAGAGAAAATGGGACCTTCTCTAAAGAGGTCATTGGAATAGTTCACAGTCATCACTGATGACTGATTAAAAAAAATGATTGTTACCATATTCTCAGGTATTTTCTTTTACAGAGAATGGTATGTCCAGACTTTTGGATACACAAACCAGTACAACTAAAAGTAAATAAAAGTTCTCACACAAAAAGCATCATTAACGTTTTTATTTTATCACATAAATGTATAATTTTTGAAGCTGTAATTACTGCAATGGTTATAAGGCTATTGTTTTTTTAAAATAATATTTTGAAGATGAAATAAGTAGGATGAATATAATCAATATAAATAAAATTAAGATATATTTTTCTATGTCCCTTAATGCATTTCATATAGTTCACTATAAATATTTTAAGAATATTTAGAGTATGTGTCCAGGATAACCTGATCTAAAATATAGGCTAAGTGTCATACTTGGAATTTATGTTGGGAACCCTAGGTGATATCCCAAAGCAATAGACACCATTCTATCAGAACAGCTAAAACTGAGCCTCAGAGATATATCCTCCTAATGGCTGATGGAAAGATACAGGCAGTACCTATTGAGATTGTCAAGTGTCTCTGTTACAAAGGAAACCAGTGATTTCAAGTATGAGCCCCAGATTGAAGCCAGAGGGCAGATGTTTTCAATTACAGACTTTGATTACAATCATCTTCCTTCTCAAAAAAAAAAAAAAATGTAGAGTGCTCTATGCTGAGTTGGAGCAGCATTTTTAAATTTAATGATAGTTAATGATTTTCTCAGCCAATGCAAGGGAGGTTGACTGCTCTCAGAATAAAGAGCAAGTTTAGGATTATGAAAATACTGCTACTTTGACTTTGGTTTCCCCACTATGATAAGGACCTATGAAAAACTTCCACAACGTGCAAACAGGTACTTGGAGAAAATTGTGCAGTCAGTAAGATTTTCAGAGTGGCAGATTACTGGAACCCAGAGATTCCTGATTCCAGTGGTCTTGACAAAGGAGTCTGTGCTTCAGGGTTTTTTGCTCATGGATGTTTCCTTTCACAAAGTAGCTTGGATAGTTAGTGCTAAGCCATCTTGGACTTGAAGAATGTGCTACAAAATAAATTAAGGAAAGCCTCTTTCCTGTTTGCCTGACTGTTGAGGTAAGAGGGAAATCTATATGGGGCAATGGGAAATCCACTTCCAATATCCTAGGAGTAGAGGTCCCACTCTTATCCAAAGGGTTAAAATACATCCCAAGTGACTAATGGCCATCCTCCCTTCAAAGCTGAATGTTTGAAAAGATTTAAAAGGCAGCTAAAGCACAATGTTTGTGGTAATTTAGAGTTCTCCATTTGAAAACAGGAGATCAATGGCTGCAAAGTGAATTTGCTCAAAGAATAACAAAAAAGCAAGCTTAACATCTGGCCTACTTTTCAGAAGCCATGAAATGGAAGCATCATTACTGGAAAGTATGATAGAGCTTGGCAGGTAAAAAGAAAGTAAAAAAATATTAAAAGGGAGAAAATAGTGTAGAAAATAGATCATGAAACTGGAAATTGATGATCGTGATATGATATTCAAATAGCAATTAAGCCAACATTTATTGAGTTCTTATGATGTATAAGAGTATCTATATTAATTTTTAAAATATATTTATAAATTCACTACCCAGGCAGTGTTTTTGGGTATAGCAATGTAGCAGGAAACCAAGATAAGTAAAGTATCTGAGTTCATAGAGCTTCTATTCTGGTGGAAGAAAATTCTAATTATATCCAATCCCTATGACAAGACTGCAAAGTTGGCATTGGTAACACCATTTTATAAGAATTTAAGATTAAAGATGGCTAATTAACAACTATAATTAATGATTGACTGTCAATTTGCTGAATCAGGAAATAATTTGAAGTCATTAGTACTTGTGACTTTATCCAAATGTTTCTCTGTATTTTAAATGGAAAAGAGATGTAGGATGGGTGCTTCATCACATTTAAGAGACCATTTGTGCACAAAGTCCAAGATTTAAATTTTCTTTTGTGGAACAAGTCACATTTTGATCTTGAGCAGGTCCTTTTCCTTTTCTGAGTTTTGATTTTACATTTCTGAGGAGAAGCTGTTGGACTAGATCAAAACCAGTTTGATGTAAACATTCCAAATTGTATATAAAATCAGCACATTGTACCCCATAAATGCATTAATGCACACAGTTATGATTTAATAATAAAAAAGTGTCATACTTAGGTAGGCAACATTAGCTCCACCTGGGAATTTGTTACATACGCAAATTATCAGGGCACATCCCACTTTCATCCACAGAGTCAGAAACTCTGGGGTGGAACCCAACAATTTGTGGTGACTCTAATATGCATTAAACTTTGAGAAACATTGAAATGAACAATTTTTTTTTTGAGACAGAGTCTCAAGCTGTTGCCCAGGGTAGAGTGCTGTGGCATCACAGTTCACAGCAACCTCTAAATCTTGGGCTTAGGCGATTCTCTTGCCTCAGCCTCCCAAGTAGCTGGGACTACAGGTGCCTGCCACAATGCCTGGCTATTGAAATGAATAATCTAATATATGATAAAAAGTTTCAGAACAGACAGGCAAGGATGTGATCCAAGTTTCACAACTTGTTAGCTACATGAGTATTGGCAAGTCACTAAGCCATTCTCAGTCTCTCCTTCCTAAACTATCTGATGGGAGCAACAATAGCATTTTTCCTATTGGTCTGTAACGAATGGGACATTGCTGATAAAATCCATATATAAATGCTTGGCATTTAAGTGTGCGTCGTCATTATCATTTTTATAATATAAACACTTTAACATTGGCATCTAAGATTCTTTCATATTTGAAGATGACCTCAAGAATGCTGGCTAGTAAAAACAATTCCCAGGTGATAAAAAAACTAGTCTCTTTTTTAACAACCCAAATGTATATTATGTGTAATATTGGCAGATTGTAACATCAAATGGTTCTGTTGCAAGAAGTAGTATTATCACAAACAGATGCTGCATTTGGCATGCAGGACATAGCAAGCCATGCCCCTCTGTGTCACATCAGCTTACCCCAATCATACGCTCTGCTGGCTGGCAAATATGTGGTCTACTTGAATGTACTCTTGGATACAAATGCAAATACTATATTAGGCTGAGGGTAATGAACAAAGTGAATGAAAAGAGAAAGAACAACAATCCATAAGCGGACAGAAACCTAAAGGAAGGATGATGCCATTTGAATTACCTGGATGTGGCACCCTTTTGACCCCTCCTACAATTCCTTTTTATCCCTGTCACTCTACAAACAAGAAGATACAAAAAATTACTCCAAGTTTCTCATAAAACATGTTAAACCACTAAAAAACAGGATGAAAATGAGATGAATGGTGATGTGTCAGCCATTGGTAATTGACAGATGGATTTAATGTGGTATAAATCCACCTGCCCCAATAAAGGAGTCAGGGTGCTGTTCCGTTTCAGAAAACATGAATCCCCCAAGGCATTTTATTTTTTGAGAAAGCCTGATTGGTAGCTCAGTACTACCAATTTTAGAGATGACTTGCTGTAGTGGTCAGCGTCTCATTCCTTGGAGCCAGACAGCCAGAGATTGAATCTTGATTCTGACATTTACAAAGTAGATGATCTTGTACAAGTTTCTTAATTTTTCTAGACCTCATCTTTGTTGTAAGTTAGGATAATAATAGTCTTTACCACAGAAAGTTTTTATGAGGATTAAATGATATAGTGCTCAATGTAACATCTAATATAGGAAGTGTTCAATAAGTGATACCCATATATATTTTTTACATATATATGCATATACATATTTTAATTCTGAATCACTGTAAGCATAAGACCTGAGATAGTTGTCCTTAAGGAAAATTTAGAAGGTCCTCTCCTTAAACCTACTACCTGGTGAATTTCTCTCTGTCCTGGCCCTAAACTGAGATAAAATCCATCAGTGTAAGAGTTCTAGGAGTTACAAATGAAACTGGCTCAAGTCAAAATGGAGTTTGCTAGCTCACAAGACTCAGAATCCAGAAGTAGATTATGGCATCAGATATGGATGGCTTTGGAATTCAAACATTATTTTAGTACTAGAATTCGACTATGTTATATATATTTTTTAATATTTATTTTTATTATATATTGAGAAATTATCATTGTAAAATATGTTATGGACTACAAAGTGAGGTTATGAGTTTTGCTTCATCTTAGCCTCCCAAAACTGGCAAGATGTCTACAACAACCACTCCTTAATATTCTCAGTGCTTCAGGAAATAGATACCCTCTTTTCTCAAAGGCCTGGTAGTTCTATGATTTATCTTATTGGACCTGCTTCAGTTGGTTTGGGGCAATCATGCATGTAGTAGGAATCTGGTGCTGGTTGGCTTCGACTGAAATCACATGATCTATTCTGGAGGTGGGGTGGGCTGCTACCCAGAACCATGGACAGAGAGGGGAGGAACTTGAATTCTTCTAGAAAAATGTGGGCCATTGCTACAGAAGCAAACCATCATATATGAGCACTCCCCCACTTTCTTTTGCCTTTTTTTTTTTTGTCTTTTGTTACCCCTGTCAGGTCTTTTGTTACCCCTGACATCCAGAAAGTTACTGAATTCCAGATCAGTTTTTTATTAAATGTAACTTATAAACAACTTTTATTAAAATGTCATATAGTGCCTGTTAACACTGAAATTCCCAGACTTCTCCCAAGGCTTAATCTCTAATGATTAGGTCTAATGATCTATATTTTTAACATGTTCCTGAGGTGATTCTTCTAACTCCTGAAGTTTGAGAACAACTAAAGTAGGTATAATTAAATAAAGGTAGTAATTTCTTCTATAATAAGATATTGAATTAATATATTACATTTTATTGTAACTTTATTATACCTGTCTTCTAAAATAGAGACAATAATCTATAACCTCAATTACCTTATGCATTTCCCTGAGAAAATATAATGTTATTCTATGTAAAATCTTTTTTGGTTCCTTGGAAGTAGAAGTCAAATAAATTATATTAATTTGGCATGCTTCTTAAATAGAGAATAATATATATGGATTACTTTTTTAAATGATGATATTAGGTAAATTGATAAACCTCTCTATGTTTGAGATTACTCATCTCTAGAGAGGGGAAAAACCTCTTTAGTTTCAATGAAAAATAAAATAATTCACATAACTTGCTTACTAGTTCCTCAAATGGTTGTTACTCCTGTTGGGCACTTGCTGTATATTTTCTCACTTAATCTTCATAAAACCATGATAGATAGTTACTATTGCACCTCTTTTGAAAATTAGGGACCCATGTCTCAGAGAAATAATTCATTTTGCTTAAGGTTATAGAATTAGTTTTCTACTTGTATCAGAATATAGTTGAGATCCATAAGTATTCAATGGTTGGGTATTACACATTGTCCAGTGACGACTCATGATTTTTGAGTGATTTATGAGCATTGTAATTTAAGTATGTCACAGAGTCAGTTAATAGAGCACTTCAGTTAGAATGATTACAATAAAAATTTGTTGCTTATAATCATGTATTACTATTATTATTTCCCCACTCTCCATCCTACCAGATTTTTAAAAGATGCTGAAACTTCTGATGTATGGTTTTGACAGGATGAAAATAAGAATTATATTATTACATATTGAAATCGCTGGCTTAAGGAGTGAAAGTTACCTAAATTACTCCTAAGGGCTCATTTACACAACAAGAGAAACAAGCTCAATATGTTGTTTATTTTTTGCAGGGGAGTTTGTTTATTCTCAGTTTTATTTTTAGTCAATATTTATTCATGGACTATCCATTTTTCATCAAACCACAATTACTGGCTTGGATTTATCTTCAGATCCTAAGAAATTTAATCTTAGTTGATAACCTTTAGATAACATCTATTCTTAATAGTAGGAATATGTGTGTGTGTGTGTGTGTGTG
>NW_003852398.1:31163154-31164690 GCF_000181295.1 Otolemur garnettii | reverse complement strand
TAGGAAACTTTCTTTAATTACTCCACTGTAAAAAAAAGGATTATTTTCCTTCCCATTGCCTTCCACTTTTAGATATTTAAAAATTTGTGATACTCCTGAGAAATTTTGTGGAATTTATCTGGAGGACACTGAGTTAGGTAAATAAATAAGCTTTTCCTTTGCATTGCATAGTTGGAAGCTGATAACACAGGGGTGAGTGAAAATGCCACCATCAGCACTTTTATCTGAGCCTCATTCTTGGCTCCATTTCACATTCAATGTTTCCCGTTCTCCACACACATCTCTCTTTATCACATATTTCTAATCTGTGTTCCATTTCTGTAGTCTGTGCCTTTTTTTTTTATTATTAAATGATAGCTGTATGCATTAATGCAAACACGGGGTACTGTGCCTTTTAATAAGCCACCTTACATGTTTCCCCTGGGGTGGGTGAAATTGGAAATACCAATGAACAGACACAGGTATATCTGTCAGAGGTTTTGCAAGTGACAAAATATAATCTATCTCAAGCTAGCTAATGAAGAAAATGTATTAACTCATGGGGGAAAATGATCTAGAAACTTTGGCGGAAGTTTGATCCAGAAGTGTATTAACTCATGGGGGGAAATGATCTAGAAACTTTGGCTGAAGTTTGATCTAGAAATGTATTAACTCATGGGGGGAAATGATCTAGAAACTTTGGCTGAAGTTTGATCCAGAAGTGCAAATTATGCCACCTGGAGCACGGCTACTTTGTGAATTACTCTTCCCTGCTTTCTGTACCATCAGCTTTATTCTCAGACAAAGTGAAAGTGGCTTATCATAAAAGTAACTCATCATCAAGTGGCCCCTGGAGGTTCTAGCCTCCCCCTCAAGGTAGTGAATAAAATAGAACCATAAATTTGGTAGCACCTGAGCCACCAAATCCAAAGAGAGAGGAAAGATTTCTTACAATCACTTCCATAGAATAGAGGGGATACTTTTCTCTCCAGAAAGAAATGTTTCTTATTATCTCATTGATTCACATAGGGTCATATATCTATCCTTAAGCAAATGACTTAACTGCAAGAATATGACAGAAGTTTTACAGTCATTGGTTTGAACAAATCTGGTTTAAAATGAGATAAGGATAGTTTTACAAAGAAAATCTGGGACATTTTTAGGAAGTTGGAATCAGAAGCCTAGAGGCCAAAAACCTAGCAAACATTTTTTACATAAAGAGTTTTATACATGCTTGCTTTAATTTATCTGGGAAGAGATGGCAAAAACTTTGAGTGAGAAATTAGTTTTAGGCTTTGCAATAGACGCCTATACTAGGTTTCTGGCTGGTCCCCATTCTACCTGCTTGTGGTTATTGCTATAGTTTATAGGTGGTTCACTTTTATACCTGCACTCTGTACTGCATCTCCGCACCACAGAAAGAAAGCCAGAGGAATTATACTCAGGCATTAACTTGAGCAGTAGGGGTGCAAGGCTCAATATATTGATTGCTCAAGGGACACTGGGTATCCACACTTTCTGGTTGATCATATAATCAGCACCATGAGAGCTGAATGG
>NW_003852398.1:31160617-31162836 GCF_000181295.1 Otolemur garnettii | reverse complement strand
TGTAAAACAATGGAGATGGGAACTGTATTAGAGTTTCTTCATGTTTTTCTATTACACATATTCTTTACAGAATCTGTAGCACATGGTGTTACTAATATTTAGCAAATAAAGATATAGCATACATAGTTAAACCTGAATTTTAGACCAACAACACATAATTTTTAGGATAAGCATGCCCCATATATTTGCAGTAGTGATATCAAAGTATGAAATCAAACATTTTAGTCAAGCTATCTTTGAGTTTTTATATATCTAAATATGCTATGTCTAAATATGCTGAAGCAATATTTTCAATCTACATGGGAGGCAAAAATGGGATATAATTCTGCCTCCGCCACTTACTATGTTCCCTGTTAAATTCCCTAAATTCTTTGAGCTTATAGTTTATCCATAATAAAGCTAGTGTGTGTGTGTATGTGTGTGTGTGTGTGAGTGTGTATCTCCTACCTCATAGGGTGATTTTAAGGATTAAGTGTATGTAACTTATGAGTTTAACTTTGAGCCTGAAGCTCTCACTAAACAGTAAGTATAGAATATGAAGATGAGTATTTTCAACTAGTCATAGAAGTCTTTTAAATTGTATAAAATAATTCACTTCCATTTTTTAGTGCAGTATGGAAATATGAAAATCAATGCTTGATGAGGAAACCCTTGACTACTGAGTTATTCATTCCACAGTGTTTACTTAGGGCTCATTTAGTACACAGCAAGCATGACCAGATGCTAGTGATAGGGCAAAAGGGTGTACCTTGCTTCTGCCCTTGTGGGACTTTGGGTCATGTGGAATGCATAATGAGGGAAGGAAGGTATGAAAAAGATAGCCTAAATCTGTGGAATTAAAGATTTCACTTGGAGAATGAGTTTGTATAAGCGTTCATGATCTCTCTCCAAAATTAAAATTAAAACTCTGAAAGTGTAGTTTATGTTCAGTGTCTTTCATAGTGCATAACACATATTAGGTACTCAATTAATTTTTTACTAAAGTGAAAGGAATCTTAGGTGGGAATCATTCAATCATTCATCTGTGTGTGCCTTCTCTATTCTTTGGGTGGAAATTTTGCAGCTTCCAAAGAGAGGTAGAAATCCATAGATTTAGATCCTATCTCATATTAATAGGATGATCCCATTTTTTTCATGTACATTAGGACATTTGTAGAAGAGAGAAAAACGTTATTAATAATTAGATAAGCATAACAGACATGTACCCATAATGGTGCAATAGGTAAACAAGGACATGTGGTCTTTCTACTTATAAGCATCACCTGGCAGCCAGTAAATAAAAAATGTAAAGGGTTCTAGGAACAAACATATCATTTCCCCTCAAATAAATACAAAATTCTGATTTGAGCAGAGAATGAGGGGTCAAAGGCAAAATTTTTACCATGATTTGATCCATGTGCACCATGCTTAGAACTTTTTTAAAAATTGTTGTAATTTTTCTGGTTGACAGTCACTAAATCATCTTCACATGCATTGTAGTATATGATTAGACCCTTAGACCGTCAGTGCTAGAAACAATCAAAAAAGTCACAGGAGCAAATTCCCCTGTTGTTTCCAATGATAATATAGGTCAGAGAAAGATAGCTAGGAGAGGCCGGAAAGAATACTGGATTCCATCAAAAGGCTGAATTCAAGTCATCATTCTCTGATTCATATGACAAATTAGGGCCTGAGAGGAAATTCCAGCCCAACACCTGTTTCTGGAAATAAAATCTTCCTGGGGTCACAGTTACACCCATTCATTCATGTCTGATCTATGGCTGCTTTCTAGCTATCCTGGCAAAGTTGATTAGTTTCAATAGGATCCATGGTTGGAAGAATGGACTCTAAAAGCTGAATGTGTTTGCTTCCTGCTTCAACACCAATCAGCTCTAAGATCTTTATCTACTTATTTTAACTGCCCATAGGTTCTTCACTGATTTTCATATTAAACATTCCTAAGAAGTAGGTCCTGTTATTAGTCCACAAACCAAGGCTAGAAAACTAAGGCTGGCAGAGAGTAAATTTCAGAGTCAGCATTTGAACTGAAAACAGTCTGACTTTAGAGCATAAAATCTTAAACATATTAGATTGCCATTGTGAACTTTAAATGATACCCCGGATGTTAAATGCCAATTGAAAAAAATAAACAATGTCAACATTAGGGGTGTACTGTGGTTATTCTTACACAATTAGCATTTTTCTACACTTTATAGTCAAGGAAGTCCCTTTTTTTTTTT
>NW_003852398.1:31156621-31160284 GCF_000181295.1 Otolemur garnettii | reverse complement strand
TCCTGCCTCAACCTCCCAAAGTAGCTAGGGCTACTGGCACCTACCACAATGCCCAGCTATTTTTTGGTTGCGGCCGTTGTTTGGTGGGCCTGGTCTGGATTTGAAACCACCAGCTAAGGTGTATGTGGCTGGTGCTGGCACTGACCCAAGGAAGTCCCATATTTTAAAATTTGTTCTAAACCAAATTAACCAGTGATCTTGGGTCATTATTCATTATTGCTTAATATAAAGTATTGGTGACAATAATGAGAATTAGATTGATTTGCCTACAGATTATATTCTTTTTATTGACCTAATTTGGCGATGTAATTTTCAGATTGGTCTGCCACCTACATTTCTATGGCTCTGTCATGAGCCTGTTCCCTACCTGACTTTGATTTATTTCACTGAGAATAAAAAATAATTATGCTTACATTGCTTTAAATTGCATCTTACCTGAGCCTGCGTATGCTGTTTGCATACCACTAATTGGAACAATTATTTATAGTAAGAATGCACATGGAGAAACCACTGCATGTGTTTACTTGTTACGGAATAATTATGCTATTCACATTGCCTAAGACCACTAATATATGTCTGTGTTTTGATGACACCTCTTTTTACTAAATAAATCATAGTACTGAGGACAAGGAAATGTAGTTTATACTGGAGGTAAATTATTTGATTCTTTGACAAATCCTTTTCCTCCTCAGTTGCGTAGGTATAGCTCTACTTAATTGAAATATGTTAGCACACCTGTAGTGGAGCCTGCATAATGCTTGTGTTCAGCCACCAATCATCCCTGAAATGTGAAATGGGAAAGGTTCCTATCATGCCTAATCACTTCATCTATCCACTTTGCCTAAATAAGGTATTTCTAAAGGACAAGCTTCTGTTTTTCCAGAAGAAGACTCTAATTTAGTGGGAAAACAAAACTGCTGAATATGTGAAAACAATCAACAAAGTGAATAAACTTTATATTTTTCAACTTACTATTTTGGATCAAGGAGGCACAACTCAAGATTGAATCACCATTATGCTAAACATTTCATTAAAAAGATAAAAAAGCAGATTATATCCAAATAATAGAACTTCAATTGGACCTTATACTTGCATGGCTATATATTCCTCAAAAGATAAACGGGTATCCTATGCAGACATATGGGCCCATTTCCTTTATAGCTATTTCCTCTTTAAAGCCCCAGCTTCATGGAATGTTTATCTCTTTGTCCTTGATTCAGCAAAATATCTACACTGTTTAGGTTTCCTTCCTTACACAGTGGTCAGGAAAGTGCTTCTAAGCACTTAGGGAGTCATTGAATGCTTCGTTTTATTTGTTAACCTTCTTTCAGAAAATTCCTGTTATATATAAGTTGAAAAATATGTATTTTAATGATACATAATTGTTACACATATTTATGGGATACATGTGATATTTTGATACAAGCATGCAATGTGTAATGATCAAATCTGGGTAATTGAGATATCCATCACTTCAAAAGATTATAATTTTTGTGTGTGGGAGGAACATTCCAGAATTTCTCTTCTAAGTATTTTGAAATATATAATCAATTATTGTTAACTATGTTATGCTACTGTGCTATTAAATAATAAATTAACCCTTCTATTTAAGTGTGTTTTTTGTACCCATGAACCAATCTTAATTTCATCTTCCTCTTTCCTACCTTTCTCAGCTTCTCATAACTTTCTGCCTCTGTGAGATACACTTTATTAGTACCCACGTAGGAGTGAGAATATGTAATGCAGGTCTTTCTGTGTATGGTCTATTCAACTTAACATAATGGCATCCAATGCTAAGCACATTGCTGCAAATGACAGGACTTCATCATTTTTTATGGTTAAATAATATTCTGTTATATATAAATACAACATTTTCTTTATCCATTCATCCATGGATAGACACTTAAGTTGATTCTTATCTTCATTTCTGTGAATAGTGCTGCAATAAACATGTGGGTGTAGATATCTCTTCATTGTATTGATTTCCTTTCTTTCGTATATATATCTAGGTGAGATTTCTGGGTAATGTAGTAGTTCTATTTTTGATTATTTTTAAGGCACCTTCAAACTTCTCTTTATAGTGACTGTACTAATTTACATTCCCTCTGACAGTTTATGAATTTTTCTCTTTCTCTGTCCTCCAGCATGTGTTATTTTCTTTTTGATAGTGCCTGTTTTTACTGTTAAAAATTAATATTTCATTGTAGTTTTGATTTTAATTTCTCTGATGATTAGTGCTATTCCTCATTTGTTCATCTCCCTGTTAGTCATTTGTATGTATTCTTTCAAGCATATTTTTAATTTGGATGGTCTGTTTTTACACTACTGAGTTGTTTGTATTCCTTCTGTATTCTGGTTATTAATGTCTTGTCAGATGGATAGTTTGTAAATACTACAACCTATTCTGTAGATTGTCTTTTCTCTCTGTTGATTATTTTCTTTGGTAGGCAGAGCTTTATAGGTTAGTGTAATTCATTTGTCTATGTTTGTTTTTGTTGACTGTGTTTTTGATATCTTACCCCCCAAAACCTTTGCCTTTGGTATTTTGACAGGGATGACTTTCAGTCTATAGATCACTTTGGATAGTATAAGTATTTTCACAATATGAATTCTTCTAATTCATGAGGAGATATTCTTTTTGTGTCCTCTTTGATTTCTTTCAGCACTGTTTTACATTTTCTTTTTTTTTTCTTTTCAAAATCTTTTATCTCTTTGGTTAAATGTATCTGAGTATTTTATTGTTTTCTGTAGCTGTATTAAGTAGAATTGCATTATTAATTTTTTAGCTAAGTTGTTATTGGTGTACAGAAATGCTACTGATTGTGTATGTTGGTTTTGTATTCTTCAACTATACTGAATTCATTTATCAGTTCTCTAACCTATTTTTTGGTTGTCTTTAAGTTTTCCTAATATAATATTATATCATCAGAGAAAAAGGATAATTTGAATGCTTGCTTTCCAATTAGGATGTCCTCTATTTCTTTCTCTTGCTTAATTGCTTTGGCTACAACTTCTAGTAGTATACTGAATAAGATCAGTGAAAGTGGATATCCTTGTTTTTTACATATATTTCAAGAAAAGCTTTCAATTTTTCTCTGTTCAGTATGCACTGATGTTATCTATGGGTTTTTCATAGATGGATTTTAGTGTGTTGAGGTATGTTCTTTTTGAACCTCATTTGTTGAAAGGCTTTTAATTGTGAAGGGATAGTGAATTTTATTAAATACTTTTTCAGCATTTATTAAAATTATCATAGGTTTGGGTTTTTTTTTGTTTTTTTGTTTTGGTTCTTGGTACTGTTAATGTGATATGTCACATTTATTGATTTGTGTAGGTTTAACTTTCCTTGCATTCCTGGTAATGAATCCCACTTAATTATGGTGAGTGATCTTTTTGAATTCCATTTGTTATTACTTTGTTGAGGATTTTTGCAAGTAGGTGAAAGGGAGAAAAGGGGAATGTGTAAATTCACATCTAACTGGTACACTGTATAGTAGATGATGTATGGACTTGATTATAATCTTGAATCAAAATATACAAAAGTAATATATGTAATCAAAATGTTGGTATCCTCATATAATTCTGAATTTTTTTAGAAGTTAAAAAAATAAACAGAATGTTTCTTAGCATCACTCTGTCTGCTGTGTTGAGACTATATTAGAC
>NW_003852398.1:31155174-31156030 GCF_000181295.1 Otolemur garnettii | reverse complement strand
AAATACTAACAATGTAGTGCTTTACTTTTAAAACTTCAATACAATTAGACATTAAATTGTAAAGGAAAATCATTTACTAATTAATTCAGCATATATGAAGGACAAACCATGTGAAAAATGTCAAAGCTACCACATGAACAAGGCAGGCAAGATCCCTGTCTCTGTGAAATACGAAGACATGTGTATGTGTACTATACTCCTAACACTGTTGTAAGTACTGAGAATAAAACAAATGACAAAATATAATTACACATTTCCATTAGATAAATTAATAAGAGTATATCAAGCCTTTATGCACGCAAAAAGAAAATGAAATGGGTGTTGTAAAATGTGACAATAGAGGCAGTGATCAGTAGAGATTTCTCTAAGGAAGGCACATTTATACTAATGGTAGAAAGATAAGAAAGATCTGGAATAAGGACATTTACAGCATTGCAACACTAGGACAGAGGATTTTATGTGGGAACTGGTAATTTGCACTCAGTGATGTAGAGTAATGGACAGCTATTGAGCAGCTATATCCCAGTCAATATGCTAAGTTATTGGAACTATGTTTGAAGTTATTACATATTTTTTATTCAAATAGAACACCTAGATTCCCAGTAAAATTGTTGACCTGTAAAATACGAAGTAACATTTAGACTATATAAGAAAGATTGTTCAAGTCTGTATATCTATCCAAGTTTCAAGTTTATCATATCATGGTGATCACCACTGCCCTCCTAAGTCAGAAATAAATTAAAGCTGAACAAGTAAGTGGGAGTGAGCTCACTGCATGGCTGTCTGCACATACAGTGGGTGTAATTTAACAGTGATGCCTCAGTGCCTTTTAAAATAGCATCTCACTTACTTTTTT